>NC_080199.1:59313442-59938442 GCF_030028045.1 Hippopotamus amphibius kiboko | reverse complement strand
TGTGTTCCCATCCTTTGTGCATTTTTCTGTGTTTTTCCTCACTGATTTATCCAGGAACGCTTTGAGGTGCTACCTCCTAACAGTGAACGTAGAGTACGTCATCATTTACAAAGCATTTTTCAGACGTGTGATATCACGGAATCCAATCTGAGCTGTTTTTCTGGCCTCAGGACAGTTAGCCTGAAGAGGTTTGGGCTTGTAAGAGTCTTCCTGCCAGTAAGAGCTTGAGTCTGGACTCCCACCAAATCCCCAGACCCTGAATCTCATATTCTTTTGGCCACACGTCAGCTTAAGAGGCCCATCTTCCAAATCTAGGAGTGTCTGGGGAGAGTTCTATTTTCCAACATTTGTTCCACGGAAGCAAAGCTCACGAATGGCCATGATTTCAGGCCTCCAGTGTCTGCCAGAGCTTTCCCAGCACAGCTTCAGCAGCACGAAAACAGCAATCTGAGTCTTGACCTTGGGTGGGAATTGGAGGTGGGGAGGGGGCGAGGATGGGTTTCTGGTGTCAGGTGATCCGTGCTCATCCTCCTTTGCGCCCTGCAGAGTTTGTGAAGCGGCTCCGGTACTGCGAATACCTGGGCAAGTATTTCTGCGACTGCTGCCACTCATATGCAGAGTCCTGCATCCCTGCCCGGATCCTCAGGATGTGGGACTTCAGGAAGTACTACGTCAGCAATTTCTCCAAATGGCTGCTGGACAGCATATGGTACCAGCCCGTCTTCAATCTGCTGCACATCAGCCACAGCCTGTATACGAAGGCCAAGGAGCTGGACAGAGTGAGGGTGAGCAGCTGCCTTTCCCGGGAAGGGAGCCCAGCGGCTGAAAGGGTCCTGTGGGCATCTCCCCGGCTCAGGGGATCCAGACAGACCCGCTGAGGGGCAGATATACCATCCAGCAGGTGGACCTTAAGCTTCAGAGACCCTCGCCTGCTTGGGCTCTTTCCAAAGGCCCATACCGAATTTTACATTTAGGCATTGTTTTCATGTATACAGAGCTTTTGAATTTTATTATCTTTTAATTAAAAATTGTATGTGTTTAAGGTACACAACATGATGATTTGATGTACATATACATGGTGATGTACATAAACACTAGTCAAGCTAGTTAACATGTCCGTCCCTTCACACAATTACCTGTTGGGTGTGTGTGGTGAGAACACCTGAAATTTACTCTCTCAGCAGATTTCCAGTATTTAATACAGTCTTGTCAACTATAGTCATCATGCTGTACACGAGATCTCTAGACTTACCCTACATGACTGCAACTCTGTACCCTGGTGTACCGTGTACTCGGCATCTCCCCATTTTCCCCACGTCCTCACCCTGGGAGTCACCCTTCTAGTCTCTGCTTTTATGTCCTTGACTGTGTTAGATTCCACATATACGTGAGATCATGCAGTGTTTGTCTTTCTGTGTTGGCATATCTCACTTAGCATAATGACCTCCAGGTTTATCCATGGTGTCTCAAATCACAGCATCGCCTTCTTTTGTACATAGTTTGGTATTTTTCTTAAAGGAGGCCCCCAACACTGTATAAGCTTCAGGCTCCCCAATACCTGGGTCCCTCCTGGACCCTCTGTCGCTCTCTGGACTTGGTCATGAATCCCTGCTATATAGACTGTGTATTTCAAAGGCTTATTTTTCTAGAGTTGTGGTATTTCAGGGTTAGAAATAATATTTAATTCTGACTTATACATTTCCAGTGTTATTCATCACATTTACCTTTTCCCCTTGTTTGGTTTCTCACATCAGGAAATCCAGGAGCAGCTATTTCATATCAAGAAGCTGTTGAAGACCTGCAGGTTTGCTGAAAGGTACTAGTGCTGGCTGGGGTGGGTGGCCTGTGAATGGGGAGGCCTGGTAACCTCCACACACGTGGTGATCCTTTGTGCCTCCTGGTCCAGCTCTTCCAGTACCCAGCAGTCACCTCGTGTCTCTCCGTGGGGATGCAGACCCTCTCTTGAATGTTGCTAAACCTTCTAACTCACTCGCAGGGAATTTAACATGTTAAGAAGAATGGACCAGTATAAGGATGAAAAAACTAGCCAGTGGACTTTTACTATTCTTATTCTTATTATTAAATTGTGATAAAATACACATAAGATTTACCATCCTAACCCTTTGTAAGTGTTCAGTTAAGGTGTTAGGTACATTCATGTTGCTGGGCAACCATCACCACCATCCATCCACAGGATGGAGCTCTTTCATCTTGTAAAACTGAAACTCTGTACCCATTCAACGATTCCCCATGCTCTGTTCCCCTAGCCCGTGGGGACTACCATTCTCTTTTCTGTCTCTATGATTTTGACTATTCCAAGTACCTCATGTGAGTGCAATCATACAGTATTTGTCATTTTGTGACTGGGTTATTTCACATAGCATCATGTCTTCAAGCTTTGCCCACACTGTGGGCTGTGTCAGGATTTCCTTCCTTTGAAAGGCTGAATGACATTCCGTCGTAGGTATATTCCACATTTGGTGGATCCATCCATCCATCGTGGGTTGCTTTCCCTTGGTTATTATGACTAGTATTGCTACCCTCATGGGTGTACCAATGGCCTTTAAAAACCCCTGAGAGAGAGGCAGGTCAACTTTTATTGGCTGCATAATTTTCTATATTATCATGTGATATTAATTTAAGTATTGTCCTATTATTGAACACCTAATACACTTTAAATATCTTTTGTTGTTTAAAAAAAACACTAGGCTTCAGCTGAATCTCTGAGACATCCATAGGTATGGCCTGAGGATGAATATCTATGGCCATAAAGGTACAGGCATGAATTCATTTAGCAGAGATATTTTTAAGTGGAGGAAGAGTAGGTTTCTCAAGGAGTTAAGGTTATTTGTTATAATAGATGGGATCATAGGTTTTTTAAAAAATTGGTTGTGTTTTAAAGCTGCTTCCCATTTCTGATCTTTATTTAATGATGCTGCATTGCTTTTGAATTACATTTCTTGGCGAGGAGCTTGTCTTCTGCAGTCGTTTGGCCTTGAGCTTCACCACATGGCATTGGGGTGAAAGGTTAATTTCTTCTCTGGGCCTCAATTTTCTCTGTAACATATAACCACATTTACAATCCTTACCATCTACAAAAATTTCTTGAATATCCGCTCTGCTTCAGATAAACAAGCAACAGGACACATGTTAAGGGAGAGTCTGGGGAGAAAGTTGGCACCGAGAGATCTTTGCCAGAGTGTGTGTCAGTCACTGTGCACGTGCCCTGTGGGCACTGGGGGCGGGGGCAGCATGTAGTTCATATGGGAGAAAGTAGGGGAGCGAGCAGACAAGGCTTCCTGGGGACAAAACCGGAGCTTGAAGAGCAAGTCAGAGTGAAGACAGAGGGTCAGGGATCTTCTGGCTGAGGAAGTAGTGTGAACGCGGACCTCAGGCTGGGTGGAGAATTAAACATGGTTTGGCATCCCTAGAATGTCAAGTCCAGTGTAGGCAGTGGCTGGCTTGGGAATGCAATGCGTGGTGATGCCGCTAACCGATTTAGGGGATTCAGGAGGAGATCAGGAGGGCCCAGAGAAGATTATGTTCAGTTTTGAATGCCCTTGGGACATCCAAGCGCCTTTGACCAGCCTGCAGTTGGATGCCTGAGTCTTAATCTCAGCGCTGGACCAGTGGTTTGGGAGTCATGGTTACCCTCCTGAGACATCACTCAGTGATGCTGATGGACTTGAAATTTAGCAGAAATAAATCAAGTGGTAATTTTTATCTCAGTACACGTTTTCAGGACTGGAAAAATAAATTTTCAGTTTTCTTTCACTTGACATGCACATGGGCAGGGTGCCAGAGACACTTTTCTCTTCTTGTTCAGCTTTTTGAAATCGGCATTTATGGAATTTTAGCTTCCTGGCTTCCAAGCAAACGTGCAAAATGTAAAGTGGGGAGTAAGGTTAACTGGCTCTTGAGGCTATTTTTTTTAAAAGTTGAGTTCAAAAAATTCAGTGTGAGTACCAGGAAAAAAAACACCCCCCTGTTTCTGCCTCAGCCTGTGTGGGTGGGTTTTTAATTTCCTCTTGGTTTCCTCTCCGGCAGCACCTTGAAGGAGTTTGAGCAGGTGCCGGAACACTTGACAGATGAGCTCCACCTGTACTCCCTGGAGGACCTGGTCCGGGTCAAGAAAGGGCTGCTGGCGCCCTTGCTTAGGGACATTCTGAAAGTTTCCCTCGCGCACGTGGCCAGCTGTGAGGTGAGGTTCATCTCCCTGGCAGGTGCGTCCCTGAGCTGTCCCTTGCGTGGCCGGGCCTGGGCTGAGTGTTCTGTGCTCACCTCGTTTAACCCTCACAAACTCTGAGGAAAGTGATGGCAACACTATTTACAGATAAGAAAAACGAGGTTCAGAGCTGTTACGTTCCAGACTAAGAGCACCCTACTGGGATGCAAGCCTGGGCCAAGCAACTTGCAGTCTGGGTGCCCAGCCCTGCACAGGGCCTCCCTCAACTCCCATCTGCCTTGACGTGCCAAATACAGCCCTGTAGACTCAAGGTCCAGTGGAACCGGAGCTCGGTGTCTTCACGGATTGACGAATTGCAGGGACGCTACCAGAAACCAAATGAGAGCATTTAAGAACACATGTTTAATGTCAGCCTCTTTCGCTGGTGCCTCAAACTGCCCTGATGTCCAGTTTCTCCAGGCAAAAGAAACGCACATTTACTGTTCTGATTTATCCATCGTGGCAGGATATAGCATCCCGTTCTTTCTAGAGGCTGGAATCGTAGACATTTAAAAATTGGTGTTTACAAAACTGTATGTCGGTAGAACTCTTGTATAGTGAGAGTGGCCTACAGTCTTGGCTTCACCTTGCCATAGATGATGTTTTTAATTGTTATGTACATCCATGACGTTCAGGGGCCTTGTGCAAATATGATAGGTTACTTAGGCATCTCTTGTGTCCTATGCAAAACACTTCCTCTTGACTTCTATGAAAATTACAATTCACAAATTTACATAAACTTTTTAAATGCAGAAACGTGTTACTTCCGCAGTCGATTTGGGGGATGCTAGAATAAGAGATTTCAATGCCTGGGGAAAAAAACTGGTGTTTATAAAGTTCTGTGAAAGGGGTAACAGTTTCTCCATCAGGAGAAACATTACCGATGAGGACTCTCACTTTTTGACTCCTGTTCTTACAGCTGTGTCAAGGAAAGGGCTTCATCTGTGAATTTTGCCGGAGTACAGCTGTCATCTTTCCGTTTCAGACCACAACATGTAGAAGATGTTCAGGTATTTTAATACCATAATACCATAAGCGTCGTAGTAGTTTAATAACAAGTGCAAAGTTAAGTTTGATGACTTAAGCACAAAATTCACTTAAGCTTAATAACAGCTTAATAACTAAAGCATGGTACTATTTCTTTAAAGTATAATGATGCTGGTGTGTGCTTCTATGTTGAATTGGAGCCAGTAAAGTTTTGGGTGCACAGGGAGGAGTATTTCAATGGGGCAGAGATAAAGGATGATATCTTATGGAACAGGGTTTGGAGAAGAAGTGGCCCCTGTTTGGCCTGTCCTCCAATTCTTCTACATCAGGGCAAGTTACAGCTGCCCCTGTTTTATAACTGAATCACAGTCAATCCCAAGTTCACTGGGGCATGCTCTCAGGCTCAACACCCACAAGGGTATGAAGGCAGCAGGGTTGGGCAAAGGGAGAGGTTGAACTGTGGTGGGGTTGCCATGAAGACTCGGTGCATCTCAGGGGGAACTGTGGAGCTGGGATGGTTTTTCAGTATTTTCCCAAACTGGGGACAGAGAGCAAGCCAGGCCTTTAAACCTCATATTGACCAGATGCGGGCTGGGGCCAGTAAGGAGGCATGCCCTTGATCAAGGCAGCTCTCTTTAGTTAGGGCCATTTCCAGAGAAGGGATGCCACCTCCTGAGCCATGAGCCACCCATACTCTTAGCACCTGGGGTGGTGGTCTTTGGGTGGATCCGGGAGGCACTGCAGCATCCACTACTTCAAGCTCTCTGAGCCTCACGTTCCACTGGTCCTTGTGGCCTCCTGGAGACGTTATAGTCCCTCTGAGTTTCAACCTCCCTGATTTCTCTTTGGAAGACTCCGATTTCTGGATTCAGATCCTCTCTCTCCCCAGGATGGGGGTAAACACCTATATATGTTTGAGAAAAGCAGCTACCCGTTTGCTGACGGCTGTCCTCCTTGCTCACAGTGTGCAGAGCTTGCTTTCACAAGCAGTGCTTCCAGTCCTCCGAGTGCCCCCGCTGTGCGAGGATCACGGCAAGGAGAAGACTTCTGGAAAGTTTGCCCTCTGCGGCAACGTGATGCCCTTGACCATCGTGAGAAAGACTGTGAAACACGCGTTATGATCACGTCGTTTTTGTGTCTCCTATTGATAACATTGTTTTATTATTGACTGTTGTCCATTAAGAAAAAAGATGGCCAATATTCTCTTTATTATATATATTTAATATTTTAAAAGAATGCAGATTCTTTGTTATTAAGCATAGGGTTGTTACTGGTGATTTTGTTTACACTTGTTCAATGTTTTTGCTGCTACAGGTTTTTTTTTAAGGGTTTTTTTTTTTGATACTTCTTAAATTGTATTTGCATGGTTGTATTTAGCTAATGGTGGAGCCTATTTTTTATGAATTGTAACTGACAAGATGAATTACTGAGTTCCTCTTCCCGTAAAGCTTGCTTTGTGGAAGGGATTGGTACTTTCAATGAACAAAAATGCAACCAAAAATCTGTGTGCTCAGGCTTTTTTTTCTGACTTAAATTCCATTTTGTAATTGTATCAGTCTTACAGATTTTACTTATCCCAAGGTTTGTATAGAGGGTACGTGTTACTCCTCTAGTTACATGTGTCAAGATGAGTTTGAGTTGCTTAGCTGTGCATGGAGGTGCCGTTTGAAATAGTTGCCTCTAGATGTGCTCTTTCAGACGGCACAAATCAAACCTGTATTTGTCATCTCTATTCCACAAAGTCAAGGGATGCATGAGTGAATAGAACTTTATCCCTGCCCATCAGGGTTTTTGTCTCACAGATATAAAATCGACCATAAGATATGTGAAGACTTAAATACGCTGTGGGGAAATGCTGTTAATGAACAATGTGGTTCTAGTAATAACTTTAAAATCACAGATATCCCATTAACAGGGTTAAGTGAATCACTAAACCTTTATGAATTTCTTTTTCCTAATATTTCTCCTATTTACATGCTTTCTTGAAACATGTGAGCTTACTTTTTCTTCTACCTCCTATATACTTTCTCTTCCTTGAGAAAGGGCCCAGGCACTGGGTCCCTTCTTGGCACATCTTTAGTCTGGAACATGGTGTCATATCCCTGGGATTCTCACGTCCTAAGTAAACCTACTCGGAATGAACTTGTCAGACAGCACAGGCAGGCAGTAAAGTAGGACAGGTCATTCCCTTACCCCATCCAGTCATGTGTGTGTGTGTGTGTGCATGTGTTTCATTCAGTGGGATGCTATTGAGTACTTGCAAGAAATGAGTGTCTCCTATCAATCTGATGTCTTCTCATCCTATCAATTGTTTGCCTGTCCCAGATGCCTCTGCTGGAGCTATGCCCCCATTCATTATTTAAGCTAGGTCTCTTTTATTTTTTATTTTTTTAACTAAAAAAAAAATCTTGGTGTAATTTATTTTTTTTAATAAATTTATTTATTTATTTATTGGCTGCGTTGGGTCTTTGGTGCTGCACACGGGCTCTCTCCAGTTGCGGCGAGCAGGGACCACTGTTCATTGTGGTACACGGGCTTCTCATTGCGGTGGCTTCTCTTGTGGGGCACGGGCTCTAGGCGCGCAGGCTTCAGTAGTTGTGGCTCGCAGGCTCAGTTATTGTGGCTTGTGGGCTCTCAAGCACAGGCTCAGTAGCTGTGGTGCACAGTCTTAGTTGCTTCGAGGCATGTGGGATCTTCCCGGACTAGAGATCAAACATGTGTCCCATGCATTGGCAGGCAGATTCTTAAACCACTATGCCACCAGGGAAGTCCCCTCTTTTTTTTTTAGGTCTCTTTTAAATAGAAATTTAGGCACATAGGATAAGATAAATGAGATGAAATTTAAGACACTTTCATTTTTACCCATAGCTTATATTCCATCTTAGGAATCCAGGATCTGAGGGGCATGTTGATATTCCCCAGAACAGCTCTACAAGGCGCGTGTCAATATCTCCACGTTACAGGTAAGGACACTGAGGCGTCGAGAAGAGAAATAATTTACCTAGGTTCCCACAGGCTGTGCATGCTGCCTGCCTGCAAAGACCATGTTCCAACCCCCACTTCTTGCATGGTATCTTTTTGAGATTATAACAAAAAAAACCAAAACTTGAACTTGTAAGTGCTGGTCAAACCTAAGTTGGTGGCATTGTGCTGAGCACTGTCTCACATTCTCCCCTGTGTTGATTTGAGGGAGTTGCTATGGCTTGTGCATTGCTTGACAGGCTCTGCGCTCAGGCTGCCATGTCTGTAAGGCACTGGCCAGTGTGCGCGTGCGAGTGTGCGTGTGTGCGCACGTATGGGTGTGAGACACATCTTTCATGCTGAGGATGAGTGCACAGGAGCTACCAGGAAGTGATACTTTTGATGTGTTATTTTGAGGAAGAATGAGGCCATTTAAATAACCAGGCTACAGGTTTGACTGGACTGTAGTTCCTCCCTGCCGTGGTAATAGAGGCTCCTTCCCAGTAAGGTACCTGTTGGAACGGAGAAGTGGCCTTAGCCCACGGGCAGCACCCCGGAGGGAAGTAATCTGTTGTGCCACGGATTGCTCTTTAATGGGCTTTACTCCTTGCCTGGTTTTCCCATGTGCGCCTCCTCCCCGGCTGCTGGAAGGAAGATGGAGACCTGGTGTTTCTCATCGCCCACGGTGAGGCACCGAGGTGCTGCTCGTACCAGCATCTCAGTGATTAATTTTCTGCCGTTATACTCTTTCCTTGGAAAATCCCCATAACACGTCCTTTACTGTTGTGATTCTCGGCTGCGAGTAGCGAGTTATACCAGGGCACGTGGGGTGAGGCGGGGAAGCCATCCCAAAGACACTCTGGTGTGGTGACTTGGGTGAGAATCGTCGGCCAAAACTGTGGACCGAATCCCAGATCTGCCACGTCCTACCTGTGTGACTCTGACCACGCCACTTAAATTATCAATAGCTGAGCTTCTGTTTGGAAAATGGGGGATAAAAAAAGATATGCGGTTGACGTGAGGATTTGACCTGAAGTGAAGCCCCCAGCAGAGGACCTGACCCCAGGTAGGAGCGTGGAGGCAAGGACACAGCAGGATGAAGGTCAGGGACAGCCCTGGGGTGCCTGGAGGTGCAGGCAGAGGGGGCAGAGAGAAGCACAGGCTTTGTTTCAACTCGATGGTTAAGCTCTTGGATCCTTAGTTCTCTCGGCTGGGAGAGCGGCCCCTATGTGTGTGAGGAAGTGGAGGAGTGTGTTTTCTCAGTTTTAGGCTGAGGTTTTACAGTTGTGTTTGCGGTCTGCCATCCGTGACATCACTCATGAAAGCACTATTTTAGTTTCTGGTGAAATGAAGAACTCGAATTCCCCAAACCAGTTGGGGAATTAGTTAAAGATAGATCCTTAAATGTTTGTTTTGAGGAAGCATCTTATAAAGGATGTTAACAGTGAGACAATTCGATTCTCTCCCACACCCCCCCCCCCGTTGGAAATGACCTTGAGAAGTCTTGTGCCAGAGGCTTCCTGTATGTGATATCTGGTTGGCACGAAACCAGCTGAGCCGTGATGGCATGGGCTGAGGCTCCCAGCTCCTCGCTGACACGTCTTCACTGTGCCTTTCAGCGAGAAGAGGAAGCCGGCTGCAGGGAGGCTGGAGGGATGCCTTAGGTCACCACCGGTCCTGGCGTCCAGGCCAATCAGCCTGCAGGTCAGCCTTCCACTCACAGAGCACTCTTGCTACACCCAGGCAGAGGCAGAAAAGCTTCTCCTTGCTCATTTGGGAAGCGTCCCCTTCTGCCACCTCCCTATCCCCACTCTGTCGTTCTCACCCTCGGTCCCATTCACGTGAAACAAGTTTCAACATTAAAAACAAATTAACGAAGCCATTCCATAGGCCATTTGTTGAGGGGGTGGTGTTGCCAGGCATATAAAGGTGCCTTGGGCACGGGCTGGACTCCAGATGCTAGTTACCGGGATCTGAACTCCTTCTCCTGAACTCTGCTCATTATGGACTCCATGAGGGTCAGGCAAGAGCTCCATGCCTTCTCTGGGGACAGCTTCTCTATCAATATACAACAGAAAACGGCTTATTAGTAGCTGGTGGACAATCTTTATTACATCAATTAAGGGATAGTGGCTCCTATTAACCAGGGGTCTATTAAAAAAAAACAACAACAACAAAAAAAAGAAGAAGAAGAATGTGTTTACAGCTTGTAGCGTGTCCACCAATACTGCTCTTCTCTTCCTGGACACACGGTCCTAGCCCCTTGCATCTGGAGGAGCCAATGTGGTGAAAAAGGGGTGGGTGAAAGTCAAGTGGAGGTGATGCCCATTACTTCTGGTCTGGCCTTGAAACATCCTGCCTTTGCTTTCACTCTCTCATTTCTCTCTGCCCTGAGACCCTTCTCTGACATTTAGCCTGAGGGGAAAGAGCTAGTTTGGATCTGGAGGTGTTTGTTTTCATAAATGTGGGTTGGTGGTAGCAGTGGGGGACCTAGGGTGTGGGTAACTGTAAGGATGAACAGGTGGGTGTAGGGGGGCAGGGTGGCTATGGACCCCGGCCTTCCCTTGGTTTAGTCCAGTTCCTTTAACAAGGTCCTCTGGTGCTCCAACTAGACCTCCCTGTCCTGAGGACCCCAGCCCCACACAGACACAAGCCAAACTCACCTACGTATGACGAGCCCCTCAGCCTTCCAGCTATATTAGCTTATGCTAACAGGTTAATGAGTTCTCCTAGTTTTGTACCAACTCCAGAGCTGGGGGCAGGTAAGGATTCAAACGATAATTCTTTCTACCCATGGCTTTGTCTGTGTGAACAGCGCAAGAGCCTGGGATGTCTGGAAAAAGGAAGAAAATTAATATTTATTGTGCCTCTATTATGTGGTAGAGACTGAGGTTTTCTATTTTAAAAACAAATAGCCAGAGAGATTGTCTCTGGGGAAAAGCCTGATTCTGAGCCTTAAATAACAAAGGGCAGACAGACATGCAAAGATACACAGCCTGAGCATTCTTTGGCAGGAAGAATGGCAAATGCAAAAGACCCAAGGTACAAAGGTGCCTGCTATGTCCCCAAACCGGAAGATAATGGCTGGAGCAACCCAGGCAGTGACCAGAGAGCAGGCAGGAGCTAGATCATGTGAGGCTGCCGAGGCCGCAGGAAGGAGTCTGGATTTTATTCTGTGTGAAACAGAAGCCCATTGGAGGATTGTATTATATGAAGGGGAGTAGGGTGCTTTGCTCTACATTTAAAAGTGACCATCAATGTTCTGTGGCAGCCTGGATGGGAGGGGAGTTTGGGGGAGAATGGATACATGTACATGGATGGCTGAGTTGTTTGCTGTGCGCCTGAAACCATCACAACACTGTTAATCGGCTATATTCCAATATAAAATTAAAAGTTAAATAAATAATAAATAAACAAATAAATAAAAGTGACCACCCTGGAGAAGGGCATATTTAGGGGAAGAAATAGTGGCTGGATGATCAGCTGGAGGCCATCCAGGTCCAAGCAAGAGCTAATGGTGCCTAACACTGCAGTGGCAGCAGTGGGGTTGAGAGAAACTGACGGTCTGTTGTCCAGGCATCAGTGTTGTGATTAAGACCTCGAAGTATACAGTCACAAAATGCAGTCACAAAATTATATCTTTGGCCATGACCACAATTAGGCACCAACTCAGCACTTGGGGAGATTGGTTGAGATGGGTAATCTCTCTCCCTCCTGTTTCTGACTGCTGACATTGTTTAGGAAAGAGAAAAAAAGAAGAAATCATCCGTCTCTACAGCAGGTGGCAGCATTGCTTTGAGTCTGAGCCTCAAGCAATGACGTGCGCACATCAAGGCTACCAAAGTCAACAGCATTCCATGTTGGTGTCTCCACGGGAAGTGAAGCAGCGAATCAATCATTATCATCAACTAGAAAATCATCCTTTAGGAAGGTGGTCGATCAGATTGTAATTTAAGCATGTCATTTTCCCAGGAGGACAATGTATCATCGTCTTATAAGGAAGAGTTGGTTTATCCTATCTTTCCAATCATTACAAAAAGCACCACACTGCGCCAGGAGTGGTTTACTGGTAAATCTACAGTATCTTTACCTCTTTACAGGTGGAGCTCTCAGGGCTGTTTTTAGGCCTGGGGCTGGGGTGGGAGGGGGGACAGGGGTGATGGGCAGAAACCCTTGGGTTTCAAAGCTGGCTCATATACTTAGTTCTGTGACCTTGTGCAAGTGATGTAACAATCATGTCTCGGTTTCCTCATCTGTAAAATGGACATAAAAGCAGTCTCTGCCACGTGAGGTTGTTGTGAAGATCAAATGGGTTGTAAGTGTAACGCATGCAGAGCAGTACCGGCCGCATGGGAAGCACGATACGAGTGACAGTGAATGTTGTCGCTATTGTGTGTGCATTTCAAGGGTGAGAACAGCTTTGCAGAGCACCAAGCACTCATCACCCCAAGCCAGAAACAACTGGCCACAGAATACCCCCTTACTCTCCCAAGGGTAGAATTTAGGCAGTCGAAACCCCAATTTGGAATGGACAGAGAGGCATAAAGTGTGTGCCTGCTTCTAGAATGGGCTATACACCAAGCCCATGGAGAGGCAAAAGAGAACCTAAATTTGTACCTAGTCCAACTTCCCACTCCTGTGGGGTCCTGGTCTCAGAAAACTCTGCATGTGCCCTCTACCAACATCATCTGACCCCCTGCCATTTATACCCTGATCCTAACTGCACGTTCAAATCAGTCTCAGTAAATGGAAATCTACCCCCATTCTAAAGGTCCTTGAGGGAAAGAAGACGTGAGATGCCAACTTTGTCCCCAGCACTACCACGGTTGGGAAATCCACAAGGAAAGGGGACTATGGAAGAATTCAGTAAGGAAAAGGGACTCTTTCTGAACTTAGCCTTTTTCTTACTTTTGGTTGAAAAACAGAAATTCTCTACAGTAGGACTTTGACCACAGGGTCAGCCATGAGCTGGTCTGTCCTTCAGTGAGTGTCTAAGTGCCCTGGGTCCACAAGCTGCATCAAGAAGAGAAAACAAAAATATGCCCAGCGTTTAAATATCTGTGAAGCAGCACCCGTGACAAAGCTAGGGCTTCACAGAGCTGAGTGAGGGCTGTCTCCTGACCCCACCCCCAGCCCCATTCTCGGCGTCACTTAAGAGAAGCGAGGATAGGGCTGAAGCCAAAAGGCCCAGGGTTTATTTGGAAACACAGGTTACATGCGTCACTCAAGTTATATGACTGACAAAAGCAAGTCACCTCACCTCCCTGGGTCTTCCTTTCCTCACCTGTAAACTGAGCAGAAATGAACTAAATCAGTGTTTCCAGAAGTGGGTTCCCTGGAGCATTAGTCCTTTGAGTTGCTCCACGAAGAAAAGAGCTCTGTGGTCTAAAGCAAGGGTTTCAGTCTTGCCCCTCAGGGGACATCTAGCCATGGCTGGAGACGTAACTTGTGAAAGAGGGGCTGCCCTGGCATCTAGCGGGTAGAAGCCAGGAATGCTGCTGTCCTACAATGCACAGCACAGTCCCCACAGCAAAGGATTATCTGGCCCAGTGTGTTATAAGGTTGAAGAACTAAGACATAATGAGAAGCCCTGGTCTAAGGAGCTTGCGATTTATGAGCATATCCTATCACTTTCTTTCTCCACGCACATTAGCATAAGGAAGACAGAAGCATCACCATAAATGTTCTTTAACCCAGTGTTTCTCAAACGTGTCTGATCATGGAACACCCTACCTCCCCACCACCACCATCACAGACCCGTAACTTTATTTTCATCATGCAGAACGACCTCCAGACAGGGGGCCATTTGGGGAAATGTGGGCGAGATGATCTCCAAAGTGGTTTTCCATCTTGAAAAACATTTAAAGGCATTTTCCTCCAATGAGGCAGCATTAATGCTGAGTTCTGAAATATAGCTTGGAATCCTGCTCCTTGAGTTGGCTCGCTCTGTGGGCTGTGACTTTGGACAGGTCGCGTCTGCCTTGGGTTCCTCAGTTTCCTCTCGTCTAAAGTGGAAGTAGTAGCAGCACCACCGGGCAGGGGTGCCAGGGGGTTAACGGGGTGACAGGCGTGACGTCTGTGAATCAGCACCCACACTTAGCCCTCGATTCAACGTTAACCATTATCCTCTAAGTGTTTTGTAGTTTTGATTTTATTTCCTCAAGGTGCTGTGGCTGTTTGAGGTGTCAGATCTGCCCACAAGAGGGCACCAACCACACAGTTTTGCCTCAAAGCAGCTTCAAAGCCAGTTGGAAAGCCCCGCAGGCCTCTTTGCCTGCGTCCTCCACCTAATTTCTCCTGAACTGCTGAACCACAGATTTCAGAGCTGGAAGAGACCCTGCAAGGGATGGAATGTGACCACTGGATTTTGCAGTTATAGCCACAGGAGGCTAAATGTGGAGCTGGTGAGCGTGACTTACAAAACCAACACAGTGGCAGGAAACTGACTCCAGGAACATCTTCTGTGGAGTTGGATGGCAGGCCAGAAACCATCTTTCTGGAAGGAAGAAAGACATCACATGGGTTAACAGCAATGCCAAGCTGAAATGAAAGGAAGCTGCCGGTGTGTATGTGTGTGTGTGAGACAGAGAGAGAAAGAGAGATTGAAAAAAAGAAAAAGGAAAAACACTGGATTCTGTACCGTTCCTTTCCTTTGGACCAGCTCAGAGGGCTGAAATATTCAAGACTGCATTTGACAGGCTGAGCCTGAGAGCATCTTTCACACCCAGGGCCCCTTTAAGGGAAAGTGCTCCGCTCACAGCCCGTGGGGCTCAGACACCCATATTTTGTCCTCTTCCCTCCTCTCCAGCCACATCTGAGCCCGGGGTGTCCAATCCTTCAACTGGCTGGGACCTGCAGCTCATCGCCTGGTAGGGTGGATGAGCTGGGTCCCCTGTTTCCTGAGATCTAAGTTATCAAAAGACAGACGTGATGAGCACTGGGAGTTTAGTTGACAAGTCGTGAGGCAGAAAGGGGCAGGGTGGCTTGGCTGACCACACCAAGTCAGCATTTGAGGGGACGGGACTGGGTGGCACAGAGGAGTACACACACCGCGAGAAGTGGAGGTGCCGGGAGCTGGGCGAGACCACGTGCCAGGGAAGAGCTACAGGAGGTGGAGGGTTGCTGCAGAAGCCTGTCCCCGACTTGTTTTCAAAGCAATTTGTTTGGGTCTCTCGTTTCCTTCAACTATAACTGCTTCGTGAAGATGAAGTTTTGAAGGCACTGTCAGATTGTAAACCTCATGACAAAGGCAACCTTGATGGTGTGCGTTTATAGAGTGGAATCATATTGCAAGAGAGCCTGTGGGTGTGTATACAGTGCTCGGAGGGAACACTCCCTCTCCCCCTCCTCCTCCATTCCCTCCCCCTCCCCACCCTTCCCCTCCCCCTCCTCCCTCTCCTCCTTGGTCTCCTCCTCTTCCTCTTCTTCCTCCTTCACTTTCTCTTTCTCTCTGTACTTCTCCTTCTCTTCTTCAGTTCTAATCGTTTTTGAAACCTTTTTATTTCGAAATAGTTCCTGAAATATATAAAGTTGCATTCTGAGGATCACCTGCCCTGATAGCTGCAGGGCTGGCTCCCTTTTGTCATTAAAACTTGAGCTTGAACATCACCCCTTTGAGACGTCTGTCACTTTTAACTACTTCACCCTATTTTAATTCAGACTATCTGATATTTTCCTTTCTCACTTGAAAAAATGTCTCATGGTCTATTGTATTCCTTTCTGTGCAGGGCTTGGACATAGTAGCTGCTCCATAGAAATTTAATGTTTGTTAAGTGAACAAATGTGCCAATTTCAATTCTGTTCCGATCAGTATTTGCAGGTTAATGGTGCTGGCTTTCTTCTTGTTTGGTGTGTGTCTTGTCTTTCACATTGCTTTCCGTTTTATACATTCTCCACTGTCTTTCTCTCCGTTACAGTCCTCTTTTCTCTTTGTTCTCTCTTAATAACGTCCTTCTTCTTGATGGGGTCTCTCTCTTTCTTCCATGCTTGTTGCCTGTCTTCACCCTTCAGGAGACAGTACTCATATCTTTCAAAGTCAACTTTTCAATGCATAACCCCTATACTCAGCCCCCTTCCACCCTGTGTGACATCCCCCTGGGCCACGGTCAGTCAGAAGCAGCGTGGATTCTAGGAGACAAAGAAAAGCAGACAAAAATCATCATTCATTCCAGTCATCTGCCAAGAACCCAAAGAAAGATCTGTGCCTTCTGTTAAAGGTAATTAACTCCAGAGGCAAAAATGCACCTACTGTCCGGAGCTCATTTAAACTCAGTCCTCACAGATCCCGTCAGATTTCACAACACTGATAATGCACTAGTAGCAAAGGGGAGTAAATACATCTGGAAGACAGAGCTGTATGTCACCCAACTAAGTTTTAAAGGCAAGGGAGGAAAAAATATTACTTCTGTTCTGAGGTTGCGGAAGTCATCATAATCTCTTTTTGTAATATCCTGCCTGAACTAGACTCTCATGCTACATCTATATTTAAAATGGACTCAGACAAAAATTTGGTTTTCATCGTATATTTCAAATACTGTTTTTTAAAACCATGATTGTTGTGTGCTGCATAAGCACGGCAGATTTAACTACATGCTCCTTTCCACCTCCCCCCCACCCCCAGAGTCTTATTAAAATAACTGTAAAGGTAGTGTGTATATATATACACAAAAATCCAAGAGGACAAAGTGAATTGGATAGGAAGCAGCATCAGATGAGAGAGATTTCAACACAATTTTGGGTGATGGGGGATTTGCAAAGAGGAGGCAGGATGGGAAGCCAGGGGTACCTCTTTGGACCCACAGAAAGGCTGCCCAAGGCATGAGGTCCCAAAAGGCAACACGCTGAGAACAGGGATTTGCTGGACGTCCATCTATGGAGCAGTATGCCACCTTCCCCATCCTCCTGAAGTCTGGCCACTGTCCTCCCTGCCCCTCAGAGTCTACAGGCTTATTCTCTAGAAATAAGAGAAACTGACCTTAAGAAACTAGCGAGAATCACAGTGATGGGGGGTGGGGGTGGGGAGAGATGGGATGCAAGTTGAAAACAAGGGAATTAAGTGAAAATCTGCTCATTGAATAGTAGGCTCTCAGCCCCCACCCCACGCTCTGCTCCCAGGAAGTCAGCAGCCAGGCTTATAGTCCTCCTCACCCTTGGGGAGAAGATCAGAGGATTCTTCTCTGATGCCTGTGAATTAACCAAGAGAAAAGATCCCCGGCACCAACAGTGGAGGACCCGCCAATGAAAACGGGAACTTGCCAACTGATCTCTCTGTGGTGAGACCACACAAATACTCACAAGTGAACTTGCAGTGAACTTCGTGCTTAAATATGAAAGAATGGGCAAGATCAGCAGACATTTGTAGATAGTTACAAAATGGGAGAGGGAGAGAGACAGAGAGAGAGAGGAGGGAGGGAGAGAGGGGAAGGAAGGAAAGAACATGGAAGAAACAGATCATGCTGCAAAGAGAAAAAATAAGAAATTAGCATTCTATGGAGGAGAAAGGAAGGTGAGATTATAAAGGGACAGCACAGGCTAATCTTTGTAGTGATGTATCTCATGTGATAAAATGACAGAATTATACAAACACATTGTTCCAAGGTCAGTTTCCTGGTTTTGCTATTGCCTTATAAGTAACTAAGATGTAACCCTTGGGGGTAACTTTGGTACAGGGTACTTGGGACCTCCATGTGCTACATCTTTATACATCTTTGCAACTTTCTGATCATCTATAATTATTTCAAAATAAAAAGTTAAAAAACTAATATCCTCAGTGTGTTAAGAGAAGGTATTGCATCCAAAACAAGAATGAGATACTATAAAAATAAACAAAGGAAGACAAATTTGTTTGAAGTTAAAAATGATACATTTCCCCAAAATGAAAGGGCCGAAAGACAATACTGAAAAAAACTCACATAAAATAGAAGTGAAGTTAAAGCAATGGAAAATATGAGAGAAAAAATAAGAAGATTAGAAGATTAGTTTACAATGTTCAGTATGAACTAACAGGAATTCCAGAAAGGAGGAGAAAGAAAATAGGGGGAGAAAATCATCAAAGCAATAAAATGAGATAATTTCCCAGACCTGAAGGATTTGAATTCCCAGGTGACAGGCTGACTGAGTGCCCAGCAGGACAAATGAAAAAAGACCTGCATCAAAGCTCATCTTTATGAAGTTGCAAAAGAGAAAGAGAAAGATGCTAAAAACTGCTGGGGGAAAAAACACAACAACAGTCTACAAAGGATCATTAACCAGACCAGCACCAGATGGCTGAATAGTAGTATCAGAGAGTTAGGAGACAATGGAGCAAGAGAAGTGACAGTGCTCTTTAACCCAGAATTCTATAGGTTATACACACTGAGGGTAGAATAAGGATATTCTCCAAGCCGTCAAAACAATGATCTTCCCTTTATACTTTCTTAGGAAACTACTAGAGGGTGTGCTTCACCAAAATGAAGGAGTAAACCAAGAAAGAGGAAGAACTGAGGTCTAGAAAAGAGAGGAACTACCATAGCAGAATGGTGAAACTAAAGTCTAGAAGGCAGTGAAGGAGAGAGACAGGATAAAATGTGTGCTGCAAGCCTGGGTAGGAAGTGGTCCAGCTTGGAGCAGAGAACAGAGGGCTCCAGGGAAAACCACAAAGAGTAGCTGACATGTTTGAGCATCTGGAAAATATTACTAATGGGCACATGGCAATAACCAAGGAGGATTTTTGAAAAATTAACCATAGGTACCTAAAATATCTGGCAGAAAAAAATAAAACAAATACTTACTCTAAGAAAAATGAAGAGTTCTATAATAAAGGGGCCTGGACATAGTGTACCTGTCACTGAAGGGAGTGACATTAGACGTCACCAAAAGTTGTCACAACTATACTGAGGGAATGTTAGGAGGGGAAGTGGGGCCAGCAGATGGGGTAGGTTAGACTTACTTTAAAGACCAGCGGAAAGCTAGAAAAGTTGAGAGTGGTTGCTGCTGGGAACAGGTCTTGGGGAGATAAAATACAGGGCTGTGAATTTTAATATAAACCTTTAGTGCTTTTTAGGTTTTAAAGCTATGTACACATATGTTAAAAATTAATAAGGATAATATCACCAAAACAAATGTCAAGAGTTGATATCCAGAAGGGCAGGGGTCATATCTATCTCATGTGCTTCTGTAATCCTGGATCTAGAACTATGCTTGGTGCATAGTAAGTGCTCGATAAATTCTCATTTGTTGAATGATTATTATTAACTAAGTCATTTGATCAGAAGATCATACCCTCTTTGTATTCTGATTCATCAGGCTTTTACAGCTGCATCAAAGTGATAGTCCACACTTCTGATTTTAATACAGGTTTAGTTTTTGTCAATTAAACAAATAATTTTATATTTTTAAGATTACAATAAGTAAATCACTAACCTGTCTTCAAAGTCTGTCTGAAGCCAAGGCTGGTTTTTCTCGGCATCTGCATTTCCCAAGTTTCCTGCTGCAGGAAGCTGCCCCTCCACGGCCCTGCATGTCGTTCCCTGCTATCAGTGGTGCACCAGCCATGTCCTGTGGCATGCCATGCTTGTTTCCTAGCCTCTGCTGATTAATCAGGAATGGGCCCGTAAACCGAGGGAAGGCAATCCTTGGCTGGCCAGCAACCTCTGGTGCATTAAAATAAACGGGGCCAATCAAATGCTCTGTCTGGGAAATTTGACTTAGAAAATGAAGAGATGGAGGTCGGTTGGTGCAGTCACAAACATCAAAAGGATGACACAGAGTAGAGTGGGGGCCATAAGAAGCCATGGCCATGTTCCAGCCAAAGTTATAAAGAAAAGGAAATTAATTAAGTAGAGAAAGTCGGTTGGTTGTAGGACAAGAATAAAGGGACCCAGAGAGTATAGATAAGTCATATTAAAACCAGTGCCCTAGAGTGAAGGAATGCCGATTCTGCTACTCAGACCCCTCGGGTAAGCCGTGGATCCAGAAACCAACTCAGATCCAGTCCCTATAAGAGGATGTGCTTTCAAGGTTTCCCTATTACTTTATCCGTATCCTTATATAAATTCCCTTTACCTGAGTTAGCTTGAAGAATCGGTGTTGCTTGCAACCATATGAGTCTCTCCAGAAGAAACTAGAAATACGTTGTTGAGACTTCACAAAGAAGATGGTCACAAAGAAAGTTTTGTCATGAGTTTCATACAAATGCAAGAGGAGAGTAAATACACATGTATATGCAGTAACTATGTTGGTACAAAGAAGGTATTAGTACTAAAAGTACTGGCTTTCCTAGACACACGGAGGCTACCTGGTAGGTATTCTCTTCCCGCATTGCTGATCTCGCGGGAGTTGGAGGGGCCAGCGCATCTGGCCGGCAGATCCATGGCAATGCGCATGCGCTGTGCCAGGCTCTGCGCACCATCCATCTCCAGAGAGGAAAGAGGGCGGATTCCTCGTGCAAATGTACTCTTGTGGTTTCTCTCTGACTGGAAACTTTCTGGGAAGCGAGTGCTGGAAAATGCGGTTTAGCTTAGCCAAGTTGACACCTGAAACCACCACAGGTATGCCACTATTATTCTTTCTAAGTTTCCGCAGGATATGCCTAAGGCAGCAAACTGAGATGGGGGATTTTGAGTTTGGAAAATGTTTTGGTTCTAACAAAATTTCAGAACTGTGAAGGGAGTGACTGCAGGATGCCAACTCCAGCGATGAAGCTCAGGAGATGGGAACTTTGCAACCCCAAGCAGAGCTGAAGCTGGATTTTGCTTAGGACAGGAAAAGGGGAGGCGGGGTTGGGTGGTGGGGCAGGAGGGGATGCCGTATGTTACCTGATAGAGTCGTAGGGACCCAGCTCTGGGCCCTGGTTTCGCAGAGGGCCTCTGTCTCTGCAGGGGAGGGTTCTTTTTTCCGCTTGGGTTCAGTAGGTGAACAAGAAAACCGAAGCTGAGATAGCGACACAGCACAAGCTTTATTCAGTGGTCAAAGAGTGGAGAAGCGGGAACTAAGTTCCGGGATCGACTTCTCACCTACCTGGGGAGAGTGATTTAATTTTAAACACTAAAGGCAAAGGGAGAAGGAGCAAGGCTAGTAATAGGGAGACGTATGCATTAGTCTGCTGGAGAAGGGGCGGGGCTTTTTCTGAGGGAGTGGGGTGCCACCCCCTTTTTATCCTTTTTTGGTCCTTATTCTCAGGTTTTGGCTTCAGGTTAGGTGTGTTATTTAATATGCTAATATAGTAAAATCAGCATATAATGAGACCCGGGGTGTGTTGGAGGTCAGATTGCCCATCATCTTGGTCCCAGCTGGTTCCATCTGGTTTTGTTTGCTTGATTGTAGCTTCCTTTCTTATGGCCGGACACTTTAATATAAAGATTTATGGTAACTACTGCTAAAGGTGGGGGAGTTGGCAAGTTTTGAGCAAGGACACTCCTCCTAAAAGTGGGGGTTGGAGGGTTGTGAGCAAAGACCTGGAGCCCTTCTGGCAATAAATACAACGTTAGAAAAATGTTGGCCACTTGCTTGAGGAAGATGTGAGAAAATTAATCATATCTGTGGGCACGTGGGGAAGAAAGTCACGGGTAAAAAATAAAAACGCTGGGCACGCACTGCAAACAGGCATGATGTCTCAATGTATCCTGCTTGCATGGATTGTGAAACTCAAGCCAAGAAGTGAACGTGCAAACTGATCCAGAGCCACTGAAAGCTCTGGAGTCGTGGCCAAAACAAATGCAGGGTTTTCTAAACCCAAGGCTCACTGGGACTCCTAATGAAAAAGTAACTCCTAGTGAATCTTCAATTAAAAAAAAATTCTGCTTAAAAGAGGAAATCAGTCATCATAAAAGAGAGTTAGCATATATAATAAACAAGAAATTAACGTGCTGAGAATTTTAAATAACAGGAGGATCTGAAAGAAACTATAAAATGACATATTTATAATGACAATTTTTAATAAGCTTAGAAATCATACTAACACCGTAGGTTCTATGAAAAAGAGTTAAGAAAGAATCAAATAGAATTTTTAGAAATAAATCATTGAAAAGAAAAACTCTGTATGAATTAAACAGCATGTTATGAACAGCTGAAGTACTGGAAGGTAAATATGAAGAAATCATCTTGAAGGCAGTACACCAAAATAAAGAGATGGAAATATACATGAGAAAAGTTCAAAGACGTGGGGAACTAGAGATTTTAAAAAATTACATCTAGAAGGAGAGCATAGAGGGAAGGCGGGAGAGGCCAGTGAAGAGCCAATGGCTAAGAATTGTCTAGAGGGGAACAGTATGCAGCCTCAGTTTGAAGGAGCGTTCCGAATTCCCAAGCACAACAAATAAAACCAAATCCACACTAAATATGTTAGGGTCAAACTTCAGAACATCAAAGACAGCAAGGAAATACTAAACACAATGAGACGATCCATAGGTTACATACAAAAGAACAGCAGTCACGAAGAGAACAGACTTGTTATCAACGAGAGATGCGAAAGATAAATGGCACAGTGCTCAAGTGAAATAGCCATCAGCCTAGAACTCTATGTTCACCTAAATTATTACATGAGAGTGAAGTGAAAGAAAGGCATCTTGTACGTAAACGCCTACCATGTCACAGAAATTCTTCCTGTAGAAATTCTTCCTGTATTTAAAATATATATGTTTGTTTCTAAAAATTAGTGTTTCTCATAATACCCTTTATAAATGTTACTACTATTGATTCAGTTCCCTGAAAAAAAGCAAAAGAAAAAAAGCAGAGGAAAAAATGCCAACTTTCCCAAGTTTACCCAACAAGTTAAGGACAATAATCCTTGATCTTGGACTTCCAGCTCCAGGACTGGAAGTAATAAACTTCTGTGGTTTACTAGCTGTCCAGTCGGTGGTGTGGTGTTGTAGCAGCCTGAACAGACTAGGACAGGTAAGTAACAAATAGTCTGTGGACTGACAGGGATCCACAAAGCATGTGTTACGTGGCACTGTTCTGCAGCACGGTGGTTTCACCCAGAAGATTATTCGATTTTAGAATTTTAGAGCTGGAAGGTGTGTTAGACCCCATCCAGCCCAAGTCATTGGCTTCACAGTTGAGGATAAGGAGAACCTGAAAGTTTTAGTACATTGCCCAGCCACACAGTGGGTGCAGTTTGATATGAAGTAGAGGCCAAGTGTCCTAGGTCTTTCTCCTCACCAGTACTCCCTGAAATTCCTAAAGGAAGATGAATTTCCTCTGAGGTTTCTGCTGGATAGTCTTCAGGCTCCATCTGACATGGGATTTAGTAGAAGGGCCAGGGTTGCCTCCTGGGTGGGAACGTGATGTGGAGGATGAGAATGGGCTTTCAAGACAGAAAGGTGTCATGTTCCAGCTCTGTCTCTTGCTAGAAGAATTTCTTTGAGAAAATTACTTAAATTCTCAAAGCCTCAGTTTCTTATTTTGTAAACATCCCACCCTGACATTTGCTGTGTGGATTAGAGATACAAAACTAACGTCTCTGGTGTTGTCTCTTGTGGTAGGTAGAATAACGGTCCCCCAAAGAGGTATCATTCCTAATCTTTGGAACCTGTGACTATGTTGTGTCTCATGGCAATGGGAGAATTAAGGTTGGCAGGTGAAGTTAAGGTTGCTAATCAGCTGTTGAGATGAAGAGATTATCCTGGATCATCTGGGTAGGACCATTGTAAAGAGGGTAAGGACCCTCATAGGAGGGAGATAGAAGAGGAATATTCAAGATAACAGTGAGAGAAAGAATTACTGCTGGCTTTGAAGATAGAAGGATGTCATGAGCCAAGGAACGAAGGCAACCTCTGGAAGCTGGAAAAGGCAAGAAAATGGATTCTTCCCTAGAGCCTCCAGAAGAAACACAGCGTTGCTGACACCGTGATTTAATCCCTAAACGCAATGTGGGACCCATTTCAGACTTAAATCCTCCAGAACTGTATGATAATGAAATTGTGTTGTTTTAAGCCACTGATGTGTGGTAATTTGTTACCGTAGCTGTGGGAAACGAATATACCTTTCATCCGAGCATTATTCCCGCTTTCCTAAGCAGTCTTTACATTATATTTTGGAAGAGAAAGCTTTTTGGAGGACACACCTCATAGTGGTATTTTGGGGCAAAACAGGCTCTATCAAAGCCAGCAAGAGCAGAGGGCCAGCTTCTTTTGAGGGTGTAGCTTCTCTCCTGCTACTTCTCAATTGCCTTTAGGTATTTTGGTTACAGCCAAAGAAAACAGTGGTTTCATTTGGGAGTCATCACACTTGGGGATTCAGATGTGCTCTAAAATGGCTGGTAACCTGATTTTTTTTTTTTCCTCTTGCCCGATGGTACATTTTAGTTAGGGCTGCCCTCTTGCAATGTGTCAGACCGTGTTTGCCAGGAAGGGGTTGAGAGAGCAGTAACTGTGAGGTTCCCCGGTGCCTGGCAGTGGTGGCAGCAGACGGTTTGTGGTCTGTGCCCCTTGCAACACCCATCATCCTGTTTGACGCAACCCTTTGATGTAGTGTGAAAGGCAGCACACTCCTCTGTTTGACCCACTTCCTTATACTCGAGCACAAGTACTGGGATTTGCATGTTTCATAACCAGGTATTCATTACGTTGCATAAAATTCTCAGCATGTGGAGACACCATGACATGACCATCGCCAGTGATGAGTTTATATTAAAAACATAAAGAGAGAATGCAGAGTGAAACTCAGCCACGTTTTACACATACTTGGCCGCTTGCTTCCAATTACCTGGGTCTGTCGCCCTCGGCTCCTCTGGTGATGCTAATGCTGGCGGGGACCCGCTGGCTGTTGAGAAGAGGAACAAGCTTTTTTTCTGGTTCCTCTGAGAAAAGAAGCTGTTTCTATTTCTGGAACAAGCTGTAGACTTATGGGATACTTTTAGCTTCCCCCTTTCCTAATTTTTTTGGAATAAAATAGCTAAGTCTGGCTCCAGGTAAAATAGTGAAGCATTTAATCCATTTTCTTAGGATTTATGTCATGTTTGCTCCTACAAAATTCAGAAGGATTACAAGATTAAACTAGTAAGAAATAGGAAATTTTAAAAAGACAATGAAAATAACCACAATAAGTGGCAGTTTCCCCTATCAAACGATTAAATATTTTCAATGGCAATCCTGAATGTTTTGGTGAGTGTGGTAGAAAAGATGACGTAGATTGCTGGTGTATACGTGAGTGAGGGCACGAATTTTCCAGAAAGCAAACTGGCTTTCTGTATCAGGAGCCTTCAGCATGTTTATATCTGTAATCCTGAAATCATACTGTTCAAAGTTCATCCTTTTTCAACTCATTCTTTCAGTTTCCTTACCTCTAAAATAGACATATTAATAGAGACTTTCATAAGGTGATTTGAGAATTAAATAATGGAAAACTGGCACACAATGTGTGCTAGATAATTGTTAGGCATAATTATTGATGAAAAAATAAGAATCCTTCCAGATAAAAATGATTAACAACAGGGTGGCATAGAACTTTCAGATATTGGTACCCCGTGTGCTTGAGCAAACCTAAAAACCATTTTAGGAAGAGAGCTTTGGTTCACCCACTGCTCACTTAGTTCTGGGAGTAGATCTCTTAAGAATTCTCAAGATTATGTAAACTGGAGCTTTCAATTTAATTCAGACATAATGTCATCAAAAGAGTTAAGGACTTCTTTGACGTAAGAAAACTACACATATAATTGTTACAGATTGCTTTTAGGATAAACTTCATTTTCTTTCTTTTTTTAAAGATTTTTTTGATGTGGGCCATTTTTAAAGTCTTTATTGAATTTGTCACAGTATCACTTCTGTTTTATGTTTTGATTTCTTGGCCACAAGGCATGTGGGATCTTAGCTCCCCAGCAGAGATGGAACCTACACCCCCTACATTGGAAGGCAAAGTCTTAACCACTGGACCACCAGGAAAGTCCCTAAACTTCATTTTTTTTAAGCTCTTTCTTGAAATATAATTGCTTTACACGGTTGTGCCAGTTTTTGCTGTACAACAAAGTGAATCAGCTGTATTTATACATATATCCCCATATCCCCTCCCTCCCACGACTCCTTCCCACCTTGTCTATCCCAGCCCTCTAAGTCATCACCCATCATCGAGTTGCTCTCCCTGTGTTATGCAGCAGCTTCCCACTAGCTATCTGTTTTACATGTGGTAGTGTATATATGTCAATGCTACTCTCTCACTTCGTCCTGGCTCCCCCTCCCCCTCCCCCCTGGTGTCCTCAAGTCCGTTCTCTACATCTGCATCTATATTCTTGCCCTGTCACTGTCAGTACCATGTTTTTAGATTCCATATATATGAGTTAGCCTACGGTATTTGTTTTTCTCTTTCTGGCTTGTTTTGCTCTGTATGACAGATTCTAGGTCCATCCACCTCACTACAAATAGCTCAATTTCATTCCTTTTTATAGCTGAGTAATATTCCATTGTATATATGTGCCACATCTTCTTTATCCATGCATCTGTTGATGGGCATTTAGGTTGCTTCCATATCCTGGCTATTGTAAATAGTGCTGCAGTGAACGTTGTGGTACATGTTTATTTTTGGTTTATGGTTTTCTCAGGGTATATGCCCAGTAGTGGGATTTTTGGGTCATCTGGTAGTTCTATTTTTAGTTAAACTTCACTTTCTGAGGGAACATTCTAGTGAGCACTCAGTGCCTGGAATTGTGTGTTCACGTGGCCTGATTGAACTTTCACAGCATCAGGTTTGTAGGATTAGCATCTTGGTCTCTTTGAACGTTTTCAAAGATCTTTGATGACAAGCCTTCCTGGTCCCCAAGGAAAGGGAATTCAGATTGGTTTTGGCTGGTAATGATTGGGCTGTGGTTTGGATGAGCAAATCAAAGTCTGTTGTGAAAGAAAAGAGGAGAATTCAGCTGCCTGGGAGTGTGCAACAGGAACTCACGGAAAATAGAGGAGAGAGCGCTGCAAGTAGTGTTTATGGGGTGGAGAGCTAGTTACCTGGGACTTAAGAGGGAATGGTCAGAATGGGGAGGGGCTGCTCGGGGAGGGGGGGGTTGGAGAGGGAAGTAGACTGATAGGCCTGTACTGGGTCCTTCTCATGCAGCCGGAGCTGCCCTGAATGGTGTCTTCATCACTGACCCACAAACCTTCACACATGTAGAGACCTCTGTCCTCTCCGCTGCTGAGCTGCTGATAGGGTGAACCTGGGCTCCACCTGCCCTCTGCTTTGTCAGCTGAAAGACCCTCAGGCTGGGACAGTGCTTAATGGCATCCCCATTATCATTATAAGGTAATATTGTTTTCCTATTTTTTAAAAACCTATTTGTTTTTTACACGGGACATGCTGTCTGCTTGTGTCCATTGTGAACTATAACAGATGTAATTCCATTTGCTCTGTAAAAGGGGGGTCAAGGAGATAGATCCAGTACTCAGGATAACAAACACCCTCTGATCACATAATAGAATGAAAGCAATTGCAATCTAAATTCAGGGACACTTGAAGGTTCTTTGAGAAATCGCCAAAAGGAATACTGTAGATCATTTTGGGTTTCTTTCTTGGTGTATTACCAAGTGGAAAGGGAAAATGAAATTGGGAAGTTCCAGTTAAGGCAATTCTTTCTGTGACACATGATGTTACAAAAAAGTGCCCTTATCTGGATGCTGTTTCAAGGACTGTCTATTATTGTGCTTTCTGGGCCAAGAGAATCTTCAGTTAAGGTCAATTGGAAATCTGGTGTCCTAGCAGATATTTCCCAATTAGATAATGACTTTTTGTAACTGTCTCTGTATCTGTCTTGGGCCTTATGGAGGCTATTGATCGGCGTGCTGAGCCAAGTTTTGCATTACTGTAAATTACTTGGGTAATTCTTACTTTTTAGTGCTTCACTCCTTAAATTAAAAGTGTATGACCAAAGCAAGAGTGACTCAGGGATCAAAAAGTGCAATTAGTGTGCATCTCTTTTTAGTACAGAAAACGTCTGCCATTTAAAAGCTACATGAAATTGAGCCAAAAAAGGGTAAAGGAAGAAAATCAAGCTGACTATTATTTGTACGGTTTCAAGTAAGCCCTTGGTTCTCACTGAACTTTTTAAAATTAAGGTAAGTGGCTTGGCTGAGTTCCCGAGGAATATACCAGTTGTCCCCATGAAGTTTCAACTCTGGCTTCTGCAGAATTTTCTAGCATCAGCTTTCTGTATTTGCAACAGAGTGAAAATTTAATTGGTTCAGGTTTTCCCCATGATCAACCATATTCAGCAAATTGCTGCGGAAGTGCTGTTAAGGAGGGGCAGACAACATTTCAAAGCTGACGTGACACTGTAAGGAGACTGGTCCTTATTCTTCTCACGCTCTAGGTGCTAGGAAACATCCTTGCCAATTTTCAGAAGCAGCCTGGGTGGACGTTCTCTCAAAAGGGGCAGGTGGTCCCAGCATCCTGCACTCATGCCCCGTGAGGGCCCAGTGGCGAGTGGGCTGCAGCTGCTTTTTTGAGCAAGTGGGACCCAGTGAGGACGGAGGCAGTGGGGGAGGGGGCGGCACGGAGTAACTTGACCCTTTCTCTGCACAATCCTTTATATCCACATCCAAGGGCGGGTTCTTGGCCTGCATGGAATTTCTGCTAGATCCTAAAGTCCTCCCGCCCTTTGAGTCCCAAAAGTAGTATCATTTCAGTAACAAAGCAGCCAGTCCAGTGAAGCAATCACACCCCACATTCTGCAGTAAGAACTTATTGGTTCAGGCCTGGAACCCACAGGGGGCCGGGGTCATGGTCAGCTGCCTCTGTCCCCCCTGACTGCCCTCCCCCACCTTGTTCTCCCATTGCTTAGCTGCAGTTTCTGACCTTCGAGAGAGGTTCCCCAGTGGGGAGGGCATTAGGAAAAAAAGGACACAGTCTTGTGTCGCTGTCATGATCTGGCCTTGTGCCCTGTGGGCTTGGTGGATGCTCAAAGCCCGCTCTTTCTGGGCAGCGTGGTGGGCTTCCTGGGGAGTCCTCCACCCTCAGGAATCTCCCACTGCAGCTCCCACTATTCAGGCGATGCTTCCTTGTCACTTTCCATCCCCTCCCTCAAGCCCCTTACCTCCAGCAGTAGATCCCTCTGCAGAGTCTTTTGGCTCCACACCCCAGTAAAGCTCCCAAACAGAACCCTTTCACAGTGACCCCAGGCCTGACGCTCCCTCTGGTCACCTGACTAAAAGGAAAACTCCTGCATCCTTGCCCATGGGTGTGGTCCTGCCACTCGTACCCAAGCTGCCCTGTCTCTCTTATCTTTGCTTGGCCACCTAAGGCCTGGAGCCACAGTCTCTCCCCTTTAGAATTCTCTGTGTGTGTCCTTCACCAGTGCCTCTGACAAGGATTCAGAGGCAGATCAGGGCCTAGCAGGTGTTAGTGTTAGGATTGATTAGTAATGTCTGCAGTGAGCTGGGGAATATGTTGATGTGGGGCTAGGAATCTGCCTTCCCAGAAGATGTTGGGGGCTCACAGCAGACCTTACATGCTGTTCCCAGGTTATCTTGGTTTGCTGATTTAGAACTTTTTTTTTTCCCCTTGTAAGAGGTATACAGAGGTACAGAAAGGATATTAATTGGACCAGAAGTGGTTGCTTTCTTCCTTGCTAGTAGGCCGTGTGTACCAGTGCCTGGTGAGATGAAAGACCTGGGCTCCCTGCCCCACCCCATAACTGGGATCACAGCAAATCAATGTGCTTAACCTTGTTCCCAGCCTAACATATCAACTTGAGTAAAATCAGGTTTAAAAGAGCAGCCTGAAGGGAAAAAGAAGTTAGCTCAATACAGATTAGTAAGGGGAGTATTACTCTTTGCTGGTATAGTTGATTAGAGTTTATAAAAAGCTTTTAGGGTTAGGTTTGGCTGGAGATAACAGAAAATGTAAAATATCTGTGGCTAAACCAAGATAGAAATTGATTTCTCCCTCATATACAAAGTAGCAATGCTAGGTCTGATATTGTGGCTTATGGTGTCATCAGACACCTGGACTCCTACTTTCTAGTCTCAAGGTCACCTCATGCCCCAAAATGGCTGCTGGAACTCCAGTCATCTCATCTGCATTCTAGGCTGGAGGAAAGAGGAAAGGGCAGAAGGAGTCTTCTTTTGGATCCGTCTCCTCCCTTTAAACAGACTTCCTGGAGTCCCACGGAAACTTTCACTCATGTTTCATTGGCCATAATTTTGTGATCAGATATAGCTTCAAGGGAGCCTGGGAAATTCAGTATCGTATACTTGGAGGCAATGTGCCTAGCTAAAAATCAAGATTCTGCTCTTACTGAGGAAAAGGAGAAAGGAAATGCTGTGGGTTATCAGTCTTCTGTGTCACACAGGTAACACTAGAAAAGTCGTGGTTTTAAAATCCCTCCGTTCTTTTGATATATGAAAGTGCTTTGCAAATTATAAAATATTTAGGCAGTGTAATCTGGCTTATAATGGGTTGTAAGAATTTGAAGTGATGCAAAGACAGTGCACTATTTGGTGAGACATTAAGTGAGCAAATTAGGAGTATTCAAATCCTAGTGTCTTTTTCGCCTGATAAATAACTTATATCTGATTGTTTTTTAAAAAATGAGAATGTATAGTCAGGCATCTCATCTGAGTCTGGCAATAGGTCAGAATATTTTAAATTGTGAAGTCATTTTGCAATATGTTATTAGAGTCACTTTCTGTTCTGTTGAGAATTTATTCAATTGAATAAAAACCTAGAAGGTGCCTGCTACATGCAAGGCACTGTGCTAGAAAATACCTGAAAAACTAGCAAAAGGGAAAATGGCATACCCTATTTAAAAAAAAAAAAAAAAAAAAAGGCCTATCCATTGGAATGTAAATTTCATGAGGACAGGAACTTTTTGTTACTTTCATTCACTGCTCTAACTGAAGGGTCTAGGACAGTGTCTGGCATACAGCAGAAACCCAATAAATATTTGTTAATTGAATGAATGACTGAATGCTTCCTAGAAAATACTGACCTGTCTCCTGCTCTAAAAAAATGTATCTTGGAGAAAAAAAAGACATAGTCAACTTGCAAGTACATAGATATGTATGTTTTTATAAAATAAATATGTTTCTGAGGAGCAGTGTGTTAAATCATACTTAGAGTTAATAATTTAAAGGTGCTATATGAAGATTTTCAAAGAATAATTTTATAAGGAGAATAATCACCCTAATTTCATTTGTTTGACAAATCTAGATTTTTTTTATATGTGACACTTGCATAAAGTGGCCTCAACTCCACTTTAGTGCCCAGAAGAGAACAGAATATGACTTAAAACCAACATATATAGTTGGTGAATTAATGAAGTAAAGATCTTTTCACACTTCTTCCTATGAAATACAAATCAAGGAAGTCATTCTAGAGACTTCCCTCCCTCCCTCATGTTCAACATCTGATCTACTAATTTTATCTTCTAAATATTGCTTGAAAATTCCCCCCTCTGCTGTTACTATTGTGGCTAGGTGGAAACCTCAGCACCTTCTCTGAATTTCCTAATCTGTTTCCATAGTTGATCATGTTATTCTTCTGTTAAAATCTTTCAATGACTCTTCAGCAGTCAGCAGCCCTCCTTAGCATGGCATGGGAGTCTTAATGACCCCACGCTGGGTATTTCTCTAGCTTTATCTCCCATATTGCTCTGCTATACACTTTACAACAGTATCCCTGTTCATTTGATTCCTCTAATGTGCCCTCAGGAAGTCTTCCTTGAATCACCAGAATTGGCCTTGTGCGACCTCACTGTGCTCCTGTGACATGTGGGACACACCTGTGTCACAGTATGTGCCACATTACACTTTATCCAAAGGGCCTGTACTTCATGGTGCCCATCATCTAGTAGGTGCTCAATAAATCACTGAAGAATTGAACTCAGCTGGAAAAAATTTCATCTCCAGAAAACATTAGTTTGAAAGTTTTATTTAAATAATAGTAATGTGGTTATTTATTTTCTTCTATTACAAAACATCTAATCTTCAGGTCTTACCAGAAGTATGCAGCAGGGCACTCTGAACCCTTTGGCCTCCCACAAATATATGTTCCCCAACAACCATTTTCTGGTCAAACATATAGCATTTCTTATTGGTGAAAAATAGAACTTCCTAACATGTTAGGAAAAGAGTTCAGATAGAATGGGTTGGCACTCAATTTGTGGAGGTATGGATTTCTGAGATTAGTTGTATTGCGAACATTTGCATTGCTACCCTAGCCAAAGAAATCCTATTTAGAGATTGGAAGTGTTTAACTAAGTGCAACCTGGAGAAAATAGAAAGAAGAATCAATTTTTTGGTCATTAATCTCTGCAATGAAAACAACAAATAATAATCAGAGATCCTCAATTGACATTCAGTCAACTGGAAATGTCATTGTATCAGGAATTTAAAAAGAGGAGAAATTGGAGAAATGTATGTTTAAAATCTATTAAAAACAAACAAACCATCACGTCCTTAAAGGCAGCCATCATGGTACAGGAGCAGGGAGAACTGGGCTGGGCCTGAGGAGACACATTCTGTTGTTAAAAATAAGAGCTGCCCTTTTCTGAACCCCTGCTCTGTGCCCCACCCTGTACTGGATACCTCATCAGCCCTGTACTGGGCCAAGGAGTCTTGGGCCTCTCAGTTTTTCTTGGCCTTACTGGAAGTAAGGATTCCAAACCTGGGCTTTGGGAGGGGAAGGAATCAACTCCCTTTCCCTCACCTCCCTGCCCCACAGTGGCTGCCCAAGTGGCAGTGGCTTGCTAGACAACTCCACACACATGGGCCACCCTCACTGCAGCTTTCCAACCAGGTGTCAGCCCTCACTGCTGGGAATGGGAGGAGAGAAAAGTTTGGGAGGGATGGAGCATGTGCAGAGGAAGGTGGTTGGTCTGTAGAAAGCCTCTTCACCACAGGATACTGTCTACCCTTTGTGAGCAAGTCAGGAAGGACCTGGCCTCCTGAGCCTACAGGAAGAAGAGGCCCTGGGTAGTACCACCTGGAATGCTCCTTGCAGCTGCCCCAGTCTGAGCTGGAGAAGGCCCCAGGTGGCCGTGGTGGAGGACTGGTGCTTCCCCATCCCCACCTCTGCGATCTCTGGCAGTGACACCATGGAGTACCTTCAAATTGTCACTCGTGGGGTGTTGTAGGAAGGGTAGTTTATGGGAATTAGATCATTAAGAGTCCAGGCTCAGAATGTATGATGGCAGGTACATGAAACTAAAGCACTGCCTCCATGTGCAGGTTAGGGTTAAACAGTGACACCAGTGAGGGACCTCTGAGCGCCCACTGCCCAGGAGATGTTACGTGCTTCTACCTCCTTAGATTCTGAGCAGGAAATGACAATATCCAGTTAAGGGGGCTTAGAAGGCCCTGCTCTCCTAGCCCCACCCCCTGCCTTTGGCCACAGCTGATGAAAGCATACTGATTCCACTAGTGGCAGAGAGCAAGCAGAGCTGGCATCCAGTTTTTCAGAGCAAGGCAGAGTATTCCTTGGAGCTATATTGATCAAAACTCGGAGCTAGAAAATGATATTTTTTGAGTAAGTGCACAAGCACTTATATCTGTGATTACTGCTCCCAAATAAGATGCAGACATTTTATCATAAACAGCTTGGGTCATAGAGAAACAAATGCCCCAGTAGCTTCGTACTTACCCTTATTATTACATGAATGAATTTACACATGTGGTTTCAGTTAAAACAAGTGAAACAGTATGGTGTTGGCATCACATAAGCAAATTAATGGAACAGAATAGAAAGTACAAAAAATGGGCCTAACTATGTAAGAATTTAGTGTATCACAAAGACAGCATTTCATATTGGTGGGATAGAGATTCAGTAGATAATGAATGAGAACACAACTTTGCAGCATTCTAGAAAGACTTGGATTTTGGAACCACACCTCACTTATGAATCTAAAGTAATTTTGAGATGGATTAAAGGTTAAAATGTAAAATAAGTAAAATATAGATCAATATTTTTGTAAATTTGGGAATAAGGAAGGACTTGTTAAGCTTAGCAATAAAAAACAAAAACATGAAAGAATAGATTGATTTTGAGCAACATCTCCTCATTTTCCAAATCCTCTCCCCAACCACCCTCCTGTCCCTGGTAGACACCGTTCTACTCTCTGCTTCTATGAATTCAGCTTTTTTAGATTCCACACATAAGTGAGATCATACAGTGTTTTTCTTTATTTTTCTTTCTGTGTCCGACTTACTTCATTTAACATAATGTCCTCCAGGTTCATCCATGATTTTACAACCTAAAATATAAAAATCTTCACATCACAAAAAAACTGCAAAAAACCCACTTCAAATAAAAATAAAAGGCAGGCAGTAGGCTAAAAAAATATTTTTATCATATGGGACAGAGGGTTAGTGTTCTCAATACATACAAATCTTTATAAGTCAATAAACTAAACATACCAATAGAAACATCAGAGAAAGATGTAAATGGAAAATCAGAAAAGATGATAAAATCATGACTATTTAACATGGACCCAAAATCAACTTTATGAGTATTGAAAGAAAGTAAATGAATCATATACACTTTTTGTCTTTCTAATTGGCAAATGAATATACTAGTTAATTAATTAAAGTCAGTTATGTTGTGCATTTGAGGAAAAGGTCATTTTGTAAACTGTTGGTGAGAAGGTAAACTGATATGAAGGAGCACACTTTCACCCTAAGAATAAAAAGACAAACTTCTGTGCAATGTCTACAATCTTTAAGTCAGGAATTTATATTAAAACCAAATCAAAGCAAGTATAACTTCTGGCAAAGATTTAGCTTTATAAATTTTTGTTAAATTGTTGCTCATAATTGATAAAAACTGAAGAGATTTATTTAACCAGAGAATATTAGACAAGTAAGTTAGGGCAATTCCACGATGACATATCAATATTGGATATATAAACATAGAAAAACGTTTGTGATATATGATTGACAGGAGAAAGACAGAAACAAGATGTCACCATTACATGATCCCACTAAAAATTAAAACATTTTTTATGTTTACGAGAATGACACACAATTATATTTAAATTCAAACAATCAGAAGTACATCTAGGAGAAAGTAAAAGGCCCTGTTCTCAGCCCCTAGATCCCATTTCCCAAATGTGGCCGTGAATCCATTGTTTGTCATTGAGACTCTTTCTCTATACCTTTCTCTCTGTGTATAGAGATGCACGCACACAAATACTCATTGTTACAGGACAACTTGGGGATTATCTTGAGTATTTTGCAGACAGATTGTTTCAGTTATCCCTAGTTCCCCTTCATGTTTAAATTGCGTACTCTCTATATCAAGAATGAGAGACAGATAGGGAAAAATGAAGGCCTACAGAAAGCAATGAAAAGAGGGAGGGAAGATGCAAAGACAAGAAGTGAAAGGCAAGGCAAGTGAAGGAAAGGAAAGGGGACAAAAAGAATTTATTTACTGAGCAATTTTGGGCAAAGATAATGAAAACCTAGAAATAGAAACACCCATCTCTGTTTTCCCACCTCTGGTGCTCATGGCATTCTAGAAATTACAGTGGCTGCCCAGTGACTTACATTGATTGATTTTTGGATGTTAAACCAGTCCTGTATACCTGGGATAATTTCTATAGATGGGATTTCAAGGATGACAGTGTATGGCTGAGATGGAATGAGAAGACAATAAAGTATTTTACACCAAAACCTGCAGCTCTTATTTAATCAGCATCTGACTGTGAGCCCCTGGCCTCTGGAGACCAATGATTCCCGGCTTCAGTGAGCCTTCAGATAACCTGGAGAGATAGTAGTTATGAAGATTCCTGGATACTATCGCCAGAGATGCTGATCTAGTAGGGATAGTATAAAAAAAACCTTTTTTCTTTCATAGCAAGAGGTTACAAAAAGTTGAAAGTCCATTACTAGTGAACTGGTAAAATAAACTATATACAGTGCTCAAGGGAATAATATGCAATCATAAGAAATAATATAAGCTAGTAATGTACTGATGTGAAACTCTCTCTGTGACATAATATTAAATGGGAGGGTGCAGAAAGGAGCATATATTATTTTAATATTTTATAAATAGTAGGAAAGAAATGATTTATTTATTAGCTTACATATACATAAAATATCCTGGAATAATACAAAAGGCTTGATATCTGGTTGTCTCTGAGAAGGGAAATGAATGACTGGGCACTTGGGGTTAAAGAATTTTTAAGGTATACTTTTTTGAATCTTTTAAATTTTGAGTTATGTGATTTTTTTTTAATTTTATTTTTTTAGTTAATTTATTTACTTGGCTCTGTTGGGTCCTTGTTGATGTACTCGGGCTTTCTCTAGTTGTGGTGAGCAGGGACGACTCTTCCTTGAAGTGAGTGGGCTTCTCATTGCGGTGGCTCCTCTTGCTGTGGAGCACTGGCTCTAGGCTCTGGGACTTCAGTAGTTGCAGCATGCAGGCTCACTAGTTGTGACTTGTGGGCTCTAGAGCACAGACTCAGTAGCTGTGGCACAAGGGCTTAGTAGCTCCTCGGCATGTGGGATCTTCCCGGACCAGGGATCGAACCCGTGTCCTTTGCATTGGCAGGCGGATTCTTAACCACTGTGCCACCAGGGAAGTCCTGAGTTATGTGATTTTAATACCTGGTAAATAGTCTTCTAATGATACTGGTCATCCTTGCTACTTAGAAATGAGACAAACTTACAGAAAGCTGTTACAAAGAGGTAGATGATAGATGATAGATAGGTAGGTGGATAGCTAGAAAGAAAAGCAGATAATGCCTTGATGACACAGTTTGAACTCCTCAGTTGGCTGTGCCTGACGACTCATGCACAGGTGACTACTAATACATTTCCTTTTGCTGCTTCCATTGTTTCTAGTGGGTTTCTGTCATTAACGATCAAGATTCCTGGGTGAATAGCCTAGCTCTCTGTCAGCCGTATGTATTACAGATGTTTTCCCCAGTGTGCTGCTTGTCTTTTGACTTTATTTGTGGTGGTTTGGGCTATACAGGAATTAAAAATTTTTTTACGTAGTGAATCTGTTCATCTTTTCTCTTGGGTTTAATGTCCTGCTTAAAAAGATCCTTCTCATTCTGATTTTTTAAGACCCTATTTATCTTTATATTTTCTAATTCGACCTTTAGGAATCTGGGAATTAATTGTGTGTGGTGTAAGGCAGATACAAAATCCCATTTTTTAACCAGAGTAATGCGTTGAGTGTGTACATATACACATAAACATGTCAGAATGATTCTCTCTTGTTCATTGGGTGGTGGCATTACAACAGAGATTTTGTTTTCCTCTTAGGTTTAGTTCTCTTTTCAAATATTTCTATAATGTGTCTTACTTTCATATTTAAAAAACACACTGTATGTTATTTTTTTAAAGATCTATAATAGAACACTTAGATTCAAGGTTTGTACTAACCATGAAGAAATAGTGAGATTGAACTCTAAGTATATTTCACATTTGTCCAAATGTCTAGGTGTACTTGTTTCTCTGCAGTGTCTCTGAGATATTGTAATTTCCCATGAACCCTGTTCTTTCCTGTTTATTCCTATTTCAATGTGACACCACCCAGTTACTCAAACCAAAAAACATTTTTTTAATTAAAAAATAAATGTACTTCTTTGTCCAAGAAACATTTCAGTGACAAGTATAAGCATTAGTAGGCTCTATGCCACTAGGACTTAGTCTTATTTTTTAAAATCTCATTTCATAATTATGTGTATATTACATTTTTAATGAATTTATTGTCATGCTATAAATATTCCCTTCTGGATTACATGTGTGATATGGTAGTTACTTCTCCTACATAAGTAATTTTATTCTTTTGCTGGAGAATACCTCATATACTTCTCAGGCAAGATTTTCCCATTTCTGCTTAAAATTGAATTAATTCTCAATGAGAAGAATACAGTCATCCCAATTTATTGAACTCATTAGTCAAAACTTATTTTGCCATGTTCATTTTATTTTTTATTTAAATGGTACTACTACATGGTATGCACAAACCCGACATAAAGTATATTTTCTGACATTCTCTAATGATAAGATAGTTGTATAAATGTAAATCATTTCATTTCATCAGGTTTCATTAGCAATGACATTTTAGATTTAAGTTAACTGCACATAAAATGTATGCCATATATGAAACAATTGTATGCCTTTCTGAAATCATTATATCAAAATGCTCTCCTACCTTCCTGTTACCAAATACTAATTCTTAAGGCCTCAAGTTCTACTGTATGTGTATGTTGCTTTGCAGTATAATTTTCTAGGAGCCTGGGTAATGAATTCAAACAACTAAATATATTATTGAAATTAGTCTTTTATTCCCCAAAGCAATCCGCAGTTGAGATGGTTGGCACTGGACAGATTTCCACAGAAATGCACAAATATTGAGAACTTGAGTACATGACTTTGAATCCATATGAGGCCCAAACCCCACTGATGACTTTGAATTAGTGTCTTATTCCTGAGAATGAATGCATAAAACGGGCAATTGTAAGACAAATCCTTTTTGCAAAGGATTCTAACATTTTTCCTTTTATAGTAAACATGCTCTGAAAGAAATTTTCTAGATCTTCTTTGAAATCCCCAAAGACTTTTTACTAATCCTTCTTAAGTAAATATTCTGCAAAGATTCCCTGACAATCACAAACTTTCATAACGAGCCAGGATTACAAAGAGGATTCACGTGAGAAGACACATCTTCCACACAGAACCTGTGCTCTCAAAGACATGAGTGATTATATCCATAAACTTTAATGGCTTTTAAAGTGGGACTCGTAAATCACTGTATGATTCATCAGCTCGGGATTTAGAGATATTCTTTTACCAGGAACATTATCGAAAACAAAGCTGCTTTCCTTTACTTTTCTATAGCAGGAAGAGGAACAGACATAAAATATAACAGGAAGCTGTGTTACTCCAAAAATATTGCAGGATCGGATGATGCGAAAACCTTCACCGAACATTGGACCATGACACCATTCACATCGGGACGTGCTGCAATGAAGGAAACATCAAATCTACTAAAGGAAAGATATTTTGCTTGATGCTGTGTAAGACTCAAAGTAGTATAAAATATGGCCTTTCTCATTATTGATCTTACCATCTCACTGGGGAGCTAAGACATACACAAGTGAAATATTAAATACTAAAAAATAACTATATGTGTATAAAATAATCCTAGTTTTCTAAAACAACAAAGTATAAATTCATAGTAAGAAAACACTCTAAGGACCGATCTCACATAGAAGACAGTAATTATCCTTGGACCTATTATCCTATGTGATCACAGGGAATTTTAAATTTTTTCATAATGTTTTTCTGTGTTTTCCAAATTTTCTATAATAAATAAATATTATTTTTATAACTCAAAATCAATATATCATTTTTAAAATAAAGGGACTATAGTAACCTAGTGTAAGATTAGTGTCCATATACATTTTTAAAGGCTCACGAATCAGTTAAAAAAAGGCATCAGCCCATTAGTTCATTAACAGTAGCACATGAACAGACTGTTCACAGAAGAAGAAACTTGAACATCCAGAGAACATTGAAAAGTAAAGCTTCTCAGTTTCATTAGTAATCAGGGAATACAAAGCAAAATAACAAAGGAATATCACTTCATAAATCACCGGGTGGGCAAAATGTAAAAGTCTGACAGTACAAAGTTTGGTGAGGATGAGTATAAATTGGTGGAGTATAAATTGGTGTAATCACTTTGGAACAATTTGTCAATTTCTACCTAAGCTGAAGATGCACACACTCGATGACTTAGAGACGCTTGCATGTTTGTGTAAAGAGATACACTTTAAAATGTTACGGCAAACTTCTTGGTAATAGGAAACGTGAAAACAATCCAAATGTCCACCAGCAAGAAAAACGAAAAATATATTATGATGTATTTATTCCAAGGAAAATGAAACAAGGGTGAATGAACTAGAGCTATATAAATCAATGTGGAGAAATCAGGAGAAAAAAAAGGTTGAGCATAAAAAACAAGTTGCAGGAGGACTTGTTTTGTGATATTTATATAAAGCTTAAAACATGAAAAATAATACTACATATTTGTAAGAACTTTTTTCTAACACCAATCAGTTATCCAATTCTCTGCAGACACCAACTGGGTGTCCTAATGTTCAATTCAATTCTGCCACTAATGACCTAGAGTTAAGGGTCAGACTCCATGGACTTAAGAGCTCAGTCCCACAGGATTGCTCTCAGTTCAGAGGCAGTTTCAAGTTTTCGATTCCCTTGGTTACCCACACTTCTGTCCAACTTGGCTACAAACTGGAAGTACCCACAGTGCACCCCCAGGTTTGATAATTTGCTAGAACAACTCACAAAACTCTGGAAAATGCTGTATTTACGATTACAGTTTATTATAAAGGATGCAAATGGACATTCAGATGAAGTGAGGTCTGAAAGGGTCTTGAGGGCGGGAGCCTCTGTTGCTATAGAACTAGGGTGCACCACCCTCCAGGCATGAAATATGTTTGCCAACTTAGAAGCTCCCTGAACCCCATTGTTTAAGGGTTTTTATCACATAGGCATGATTGGTTAAATAATTGGCCATTGGACATAGAGCTCAATCTCCAACACATCTCGTCTCCTAGAAGTTGAATGGGTCTGAAAGTTCCTGCCTTCTAATCAAAACTTGGTCTTTCTGGCTGCCAGCCCTGATCTGGAAGCTATCTAACCGGCATCCTCCCAACAGGAGTCACTTTATTTGCAGAAACTCAGGCACTGTTGAAAGGGGCTTGTTACAAATAATAAGACACTCCTATCACTCAGGAAATTGCAAGGGTCTTAGGAGCTCTGTGCCAGGAACTGGCGGCAAAGCCCAAATATTTTTTCTTATACCACGAGCTTATTTATAATATACAGATGCAGTAAAAGTAAAACATGTAGGGGAATCATGACTGTCCAATTAAGGACAATGATTACCTCCAGGGAGGAAGCAGATGAGATTAGAGAGGAGTCAAAGGAGGCTTCAACGGTATCCATAATGTCTTACTTTAAAAAAGTAATGATCGGGCTTCCTAGGTGGCGCAATGGTTAAGAATCTGCCTGCCAATGCAGAGGTCACGGGTTCGATTCCAGCTCCAGGAAGATCCCACATGCCACGGAGCAACTAAGCCCGTGTGCCAAAAAAAAAAAAAAAAAAAAAAAAAGTAATGATCTGAAGCAAGTAGAACAAAATGATAACATTTGACGAAGCTACGAGGTGTTCAATTTTAACTATTCATTACATATATTAATATGCTTATATATATTTCAAAATAGAAAAGCAGCGTATGCTAAATTAGTAAATGAATACTCTGTAAAGGAAATTGTCTAGTTATAGTACATGTCATAGCTCAGGCAGGCTGAGCTGCAAGTCAGATCCAGGCTTTTGAAGCTAATCTCGTAGAAACAGTAGAGTGACAGTTGCCAGGGGCTGGAGGGAGAGGAAAATGGGGACATGTATGTCAAAGGGTACAAGCTTTCAGTTATAAGATGAATAAATTCTAAGGATCTAATGTACAGCATGGTGACTGTAGTTAATAATTGGGTATTGTATTTGCTGAAAGTAAACCTTGAATGGTCTCACCTCACAAAACAAGAGTTAACTATGTGAGGTGATAGATGTGTTAATTAACTTTATCTTTGTAATCATTTCATGATGTGTATGTGTATCAAACCATCATAGTGTACAATTTAAATATATACAATTTTGTTTTAAAAAAGAAAAACACCAGAGGAAAAAAAAATAAATTGAGGCTTTTGAAACAAGCCTCCTCTGGCTGGGAATTGTAAGGGAGGAAAAGTATCTTTTTCCTCTATACATTTTACATTCGTTGGCTGGGGCCTTGGAAATTAAATTCATCAGTTTAAACTTGTGAAACAGATGAACAAGAGAGAAAACAGTTTAATTACGTACACACACATAGGACTTTCACAAAGAATGAGACGAGGAAGCAGCCAAAGGATTGAGGCTTATATGCCATCTTAGGCTAAACAAAGGAAAAGGGGGTTTGGGCTTCTGGGCTGAAGCCCAGTTATGGGAAGGCAGAGAGTGGAAATATATGGTAAGTAGAGGTTGTGTTGTTATATAGCAAAGAGTCTCTCCGGTGATAAGAGTTGTCTCCTGATGTATTGATAGTTCTCTTCCTGGTATGGAAACACCTTTATGAATGGAAATGTCCTTTACAAAAGGGGAAATTTATATTCTAATTTAAGGTAGTTACCGGGAGCCAAAGAGCTTTTCCTGCATCTGCTAGATCTCAATTGCCTTAAGCTCAAAATAATCCCTGTGTCAAAGAAGCATATTTTGGGGTGGCATATTCTGGTATCCTTCAGAAGAAAGAGGAAAAATTCAGAAGATCCAATGTTTGCTATAGTCCCAGAAAGAGAAAATGCATAAAAATAGAAAATAGAATTTTCAGAGTAATAGTATAAGAAAATTTCTCTGATTTGAGTTTCCAGGTTGAAAGGATATATCAGGTGCTGAAAACATTGAATGAAAAAAAAAAATCTCACAGAGGCACATCACCATGAAAATTTTAAACAAGTAGGAAAAAAAGAAGATTCAAAAAGCTTCTCCCCCAAAAAGGCATAGGTTATATATGAAGGATAGAAATAAGAAAAATGTAGATCTCAAATGCAAAATAGAAAAGTAGAAGATGATGAAGCAATGTCTCCAAAATGCTGAAGAAAATGATTGAACCCAGAGTTTTATACCCAGCCAAATTATTAATCAAGTCTGAGTGCAGAATAAAGATATATTCAAACATGGATGGTCTTAAATTTTTATTTCCATGCATTCTTTTCCAGGGAGATACTGGAGGGCTGGCTTCACCAAAATGAGGAGGTAAACAAAGAACAAGGTATCCACTGTGACTATAGTAAAGGGAATTCCAAGATAATAGTGAGGGGAAGTTCTGGAATAACAGTCGTGCACCAGATCTAGACAGCAACTTTTTTAGATTAGGGCAGAAAGATGCAGGGTTCCAGGATGATGTTTCAAAAAAAATTGATGGGACTGGTAGCCATATCTGATATGTTCATACTGGTGAAGATTTAAATAATTCTATTAGAATTTTCATGGCAGAGTTAATGATAAGCACATAAAGCAAAGTAAATGAATAAAAGTTAATTACTCTTTCTAGGAAAAACAAAAAGTTGTACAGTAAAGGAAGTCTATTCATAGTCAATTGGGTAGCCTAACTATGCATTATTTAGGTTTGATAGTAATTTAAATCATTACTGATTTAACTTAAAGTCATTATTTTACTCGACAAGTATTAATCATTTATTATGTCCACAGGAACTATCCTAGGTACTGGAGATAACATTAATGATCAAAACTATCATGCATGCTTCTCTTCATGGAGTTTACATACTAGAGGGCCAGCCAGATATTAAATAAAATAATTAGGTAAAATATAAAATGAGGTGATAGTAAGTGCTACAGAGAAAAATTAAAGCAAGGAAGGGGGAGGGATCAGGAGTGCCAGTAACGTGAGGCATAGGATGCTTACAGTGTTAAGCGGGATGTAAGTAACTATAATGTGAGGCTGGAGGAAGAAGACGTGTATATATGAGGGCTGCTACGAGTCCTAAATACCTGCCTTGCTAAGGAAGAAATTTAGAGATAATAGCTAAAATTGAAAACACAAGAAGAATGACTCAAGGATGCTATTTAAAAATATAGAGGCAACTCCAAAATAAATCCTCATATATATGGTCAAATGATTTTCAGTAAAGCTGCCAAGACAATTCAGTGGGGAAAGGACGGTCTTTTCAACAAAAGTCCTGGGAAAACTGAATATCCACCTATAAAAAAAAATGAAGTTGGACCCTTACACCATATACAAAAATTTACTCAAATTGGGTCAAAAACCTAACTGTAAGAGCTAAAAGTATGAAACTCTTAGAAAAAAATATAGGGGAAGAGCTTCATGACATTGGATTTGGTAATAATTTCTTGTAAATGAAACCAAAAGCTTTTTTTTTTTTTCTTTTGTTTCTTGTAAAGGAAACAAAAGGAAAAATAGATAAGCTGTATTCCAGCAAAATTAAAAACTTCTGATCATTAAAGGACACCATCAACTGAAAAGTCAACTGACTGAATGGGGGAAAATATTTATAAATTGTATTTTAAAAGGGTTAATATCCAAAATATATAAGCGAGTACAACTTGACAAGAGAAAGCACAAACAATCCAGTTTAAAAGTAGGCAAAGGACTTGAATTGATTTTTCTTCAAAGAAGATATACAGATGGCCAACAAGCACATGAAAGGATACTCAACATCCCTAATAATTAGAGAAATGCAGTGAGAACTACAGTGAGATATCACTTCATACCCATTAGAATGGCCACTATAAAAAACAAAAGCAAAACAGAAAATAAGTGTTGTAGAGGATGTGAAGAAATTGGAACCTTTGTGCACTGCTGGTGGGAATGTAAAATGGTGCAGCCACTATAGAAAGCATTGTGGTTGTTCCTCAAAAAATTAAAAATTTAGTTACCATATAATGCAGCAGTTTCACTTCTGGAAATTGGAAGAAAAATGAAAGCAGATTACTTGTACACCCATGTTCATAGCATTATTCACAATAGCCGAAAGGTGGCAGCATTGCAGATGTCCTTCAACAAACGAATAAACAAAATGTGGTATATACATACAGTGAAATATTATTCAACTTTTAAAAGGAAGGATACATGCTACAACGTGTATGAAGCTTGAGGTCATTAAGTCCTGGTGTTAATAAAGTCACATGGAAAATTAAATTGTAATATTTAATATACTAATTGAATCAAAAAATGCAAAGACGTTTGCACAATAATGAAAAATGGAAGGCGATAAAGATGTTAAAAAACATAGCGAGTTAGCTTTAGTAAAGATGACTTCCAAGTATTAAGTGCGATCAAGACTTTATAGTTTAGTGGAACTGAATAATACTTTTGAAACTTTAGTCTATCTCTCTGATTAAACATTTCTGTCATTCTCACACTCAAGGAAGTTAAGGTAAAATTCTGTGGAACATGAGCCTTCTGACCCAGCTCTCAACAAAGGCAGATTCTCTGTCTGGGGTGATAGAATACAGGTAGAGACATGATAGAATACAGGTAGAGACATAGGGAGGCGAAAGGCAAAGAAAACTTGTAGGGGTCAAAAAAGAAGCAAATAGGTGCTGATGGATAGGGCCCGAGTCACTGGCGTGGCAGCAGAAGCTGAGCTTGGATCAGTCTAGGTGCAGACATTGTGCAGTGCCCAGAGCTGAGCCGCCATCCAGAGACCTCCGCAAAAGTAGTATCGAGTTGACCAGAAGGTCTGTTCATTTTTTTCCCCATAAAATGGCTCCAGGAGCACTTAGTTGTCTTTAACGTCATTCAAAACAATTTTGTTAGATTGTGACAGCTGTCATATCAGCGTGCATTTAAAAAAGACTTAGCAAAATTGGTGAATTTTTGTGTAGCCATTTTAATATTGAAGATGGAAGAAAAAAAGGAACATTTTCAGCGTATTATGCTTCATTATTTCAAGAAAGGTAAAAATGCAACCGAAATGCAAAAAGAGATTTGTGTAGTGTATGGAGAAGGTGCTGTGACTGATCGAACATGTCAAAAGTGGTTTGCAAAGTTTTGTGCTGGAGATTTCTTGCTGAAGGATGCTCCATGGTCGGGGAGACCAGTTGAAGTTGATAGCGATCAAATCGAGACATTAGTTGAGAACAGTCAACGTTATACCATGCAGGAGATAGCCAATATACTCAAAATATCCAAATCAAGCGTTGAAAATCATTTGCACCAGCTTGGTTATGTTAATTGCTTTGATGTTTGGGTTCCACCTAAGTTAAGTGAAAAAAAACTTCTTATATTTCCTCATGCTATTCTCTACTTAAACATAATGAAAACGTTTGGTTTTTAACACAAATTGTGACATGCAGTGAAAAGTGGATATTGTACAATACTGTGGAATAGAAGAGATGGTGGGGCAAGCAAAATGAACCACCACCAACCACACCAAAGCCTGGTCTTCATCCAAAGAAGGTGAACGTGTGTATATGGTGGGATTGGAAGGGAGTCCTCTATTATGAGCTCCTTCTGGAAAACCAAAGGAGTAATTCCAACAACTGCTGCTCCCAATCAGACCAACTGAAAGCAGTACTCAACAAAAAGTGTCTGGAATTAGTCAACAGAAAACGCATAATCTTCCATCAGGTAATGCAAGGCTGCATGTTTCTTTGATGACCAGGCAAAAACTGTTACAGTTTGGCTGGGAAGTTCTGATTCATCTGCTGTATTCACCAGACAATGCACCTTTGGATTTCCACTTATTTCGGTCTTTACAAAATTCTCTAGTCCATCTGCGACACTGCTGCCAGGTCTGCTCCTGTCACCGCAGTGGCTCCCATGGCCTAAAGAAGAAACCCCAATGCATTCAGTGGTCTCCATAAGCTAGCTCCAACCTTCCTTTTCAAACTTACTTTTTGCTACTCTTCATAGATATTTTGTTCTGGCTGAACATTCACTTTTCTCTTTGCTCACATTCCTTCTTTCACTCAGCTTTGGTTCATTTCCCCATTTGGTTCCCTCTTCCTGGAATGTCGCTTCCATACAACACGTATTTCCAATTATATGAATTTTACCGGTCCTTCTAAGACTCTTCTTAAAGACCATTTCATTCCTAGATCTTTCCCTACTTTCCCAGCAGTAGTTGTAATCGCTCCTTCTCTAGCCCCTTTTATTTGTGATTCATTTGTCACTTTTTATTTGCATGAAAACCCATCCTTGTAAAATTTCCCCAAAATATGGAAATATACAGGGGGTGAAAAAAAAGCACAGAATTTCCCCTTTATTCTTTCCTTAAATCACTCTAATGCCCCTTTCCAGAATAACTAAAGCTCATAGTTGGGGTTGTGCCCTCTGGCTCCCAGACACATGACTGTTTTTTACATAAATGGAATCTTTGTGAATGTGTTCTCTCTGTATGCATGTGTCTGTATGTACAACTTGCTTTTCTGATTTAACAAAATGTTTTGGACAGCTTTCTATGTCAATACATTTTGTTTTACTTCATTAACAGCACCATATGTTCCAAAATATAGATACACCATTTTATTTTACCACTTCCTTTTTTTTTTCTTTTGGCTGCACCGCATGGCATGCAGGATCTTAGTTCCGCGACCAGGGATCAAATCTGTGCCCCCTGCAGTGGAAGCGCAGTCTTAACCACTGAACCTCCAGGGAAGTCCCTGTTTTACCACTCTTTTATGGATGCCCACTTCGTCTGCAGTTGTCATCGCTCTAACTGTGTATTCACGTATAACTATCTCTATAAGACAGTACTAAAACTTAAATTTCTGTTTTAAGGAATATGTATGTAAGACACTCAAATTTCCTTCCACAAAGCTTTCACCAACTTACAGTGCCACCAGTGGTACCTGATAATCCTGTTTTCAGGCATCCAAAGCCAACACTTAATATCAGTCTTTTTAATTTTGATAAGACAGGTAGATTAAAAAAACCTGCTGTTGCTATTTTACATTGCAGTTCCTTGATTACTAGTGAGATTTAACATTCTTTCTGTTCATCATCCATCTATATATCGTCATCCACGAATTGTATATTCCCAGCACTTAACTACTTTTATATGGGTTCTGTCTTTTCTTATTGATTTGTGGAAGATACATGTTTAGACAGTTATAATTACAATATCTTCTTGCAGTTAATGGCTTGCCTCTTAATTTTATTGACGGTGTAATATTATGTGGAAACATCTTTTGTCAAATTTATGAAACTTTGCTTTACTGTTTATATTTTGGGGGTTTTGTTTTAGGGATCTTTCTCTGTTATGAAGTCATACAGATAGTCTCCTATACTTGCTTGTAAAGGCTTTAAAGTTTTGCTTTTCATATTTAAGTCATTAATCCAATTGGAAATGATTTTGTAAATGATGGTGACATATACACAGCAGGAACCTAATTATATATATTTTTTATTTATAGATGACCCAATGTTTCAGTATCATTTATGGAAAAGTCTGTCCTTTTCCTACTGATCCTCAGTGGTATTTTTCTCCATTATCAAGATTCACATGTGTGTGAGAACATAACTGGACTATATGTTCTTCATTGGTTAGATTGTCTTTCCTTGCATGTAATATCAACTGTATTACTTTATCTAATTTTATGTCTTTATAGCTGCTAGGCAAGTCCCTAATATTAGGCTCCTTTTTCAGGTTTGCTTTGGCTATTTGGAGTCTCTGATTTTCCATACACATTTTATAATCAGCTTATCAAATTTCTCAGAAAATTCTGTTCAGATTTTGACCAGAACTGCATTGAATCTAAAGCTCTGTTTGGGGAGAACTGATATATTCTTGGTATTAAATCTTATTATACCTGAATATGTGTATCTCTCTGCCTTAATTCAGCCTTCTTTACCTTTTTGTAAAGTTTTAATCTTTTTCTCCATAAATATCTTGGACATACTTCACTTGATATATTCCTGGGTGCATTATGTTTTTTATTGCTGTCATAAAAGGTATCTTTTAAAAAAATCACGTTTCTGTTTGATGTCTGATTTTAGCTACATCTTCTTTTTAATATCACACCACAGACTTTGTTTTACTGTTACTTTATAGATCACAGAGATCATGTCTATTTACCTCCATATTTTCTAATTTCCTTTCTGTCTATCCCTTTTTACATTTCAGAATGTGCTTCTGGATTATCTTCTTTCTGATACACATTCTTTGCAAGTTTCACTAAAGTGAAAAATCTATGGGGAATAAATTCTGTTTTATTATCTGACAAAGCCACTTTTCTCCCTTGTTATTGAAAGTTAGTTTTGCTGGGCAAAATAACATTTCTTCAGTTACTGTTCCACTGTTGCTGTCAGTTGGTTTGTTGTTCTCTGTAAGTGACTTTGTTTCCTAGCTGATTTCTGAGTCTTCGTCTCTGGTGTTCTTCACTTTCACCACAAGGTGTTTTACTTGGCTTGTGTAGAGTGTTCAGTATCTATGAATTCACTCCTTTTATTACTTCTGAGAATTTACAGCCACTATCTCATTGAACAATTACTTTCAACATTCTCTGGGACTCTTAAGTATATGCTAAATTTTCTCCTTTTACTGTCCCTGTCTCCTTGCCTCCTGTCTGCATATACACAATAATTTCTTCAGCTTTCTCTTCATATATAGATAATTGTCTGTTTAACCCATGCACCAATTTCAACTATTACACTTTTAATCTCTAGAATTTAATTTCATTTAAAATTTCTTTTTCATATTTGCCTGGTCATATTTGATGGTCTTTTATTCCTTAACCATTTTAAAAATTATATCTTACTTCTTTAAACACTAAAAGTAGGTAATTCATATTCTGTCAACAATTCTGATATCTTAGATTCTTGGAGATTTATATCTGTTGATTGTTTTTGCTAATTTTTACTCATGGTGGTTTATTTCCTCATGTATTTGAAAATTTAAATTTTGAGATAATTTTCATTTGAAATTAATTTTCTGGAATCTTCAGTGTCTAAATTGAGGCTATTCCTCTCAAAAACATTTGTTCTGCTGAAAGAGAAGTATTCACGGCTCTGGGGCCACCAGCCCCTTTGCAGGTACAGCTTTCACTCAGGAATGCCATGTTCAGCTTCCCTGCTTTGTGGTGAATTCAAATCTCTTGGTCCCATCTGTGTTTACACTCATTAGTTAGGTTTTAATTCTTTTTCAATGTTTTTGTCTTTGGTGATTTTCTTACTTTCTCACGTGCATTCAAATTTCATAAGCATTGACATCTCAGTGCATTAAAACCGAAAACTTTGGGGTTTGGTTCCTTTTTTGTTTTCTTTTTGACAGAGTTTTAATTACCTTTTTCAGTTTCTCCAGTGGTTACTAGTCTGTTCAGGTTTTCTGCCTTTTATTCAATCAATATTGGTGATTAATATACTTCTGGAAAGCCATTTTACTTAGGCATACAACAAATATTCGTTATATCAGTAATACAAGCACTAATGATTGGTAGTGCAATAAAAATAGCTTTACACCACCTAAAGGAAATAAAGGATAAGCCTGAGTGGACTTATAGTATGTGGGGCTTAAGAATCCTAGTCCTGAGATAGGCAATAATTCCCACACTGGCTGGCGACCCCTGTTTTTGTCCTTAGTGGTTCAAAGAAAAACCCTACACTACAACTGTATAGATGTTGCCAGCTATACCTCAGCAACCTGTACCTCACATAGGATTTAAGTACTATCTTGAGAATATTAGAAGATGGGCTGAATTCAGACTATGTTATCATGCCTGAAGAGCCAGAAGGAGCAATCTGAAGGATTGCATGTGTGTTTTGGTGCGTGTGGGGTGTGTGGGGTGTGTGTGTGTGTGTGTGTGTGTGTGTGTGTGTGTGTTAACAGTAAAACTATCATCTGGTCCTGTAATAAAGAATATTTTAAATGCTTAAAAGTGTGTTTTGGTAAAAAGAGCTTCAGAGTTTGCTCACCATTTTAGTAACTTTTGAATTTCCACTGGGATCACATTATAATATTTCTGTAGATTATTCTTTGAAAAAAACAAAGATGTAAGTTGAGTGAGACGTTGCGGACTATTCATAGAATTTTCCTTCCAAAAACTAGGATTAGTGAAATTATTCTCAAATAGGATTTTTTTCAGGTTAAGCTTCAAAATTGCATGTGGAAAACTAGTCAGTTCATTTCCGTCAACAATCAATTTTTCAAGTGATCTGCAAATAAAGGAAACCATATTTTAAAAGCTAGAAGTAGAATCTGTCCCAATGTTCCCCAAAATTGGTATAAAACTTAGTAGTAATAAAATAAGTGTTAAGTATTTCTTAAAATCAGAATTAACTTAAAAAGTAACCAAACCGATATATTATTATGCAAATAAGTGCATTTGTGTAAATAGTAGAGTTAAAGCACATATTTTGTGTCTTTGCAACAAGTCATCACTATGGAAAAAAATAATCTCAAACGTAGAACGATGAATGTTACACTCCGTAAAATATAGTATAGTATAGTGATACAAAGAAAGAATTTATTTCGACACATATTTTTTATTCATTCAGGTAAAGGTCTCAATTGTTTGTGGAAGGCAGCAGTGGGGAGACAGACCATCATGCTGAGGGAAGCTTTTATTTTGCTTTTATAAGATATTAAAGAAAAATGTGTTTATGAATTTTGGGCAAGGAAAGATAGCCAGTAGTAGACTCGGAAAGTCCAGTGGAGTTCCAAAATTAACAAGGGAGAAAAAAAAGACAACCAGAATCCTGAAAAAAAATCTCAAAAAAGAAAAAGAAAGAAAAGACGAAAAAGAGGCTGTGAATAAATAGTAAATACAAAGTAAAACAGAAGGCAAAAAATTAAATATATCAGTCCTAACAAATGTGAACAGGCTGAATTCTCCTATTAAAATACAAAAATTATTACATGAGAAATTAAATAATTGGTATAAATACTAGAAAAGCAGAAATAAAATAGTGTCATTTTACTGAAGATAAAATGATGCTCCTAGAAACCAAATAGAATCTACTAAAACTCAATCAGAACTAAGATAACTTGTTTACATAGTTTGATTTTAAAATAATGTATAGAAATAAATGGCTTTATTCTATTGTATTCTCTATTTCTCTGTTGTGACTAGCGATAGTCAACTAGAAATGAAAATTACAGAAGATATTACATTCATAGTAGCAACACATTTTTATGTTTTTTGGGGCAGGAGGGGCTTAAAATTATATTAAATGATCTTAAAGATCGTAATCTAAAGAGAATAGTTGAGACTATTATTGAAAAATAATCTCCCTACTAGTTATGAAACTTATTCTAAAGCCATAATCAAAATAGTGTTGGTACTGACCTAGAAGGTCAGAGATCAACTTCAGAGCCTTTTAATAAATTAGTACAAGAAAGAAGCGGAGCTTCGTATTAAAGCACTGTGTATTACTAGCATTTTGTGCATATGTATTTCCTTACAAAAGTAAACTGATAAGAATTACTGGTGCACACATGGTTAAATGGACAAAGCAGCTTGTCATTCTATTAAGATGGTCATCAATACTAGCTTTTAAATAATTACTGAAAATGTTATGTCTAAAAATACTGTATACCACTCATTCAAATTACATCTTAGTAAACCTTATGCTTCATATATTTTATGGCTGTTAAATAAATGAAAGGACTCAATTTGATCCATCATAATCATCACCTAATACATCCTTAAGGGGCATATGTCTTATGGGTACTTATTACTAGCAAAATACCTGAGTTTCTGGATTTCATTTGGAATAAAAGCAATACTATTGTAGGAAATATCAAGTTCCTCAAGATTAAACAAGCAAAATAACCTTAAATAGAAAAAGAAAATGAATTGTAAAAATAATTATATGGTTTACCCTTACTGGGCATGAATAAAGAATTTAATCCTTAAGTAAATAGAAGTATAAAGAAACTATATTTTTCCAAGATTTTGAAACTTATAAACTTTTTAAAATTATAGATGGTCTAATTACAGTAATTTTCCTAAAATGATTCATCTATCCCTTAATACTGGTTTGAAATGTTTGGAGTGGATAAAGCCCCAAAAAACCACCTGAGAAATTCCTAACAACATTTAGATATTTTTTTCTTAGTGCTGTATTAGTTCTCTAGGGCTGACATAACAAATTATCACAATCTGGGTGACTTAAAACAACAGAAATTTATTCTCTCACAGTACAGGAGGTCAGAAGTCTGAAATCAAGGTGTCGGCAGAGTTGGTTCCTCTGGAGGCTCTGAGGGAGAAACCATTCCGTGCCCCTCTCCTAGCTTCTGGTTTCCAGCCATCCTTGGTGTTCCTTGGTTGTGGTAGCAAAACTCCAGTGCCCACCTTTGTCTTCACATGGCCTTCTTATAAGGACACCATTTATTGGATTTAGAGCCTACCCTAATCCCACCCTGATCCAGTATGTCCTCGTGTTAACCAGTTACATCTGCAAAGATCCTATTTCCAAATAAGGTCACATTCTAAGTTTCCACATGGACATGAATTTTGAAGGACACCATTCAACCCAGTGCAGTTGCAATGATTTTCCTGGTAAAATATCTTTGGTCTTTCTTTCCATTAAGCAAAGTACTTAAAAGTAAGAACAAAAGAACACAAAAGCTAACACAGAGAGCCCTGTCTCCCAGCGGGTGGGAGCGGGAGTTGCTTGTTGAAGACTGGAATTGAAGGGCTAAGTATGACATTCACCAAAACCCCTAGTAAATACTCCCCTCTTTGTGAATGCTCTTCTCAAATACCTTTCCCATTTAACACAAAATTAAAGATGAAAAATTACTTCTGTGATTATTAACTAAAGCATCATGAGCACAATATTTCATTAACTTCCTACTATTTTAGTGTGGATTAGAATGGCCCTCATGATCTGTCCCCAGACGACTCGTCCAGCTCACCTCTCACACTACCCCATATTCAACCTTAGGCCCAGAATTTATTTGCTAAATTTCCCTGAGTTAGTCCAGTTCTCACATATCTCCCGTTCCCCCAAACTTGACTCTTTGATCAGCACCTTCCTTTTTTTAAGTCTTGGCTTAGCTGTCACCTCTTCCAAGGAACTCTTCCCTGAATCTTTCAGACTGGGTGAGCTGCCTCTGCCCTTCTCTGCTTACCTCTATCATAGAATTTATCACACTGTGTAATAAATGTCTGTCTCCTAATCTATGACGTCTGGAGGCCAAGGATTCAATTTTACATTTCTATTTATATATCCAATGCTTTACACGGCCCCTTGCACATCAAAAGTGCTTAGGAAATCACAATTGAATGACAGGCATGGTGACCCCAGTTAATTTAAAATCATTTGCTCTGAGAAATTAATGAGATTGAATAGAAAAGCAAAAAAATAAAAAAGCCTTTTCAGCTCAGTGTTCACCTTAGATTTTTTTCACCTCTGTAAAGAAAATGCTAATACCATCTCTTCCATTTTTTTAATTCAAAATTATGTTATTTCATTTTCTTGCCTCAGGCAGTTTCTAGAATCATTTTATCGTCCCTTATTACTTCACTACAGGAAAACTAGTCTGGTTCTAGGCTTTCACTGTTGATGATAAATTCCTGTTGATTGTGATGTTTAATTGGGCTTGTAGGCAGCACTGAAAAAGCTAATTAAGAAAATTCATAGGCTCTAGAGTTGAAATTTATCTCATCTATGTACAATTTGAGAGAGAAAATCTGTTTAGACAGCCTCAGTTTGGTTTGATACTCTATACCCCACTAGCAACAAATCTATCACAATTTTCAGGATGTATAGAATGTTTTATATTTATTTCATTGTTTTATTTATCAGCACATCATTGAGCTGCTTAAACTAGAGCCTTGCTGATGGCTTGGAAGATTGTGCTAGCATTAATAATTGCATGTAATAATGTTAATCACCACTACAGCAATATAAACATTATTTATTGAGCGCCTACTATGTGTTCATGGCAATTTAGAACGATCTTTCACTGGACCACAGCAATATTGTTAATATTATTATTTATAGATTTAAAAAATGGAAGCTGTAAGAAGTTAAGTAGATTATCCAAGTTGGTATGAAATCAAATTAGTACTCCCTGTTCTTCAGATATATGGATACCAAGTAATTCAATCCCTATCTTTAATAAATAGCAATTTGGGAAAATAAATTTGTGCATTTCCAGAATCAGCTTTTACGTCAGGGTTCACAAGTATGTTCTTAGGTTCTTTTTTCCAAACGGTTTCTGTTTTCCCAAAGAACATGCTGGCTAATTAAAACTAATTGAATCAAAACAAGGCAAAGATGGTACTGATGAACTCAATGGCAGGGGAAGAAAAAAAGATACAGATGTAGAGAACAGACTTGACACAGGGAGAGGCAGAAGGAGAAGCTGGGACAAAGTAAGAGAGCAGCATCAACATATATACACTACCAAATGTAAAATAGATGGCTAGTGGGAAGCAACTGCATAACACAAGGAGATCAACCCGATGATTGGTGATGATCTAGAGGGGTGGGATAGGGAGGGTGGGAGGCAGGCTCAAGAGGGAGGGGATATAGGGGTATATGTATAAATACAGCTGATTCTCTTTGTTGTACAGCAGAAACTGGCACAACAGTGTAAAGCAATTATACTCCAATAAAGATCTGGGGGAAAAGAAAACAAGGCAAAACCTTGATTCTGTTAGTTAAAAGTAGGCCTTTTCTATGTCATTTTTATTCTGCTAGCCACTGAGAAAAAGATAAGAACTTTTTTTTTGATCTTTGTTACAGTTATGTCTGCATAATTTCAGGGAGTGAGTTGTGCGTACGTGTGTGTGTGTACACAGAAACTATTAAAGATATGTGTGTACACACAGATTAGTATATGTGCATAAGCGAACTATCTCTGTCCACTGAGAGTGTCTAGAAGCAATATCATCCCAATGACAATAGGAATATCCAGCACCCAGATCTTGTTTTTTAAATACCATCCTCCAATGAAAAAGCAATCTTGAGAAGGAAAGATGGAGCTGGAGGAATCAGGCTCCCTGACTTCAAACTATACTACAAGGCTACAGTGATCAAGACAGTATGATACTGGCACAAAAACAGAAATATAGATCAACGGAACAGAATAATGAGCCCAGAGATAAACCCATGCACATATGGGCACCTTATCTTTGACAAAGGAGGCAAGAATATACAATGGAGAAAAGACAGCCTCTTCAATAAGTGGTTCTGGGAAAATTGGACGGCTACATGTAAAAGAATGAAATTAGAACACTTCCTAACACCATACACAAAAATAAACTCAAAATGGATTAAAGACCTAAATGTAAGGCCAGACACTATAAAACTTTTAGAGGAAAACATAGGCAAAACACTCTATGACATACATCAAAGCAAGATCCTTTTTGACCCACCTCCTAGAATAATGGAAATAAAATCAAGAATAAACAAATGGGACCTAATGAAACAAGCTTTTGCACAGCAAAAGAAACCATAAACAAGAAGACAACCCTCAGAATGGGAGAAAATATTTGCCAAACGAAGCGACTGACAAAGGATTAATCTCCAATATATACAAGCAGCTCATGCAGTTCAATATCAAAAAAGCAAATAACCCAATCCAAAAATGGGCAGAAGACCTAAATAGACATTTCTCCAAGGAAGACATGCAGATGGCCAACAAACATGAAAAGATGCTCAACATCACTAATTATTAGAGAAATGCACGTCAAAGCCACAATGAGGTATCACCTCACACCAGTCAGAATGGCCATCATCAAAAAATTTAGAAACAATAAATGCTGGAGAGGGTGCAGAGGAAAGAGAACCCTTTTGCACTGTTGGTGGGAATGTAAATTGGTACAGCCACTATAGAAAACAGTATGGAGGTTCCTTAAAAAACTAAAAATAGAACTACCGTATGACCCAGCAATCCCACTCCTGGGCATATACCCTGAGAAAACCATAATCCAAAAAGAAACATGTACCCCAGTGTTCATTGCAGCACTATTTACAATAGCCAGGACATGGAAGCAACCTAAATGCCCATCAACAGATGAATGGATGAAGAAGATGTGGCACATATATACAATGGAATATTACCCAGCCATAAAAAGGAATGAAATTGAATTATTTGTAGTTAGGTGGGTGGCCCTAGAGTCTTTCATACAGAGCAAAGTAAGCCAGAAAGAGAAAAATAAATACCATATGCTAACACATATACATGGGATGTAAAAAAATGGTACTGATGAACCCAGTGACAGGGCAAGAATAAAGATGTAGATGTAGAGAACGGACTTGAGGATGCGGGGTGGGGGCAGTGAAGGGGAAGCTGGGACAAAGTGAGAGAGTAGCATTGACATATATACACTACCAAATGTAAAATAGATAGCTAGTGGGAATCTGCTGCATAACACAGGGAGATCAACTCAATGATTGGTGATGGCTTAGAGCAGTGGGATAAACTCAAGGGGTGGGAAGGAGACGCGGGAGAGAGAGGATATGGGGATATGTGTATCAATACAGCTGATTCACGTTGTTGTGCAGCAGAAACTGGCACAACAGTGTAAAACAATTATACTCCAATAAAGAGCTAAAAAAAAAAGAGGAAATAGGGTTCCCTAAGACAAATGGCTGATTCTAGTATCAAGGCAGGGCATCAGGATAGTACAATTTATGTTACTTTGGGAAGATATAGATGAGTCAAACAAAAATAAGACCCACAATGCAATATCTTTACTTCCTTAGTACTTATTCTTTCTTTTTAAATATATTTTATGTGTAATGTGTGATGTGTATATGTGTTTTTACATAGAAATGATATAATTTTTACATTTTACTTTTTTAAATGACTAGTTTTACAGTGTATGAATGCAGATCTTGTTGGATTGTTAATTATATACAAACAATGCTGGATGAACAGTTTTATAAATGAACTTTATGCATTCTCTTAATTACTATAAGAACCTTCTTTAGCAAAATGTTATTCAACTAAATACTTAACAGTCCCTGTGCTCCTAACTTTTTTGCCCTTAACTTACATTCAATTAGTTAAAATCTAACTGGGAAGAGATCCTTGTTTTGGCATTTGGTTAAGGTTTTGGTTCAAAACTTTCATTAAGAGTTAACTAATTACCAGTCCACATATGGAAAAAAATCCTTCTCTTTTATACCTGGGTATCAACATTCCTATTAGAGTTTAAAGGATCATAGACATAATACAGGTAATTTCTTAGTTTATAAATTAGGAAATTGAGGCCTAGAATGGTTAAGTGTCTTTCTCCAGGTCAAATAGATAATTCTTACCTTTGAAGTTAAAAGTCTAGAATTCTTAATTCCAAGTTCAGAGTTCTTTCCATATCCAAAAAGGCTACCAAGGCATAGGTATAAGGTTCTTACCTGAGCTTCTTTATGTGATTTAATCCATACTCAGATAATGGATGTCCAGGTGTGTATTTACTAGCCTCACATTAATTGCCATCTATGTAGCTGGTAGGTTTTTTTTTTTAACACAATAATAAGAAGCGAATCAGCTAATTGGAACAGAATAAGAATTATTAAATGGCTAAAAAGTAGCTAGCTGCTTTCAAAAGGGAAATCTATCCTTTTCTAAATTATAAGCTCTTTATTTTCTGTGTTTATAATCTATCAACCTTACCCAGGTGGAAGCGTAGTAATCAAATTAAAGGCAATGTTGAAAGTTTTAAGGAACTTAAGTTGTTGAATTGTAGAAGGGATTTCTTTGATAGGATTATTTCTCAGATTCAGTATTTGTAGATTTTTAAGACAAAATATCTGAAGAATAGAAATGAGAAATAAGCATGAGTAGAATAGTAAAGTATGCAAATCCTTATTTTTTACATTTTATAAATCCTTTGAACTAATGCAGTCAAATCAGTATGGTAACACTAATTGGCTGTATCATATATCTCAATAAATACCTTTGGTAAGCCTTCAAAATACCTAACCAGCATTCATGTGTATGATATGGTAAGATAGTGCAACTACTGCACTCATACACCCTTGACTCAAGAATATTCCTTTTCTAAATGGGAAAATCATCCTGTTTGATCAAGCTCATGGTTTCGTAAGCAGCAACCATGCCAAGAGTGAGGAATGTAGGAGATACCTACAGAATCAAGAGGAATTAACCTTAAGTTAGCGATCAGTGGGGTGTCCGATATCATAGCCAGTTTGATTCACTCTATTACAGTAATTTTGTAAGTACTGATTTTTCATAGGCAATTTAAAAACAGTATGCTATTTAAATCTATGATCTTAGCTCAATTAATGTATCTTACTCTCTAGTGAATCTGAACAAGGTTTTACATTAGCTCTTTTTAACATTAAATTCAACCTTTTTATATCATGAAAATTTAAAATTGGTGGAATAGAGCATGCTCATTGCTTGCCATCAGAAAGTTTAAGTCCTCCAAGTTTGTTTTTTCTTTTCAAGATTGTTTTGGCTATTTGGAATCCCTTGCAGTTCCATATGAACTTCAGGATCAGCCTGTCAAATTCTGAAAAAAAGGCAAGTTGTAATTTTCATAAGGAGTGCAATGAATCTGTAGATCAATTTGCAAGTACTGCCATCTTAACAATGTTAAATCTTCAGATCCATTAACATGGGAAGTCTTGTCATATAATTATGTCTCCTTTAATTTCTCTTAACAATGCTCCGTAGTCTTCACAGTGTAAGTTTTGTGCTTTTGTTAACCTTACTCCTAAATATTTTATTCTTTTTTGTGTAAGTAGATTTGCTTTATTAATTTTGTTGTCAGAATGGTTTGTTGCTATATATAGAAATACAATTGCTTTTTGTGTATTGATCTTGTACACTGCAACCTTGATGAACTCACTCATTAATTCTAATAGTTTTTAGTGAATGCCTTAAGATTTCTATACGTAAGACCATGTCAAGCACAACTAGAAATAGTTTAACTCCTTCCTTTTTAATCTGAATGACTTTTACTTCTTTTTCTTGTCTAATTGTCTTGGCTAGAAACTCTAGTACAATGTCAAATATATAGTGACACGAGTAGATATCTTCATCTTGTTCGTGATCTTAGGAAGAAAATTTTCAGTCTTTCACTATTAAGTATGATATTAGCTGTGTGTTTTTGTAGACACCCTTTATCAAGTTGAGAATACCCCTTCTATTCATAGATGTTGAGTGCTTTTGTCATGAAAGGATGTTGGATTTTGTAAAATGATTTTTCTGTCTCTGTTGATATAGTTGTATAGTTTTTTTTAAACCCTTCATTATATTAATATGGTGAATTATATTGATTGATTTTTGTATGTTTAACCGACCTTGCATTCCTGAAATAGATATCACTTAGTTATGGTGTAAAATCCTCTTTATATGTTGCTGAATTTGGTTCACTAGCATTTTGTTGCGGATTTTTGCATCTATAGTCACGAGCTATTGTTCTATAGTTTGTTTTCTTTCCATATCTTTGCCTAGTTTTGGTATAAGGGTATTACTGGTTTAAGAGTTTGAAATGAGAAAGTTTTCTTTTCCCCCATTTTTTGTAAGAGTTTGTAAAGGATTGGTATTAATTCTTTTTAAGATATTTGGCAGAATTCACCAATGGAGCTCTTTGATCCTGGACTTTACTTTGTTGAAAGTTTTAATATTACTACTGAAACTCTTTTTTTTTTATAGAACCATTCAGATTTTCTTTTTATTCTTGAGTCTACTCTTGTGTCTTCCGAAATATGTGTCCATTTCATCTATATTATCTAGCTGGGTGATATACATTTATTTATAGTTTTCTCTTAAAATATTTTTTAAAAATTTCTGTAAGGTTGGTATAATATCCCATCCTTCACTCCTAATATTAGTAACTTGAATCTTTTTTGGTCAGTTTATGTAAGGTTAGTCAATTTTGTTGATATTTTCAAAGTATCAACTTTAGGTTTTGTTGATTTTTCTCCATTGTTTTTCTATTTCCTAGTGCACTACTTTTTATTATGTCCTTCCTTATTCTTTTTTTAGATTTATTTAGCTCTTTTTTTCTTGCGGCTTAAGATGGAAAGTTAGGTTTTGATTTCTTCCTTTTTAATATAGTAATTGATAGCTATAAATTTCCCTCTGAGCACTGATGTAGATGCATCCCATAAATTTTGGATTGTTGTGTTTTGATTTTTATTTATTTCAAAGTAATTTTTAATTTCTCTTTTGATTTCTTCATTGATTCATTGGCTATTTAAGAGTGTGTTGCTTAATTTCCATATATTTCTAAATTTCTTTTAGCTACTGATTTCTAAATACGTTTCATTGTGGCCCAAATATATACTTTCTGTGACTTTCAATTCTTTTAAATTTATTGAGACTTTTTTTTGTAGACTAACCTATGGTCTATTCTGGAAAATTTTCCACATGAATTTGAGATTTATGTATTCTGCTACTATTGGTTGCTACTATTGGTCCTATATGTCTGTTAGGTCTTATTGGTTTTTAGTGTTGTTCAAGTCTTCTATTTCACTTTCGATCTTCTGTCTAGTTGATCTATGTATTATTGAAAGTGGGGTATTGAAGTGTCCAACTATTATTTTTGAATTCTCTATTTCTTCCTTCACTTCTTTCAGTTTGTGCTTCATGTATGCTGAGGCTCTATTGTTAAGTACCTAAATGTTTATAATTGTTACAGCATCCTGGTAGATTGACAAGATGTCCCTCTTTATCTCTAGTGACAGTTTTTGTTTTAAAATTTTAATTTTGTCTGATATTAATATTGGCGCTCCAACTTTCTTATGGTTGTTATTTGCATGATATACCTTTTCCTATACTTTTACTTTTAACCTCTTTGTATCTTTCACTCAAGTGTATCTCCTTTAGACAGAGTATCATGGGGGCTTGTTTTTTCAATCCAGTCTGACAAACTGTATTTTTTGATTGGATTGTTTGATGTATTCACATTTAATGTTATTATTGACATGGTTGGATTTACATCACAATTTTACTTATAGTTTTCTAAATGTCATGTCACTTTTATTCCTCCTTTACTGTCTTCTTTTGCATCAACTGGATGTTTTCTAGTATAACATTGTAATTACAAGGATGAGTCAAAACTTCTCCGCACTCTGGCTGTAGAATTTATAGAAGTTTTATTATAACTGGAGTGCAGATAATTTTTGACTCACCCTTGTACTTTAATGATTTTTTTCCCACTATATTCTCTTCAGTTTTTTTCTTAGTGATTGCTTTAGGGGTTGTAACATACACCTTGACTTACCAGAATCTACTTCAGATTTATACTAACTTAATTCCAATGAGATATGGAAATGTTGTTCCTAAATAGCTCTATTCCCTCTTCCTTTTTTGTACTAATTGTTATACATATTAATCCGTTTATGTTACAGACCTTACAGACCTAACAATACATTGTTATAATTAATTACTATTGTATGTGATTTTGTGTCTTTTAAAGAAACCAGGAGAAGAAAGGAGACCAAGTATATTTTTATGTGGTTTGTTATATTTACCATTTCTGCTTCGTAAACAATTTCAGAAGGCTCTGTCTCTGCCAGAGTCTACCATCTTAAATTTTCCATGAAATTTGTAATAAATCCAATCACCACATTTATGCCAGCCTCTGGTCTTCTATTCATTTCACTTACACTATGCTAATAACTTGGCATCATTTGTCTACCCCAGTACAGCCTGATATTGCCATTTTCATTGGAACATTTTATCTATAGCTATACAACACAGATCTGTGTTTTAATGGCAAGTTCTACTTACTTCAATTTCTATCACTTTAAAAATGAGTGCTTTATATTTTACATCTGAAAATCTCCCATATAGTTATACATTCTGTTTTAGTGGTTAGAGTATTCTTTGGCAGTCTCATATATGACTGTTTAGAAGAAAGGTTAAAATTAATGTGGAGAACTAAGATCCCTGTATTCCTGGGGCATTCAGTCAATTTGTTTTAGTCAAATTAATAAAACTAGTGTGATGTACTAGAAAAGAAAAAATAACACTTCTAGTGAAAATAAAAACACAGTGTTATAGAGAAATTATGGAAAATATATGTTTTCAGTACTACATGTTTGAAATAAAAAGCAAGTCAACTTGCTAGAAATCAATTCACTAAAAGTCAGTATTCTGGAAATCAATTCACAAAACAACAAAAGACCCCGTGACCAATGAAACAATGACTAAAGACACTGAAAACATAATCTTTCCTAATTAATTATAATGACTTGTTTATGTAAAATGACATGAATTATATCTGGTTATCCTTGATATGTTTTATTAAGCAGAATATCCTATTTCAGCCTTTGATAATTAAAACTTGTTACAACATCATATTACCTGGTCATTAACCATTGCCTTTAAAGCTTCTGATTAACATGGATAAAGTGTATCTTAGGTTTTATTCAGAATCAGAAAAATAAGTAAATTATTTTATATACATCGTACAATGATGAGAACATATTTGAGAGCCTGACTGTAATTCACAGTCTTTGAGGATTGTGTCATGGGACTTTCTAAGAAAAATGTACTGTACTTTTGGTACTTCTAAAAATAAGCCTTTGGGGATGCAATCCAAAATATATTTACTTTATAGTAACTCCAGGGTATCATAAGTGTCTATTTTAAAATTATAATTATTATTGATAAGAAAAAATTATGAATATATTTAATAATAAAAATGGACTCACTTCTGTGGGAAAGTAACAGATGTTATTATATGATAAGTTAAGATATATCAATTGGAAAGCCAAAGGTGTTAGGTCTGGACAATTCAGAAGAAAAAAGCCCTAAAAGAAAGTGACAAGAGATAAGAAGTTAATTATTTACCATGCACAAAAGAATTTTATACAAGAATTTTAAAAAATGAGCACGTAATCTAAATGGCAGTTTGACATAACAAGCCTGTAATAGTCTTCCATTCATTTCTTTTAGTCTTTCATGATAATAATTTCTTAAACATGGAAAGACACAAAATAGAAAAACTACTAAGTATTTACATATGTAATAAATATAGTGTTATATGTGTGACAGGCATTATTTAAATTAATAAAAAGCAAACCTTTATTTACTGTCCATTACATACTGATATACGTAATTAAATATATTTTATACTTAATTCTCTTTGCTCCCTTTTTCATGCCTCTACTCCTATTTCTCTGTTATCTTTCTATTAATCTAACATCATCTTAAAATTTCTTTCTTAAATATGCCCATTTCTGATTGAGGAAAATGTATGCCTTGTTGTGGACTAAATGTTTGTGTTCCCCCAAAATTCATGTGTTGAAGCCCTAATCCCCACTATGATGGCATTTAGAAGTGAAGTCTTTAGGAGGTGATTAGGATTAGATGAGGTCCTAAGCATGGAGCCCTCGTGATGGAATTGGTGCCCTTATAATAAGAAGAGTGGACCAGAGATCTCTTTCTCTCTGCGTGTGAGGATACAGCAAAAAGGCAGCTGTGAAAAAGCTGCCTTGGTTCCTCTCACCAGGAACCGAGTTGGCTGACATCTCAGTCTCAGGCTTCCCAGCCACCAGAACTGCGAGAAATAAACATCTGTTGTTTAAGTCACTCTGTGGCATTTTGTCATAGCAGCCCCAATTGACCAAGACATGCTTATTGCCCCTAGTATATTTCATGCTCCAGGAAAGTTGTTACGTTTGTTTCTTAAGCAGCATAGACTCAGTAGAGTTCAACTGAATGAGCCAAGAACTTAATGCTGAAGGATCAAACCTCAGCTTATAGTGAAGGGAGGCACTGCTACCAATGCATTTGGTTATGGCATGTAGTATATAAGAGTGATAAAGTTCATGGCTAAAGAATCTTAGAATTGACAGTACTGGTTTCAAGACTGACCTCTTATTAAAGTATTAATATTTGTAAATGTCTATATGTTGGCAGACATGTACACCTATAGAAGAGTAAGTGTTCGGTGATTTAATCAATTATACCTATTAATGAAGTCTCCTTAAAAACCAGAAGGACAGGGTTTGGAGCGCTTCCAGGTCGGTGAACATGTGGAGATTTAGGGTGTCGACTTAAAAAAATTGCACAGCATGAAATTTGCGAGTTAAGTTTTATTTGGGGCAAAATCACAACTGCAGCCCGGGAGATAGCACCTCAGATAGCTCTGAGAAACTGCTCCAAAGAGGCAGGGGGGAAGGTCAGTATATATGTGATTTTGGTGAAGGGGAGTGCATGCAATCGAGCACATATTTTTTTTTTTTGCAGAAAGTTTCTGCCAGTCAGGAGGAGCAGTCATCACCATGAAGGATCTTAGTGCTTTTCTAGATATGAGGAGATACAGGACGTGGGCTCATAAGATTGGCTCCTGAAAATATCTAACTGTCTGAAGCCCTGTTCTGCCAGTTTTTCCCAGAGCACAGAGTGCCTCGTTTCTGCTCTCCACCTGAACTCCTTTCAGGGGGTGTTGAAAGTCAGCAGCTGCAGCAGCACATGATTTAATCCTTGTAGAGGGAGATGGCAAGTGCCAGTTTATAGTTGACAGGGGAGAATGTCACCAGGGATCGCCACACCCTTTCCTCATACCACGTCCTGTGTATCTCTTCATCTGACCTTTGGTTCATATCCTTTAATATCCTTTGTAACAAATCAGTAATCCGGTAAATAAGTAGCTTTCCTGAGTTCTGTGAGCCACTCTAGCAAATTAATCCAACCCGAGCAGGGGGTTGTGGGAATTTCTGATTTATAATCAGTTGGTCAGAAGTATAGGTAACAACTTGTGATTGGCATCCTGAGGTGGAGGGGCTCCTGGGAACCTCCAATCCATAGCTGGTTGGTCAGAATCACAGGTAACAACCTGGGCTTGTGATTGGCATCTGAAGTGGAGGGCAGTCTTGTCAGACTGAGCACTTTACCCGCCAAATCTGGTTATCTCTGGGTAGATAGTGTCAGGCGTGAGTTGAATTGTAGGACACCCCGCTGGTGTCCAAGAATTGCTCGGTGGTGTGGGATCCCCCACCTCCAACAATGGAATTGGGTGCTGTTCCTTCCTCTTTTATTTCCTGGAATATTTAGAGAAGTGTAGGTGTTCCTTTTTCTCTAAACAATTAGCAAAATTCACCCATGAAGCCATCTGGTCCTGCACTGTTCTTTGTTGGGAGGTTTTGATTATTTATTCAATCTCTTTACTTTTTATAGGTCTGCTCAAATTTCTATTTGTTGTTGAGTCAGTTTTGGTAATTTGTGTTTTTCTAGAAAATGTTTCATTTCACCTAGGATATTTCATTTGCAGGCATATAATTGTTCATAGTATTCTTTTATAATCCCTTTTACTTCTGTGAAGGCAGTAGTAATGTTTCCATTTTCATTTCTGATTTCATTTATTTGTATCCTCTCTTTTTCTTAGTCTAGCTAAATGTCAACTTTGGCCATCTTTTCAAAGAACTAACTTTTGATTTCACTGATTCTCTTGCTTTTCTATCCTCTGCTTCATTTATCTCTGTTCTAATCTTTATTATTTCCTCCTTTCTGCGAATTTTGGGTTTAGTTAGCTCTTTTATTCAAGTTCCTTAAAGTGCAAAGTTTGGTTATTGATCTGAGATCTTTCTTGTCCACATACCCCTTCCCCACACATACCCAGTACACCTCCTGACATCAGCATCTCACACACAAGGATATTTGTTATAATCTATGGACTAACATTAGCATCTCATTAGCAACCTAAATCCATAATTTATGTTAGAGTTCAGACTTTGTGTTGTATATTCTGTGGGTCTTGATAGATGTATAATGAAATGTGGCCATTATGACAGTATCATACAGAATAATTTCACTGCTCTAAAAATCCCCTGTTCTCCTCCTATTCATCCTTCCCTCCCTCTCCCTAAAATCCATTACAACCACTGATAAATTTACTGTCACCATAGTTTTGCCTTTTCTGAAATTTTTGTTGTTGTTATTCCTTGTTTACTCCATTACTGCCTCTTTGGTGTTTAATTTTTTGTAACCTGTCATGTTGATTCCTTTCTCATTCCCTTTTGTGTATATTTTTAAGATAGTTTCTTAGGAGTGGTGACCATGAAGATGACAGTTGGCATCCTAAATTTGAAACATCTAGTTCGGGTTGATACCAAGTTTATTTTAATAGCACACAAAATTTTTGTTACTATACAACTCCATCACCCCTCACCACCACTTTATGTTGTTCCTTCAGTACCATGGAGAATAACCTAAGTTAGGAAACATAAAGCAAAAATAACTGATAATACAGCAGGAAATTGCTATTAAAAAGATCTAGCATACCTTAAGATTAAGTGCATTTCTTCCATGAATTTGACAGTTTACTATGGCCAGGTTGGTCATGGCTGTTATTGTTTCATAGCATGTTGCCACAATAGTCTTAAAACCTTCACCGTGTATGATATGTGCCGCTGAGGTTTCTATTTTTCTATATTTAATGCTGCCTAAATAAGCGAAACAAGACACAAAACGTAAATGTGTCATCATTTAGAGTGAAAGTTAAAAGGTGTTTATGTTATGATAACAATGTCATCATAAATACGTTATCTGAACACATCCTTTGGAAGAGATTCCCCATAACCTTCACCCACCCAACCTCATGTTGGAGATTCCCCATAACCTTCATCCACCCAACCTCAGCTGGTTTTGTTGGCCAAACTGTTTAAAATTAGATAGCACAATTGTCTTTCAAAAAGAAAACCATAAGCTCATACATTTCTACCTCAATAATTTAGATTCCATCAGTCTGTCTTGTACTATATGTAAAAATATCTTATTTTACTTTGAATTACATAAACAACTTCTTGCTTCACAAAATGAGTAAAGGACATCACATAAGCATATCTCAGAGATCACATTCCAAGGAGCAACCTTGCTTTTTTCCTTAATATCATATTGTTGCATGATTCAAAGACCCTATGTAACTCAGCTGTTTCCTCAGTTTTGAAGACCTCACAAAAGAGAGGGGGAAAAAAAAAAATCCCAAACAACTTAGGAGCAGCCAAACAGTGACCACCTACATTTACTTTGTCACGACCCTTATGGGTTTCACCTTTTGTCAAAAATGGCCTATTCAAGCATACATCCAGGGGTGGCAGGAAAATATTTTGAAATATATTTTACATTCCCAGCCATTCTTGCTGCAACATATTTTATCATCTCAGTAATTCCTTTTTTTGGTTTGTTTGTTTGGCTGGTTGCACTTGGTCTTAGTTGCGGCAGGCAGGTTCCTTAGTTGTGGCATGTGGGCTCCTTAGTTGTGGCATTCGAACTCTTAGTTGTGGCATGCATGTGGGATTTAGTTCTCTGAGAAGGGATCGAACCCAGGCCCCCTGCTTTGGGAGTGCAGAGTCTTAACCACTGCACCACCAGGGAAGTCCCATCTCAGTAATTCTCATACCATTGCTTCAGTGAGAAGAAATGAGGCATCCTAGATCAAAGAAAACAATGTTCCATTGTAAATTTCTAAAAGAGGCCTGTGTGCCCATTTCAGGTCAATCGATGTGAAAGTTAACCACAGAATAAGGAAAGAATATGATGTGATGCAGAGATTCCTTGTCTTGCGGGAGGGATTGGAGCAGGAGGAATGGAGAGTGAGTTAAGACGTTGGCCAGACTCGTGGGCTAAGCTCAAGCAGTTGATTTTTGAGTGAAAAGGAGAGAGATGGAGATGCAGAGGTGGTTAGAAATTCCCGGACTGATCTCTGAAAGATCTGAGGATGCTTAAACTCACCTGGGAAGTTTTCAAAGCGGGAAATAGCAGAGTGGAATAAACTCCATAAGTCAGAAATGGTACCATGACTTGTTTAGGCCTCTGATGTGGAGGAGATCCAGAAGTTAATTTATGTCACAGGCAGGGAAAGGGAACTGCTGGGAGGGTAGTGTGCTCAGAAGGTCCTATGGTTGCTGTAGTTAATGATAATAGAGTGTACGACGGTGAGTCAAAAATTATCTGCACTCCGGTTATATTAAAACTTCTGTTGGCCGCGTTGTCTTATCAGCACTTTCCATTCAAGGCTACTGTCTCCCCAGTCACTGCTGTGCAGGTGTGAACGTGTTACATCAGTTTCTTTGTAAGTGGGGTGCGAGCAAAAATGGATGCCCCACTTGTGATTTGCACAAAAGAAGAGCAGTGTGCAGTGATTTGTTTTTTGTGGTCTGAGGGTGTACCCGGTGCTGTTATTTATTGAAGACTTTGTGCACAGTATGGAAAAAGTGTTTTGTTGTGAAGAAGTGTGTGTGAATGGATAGGGAAGTTCAAGGAAGGTTGCACAAGTGTTAGCCATCAAGAAGGAGCCGGATTCACTTCTGATGAAGAAGTGAAGACAGCAGTGCATTCGCGGCTTGCAGCTCAGCCTAAAACATTTTTTAATGAGGGAATACAAAAGCTTGTTGACAGATGGACAAAGTGTATTGAAAAGCAAGGAGACTGTGTTGAAAAATGATGTATTTGTCTTTTTAAAAGTTAATTAAAGTAAATTCTACAGCCAGAGTGTGGATAATTTTTGACTCACCCACGTATATTTGAAAGTTGCTAAGAGAGTATAGCTTAAAATTTCTTGTCACAAGAAAAAATTGTAGGGTGATGGATGTTAACTAAATTTATTGTGGTAATCATTTCACCATACTGTATATTCATGTATCAAATCATTATGTTGTATACCTTAAATTTACACAGAGTTACATGTGAATTATTTCTCAGTACAACTGAGGAAAAAAGAGAAAGTTTTATGGTTGGGGTGTTCTGTGTATAATCTCCTACTAAACACATCTATTGAATCATTAATTTGTTATATTACTTTTTCTGTTCTAAAATTTTATGTCTCTAATTTTTAAAAACAGAAATTCCAGTTCTCTAATAAAATTCTCAAACTTTTTATTTTCTTCAACATAGTAATCATAGTTATTTTAAAATCTATTTGAAAACTCCAGTATCTGAGTCTATGGTTCTCTTTCTATTGCCTGTTTCTTCTTACCAATTTTCAGACATTTTATCCTATTTTTAGGATGCCTTGTGATTTTTAAATTTAATGTTGGACATTGTGGATGAAAAATTTAAAGGGTCTGGATAGTATTATCTCTCTCTAATAAGTGCTATATTTTCTTCGACTAGACAGGAAGTATCACTTTGATTTATCAAGGATTGGTTTTGAGTTTTGTAGGGGATACCCTACTTTAGTTTTGTCCTTTCTCCTAGAACATCATTCTTGCTCCCAAGGCACAGGTCTTCTGGATTTTCAGCTGAAAGCCCAGTGTGTTTACCAAAGTCCCTTCACTTTGGCAGAGCTTGAACTCCAATAATTGTCTCCTGTGCAACTGTCAGAATCTATGCTCACTTCCTTAGCATCTCAGCTGATGTTTTCTGTTGTTTCTTAGCATATTGTCCTGTACATGCCCAGCTTAGAAATCAGCCAACACCCTTAAGGGAGCTTGTATGCAGATATTTGAATTCAGTTCTCTCCTCTCTGAGATATTATCCCTCAAATCCCAGCTATCTTGTCAGCTCTGAAATCTGACTGCTTTCTCCTCAATCCAGTAAAACAATCACCTTCTACCTGTGCCCTGTTCTGAAACACTACAAATGCTCTCAGGCAAAAGCCAAGGTAAATGTACAGCTAATTCAGATTATTTCAAGGATGGTAGCCACTCAAGTCATGCTTGCAAGGGGTGACTCTCCAGTACCTTCAATGGTTATTTTATATATTTGGGGCAGCTTTAATACTTGATTTCCAATACAAGCTACTCAATCTTGGCTGGAACCAAAAGTCATTAGGTTATTTAAAAATCTGAATCTGGGACTTCCTAGGTGGCGCAGTGGGTAAGAATCCACCTGCCAATGCAGGGGACACAGGTTCGAGCCCTGCCCTAGGAAGATACCACATGCCTTGGAGCAACTAAGCCTGTGAGCCACAACTATTGAGCCCATGTCCCACAACTACTGAAGCCCACGCACCTTGAGCCCGTGCTCTGCAACAAGAAAGGCCACCGCAATGAGAAGCCCACGCACTACAACGAAGAGTAGCCCCCACTTGCCGCAACTGGAGAAAGCCCGTGTGCAGCAACAAAGACCCAACACAGCCAATAAAATAAATAAATAAATTTATTAAAAAAAAAATCTGAATCTGATCATTCTAAGGCCTGGAACTCTTGTGTGTATGTTTCTGCTGCTTTCTATTTCTGCTGGTTTTCATTTATTTTGTCTTTCTTTGTGTACCTGATAATTGCGAATTGTTTACTAACACTGTATCTGTGAAGTTGTTTATAGAAATAGTGTGAGGTGTAGGATGATGTAATCATTCTTTAAAGATGATTTTTCATGTGTTTCTGCTAGGTAACTAAGGTCAAAGCACTTAAAACTGTGCTGGCACATGGCAAGTAGTTAGCTGTCATGACTGCATGTCTGTCTTCCCCGCCCAGATTAAGGGCAGTCCAGCTTTTAGGATTCCAACATCAGTACAAAGTTGGGTTTATAGTCAACACTTTAAAAATAGTTGCTAGGACTTGTCTGATGGTCCAGTAGTTAAGCATTTGCCTTCCAATGCAGGAGACACAGGTTTGATCCCTGGTCGAGGAACTAAGATCCCACATGCTGTGGGACAACTAAGCCCACACGCCACAACTACAGAGCCCATGCGCTCTGGAGCCCAAACGCCACAACTAGAGAGAGAAGCCTGTGCGCCACAGCGAAAGATCCTGCATGCTGTAACTAAGATCTGATGCAGCCAAAAATAATAAATAATACATAAATAATTCTCAACTTTTAAATAAGTAAACAAAAATAGTTGCTGAGTAAATAGCTTAAGGAACTAAAAATGGGGTGGGACATATGTGTGAATCTCACACACACACACACACACACAAAATCACAAATACTTTTATGAAGAGATAATCACATATACACTTTTTAAAAGAATGATATAAACCTAGCATTTACCTTCACGTACGCTCACTGCGCTTTGCTTTGGGACACTTTCTACATGTTCATGTTCTGTTACACGACTTTCTAGAAAAAAAATTAAAAATAGGATAATGTTTAGATTCGTGTGAAAATTCATGTTGAGCGTGTTATGACTTCATTATAATTGTTCATCTTTTAATGAATTGAGATTATCCATGGAAATGTGCCCATGAAGGCATCTATCAGCACTGGCATTCTGCTTCTAGAGTTCATCTAGACCACCTTACGGATGACCATTCATTCGTACTGCTCCTTTACATGGGCTTTTCTGATCCTTTGAACTGCTTTATCTGGTTCCCATCACCACCATCTGGGTGGAGTTCCCAATTTGTCCTTGGCAGACCTGCAAGGTCAGGGTTACTGTCATTGCATTCTTCCCCATATAGTAAAAGTACAGGTGAAAAGGGATCCCACCATCCCATCCTGCAAACCCAAGGGAGAACCACCATATGCCTGGATGCCTTCTCTCCATTTTGCTCTACTTGACCCCATTGTTACAGACCATATTCAGACTGGATTTACCTATCACAGACTGTCTTAGAGGTTTCCTCGGTAAAATTGGTGTCGGTATGAAAATGGGACCTGGAAAATCAGCAATCTTTAGTGTCACCGTACGACATTGTAAATGGTCAGACTGCTGACTTTCAGCTTTAACAGGTGTAGTCCTCGGTACAAGGATTGGCACTGTTGCACTTAATCGTAACAAGGGCTGCTTAAAAGTGTAAGTACTGCTCTCCTGTAAAAACTGCTCAGAGTGAACTTCCTTGAGTTTGGGAGTGGGCACTGAAGACGGGGCACTTGGAAGTTTGGAGAACTCTGAGGAGAGAATCAGAATGTCTTTTAAAATGTTAGCATAAATATTTTTTATGTTTATTGGCTCTTTTGACTTCCCGGAACTTTCCATTTTGCTTGTTTCTTTCCCCAAAACTCGACATGAAGCTGAACGACACTTGGGAAAAAATATGGAGCCAGTAGCAGTCTCTGGAATGTGGCAATGGACATGCTTAGAAGATTTTTTGGTTGTTGAAATAGTAGTCACTCTTTTTTGTACATGATGATCAAGAAAGAGATTTTGAATACTGAAAGGGGGTTGTGACTGATCTCTTGGAACATCAGGAAAACTAGTTTTATCTCTTTCAAATGAAGTGGTTTTATCTTGAACGAACTGTACACGTCGTAGCTTCGTTTCACCAGTCTTGACTAAAGCAGAAAAAGAAAAAAGAAAACAGAATTAGATTATGTTTATCAGCGTGTCAGGGGCAAAACTATTAATGTCTTAACATTCCTAGCTTTTCTTTATCCATTCACCCTGTCTCACCTTCTAAAACTATTTCTGTATACACTTATTCAGTTATCAGGACTTTTGCTTAGCTTACTGGGATAAAGTTTGCATGAACAACTGGAGAATTGAAAAGACTAAATTGTATTAGATTTAGGAAGAGTAGGGAGCTACTCCTGGAAGAACAGGATGGATGGAGAAGAGTAGGACATAAAGGGAGATTTTTGAGCAGTTGCCACTAAAAACTCTGGCAATATGGGAAGGTAAAAATGACTCAGTGAAGTTTGGCTGTTTATCATGAATCATTATCTCATCCTCATTTGAAACTTCTTTGAGCAAAGATTTACATTTCTTTTCAAAGCCAGATGTTAGACCAAGATGTCTTTTGAACGTGATAACATTCTGATACTGGCTACAAGGTACCACAAGTTCATTCAGGTTACAACTGGAAATATTCTTTTCTCTCTTAGGGCCAGAAAACACACTGTGCCTGCATTCTTAGGGACTCACTACATCAAATTATGGTTTCTCTTTCTTATGTGACAGAATGTTAAATGACATTTTCATCTATTGTCTCAGTTGAGTACAATAAATGATGAGGACCTCAACATTCTAATGAGGCAGTAATAGGTTCATTAAGGCAAGATTTGCAAAGACATGGTCCAAACAAGTCCAACTCTCACCTGTTGTGTATATATGAGAGATGGCTAGAGGTTGATCTGCATTTGCAGAGAGGATTTCTTCTGAATAGAGCTACTACAGTGCTATGGGTTGCCCTGATCGTCCCCTCCTCGTGGTGGGTGGAGGAGAAGGATTTACCCCCACCGCAAACCAAGTTAGAGGGTCTCAGAGAACCATTTATAGAGAACAGGCGTGTATGCCTCAAAGAGAAAATAACATCTCACCGCTCCCACCGTGATTCCCCCAACCCCCGTATACCTACAGAGTAACACAAACAGTGCTGTGTCGCAACTGGAGTAAGGCAAGAGAATCCTTGAATCTACTTGACTTCTACCTCCTGACATTTCAGAGGGGTCCAGAGACTGATGACTGATTCTCACCTTCACTCTTAACTCCTTAACTCTTCCCCACCCCTCGTCCCACCTATGAAGATACCAGAAGCTATGAGTTGGGGAAGAGAACTAAAAGAATACGGTAGAAGAACTTATCCCACCCCTGTCTCCCTTGGCTTGTCTAAAAATTAGCAGACCTAGTCTGAGCTGGGAGAAAGGGCAAGGTTTAACTGCATGCTAGATGAAAGTATTGATTTAGATTGGACTTGTTTAATATCTAAAAATGAGACAAGGCTCATTTTTAGATATTAAAAGTGACTAGAAAAGCCTTGGGAGAGAGATGTGTGCAGTGTGAGTTTAAAGGGCAGTAGGAAACGGATGTTTGCTTCCTACTTATATGGAATTAATCAAAGCAAGCTCATTCCATGAGATGGTTACACCACTGTCTTCAACTTTACTTTCTCTCTCTCCCATGTTAAAACAAAACATGATAATATGAGCAAAATCTAGGTGATGCTGGGTGTGGCAAAGACTTTTTTTTTCTTAATTCTTTTAATTGGAGTAAAGTTGATTTACAATATTGTGTTAGTTTCTGCTGTACAGCAAAGTGAGTCAATTATACATACACATATATCCAGTCTTTTTTTCAGATGCTTTCCCCATATATGCCATTACAGAGTATTGAATAGAGTTCCCTGTGCTATTCAGAATGACTTCCTAGATATGACACCAAAACAACAATCTATGAAAAAAAAATGGTTAAGTTGGACTTCATTAAAATTAAAAACTTCTACTCTGTGAAAGACATTGTTAAAAGAATAAAAAGACAAGTCACGTAGTGGGAGAAAATATTTCCAAAACACATATCTGATAAAGATCTCGCATCCAAAATAAAGAGCTCTTAAACTCACCAATAAGAAAATAAGCCAATGAATATAGCTACTCCAGCTTTCTTTTGATTAGTGTTAGTATAATGTATCTTTTTCTATCCCTTTACATTTAACCTGTGTTCTTATATTTAAAGGAAGTTTCTTGCAGACAATATGTAGTTAGCTCTTGTCTTTTACCTACTCTGACAGTTTCTATCATTTAATTGGTACACTTAGACCATTCACATTTTAATGAATTATTGACATTGTTGGCTTAACATCTGCCACATTTGTAAAGTTTCCTATTCATTGCAGTTGTTCTACTTCTTCGTCTTTTTAAAAATCTTCCATTCTTCTTCTGTCTTTTCTGGTTTTAGTTGAGAATTTTATGAGTCAGTTTCTCTCCTTCAGTTTCATTCCTCTGTTAGCATATCAGTTATACTTATAAAAATTTAAGTGGTTGCCCTAGAGTTTGCAACGTACAGTTACAAGGAATCTAAGTCAACTTTCAATAAAAACTACACCGCCTAATGGGTATGGCGAGTGTCTTTGAACTGAGTAGTCCCAGTTTTTCCCTCCATTCCTTATAACACTGCTGTCATTTGTTCTATTTATCTCTGTGCTATAATCACCCAATACATCGTTGCTCTTCTTGCTTAGAACAAACAGTTACCTATTAGATCAAGTGAGATCACTTATCATTCTCTGACACTCTTCTTTTTTTAGGTAGACCTGAGTTTCTTTTGTTGATCACACAGTGTGGAATACCTTCTCTCACTAACCAATTTAAATCATTTTCCTTTTCCAAAGTCTACCTTAAACCTTAAACAATCCATCTTTCTTGACTAACACAACCCACACTTACTGTTCTCGTTAATTAATTCAACAGACATTTAATACCTCCCATGTGCTAGCTGTACACATAGTGCTGAGGGTACAATCACATAGCACAAAACCTTACTGCCATCAAAGATCTCACGATGTAAATATAGAAGCGAGGCGGGTAAACAGTTATGCTCGAGAGTAAGAGCTCAGTAAGGGAGGAGATAGGAGATACTCTGGGACCATAAAGGAAAGCAGTCAGACTGGGTGCAGAGGGAAGAGATGCTTAGGGAAATCTGCCCAATGAAGATGATATCTGTCTTCTCAATTTAGACTTCCCTATTTTTTGATACATTTCCGCATGATTTCTTTTCTTTTTCTTCTAGTATATTAAAATTCTGCTTTTCCAATAGACTCCTCTGCCATCAAAAACTACGTGGGTCTCCTCTATAATTAAACATATTTCATTTCACTTTTACTAATTCCTCAAGTCTTAGTTCACAGCCCGTTCCTGCTCCAGGGTTTCTCACATTTATGAATTACTGCTGTCTGCACCATTAATTGGATGTAAATTCTGTGCTGCTTTGTGTTGTTCTTTAAGGTTCTTATTGTATGTGTATCTCATCTTTAGAGTTTAACTAAAGGTCTTGAAAGGTCCTGAAAGGCAGGGACCAGATCAATCGTGTCATTCATTCCCTACAGCATTTAGCGTTGTATGCAAATTGTAGGTATTTATTTCAGGATTTTATTTCAGTGTTTGAATATTTATTTTTATAAATTGTACTTCCGTCATTTTAAGTATTTATTCATTCATTCAACAAGTATTTTGAACATCTACTATATGCAAAGCACTCTGCCAAGAACCTTGGAGACAGGAGATTACTAATAGTTAAGGTCATTGAATCTCCAAGTTGCCAAAAGCAGGAGAGCCCCCCACAAAAAAGCCCAAAATGGCAATAGTGAGAAACTCTGTACTAGAGGATAAACTTCAACCAAAAGATGAATGGAAAAACTACAACCAAAGAACTGGTAGTGAGCAGTATATATAACTGTGGATATTATTTAATTACAGAACAGATTGTAAATGCAGAAATGTAGAACATTATAGAAATGTAGAAATGACAATGTAGAAATGATATAACAAAAATTGGTAGGGAAAGTGGGAGAGGAAATTGGATGTAACATAGATGTGTTGATTCACACATCTGTAATAGCCGTGGATCGAAAGGTAATGATTTAGCATTGTTATAGACTAGGCATATTTTAACAGAATAAATGTTGACAGTAAAAATTAATATAATCAACTAAAATCAGGTAGTAGAGGCAATTGAAAAGGAGAAAGAAGAGGAAATATGCTAATTTTATCATTGCTTATAAGGAGTCAATAAATACCATATACAGAAACAGAGGATTAAGGGTATTATATAAAGTTATAATCATAAAAGTGGCTCATCTTTACTTCGTAGTACTCATCGCAGGGTAATTTTACATTTAGTTGTATGATTATTGGATCCCACCAGAGCATAACTAATAAAGAGTATTGTCAGTGTCGGTTTTGCTCACTATTATATCCCTAGTTCTTGCACTGTACTTATCGATACAGTCAGTTCTCATGATTCATGGCAGTTCTGTTCTATAGTCTCAGTGAGCACTGAGTTATCCAACACTGAACCATTACTTCTTGGGGAATTACAGGGTTATTTTGCAAGCCTCTGGTCTCAACATCATTAGCAACCAATCAATACCTAACCTTGTTTTATATGTGTTTCTATTTAAAGACACTTTAATATAGATTGTTCTTCATTAACATTGAACTCTTAGCCAACAGCACCGTAACTCAGGCCTGAAGGAAGCTTATCTAAGGCGTATGTTTTCTCCATAAGGAACATCACAGCCTTCTTGTACGAAGGGGCTATTTTAGACAGTTAAATCACCAACAAAAAGTACAGAATTTGGAAAATTTGGCACTAATTAGACTAGGAAAAGGGCAGTTATTTATAATATGAGAACTAAAACAAGAAGGCAAAGCCATATCCTTCTTTGACCTTAGCTGGGAACTTGTGTGTTTTCATTGCCCTGCACGTATCCGAGAATTGCCATATATACCCCTCTTCTGCACACAGTTTCACTGTTATAAAAGGAGTGAGAAAGAGCTCTATATACTGCTCTGAAGTGTTCTTCATGATATCTTTTAGAGCTAAAAAGACAAAATATTGTACAGTAATGCTGATTTGGGGGTTACAGATAGATTCTAGCAGTTAGGTAAATTCACTCCTACAGAATCCACAAATAATGAGGATCAACTGTACTTGTAGAAATGAATTGGATGTTACCATCTTACAGCAAACATTTGTAAGTGGCTGGTTATTAGTGAGTGTCTAACTATTGTGATTCTGAGCTGTGCAGGTGGAGAAACTTCTATGAAAAATAAAGTTAGTAAACTTATCTGAGTAATGCACATACCTGCACGGGCTTTCTTCTGACATAAAGACAGCTTAGGGAGATTTGGAGGTAAAGGTCTTCGGAGAAGTTGTGGGTGGTTTTGCATTTTAATAATAAGCACTGTTTTTCACAGCTACTGATTGAGAATTGAAAAGTTTTTGAATATGTTTGAATTGTTGCTGAAGAATAATTCATTCGAACCCAGGTTACATCCTAGTGGAAACTGTTCTGCACTAATACTATACTGGGTCCAACCAGAATTCCTATAAAAGAAAAAGAGGGTAAGAAAATAATTTCTTAAAACTTCTAGAGAGAATCTAGATAAAATTTAGGTTTATAATTAATACAAAAATTTAAAATACAAGTACTATTACCAATCAAGATCATTCTAAAATTTCACATGTTAGCAAAAAGTCCAATCTGTCAGTGTTATTTTAGCTAGTAAATACTGATTTTCCAGAACAGTAGAAATGACACTCATTCTTTTTTCTACCTCCAAAATATCAATTTATAAATTTGGAAAGAGTTTCTGGTCAAAAAGGTGAGAAAGTCCCTCCATGGCCTCTAAAGATCCACAATACCTTACTCTTCACAAATACGTTTTCTTTATGTAATAATGACTTATTTTAAATTTCAGCCACTACAGTTGGGCCGTAACTGTTTAACCCAAAAATAAAATGGTCTTCAATATAATGAGATTTTCCAGGATCGCAGTCCGAAGTAGTATTGTTTAGAAATGATGTCAGAAGATAGAACCAAATATGTGCGCTTAGTCAGGACAGTATCAAAGTGCCTAGCACATCACTTTTCCGTTGACAGTCTAGACGGGTATGCTCTGGGGCTGCACAAATGGGCTGCTTTATCCCCCCAAGATGACTCTGCACACAAGCACTCAAGGTATGCTTCTGGTAGTACGTCCCACTTGAGGTCGGTAATTTTCCTTTCTTATTACTGGGAGAGATGCTTGGAAACGCTGGACTCCAGTGGTATCCTTTAGGGCCACCAGCTGCTTCTCAAAACAATCGGCTTTTCCTTTTTTTTTTTTTTTTAATCTCCTCTTCCTGGGAATGTAGGCAGATTAAGGTCAAGTGAGGTCGCAGGTCTTCCGGTGGGATGCTGTCCGGAAAGAAAACACTCAGGCCACCGTCACCCACCCCTCCAGGTGTGACCGGAGGCCAAGCCGGCAGGCCCTGGCAACCAGAAGCCGATAAAGCCGTCCCGGCCGCCGGACGCGCAGGCGCAAGGGGCCAGGGCGGGGCCGGGAGGGGCGCGCGCCCGCCCGCAGAGCCCGGCGCAGCTGGTCCCGCACCACCGGGAGGCGCGCGCGGAGCCCGGTCGCCGTGCTCAGCCGCTGTGCGGGGCTGCAGGAGAAGCCCGCTCCACGTGCACCTGCTGTACGGAACCCCGTGGTGACAATCGTTATTACTGTTTTTATTCTTGATGACAATGACCACTATTATGTATACTTTTCTGGCTTGCAAGATGCTTAATTCGGGTATCTAGGGTCCGGGCTGACGCTCTTTCATGCTGCACCTCGGCGCAGCGGGTCTGGTGGCTGATTTTGCAGGGCCCGCGAATAGGGAACATTCTTTTTCTCTTCCTTTAACGCAACCTGTTTTGTGGTTTCTGATCCTTTAAAGTTCCTGGATGAAGAGAAAATGTGTAGAAATAGGGGCATTAAGGATCCAAGCGGGCTTTAAAAGAAACCCGTTTCTCACCGTCCTAGTTATTTGTTCTGAGTATCGTATTGTGACTTGTGTCCTTGTCATAGTGTTGATGAACCTGTACGTACAGTGATCGGTACATCGTGTGTGGTTTGCATGTATGTGCATATGTTTCCCTGGAGATTTGAGGGAGAAAATATGAGAGAGAAAACTCACTAGGTAAGTGTGTAACTCCCAACTCAGAAAGTGAAGTAGATGGAGGTACCTTCCAGTCTCTCGTTTTGCTTTATTTTGTAAGTACAAGTGTAGAAACTGTAGTCACAGATGTTGGAAGATGAGATTTGTGTGTAAATCTTTGTAGCTCTGGGGATCTTTCAAGATTTACTCCCTAACCAAGTCTTCCTTTTTCTCCTTAGGAACAAGCATATGTTTTTAAACAGTCAATGAAAACAGTAGAAAAGTAAAAACAGTATTTCATCAAACTCTGGGAAACATTCTGCACCTTGTTTCCCTCTGCGTGTGGTTTCTTTTCCTTGTAAGATAACGATGTCCTAATTAAGCTGCTGCCCCAGACCATGAATTTATTCCACTTCTGTCTGTGTCCACTGCACAGGTTGATTAGCTTCTCAGAAAGATAAGACAGTTGACAGTAGGCAGATCTGATCGCTAGGTTTTGTCTCAAGTAATATCTGCTGTGCATATTTTGTAAGTGTGAGAAATGTTTATATTTTTAACCATAAAAAATGTTTATGTTCCAGTAGGTAAATTGAGTCGGGTTGCTATCCTCTTAAAAGTTGTTTAAGCCATGAGAACCACTGGGATTCAGTTTTACTGACCGATGACCTTTAAAATTTATGCTTAGTATTGCCTAGTCAAAATCAAAGCAATGTGCTTATCAATGGTTTTTTTAAAATGCTTTGTCATACATGAAATCAGGCAGCAGGCTTCTTTCCCTGCGGATTTCTTCTAGCGAAACCAGGCAGAAACTAGGGCTGTTTAATATGTAACCTCCTTAGGCATGAATATTTTGTCTTCTACTGCTTACTACTTCTGTTACTTAGCACCAAACATTTAGGTAAATGATATCGTGATTATGAAAATTAAATTCATGGCTTGGTATGTTTTATATGTATATATCAGTTTTTCTCACACGAATTACATTTTTCATCTATGGAAATGTTGTACAAGTACAGGCTGAATTTAGAAAGTACACATCACATTCAATTTGGATTCTTTTATTATTTTTATGTAATTTATTTATTTTTAAATCTTTTTGGAAAATATTGGCACCTCAATCTGCTTTTCTCCTTTTTTAAAAAAATCATCTCTTTAAATAATTCAACTCCCTCTTTGATTTTAAGAGTTTCCTTTACCTGATGTGCAGAAGAGTCAGCCTTTTTGTTTGTCCCATTAGCTGTGCAGTTTGGCAGAACTGTGGGATAAAAGTTGTCAAACTGAACCGCAAGAGTTTTAGCAGATTGTATTAAGGCGACCACAGTAACGGTGAATGCTATGGTTGTATACATTCTGCATTTTGGGTTTTTGTTTTTTTTTTAATGTTGCTAAAATGAGATAAAAGCCTTATGCATAAGCAACCCTATGCACCCTACAGGTAATGCTATTAATTTTCCTAATGAGTGAGGAATACTTGGGGAATCTCAGATTTGCTGTTCGTGAAAGGGCACAGCTCTGTTGGAATGGTGCAGAAACAGTTGCTAGAATTCTTCACTATTTTCTATATACTGCTCTGTCTGTTTTCCTTTTAAAGAGGATAGAGATTTACAAAATAGTTTGGTCAGTGTAGATTTTAGCATTTTACTTTATGGAAATAACTGCAGGGATCTGTACTTTTGTGCTTGTATTAGTTTTCGGAAGTTCTTTTAAAAATTTTTTTTATCTTTGAGAGCACATTGGATAAACTGTTGAGTCCCCAAGGTGAACCAAGGCACGAAACTGCTTTTGAGAAAGCTATTTTCTTGATCTGAGTTTACCTGTTTTCTTCTATGTCTACTGAGAGATGTCTTTTCTCTTTATCAGTCACAGTGGCTTAAATGTATACTTTTATTTCATGTGTTTTCATGCTGCTGCTTAGAGAACAGTTTCATATTTTCTTAAATGTAAATAAAGATATTTTGAAGAAGCTGCTTTCCTTTTTACCTCTCCTGTCTCATTGCAAAGGCAAAAACTTCATTTCTGTTCTTCATTAGCTTTTGGCCAGTTATTTAGTTTTTTCTTTTAGTCTTTCAGGATGATAATCCTGGGATTTTTTGTTCAAAAAAAATCATTATTAATAAGGAAAGGTGCAACCTGCATCGTAGAATTAAAAAAAATTCCCAAACACAGTGAAAGAACAATGTCTATCTGTTTTAAAAGCACATTCACGAATTCGGCCATCTATTCCAGAATGATTTATTGGAACCTACGCGTAAGGTTCTTTGCTAAGTGCTAAACTTTAAACTTTATTAAAACCACATGTAATGATTCATTTGAGGCTTTATAATTTTAGACATTAAAATGAAGTTTTAAACCTTTTCAAAGGCTCCATCTGTAATTATGACTGCTTGAGGTTTTTAAATTTTTAAACCTTTTTAAATTGTTGCTTGGGTAGAATAGTGTTATTTATTCACACTACCGTGAATACTCAGGAACAGTTCTAGATTTCCTTAGTTTCAGTGATTGTTTTGGACTGTCTGTGCCCTGCTGATGTTAGATACCTGTGTATATTGTGTGATTGTGTCCTTCACCAAAAAAAGGTAAATAGCATTTGTTTCCTTAATGTCAGGTTGACTAAGCAACATTGCCTTTCATGCTGTGAGTGATGAAATGTCAATGGTGATTACTTACCATGTGGAAGGCACTGGTCTAAGTGTTGATTTTATATTATCTTACTCCATAGTTCTCATGTTAATTGAAAGTTCTATTATCTGCATCATATGTCAATCAAAGGCAGCATAGCTCAGCTTGGCTTCACATCCCTGGCCACCACTTGATAGCTCCGTGCCTTGGACCAGCTACTCAATCTATCTAAGCCTCTGTGATTTCTTCACCTGTAAAATTGGGGTGGAATGGTACCTGACCCAGCATGTTGTAAAGACTTAAAGAGAGAATCTAGGTCAAGGACTTAGGTGCATGCTGGGTACAAATGAGTCCTTGTTAGATGATAGTTGTTAAAAACAAATAGCTCAGATTTCCTATCTGCATTGTCCCTGCTTTATGTGATTATAGGTGATGTTAACCAAAGTACACGGAGGGTTAAAAGGTGAATCCTGGGCATTTATCCATTAAATATTACACTTCGTTTGCGAATGTCTCTGGTATGTTGGTAAAAGGGGTCTGCAGCTCTCAGGTTGTGAACAAACGCTGTGCATGCTTCAGGCTGGTCCCTACATTCTGTCATTGGCCCTTGTACCCCTCTGGGCCTCAGAGGAACCGTGGGACAGCTTGTGCCTGAAAACGTCCAGGTACAGTGATGTGAGTAAGGAGGCCTTGACCCGTGTAATTCTCACGAGTTGAGTCTGCGAGCTGCCGTCAGCAGTGACTGAGCTGGACCGAATCCATGATGAATGTCAACCTGTGACCCAAGGATGAAAGCTGCCTTGTTCTTGGCATCCTCCAGGCCAGCTGGTGAGCCAAACAAAAGTGGAAAAGGCCAAAGGGCTGCAGTGTGCCCCTCCTCGGAATTGCTAGAGGGAAAGATGTTCTGAAAGCATATAATTTTTCTCAGGTTTTTTTCCTACTGGGTACACCGGAATTTGGGAGAATAATCTAGAGTCCTTGGGACCAGCTAGGATTTCGTCCTAAACTTACAAGGCACGTATGCCGTATCTGTGAGGTGTGGGAGCTGCATGCCCTCTGTTCAGTCCGCAAAAAAGCATTTAGAACTACAGGTGAGCAGATGCTTTGTGATGACTTACTCTTCATTCTAAGGCAGATAGCAGTTGATGATCTTAAACAGTAAATATGGTCGATATGCTTTTCAGACCTCTCACTCTGCTCTGTGATCCCAATTGTAAGTGTACTGAGGCCGCAGTTGTGCCTGGGGACGGCAGGTGGGGAGGAGCACGAGTCGCCTGGACGTGTCATGGTGCTTTATATTCTCCGTGTTGGTGAAGAACTCGTATTTCTTACACCACAACTGGACTAACAGAACCATCACTTTTGTTTCAGTGAGTTTAGTATGCTTTCGACACTTCTTCAAGATTTACAGCAATCTCAATCCCCTATATTTATGTTTTGATGTCGGAGATTGTATCAGGATTAAAATTAAGAAGTCCCGGGACATTGCTTCTTTCCTCACCCTGTTCCTTCCTTTCCTCTGCCAGTTATTCCAGGTGAAGTAACACCCTCCAGTGGAATAGATATGGGGTCCAGCTCTGTGCATGAGCCATGGGGAAGACAGATTATGGGGCTTTGCTCTTCCCTCCACTGCAGTTCCAAGCAGAGCACCTACCCTTCTGTCTGTTTGACATATTAATATGGCTGTGTTTAAGACTTGCTTTAAAGAAGAGGTTCAGTAACTACAAGAGATTTGCATGCAGACCACCAAATGGCATGAGAGTAAGTCTGTGGTCCTGCTTCTCATTAGATGTTACCTTGTCCTGAGTCAGGGAGATCTTGCATGCCATTGCTGGTGGAGTACCTTGCTTGCACCCAGGAACCCTGCACACCCCATGACTCCCCAACCCACCCGAATCAGACCCCTAAGGGGATACCTCTAGTCATCCCTTCTTTCAGCAGGAGCTAAGGAAACCAGACCATCCTCTTCTTCCCCAGCCCCCACTTCCCAAACCCAGACTCCCAGCGTTGAAAAGGATTGCTTCCAGAGGATTTGTAGCTTCTCGTATCACTTTGCCCAGGGGATCCCTTTTGGGAGGAGAAAAAGCGTCTTATCTCACACTCACTCTCTGCTTCTTCTCAGTACATAGGTGTGAGGCACGTGATGTCCCTCGTGAAGGGAAAAGGGACTGTTGGGGTCAGTGAGGAGCTAAACTGATAGACCACAGTGATTGAAAGTGGAACCACAAGAATAACAAACCCAGCTTGCCACCATTTGCTTAGCAGGAATTATTTAGTTAGGAACGAGAAGAGCCGGTTTTGCTAATCTTGTACTGTGAGCCGTAAGAGGAGCCTTAATGAATTAGAGCAGCAGTGATTTTTAGACCTATGCCTAAGGATGAGACTTGGTCCAGAGTGTTTTTAATACCTGTATTTCGCTTATTTATTGAATATTATTTTCAAGGGGGAAAAGTCATTTTCAAAGAGAAGTGTTTTCTGTAAGATGTGGAAGTATCAGAGTGTCGAATGCTTCAAGGACTTCCTGAAGTACTGGAGGTGTGGATATTAAGAGTGAAACATTTTTCCGTATGAGTTATCGACCTGTTCTGGCTGGAAGATAAAGGAACCACTGAGGGGAAGGGCTTTGGTTGAAACGAAAGTAAGGACTCTGTCTCCTGCTTGACCTCTAGACCTCCCCCTGGTGACCTCTGCCCTTTAGAAACATCTGCACAAAGATGGACAGGCACCTTTCTTCCAGGTACCTCATAGTACCTCTCTGATGGGATGTGGGTGAAGCACAGGAAGTTGGAGGTCACACAGCCCTAATCAGAGATAAGATCAAGAACCTGGCTCCTGAAACAGTAAAGTGCCCTTTATGGTGGTTTTATACCTTGTTTTTTAAACAATGGGTGTGTTTGTGGAAAGTGTGATCACTGAAATTTAAATAAGAAGTATCTTTACTGAGTCACTCCAGGAGAGCTCCATCCTGAGTCTCCAGAGGAGGAGCCACAAGAACTGTTGGGGTGGTTGTCATCTGTGTTATCAATCTAGAAAGTTTCCAAAACTGAACTGGGACTCAGGGGACTATTAGAGCCTCAGATGGCCTTCTTCTGTGAACCTGTTTCCTCACCTTTAAGCCTCTTCCCATGTTCATGCTCTGAGGTTCTATTACTAATTTACATTCATGAACTGTTATCGATCAGTTAGCCATAGGTGTAGCTAAATAATTATTGAATATGTTGATATTTTCCACATACACCAATCTTGTCTATAAATCTATTTGATTTTCAAGTATTAGACTTGGTAATTTTATTTGCTGTTGAATAATATCTGTTAAGCTTTGGTGGATGGAAGCACTTGAACTTGGTATTTCTGTGATTTAATGAACAAAAGTGTATGTCTGCTTTATGGATTTTGAATAGCTGCTCCTCCAACTTTCATATTTTTGAGTGTTTTAATTAAAAAGTGATTAATGCTTGTTGGGAAAAAAATAATACAGAAGTGTAGGAAGTAAATGTCTGTTCTAGCTTCTCCTCAATCCTAAATGTTTGGTGTGTAACATTCCAGTTTTTATATATATGTATGTTTATAATTATACATAAGACATATGACATATATGTAATTTTTATGTAAAGAGATTACATTATCTATAGTAGTTGGTAACTTCATTTTTTTCACCTGACACTTTATCTTAGACATCTTATGGAATAGTATAGACCTACCTTATTCTTTCCAATCCCAGGCTTTGATTTTGCAGGCTCAGAATCTGGCTTTTTCAATCTGTCCAGATATTGTTGAAAAATACTAACCTGGGGGTCATGAAATTAGTATATGTTTATTGCAGGAAAATCAATTATACAGATAAAAAAAAAGAGAAGGAAAATTTCCTATAATCATTTCAAATAGAGATAACTATTGTTAACATTTTGCTATAATGTATATAATTATAAGTATTCTATATACATACATTTACATATACACATATATATTTTAATTTTAAAATATTCTGTTCCACTGCTATTTTATAACCTAACTGTTCTCTCAAAAACGTGAGAATTCTTTCCATGTGGCCATGAGCATTTTCAAGCTTTTTGATAAAGTATTCCCTATTTGTTGTCTAGAAATCCTGATTTAAGCACCCACCAGCTGTGTGTAAGAGTGTTTATTTCTCTTCATTCTAACTGATCCTGGGAATTAATAGGTGGGAAATAACATCTTATTTTAATTAGCATTTGATTATTAATGAGCTTAAACATCTTTTCTGTTTATTACTGAATGTTTCCTATTATAAATTACTTATTCTAGTCTCCTGCCTATTTTTACATTTTCGTATTTATTGTTCCCCCTGGTGATTTTGAAGGGATTTTTGTATAGTATGGATACGTAATGTAATTTTTGTATAGTATGGATACGTAATGTACCCAGTTTGTCTATCTCAGCTACTTAAGATGAGACATGAAGTGGTTACAAGTTTGGGCCCTAAAGCCAAACAAGCGTTGTTTGAGTACTGTCTCCACCATTTACTAGTTGTATGACTTTAGTCAAGTTTCTCAATCCTCTAACTGTTAATGTCCACATCAGTAAAATTTGGACAGTAAGTAATGGTGCCTACCCTATGTAGAATTTTTGTGACCATTAAATGACAGTATTCTCAAAGTGCTTTAACACAGTGCCTGGAGTATTGGAAATGCTCAGTAAATGTCAACTATCACTTTTCCCAATGATAATTCCAGAATCTAATAGTATAAAGGAAAGGCCATACTTATGACCATTATTATTGTAATTACACATAACAGTGACTTTCTTTGTTGCTAAATTATGCTAACATGGAACGTGTGCCCTTCCCCCAAATTATATACACACACACACAGACACATATATATTCATAAAGTTATTTTATACTTGAGCATGTGTAGTTTGTTCACTTGATTAGAAATCAGTGCTAGGATTTTCAGTCTATGTGGCTACTAGTGCTGATGCGGACAGCCTTCTACCCACGCGAAATACATAAGAATGCAAGACAAAATATGTAGCTGAAATGAACAGAAAGGAAGATTTTGGGTGTTGGTACAAAAAAAAGTTTAATGGCAGTGAAATAAGGTCAAGGTGAAGCCATGGTGCTCCATAGAAGTATCTGACGTGGACATGGGCTTTTAGGGGCCGGGCAACTGGGATTGTACCATTGACACAGGAATGAGAGATGAGCTCTGTAGTCTGCAGTGTGCAGAGAACTGAATCAAAACACCCTGCATAAAGCTGAGAGTCTAAAAACTGAGGCCCATCCTCTGGAACTAGAAAATCTATACCTTAGCCAGTGAAGTGTCAAGAAAGTTGACCGTAAGGCTGGGCAAGAAATATATGAATATTGGACAAAGTAGGCTCTCATGGACTCATGTTTTGAGGATGCAAGGAAATGATTCATCAAGATAATATGCCAACATGAGACTATCTGCACCTAACAACATAACTTCTAAATACATGAAACAAAAATTGACAATATTACAAGGAGATGTTATTATAAATTCACTTCCAAAATGGGGATTTTTAAAAACACATCTCTCAGTAACTGAGACCGAACAAACAAAAGATTACTAAGGATATAGAAGATTTGAATAACCCAGTTGATAAGTTTGATCTGATAGACATATATAGATAACTGTATCCAATAACCAGAGAACACAGTTACAGTATACATATATTGGAAATATTGACCAAGATTGATGCCTACTTGGCCATAAAGAAAATCTCAACAAATTCTAAAAGAATATTTTGCAAGTGTCTTAGTCTGTTCTGGTTGCTGTAACAAAAATACCATAGACTGGGTGCCTAATAAATATTTATTTCTCACAGTTCTGGAAGATGGGAAGTCTAAGTTCAAAGCACCAGCAGATTTGATGTCTGGGGAGGCCTTTTTCCTGTTCCATAGATGGCTGTCTTCTTGCTGTGTCCTTACATGATGGAAGGGGCAAGGGAGCTCTCTGTGGTCCATTTTGTAAGGGCACTAATCCCATTCATGAGAGCTCTACCCAAAGGCCTCACCTCCAAATACCATCATGTTGGAGATTAGGTTTTAACATATAAGTTTTAAAGAGACACAGTCAGTCTATGTCAGAAGGTATCCTAGTTTGACTAGAGAGAAGTTGAGTAGGTAAGGCTGCAAATGAAAGCCTGAGAGAGACTTAGTCAGGATTTCGACAGGCAGTGGAGAGCTGCTGAAAGATTTGGAGCTGGGAATCCATGGGATCTGCATTAAGAGATGCATCTGGAATTGAGGCCAACTTCCTCCCTTCATTTTCAAGGGCTAATGAAAAAGAACCAGCTCCAAGTAAATCATGAATTCATGCAAAGTGAAAGCCAAATGATGTCACTGAAGGCTGCAGTAGCTCAAAGAAAGTGAGGTGGGACAACTGAGCCAAACGCAGTAGACAACATGGGTGGTGAACACAGAAGGACCCACACCACGGTAAATCAGTGCCATGTTCACGAAGCGATTTAATTCCAGAAAATCACTGCTACCTCATTAAAATAACTTAATTTGGTTTTGTTGTTATTGTTGTTTTAAATTTAACCTGATTTGGGGTTCATACTTAGGATCTAATGGCGTTAGCATTTTATTCCAAGGTTAATGTTTGCTCATGTAATAGAAATGAAGACCACTCTGGAAGTTTGGGATAATTTTTCCATATAAGTATTCATGTTAGAGAAATTCTGGTCTTGTTGATACCCCTCATTTTACAGTTATGTAAAACGAAGCACAGAATGGTGACTACTAATAGTAACTATAATAAAATTTATTAAATATGACTTACTTTTGGTTCATATGCTGTATATGTTGGTCATTTCGCTAAGTGCTCTCCATGCATCTCTTCCTGTACACCTGGTGAGTATGCTAGGCTGTGAGTGCTGTTTACTCTTCCTATTGTGATGAAGAAACAGGCTTAGAGGGACTAAGAAGCTTGTCCAAAGGCCCGAAGACAATAAACTTAGGAAACAAGTTAGGAGCCCAAGCCTTTGTAACTCCAGCGCATGTGCTCTTAATCACCTTGCTGTACCAGCTTCATCTGGCCACACAAGTTGAAACTCAGCCAAATTTAGATCTACGATCTCTTGACATGTGGTCTGGTATATTTTCCGCCTCACCCCAGGCCTCCATTTCTTCGAGAGTATATAGGCGAAGCCACAGAGTAGTTCAAGATCCTATTGCAAGAAAAATGTTTAATTAGGCATATCTAAATTTAGAATATTTAATCATATTTTGAATTTCATTTGGGAAAATCTTATTAGACTTTTCATGGAGCCCTTGGAATGTTTTAATTAGGTATTTGACACAGCTTTTATTTTCTCTGTCACTTGTAGCACAAACCAAGAATTCAGGTTTTAGACCAGATGTTGGTCTAATAAGTATTATTGGATGGATGAATGAAAATCTAGAACCTCTTATCTACTTATGAACAGGTTGGATTTCAGAAGGCTATTTTCAAGTACGCGTGTAGAAAAGTTTATAATGAGAGTGGTGAATTTAAGAGGTATTTCTGGTAAAGATGGGTAATAAGTCATCCAGTCCTGGAAAACTTTAACATCAGGTCTGTTTATCTCTTTTGATAGTCAATCTATCAAACATTGTTTTCTCTAAATGATTGTCTTGCTCTCCATTGAAAATCTATTGAGGCAGTTAACCCTTCTCTTTGATGGTATCTGCAACTGTTTTAGGTTATACCTTGTTAAGGTCCTCACTTGGTAAACCACAATATTAAATGAACCCTCTACCTACTCAGTACCTGCACCAGCGGAGATAAATAGGGTGGGAGAGAAACCATACAGAATGCTTGTATTTTAAAATCTGTGCTCACCTAAGTATTAATTACAAAGGAAATAGTACCTTTACAGTGGAGGACCCTGGCAGACATCATGTGCCCCCTGACATGATGCACTAAAAAGGACACACCGCTTTTGTGGTATCCTTGCCCAAAATATGTACCTGATTTAAACTGTGAGGAAACAGACAAGCCCCAACTGAGGGACATTCCATGACTAGCCTTTTCAGAGGTGTCAAGGTGATGAAAGACAGACTGAGGAACTGTCCAATGTTACAGGAGACTAAGAAGAAAACACCATTAAATAGAATATGGGATCATGGATTGGATCCTAATCCAGAAAAAGAACATTCATAGGACAGTTTTGCTAAATTTGAAAATGGTCTGTAGTTTAGTGAAGCGTGGTGGATCAGTGATAACTTTCTGATAGGGACAGCTGTGCTGTGATTATAGACGATATTAACATTTGGGGAAGTTGGGTGAAGTGTATATGGGAATTCTTTAAACTATTTTTGCGTCTTTTTTGTAATTCTGAAATGATTTAAAAATGAAAAGTTAAGAAATTAAAAGAAAAATATTTTTAAAATGTTATCACTAGGCTTAGATATTGCTCAGCTGTCATACCTTCTCCCCCTAAAGCATTCACTCTTGCAAACTCCTCAACAGCTATTTCACACACTCTCCTTTCTCTACAACCCTTCCATAGCTCCGTCCCCCAAATCTTTCACTGTGAACGTAGAGGAAATCAGAAGAATGTCCACAGCCCCACCTCCCAGTACCTGTGACCATTTACTTAGCTCTCTTGCCTGTCTTTGTGGATGAGCTGTCCCTGCTCCTAGCCAAGGCTGAGCCCTCCTCTACCTGTTCACTAGAGCTCATCTTCTCTTATCTGTTCGAGAAAATTGCTCCAGCTAATCCTCCCACCGTCTCTTGCATTATTTTTATCTTTCTCTCTGCTGGGTAATTCCTGGAATCATAAAAACATACTGTTATTTCTCCTGTCTTAAAAAAAAAAAGCCTCTTGAGCCCACTTCCCCCTTGAACAAGCTTCCGCAAAATTTCTCTTCTTCCCTTTACAACAAATATTTTGAAATTTCTTCTCTCCCATTCTTTTGGGGAAGCTCTCCAATGGGACCTTTTCCCCACTCCTCCACCAAACTGCTCTTATATGATTACTAACGGCCTCCATGCTTCTGTATCCAGTGGTCAGTAGTTGTCCATCCTTATATGACCACCAGTGGCTTTTCAGAGGTTGAGCCTTCTCCCCAACTTGACATCTATCTTCCCTAGGCCTCCAAGTCATCACAATCACCTGATTTATCTCCTACCTCTCTGAGAGTTCCTTCGTAATATGGTTTGCTGGTCCCTCTTCATTTACCTACCCTTTTATGTTGGAGTGCTCCAAAGCTCAGAGCTTGGTCCATTTCTCTCCTTTATCTATATTCACCCTCTAGGTGATCTCCTCCAATCTCACAGCTTTAAATACCAAATATATGCTGATGACTTCAAATTTAAACCTACAGTGTGGACCTCCAAATGCTGTATCCAGCTGCCTACTCAGCATCTCCCAGTTGCGTCCCCAGTAGGCTTAATGGGTCTAAAACTGAACTCTTGCTGTTCTCCACCCCCAGGCCTGCTCTTCATCTAGTCTTCTCCACATTAGTTATTGCCAGCCCCGTCCTTCCAATAGCTCAGGCCAAAAGCCTTGGAGTTATCCTTGACCCTTTGTTTTCTCGTATGCCATGAAGAATATCAGTAAATCCTTCCAGTGCTACTGTCAAAATACACACAGAATCTGATGCCTTCTTGCTGTCTCTGCTGCCAAGACCTTAGGCCAAGCCAAATCTCTCACCTGGATTATTGCATCAGCCTCCCAACAGGTCTCACTGCCCCTGGCTTTGCTCTCTTTTGAGTCAATCGTGACAGCAGTCAGAGGATCCTTTGAAAACATATGTCAAATCCTATAACTCCTTTGACTAGATCACCTTCCCTACAACGACTTCCTATACACTGGTGGTAAAAGCCAACCCTCTGTGTGATCAGGCCTCTCTGACCTCATCTGCTACTGCTCTGCCCCTAGTTCTTGGCTTCATCTTGTTGCTCTTGAAAGTGACACGTGCACCTTTCCCCCGGGATCTTTACACTCGTTCCTTCTGCCTGGAATTTCCTTACCCCAGGTATCTCAAGGCTTGCGCCACTTCCACTCCCGCACTGTCAGCCCTCACCTACCTCCTGTGTCTATACATATGTTGCTTTCTCAGTGAGGCCTGGTCTCCTTATTTAGAATCTCAAATCCATTTCACCCTTCTCCCTGCAAAAGGATGCACACATACTACACAAAAAACAAACCTCTGTTGCCTTTCCCTGATTTAACCCCCCCCCCAAGACTTATCAGTATCTAATATAGAATATACTTATTTATCTTGTATATTTTCTGTCTCTCTTAACTGGGATGTCAACTGCCAAAGGTCAGGAACTTTTGCCTGATTCATGCACTATTGTATCTCCAGTGCCTCTGGTGGTACCTGGCATATAGTAAGTGCTCAGTAAATATTCGTTGAATGGATGGATGGATGCGTGAATCTGTACTGTAACCTCAACACAAGCTTTCGTGAAACAGGCTTTGAACCAATGGACTTATCCATGCCTTGCAACAACTTTCAGCAGTAATTTGCCATGGTATGTTATTATTCACATTCTTAGCCCTCTTCCTCTAAATCAACATTAGACATCCAACATTTATGACACCAAAGATTTTCCCCTACTTTCTTGAAGATGATGATAATATGATTACATAGGTCAAGTCTCTTTCAACATTTTGTATGATTTGTTATCAATCTTTCAGTATCATTTTTACTGTCAAATCTTCATCTGCTGTGCACAGCAATGGTCATTATTTTCTCATCATTCTTAAGTTTTAAAGTTTTCTCTTTCTTCACTTCAGTTATAACTGCATGCCTCTTCCTTTATGTTATTTCAACATTCTTAACTCTTTTGCACGGATTGCATGTGCTAGAGTTAATCATGTTTGTAAACCTGTGATGAGTTCCATGTTTCTGGGCAGATACAGCAAACTTGTCATAGACCAGAGATTGTAAATCAGTGACCTCTGGAAAAGTCAGTTACAGATTAACCAATATGACATTTAATTTTTTTAATTCATTGCCAAATATTTTTAAAAAGTAAGATGATTTCACAAAAAAATCCAGATTTTTGGTTTTTCTGGAACAGTTAAATTTGCATTCCTTCTTCTTCTACCTTTAGACAAGACATACATTTTCCAGTGTGTGTCAGTCCCTGCCACTCACACTTGGCCCATTTAGCTCAGTTTAGTCACCTGCCTGGTCCCTGTTGGTATTTGAGATGGATTCAAACCGTAGGGAGGGAAATGGCTTAGAGATTAAAACAACCACGTGTGCTCACTGATGCCACCTACTAGAGTAGGCAGAGTTGGTACACTTACTCTGAAGCTTTGCTTCCTCTCTCTGAACACTTGCAAAATGAAAATTTATAAACTCAGTAGCTCCAGTGAATCTACCACTGGAAATAGTTTTGGAAAAGTTCATTCATTCTGGTGCCTGTTTTCTTCATTCTTAATTTTAAAATACATTTATTTTTTTGTTGACCTTTCATTTACCCTTCATTTCTTTTGGTTTACTTGGGAAGGAGCAATGAGATGAGAAAGGAGATGAGGTGACAACGGATTCTTCTCCCTCCCATGTTCTCATTCCTCTGACTGGAGTCGTAAAGGACAGGGAGGCCTCTGTAAGGCCCAAAGCCTCACTGTGTTAGCAACTGACAGCCCTCTGGTGTGGTAACGGGAACCACACAACTACTCAGTGTACAATGTGTAACCACTGGGGAATACTGTTTGCCACGTTTTCTGGCTACTCTGTAATTCATCTAAAAGAAGACTTCCACTTGCTGATTAACAAGCACTCAGCCTTCATCTATAAGAAGTACGTGGCCAAGGATGATGGGAAATGTCACCGAGGTTCAATCCTGATTGCTTTGGATTGGAAGCAGAGAGGCAGGATACGAGTTGTTGTGGACTAGACTATGAACTCTGCAAGAACAGAGAGTGTGTCTGTCTTGTCCATCACTGTCCTCTCCGTGTCTGGCTGAGCACCTTGCAGAAAGTAGGATGAAGTGAGAAAAATAGTAGGTGGATTAGGATATTGGGATCAGGGCAGGCAGAAGCTAGTTTTCAGACTTGCTGGGCACTTTCAGGGTCTCCCTGATGGAAACAGATCTTACACTTCGGGGTAAATGGAAGTGGATTCTTGATATTCCTGTTTGGTTGAAGGGACTTCATTTTCAGCCATGATTTCATTTCCCTGAATATGATTTGTCTCAAAATGGACAGAATTGAAAGTGCACATGCCTTCTCTTTTGTTGATACTTAACCTATACTGGGCACAGGAAAACAAGAATAAAATATAGTCCTTTATTGTCTCATCTAATCTAAAATAATATGAACTCTAAAATAATGTTATCTAAATATATTCTAGTACATGTCAAAAAATTGATTGAATTGGCTTTTCTTTCTCCCTCTCTTAATGTTAGATGTCAGTCCTTGAACTTCTGCTCACGTGCTTCTAAGTGCTTCCTCCTTCTAGGGAGCTGACGCCATCTTGTGGTTTTAGTTATCTCTATGGTGATGAGGCTCAAATCTGCATCTTCTGCCTTGACCTAGCCTCACACGCCAGTTACATAGCCTGCATTTTCCACAGGCAAGCTCCCCCGAGCCTTTTCAGTGTGGCCCTAATCTCATCGTGGTCAAATGGAGTTCATCCTTGCCCTCCCTAAACGCCACGTTTCCATCCAGGAGATCACTCTTCCCTGAATTCCGTAGCTAATTGACCTCAGGGTCATCCGTGACTCATCATTTATCCTCTGTAGACAGCCTCAGAAACATCTCTTAGGTTTGTCTCTTGTCCCGCTGCCCACTGCCACCATCCAGCCCTGGCAGTTATTGCCTCATACCTTGTCAATAGCCATGGTTTTCTAACCCTTCTCCCTGTTTGCAGTCATTTCCCATCCATCCCATTTCTCTGCCACCAGACTAGTCTAAAAATCATCTATTTCATTGTTTTGCTGTCTATTGTGTAAATTCCCTAAGAGCCTCTTTACCTGGTTTTGTCTTCTTTGGCACTTCATGGTGCACAGTAGATACTTGCTTAATAAGTGAGTGACTGAAATCCGGAAACTGTGTCATATGAATTCACTGAAACTCTGCTGACTACCCTTTGGCCTAATATGCAGAGTATTAGCATCTGATTCACATCTCTATTTAAAGATTGGAGAACTCCACCAGAAATATTTTCATAATACAGCTGCAGATAAACAGAAAAGACAAAAACTTCTCATCTGGGCCCCCGTTTCTTTACTTTAAAATAGAGTAAATGCCACGTATATCATGGGTTTGCTGGAAGTATTCAGTGTAATGTGTGACAGCACCCAGCACAGAGCAGTAGTGGGTACAAAATCAATGCCAGTTGAATCTTAATTAAAAAAAAAAAAAGATTGATTGATCGAATGAATTTGAATCAATATAATGAAATATTTAGGTATTTTATGTAAATCACAATTGACAAATTCAGATTCAACTAAAATTTGGCACTACCTAGGACCATGGTGTTGAGTGTGTTAGCATGTATCATCTCATTTAATTTTCAAAGTAACCCTATGATATAGGTGGTGTTTTCTCCAATGTGCATGTAAGTTCAGCTAACGAAAGGGAAAATGCCTTACTCAAGATCTGTTAGCATATGCTGGAATCAGGATTTGTCTCTAAAATTTTTAATTTCAGGTATTTTGCTTTGCCTGTGTACCATCCTCAAATATTTTTCTTATTAGTTTTTGAACTTTTATTAGTTTAAGGTTTGTGTTGTTAAAAGGCTCGTGACTTTACATTTTAATACTTGATTCACACTCTTTTTCTTTTATTGTTTTCTATATTCTTATTTAAAAATCCTTGTCCTTGTATTTATATTCTTGGTGGTTAGGAACGTCTCAAACATGGTCTCACCTGCAGCAGCAGCATATCTGTTTACAAAAGTTGAGAAAATATTGTATTTCTAGTGTGAGAAGTTGAATGTAACTAGCGTATATTTCAGCCTGCATCTGTTTTAATGACTCTGTTGGTGCAAATGGGTTATTAAATGTCAGTGAATATCTTGGGAGTTGTTATAAACTAAAGATGTGCAGATTCTCTACTTTTCAAATGGTCATAGACCACATAGTGTGCTGGATTCAACTTTTTAATAGTTAGAAATATTGCAGAGATAACATTTTTATGTACTTGACATTTTGTGAAAATAAAATTTGCAGCTATGAACAGCCCTCTTCCTTTTATAATCTACCTGGCAATAAGAGCTATAATCAGCTTTCATTGCACCGTTATCAGAAAGGGATAGTAAAATTAACATTAAACAGGTGTGAAAGTCAGTCTTTATATGGCAACTGCATCTATAAATTCTCAGGGAGAACTGTCTTGCTTAGAGGGTGCATTTTAGAGGTATATGTAAAGCATCTAATTACTTTTGCTCTTTGGTTTAACTTTTAAATGCCATATTGTTTATAGAATCAATTTGCCTTCTCACCTAAGCAAATATTTTTTGAATTTGTACTCTGAGCAATGAATCGTGTTAGGTGCTAGGAGAGGGTGCAATTCCTGTCCTTCAGAAGCTGCCATTTCAGTTGGGAGATGCACATAACATTCCCCACACTGTTTATATATGCTGGTCCCTCTGTCTGAAATGCCCTTTATCACTCTCTTTCCCATCCTTTGCCTGACCAGCTTCTACACACTTTTGGAGTTTCATTCAGCTGCACATCTTCTAAGACGCCTTCCTGCCTGCTTCCCCACTCCCACGTTATTGGTACCCTGGGCATCTCTCTATCACAGTGTTTGCCACAGGGGACGATAATTATTAGTGTGTTTGGTAACCTCCCAGATTGTGAACTCCTCGGGTTTATGAGACTGAGTCTTTTGGTTTTGTTTTCTGAGGGCTTGGCACCTAGTATGTTCCTAATAAGAACTTGATGAATGAACACAGGTGCTGCAAACATAGATAGTCATAGAGATTAATTGACAAAGACAGAGAGCAAGCAGTCAATGTAAAGAATGGCTTATAAACAAACACTGTAGGTTTTAGGTGGAGAAAAAAGAATAGATTGATGGTCAAGGAAGGATTCTTGATCAGGGGCCACTCCATGGGCATGTGGCAGGTGCCACAGGGGGTCCTGTGTTCAGAAGGGCTCCATGCTTGGCTTAATGCTCTACCATCAGGGTCTCAAGATTCTTAATCATTTTTGAGCAAAGAATCCCATGTTTTCATTTTGCACTGGGGTTCATAAATTATGTAGATGGTCTTGTTCTTGGTTCTAGGAGAATGATTGAGATTTATAGACACGGGGAGTGGGGAGAGCAGTCAGGAAAAGGGCACAGGAGCCCTAGGCTCAGTGAGAGATGTGCCCAGCATGTCAGAGGGTTGACAGACCAGCTCAAGAGCACCGGAGGGATTATGGTGTTAGTATGAGGCTTGAAAGATGGACCAAGGCAGAGTGTGGACACTGTCCTGGAAGTGATGAGTACTCTCCGGTGATTACTGAGCAGAAAAGTGTTGGGAGGAAGGTGTAGCTTTGTGAAGTGTAATGTGGTGCTGAGAGGCAGGGTGGGTTAAGTAGTGGCGAGGCAGGAAATTGTGAATTGGGAAGCTGATCCAAAGACCCAGGGCGTGGTAGTGAGGGCGTAAATAAGGTAGAAGAGGCGCAGAAAGCACAAGATTGGGAAAGATTATGAGGGAAGAATAGATGCAACTTTGCCCACATGTGAGAATGAGACAAAAGTAGGGATCAGGAGTCCTCGGGTCTATCCTGGCCCAGTGATGCACTCCTGGATGGACTGAGGAAGTGAGAGATGGGCTAGGGAGTTGCTTATTCATCAGAAGAATGATGGGTTCAGTTTTGGGTATTTGAGGTGATAGTGGGATTTCAAAATAGAATTATCCATTTTGCAATTAAATATAAATAAGATCATGGAGAGTAGAGTTTGAAAAAGAAAGGATGGTTGACAATGTCAAATGTTGCATTAAGGCGAGGACATTAAAATGAGTAAAGTCTTTCAGATCAGTTTTAGAAGAGCAGGCCAAGAAAAACTGTAAGGGAATTGAGAAAATAAAGTAGAATTTCCTAAATTCAGAATCCTCTTTTCCAAACCCGCTCCTCCTGAGTCCCTGCCAGAAACGGGGGCATCCTTGATTCCTCCTTTCCCTTTATTCAGTCTCTCCTCCACTCAGTCCTTTCTTGTCCTTTCTGCCAACCACGTGTCCCTTGACTCTACCCACCTCTTATTGTCCCACCACCACTTGTCATCACCTCATACTGTGTTGAATGCAGGGGCGTCTGGAATGGTCTGATCTTTATCCTCCCCTCCTCCACCCCAGCCCTCGCCATCTCATTCTTATCATCGGAGGAAGGGAGATTTTTCTAAAATACAGGTCTGATTGTGTCCCTTTCTGTTTAAGACCCTGTTATAAATTGTGCCCCCCCAACACACACACACACACACACACACACACACACACACACACACACACACACACGATATTGAAGTCCTAACCGCCAGTCCCTGTGAATGCGATCTTATTTAAAAATAAACTGTTTGCAGATAATCACATTAAGATAAGGTCATTAGGGTGGGCCCTGATCCAATATGACTGTCTCCTTATAAAAAGGGGAAATTTAGACCCAGCAGAGATGTGGATGATGCCTCTACAAGCCAAAGATACCAAAGATTGCCAGCAACCACCAGAAGCTGGGAGAGGGGCGGGGAACCGGTGGTCCCTCCTAGCCCTCAGAAGGAACCAACCCTACTGCCATCTTGATTTCAGACGTCTCGTCTCTAGAACCGTGAGACAATAAATTTCCATCCTTTTAAACTCCCCAACTTGTGGCATTTTGTTGCATTCGTTCCAGAAAACGAATATAGACCCTAAAAGATCCCCCCACTGCTGGCTGGGTAAAGCCCAAACTGCTTAACACTAGAAGACCCACCACCATCTGGTCTCTGCTACGTTCTCCAGCCTTTCCTCTTTCTTTGCACCCTCTCCGTCCACCACCCCCACCCCCAGCCGCCGTGCACTTTTCACTGCAGGAGTACTCAGCTGTGTCCGTGTCTAGATGTTCGTTGCTTTCTGTCACCTGTGATCTTCTGCACATGCCAGTCCCTTGTGGTTAGAGTGCATTTCTGCCTTTCCTTTCCATCTCATCCTTCACGTCTCAGCTTAGTCCTCCTCATTTATCTATTCAACACATCTTTTTGAAATGCCCGGTATAGCGTTTAGAAGTTAACAACACAGACACAGCCCTTGGCCTCATGGGATCCCCAGTCTAGTAGGAGAGACGACAGCGGACGAGCAAGGTCCGCAGAATGTTGGAGGCCGTGAAACAGACAGACTGTGGCAAGTGCCCGAGCGCACAGCAGAGCTGGATGCCAAGCCTGCGGTGAGAGGAGGCAGCGCAAAGCCGTTCAGAGCCCACCGCAGACGCTCAGCAAAGCTCAGACCTCTGAGGTACCGTGTGTCTTTGAAGGCAGGGGTGCAGGATAGAGCTGTCAAACAGGAGCGTGGGTCGAAAGCTTACATAAGGAGCAGCAAGACATTCCTAACCCCGCCCTGACCCGTACCTTGCTGTTAAAAAAAAAAGGGGAGATTCACAGAAAAAGAAAGAGCTTTTGGTTATTTTTTTTTTAAATGATAAAAGAAAGAAAACGTTCAATAGGAGTTTTGAAGAAAAGGTTAAAAAAACTTTCCTGACAGTAGAACAGGAAGGCCAAGAGACAGCAAATGAGAGGGTCAGTTCAGAAAGCCCAACATCCAAATAAATCTAATCCCAAGGAAAGAGAACATAGAAAACAGAGGAAAGGACATGAGAGAAGAAGGAAGAGAAGACTTACCAGAACTGAAATATTTGAATTTCCAAATTAAGAGACCACTGAGTCCCTAGCACAGTGGATGGAAATGGACTCAGTTTAAGACATATGAAATTTTAGAATATCAGGCATATAGTAAAAACCCTAAATATTTCCAGAAAGAAAGAAGAAATGACATGCAAGGGACCATAAGTCAGGACCATAGGTCAGCAGGTCTCTCAACAACACTGGACAGTTCCTTCAGAATTATGAAAGAAAGTGATTGTGAGGCATTCCAAGAATGAAAGTAGACTATGTCATGTCTTCAGCTATAAAACATCTCAAGAAGTTTCTGTCCCGTGCGGTCTTTCTCGGGAATCTACTAGAGGATTGCTTATTGAGACAAGGAAGTAGACCAAAAAAGTGGAAGGTCTGTGGTCCAGAAACAGAAGATCCAACCCAGAGGGAGAAGGGGATTCCCAGGATGATGGTGAAGGGAAGCTTCTAGATGGCAGCTGGACAGCAGGACCAGACAGCAGGACAGAGGACCCTGGGAAGGACCTTTCCAGGAGGAAAAAAAATGGCCAGAGTGTGGATAATTTTTGACTCACCCTCATATGTGAATGGTCTAGTCCAGAGCCTGGTATAAATATTGTCTAGTTAACACATATAGCATTCACTATGTGCCACACACTCTTCCAAGTTCTCTGCATATATCAGTTGACGTCACTCTCACAACTAGAGAACAGACACTATTCTTATCCTCATTTTCTAGGTAAAGGAACTGAGCCAGTGAAATGAAGTAATTTTCCCCAGGCCACACAACGAATGCAGCAGTAGAGCTGAGGTGTGACAACCAGACAAGGGGCCCAGCATTTTTACTCTTAATCACTCTGCTGTGATACCCCTGCATGCCTCCCAGACCCCACGTCAGGGTTAGTGTTGCGTGTTCTCGCAGGCACCCAGCTTTTCCTCTGTCACGGTTCTGAGTACCACTGTGGGGTCCCTTGTCTGCATCCTTGACTACAGCGGACTTTCTGCAAAGGCGGAGATTGTGCCCAACTTAATGACTCTCGTTCCCTGCCCACCAAATCTCAGGGGGAGGGGATGAGCAGTAGAGTGAGGTAGACGAGGTGTTTTCCCCTTTGAAAAATCCCCACAGTGCGTGAAGGGGGAGTGGGGAGAGGATAAGCCATTAACGATGCTAGAAAAACACGAGATAATTGATGGAGCAAGGTATCTAAGTAAATAGAAGATACAAGATTAAGATTAAAATGAACTGTTGACCTTGAGAAGATAGAAGAACACCTCCTTGACGAGTGAAAGAGAAGAAAAAGATGGGTCTTTTTTTTTTTAAATATTCCGTAGGAAAACAAGTTGTCCCATTTATTGAAGAAGAACTGATCCTCACTTGTTTTAATGCTTCCCTATGTCAAGTTCACATACACACAGGGAATTGTTTTTGATCCATTCCCTTAACCAGTACATGTTCTTTGTATTACTACTATAGCTCTGTAATAGACTTTGATTCCTAAAACCCTTCTTGGTACATTTCAAAATTGTATCTGGTTAATCTCATGCATTTATTCTTTCTTACAAATTTTAGATTTGTAAGAAAGAATAGGGCTGGACTTCCCTGGTGGCTCAGTGGTTAAGAATCCGCCTGCCAGTGCAGGGGATACGGGTTCTATCCCTGGTCCGGGAAGATCCCACATGCCGCAGAGCAACTAAGCCCGTGCGCCACAACTACTAAGCCTGTGCGCTAGAGCCCGGGAGCCACAACTTCTGAGCCCATGTGCTGCAACTACTGAAGCCCATGCGCCTAGAGCCTGTGCTGCACAAGCCACCGCAATAAGAAGCCTGCTCACTGCAATGAAGAGTAGCTCTCACTTCCCACAACTACAGAAAGCCCACGCACAGCAATGAAAATCCAAAGCAGCCAATAAATAAATAAAAATTTTTTTAAAAAGAAAGAATAGGGCCATCAAATCTGTTGGCATTTTGGTTGGAAGTGAATTGGATTAATAGACTAAAATGGGGAGATTCAACATTTTCTAGGAAGTGGCCATGTCTATCCAAATATTTAGCTATTTTTTGATCAATTATTTTATGTCCATGTATAAATTTTAACTTTTTCCATATAGATTTTGCCTAGGTAGGTATTACAAATGCTACTACTATTACACAAATTGAGCCAGGTATCATTTTAGGTAATTTGCAAGTATTATTTAATCTGTACATTCCCCCTCTGAGGAAAGTGGCCATTATTATTCCCATTGAAAAGAGGGGTCTTGTGAGAATCGAGGAGCCTAGAGAAGGAAGCTCACACCAGATGTCTGATCATCTCAGTAAACAAGGGGCAGGAATCTGGGGCCAGGAAAGGATGCAGGAGGGTAGAGAGGGAGACAGAGGGAAGAGGAGAGAGTTTGGAATAAATGTCTAACTCTTGGGTTCTGGGATCTCTTTATTACCATAATAAAGAGTACGATGGACCCAGAAAACACATACACACAAAATCATGCATAAGATGTCAGGGGTCCGGGGACCTCAGGTCGAGAATGCCCGCTCTTGGGAATTAGTGAAATTAAAGAAAAGCATTTCTAAGAAGTAATTTGAAGGCAAGCAACTTGAATTTACAGCATTTCAAGTCTGTTTCTGGGACTTTCTTCAGCAACATTCAGTAGCTGGAGAGTAGCCGCTGATGTGGTTTTAGGGACTGAGGCTGTGAGCTCCAGAGCAGCCCGGGTGGGGTAGAGTAGGGAGGACAGTAGGGGTAGAGGGAAGGCAAAGCACGGGCTGATTAAGAGGCAGAGGTGGCAGTAGAGGCGTGGAATGATGGGGTAGGAGGTGGGCGAGGTCCTCTCCAGGTGCAGGCCGTCAGGGGGGCGTGACCTATAGAGAACGTAAGAGTAATAAAACCAAAATCAGCCTGCTGTTTATTATCATGATGCACAAACGATTCTAAGCACTCACAGTGATAAAGGATTCCTCTCCGAAAGAGCTTTGGTCTAAGATCTAAGCAGTTGACTGCCCTGGGTAGCCTTGCGTCACTTGAGGCAGATAGATTACGACTGAGGGAGTGGTCCAGGATGTGGGTGAGGCGGTGGTGGGTGGCGGTGGCGGGTGGCTGAGGCGGGGCCAAAGCTGAGCGGGTGCTAGAGAGGAGGGTTCCTTCAGGTGGGTGGTTGCAAGCAGCACAGTTCAAAGGCTTTCATCTCCTAAGATCTAGATGTTGCCTGGAATCTGATGTCCCATTTTTTTTTTTTTTTTGACTTGAATCAGCTGGTAGGCGTAACCACACGTGTTTCACCGTCTTCAAACGTCAGCTCTGCTCATAGCTGCATCTGCTTAATGTTCCACGGCCTTTTTCACCCCTTTTATAGCAGATGGCATTTATTTACTTACATGCTCTTCTCCTCTACAGACTGTGTGCTCCTTGAGAGGAGCGACTGTGTCTTACTCATTTCTGAATCACCAGTGCCTCCAGACAGACACTCAAACACCTACGGAAGCCATCACGCACACGTGTATTTTGCTCTTTTAGATTCCTCAGATGTCTGATGACCAGGCACCAGTAGACACCATGCTGCTCTCCTCCCAGGTAAACGAAATGAATCTCTGTTCCTCTTTATGAAGTGTTACTGCCATACCTCCATTCCATCCTGAAACCGCAGGAATGCAGATTTGGGAGATCCATGGTGATCTCACATATTTTCATCCTCAAGACCATCAAGACAGTATCTGTGCTGCTGCAGGGTCCTGACTGATTTATTCACCTCAGAGTGAAAACCACCAGGATTTGGCGGCTTTGTGGTGTGATCAGCCCTGTTGCCGTGATGCATGGCTGTGTCTCTGGTGTCCTGAAAGCACTTAGGTGCCTCTTGAACCCCGCCGCCGGCAACGTATTGCTTGGGAGTGTTGCAATGGAGAAAACAGGGTCCAATTCACCCCCTCAGTCTTCCCTGGGGAGTCACAAGAGGGTTGACAGTTCTCTGTGAGGTGAACCCCTTTTAGAACGGACTGAATCTCCACCCATCTCTTCCTATTCTTCTGTCCACCCTCTCCCCCAAAATGACCCCTGTAGGGTTCTGACCAAGACGTTGCCACGCTGCTGGCTAAGAAGCAGAGAAACCAGAACAGCTTGGTCTGATATTTGAGGTTGGAAGCAGGAACTTTCTAGAGGAGAAATCAGAGAAGCAAAAGGAGTATAAGGGCAGTCCCCCCCAACCATAGTACCCTCTGGTGGGGTCCCAGGCCCCTGGCAAATACAGAAGTGTATTGAACAATAAAGCATCTTCAACTCACCATCAGAGCTGGAGCACAGCCTCAGATTCTCATTGCTCAAGGGCAGGCGGGCCGCTACAGCTTCACACAGGCTCTGGGCAACTCGGAGACACGATGCGTAATGTTTGGTCAACGTTACTCAGGATACTACACAACCTGCACATCCTCTGTGAGGCTTGAGCGTGCGAGCACTTCCATTTGAAGATGAGAACTAGCCCTCAGGATAAGCATTCGGGCTTCGGGCAGAGAATTGAGATTTTTTTTTATTCTCTTGCTAATTTTATAAAACATGCAGTCCACAAATAAATGTGATCTGTGGAAAGGAATTTAGCAGCACTGAACTATAGCAGCTGCCTGAGTGATCCGCTGGTACTCTTTGTAGGAACAGTCTAAATAATTGAAATCTTTAATTGGGTTAAAGAGATCCCTCGTACATAGGTATTCTATAAATAAAAGAATGAGTAAATAATATGGTGACCTTCCCTTTCGGGCCCTTCCCCTTAAAGAGATCATTTTGTTTTGTTTGCACCAATAAGATCATTGTTCAGGGACTCTGAAGAGGGATTTGGTTTCACCTGGGGCGGGGCTTTCCCAGGGAAATCCCTTTTAGCTTGTTTTAGGGATACTGCCACCTCTTCCCTTGGCTCTTTTGTTAAAAAAGAATAATTTGTTCATCTTTGCTGTAAGTAACTAGGCACCAGAGCATTCTGTTCACAATTAGGGTCAGAGCGAGAAGTCAAGACCTGACCTGGCCTCGTTATCTGAAATCAAACAGGTTTAAGTAGCCCAGCGCCTACAAGACCGCTAGAGGAGAAAGAAAGGGAAGGAGAGAGAAAAATGCTTATAAAGAGGAAGTGGTAAGAGGCTTCTGAATTTCAGTGTGACCTGTCAGGTGATTTTTGCCAGGGAGGGGACATGAGAAAAAAAAAAAAAAGTTAAGTAAAATGTCCTTATAAAGACAAAATCTATTTCTTTCCTGGCTGATGATTTGTCATTCTAGTCACTTCCTGCCTTGTGACCACACACCCGGGGTTGACAAAGTTGTTCTGCAGATCAGAAAGAAGAGGGTTTCTGGTCACACGCCAGTACCGCTGAGAACAGTTTTGCTACCAGGTAAATCTTCTTTATGTCTTTTTGTCATTTCTAAGTGCTTATGATGTTTTGCTTGTTGGGCGGCTCTGGTTCTGTGGATAGTGAATTTTGCCTCCAGGGGACTAGAGATCTGAGCACCTGTCACCCTCGCCCTCTGGGAGCCATGGTATGGTGTAACTGCCCAGCAAAGCTGCAGCCACCTCATGTGGCCGCCCAGAGTGGAACCCCTCCCCTCCGCTCTCTGGGGCGGCTTCTTCTCCAGTTATCCGCAGTAATCACCCCCCAAAAAAACTATGATTTTTTTTCCCCTTTTAAACCAAACTGTGTTCTGATTTATTTCTGTTGCTTTATTTCAGAGAGGCTATTTACTGTGATTTTATCTACTTTCAAATGTTCTCAGGAAAGCGGGTATTGATCATTTAGATGGTGCTGCTCATTGGCCTAATGGGGATGGTTTAATTATAGCTGCTGTGGCTCTGTTTTTCTAAAAAACTCCTTTACAGTACTTTGGTGGATGTACTAATATAATATATTGAGTCGTATGTTACTGAGTGTAATACTGGTTATTTGAGTGGTTTTTGGCGCCAACGGTTTTTAATGGGTGTGCTTAATAACCACATGGAATTAGAGGCTGCCTCTTTTCCATTTATTCTCTAAAAATAAAGGCAATTTGTGCTGCTTAATTGTACTGTTTTGTAGAATTGTCTGAACTATTTGATATCCTTGTGACCATACAAATGACTGCTAAGTTATGGAGGAAGGGCTTCGGGCTGTAATAGAAATTCTTATAAAGTTGATATGGGATATTTATTCCAGAAACTTTGTTGAAACATAGACTTTGAAACTTATAGAATCAGCCTTTATTAATTATCCTTGTTCAACAATATTTAGAACCATTGACAGATGATAAGCATAAAAGCCACTTAGACTGGAAATGGATTCATTTATCAGCACACTTATCAAAACCCAATTTTTCTTAATCAAGTATAGCAACTTGTTTTTTAAAATTACCTCTTCAGGACAACTTTAAAAAAAAACTATCATTAAGCAAAGGTGGTTTATCCACACACGTCTTGATTTTGAATTTATATAAATTTATCATAATCGGTTTCTAGTAAGTAAAATGGTTTAAAGAACATCTGCAAAGGCAAATTTGAATGGAATTAACCACTTACCTATAAAATGTGAATTTCTGAAGTTGTAAAATGTGATCATCAATGTTGTTTGACACATCTCACCTGAATAGTTTTAAACTAGCAAAGAATGTGGAGTTAAGGGAGGCAGACTTGAACCCCCAAAAAGAACAGATTAAAAATATGCTGTGTCTTATTTTAAGTAAAAATATTGATGAGAATAAAATGAGCTAGGACACAAAGGTATGTCAGTATTTTCCTTACATTGGGAGGAAATAAAAATGGAATCAAGTTTAGATTGTTAAAGCAGCATCCTGATATATTATAAAATATCCCTTTCTCTTCATTTATGTTCACTCCTGGCACCATCAGGGAAGAATCTTCTGGGTCTTGCCCTTTGAACAAGCACTGCTGAGGTGGGACATTTCATTAGCTATGCCAGGGATGCTTTCTTTTGTCACATTTTAAATTTTGTCTCCTTCATAAATTATGCCTTGAAACAATTGGTAATTTGGGAAACGATTTCAGTGTTTTAACACCATTTCTAATTCTTTTGCTGATCTCTTTGGGGAATGTGAGGCCAACAAGTAACTTTCTCATTCAAATGAAAGTTTCTCATTCATCCTAGTCTAAATTAAGACAGAGCTAGTAGTAATAACACTTAATATTGATAAATACTTATTATGTAAACCACTCCTTATGGGTGACCTCATTCAGTTCTTCCCCCAACTAGCTTTAGAGATGAGGAATGGACTTAGATCGTTGAAGGAATTTGCCCAAAGTCACTGGGCAGTTGGAGGGGGCGAGGGGTGGTGGGTAGCCAGGATTTCAGGCTCCGTTCTGCCTCTCTATAAGCATCCGTCTGTTCCAGAACCTGTCTTCCACACCAGCATCTTTTTCCCAGATGTAGGTCATTATAGGCTTTTCGTTCTGAAGCTGACTGAAGAGACCTTGGTATTCATGATTTGAAGAGAGAGAAAGAAGAAAAAAATTTGCAGTAAACCCAGAAACATTTTCATAAATATCATTTTGGGCTTCATATAGTAATAGAATGAAGAAGTGTTTTCTTTTGATTAATGCATAATTTTACTCAAGAATTGTGTGCCTTCGCAAGCCTGCCTCAGCCACTTCCCCACGCTTACTTCTTGTCACTTCCTTCTGCTCTAGCGGCCACCCCACCATCCTCTCACCACCCCCACCCCCCGCACCTACCCACATGCTAAGTGCTTAAGACCACACGCCACCAGAAGGTTCCATGCTCTTTCACTTCTTTTCACTCCAACCGTTTTCCCAAGTGCTTTCTCCTTTATTTGTAAAATGTCTGGTCATTTTTAAAGGCTTATTTCAAGAAGCATGTCCTTTTGCAGGTCTTTCCTACTGGTTCCTGCCCCCACCTTCCTTGCCTCCACTGATTCGTCTCTGTGTGTTTGCTTAATGCTTTGACTTTAGAGTAGGCAGAGCAGTAACTGTATTGTTTTCATTTCAAGCCCTTGATTTGCTGACAGCTGAGCTCCTTCGCTGTCTCTCCTGGAATGTAGTAGCTGCTCATGATATTTATTGAATTGTTTTCTCAGTTCCTTAGATATGCATGAAAGTCTTTTTAAGTTTCACTTGTTAACTCAATATTTACTGAGTTCCCCCAGTGACTTCTATGAAAGAAGATATGACAATACTATAGTATTTTGCATTCTGATATGCTTCCTTTTTGTCAAAGCACTATTCTTCATTTTGGCCTCAAAACACTAAATGGACATTAACTTCAAGGAATTTAAGAAATTGTCCAGTGACCGTAGCCAATGAGTAAAATTAATCTCATTATTTTAGTTTAAATACATTAATTGAGCTAAACTTAGCTACCCTTACCAAAATTATGTACCTGGTAATAAGCACATTTGATGACCAAGAGCACAGGAACAGATATCATTAACTTTTGCTTATTCACTTTGCACTCTTCTCAGAAAGTTCTCAAGTCAGCTTCTCCTTGTTACCAAAAGAATAAAGGCCCCTCTGCGTATATAGGAGAGATGGCAAATGAATTTTAAAATCAAGTTAGGTAAAATAAAACTAAGAAATTTTCTCATAAGATTATATTTTTGAAGAGTCAAAAATTTATAAAGTAAGATTATAAAATCTAATAACTTTATGGCATAGATTTTATAGCAAAGTCACATTATTTAGATTCATCTAAGTGTCTCCTTAGGATATTTTTTTGTTTGCTAGTTTTCCAACTCACAGATATCATCAGATGAAATGATTGTATTCTGTCCGCATATGAACCCTGCAGAAATAAAAATTAGAATTAGAGTCCACCAAAATATAAAACTAGTCAGAGTCAGCAGAGTCCAAGGGTTTCAAGTTTCCCTATTTTGCCAGACGGCGATGCACTTCTTAAATCAAGAGAGCTGTGTTTCACGTTGTTTTCATTTTTAAGTTCTAAGAAGTTACCCCCGATCAGATATTCATCTTCTAGGGGCATCTCCCTACAGCTGCTGTGACCACGGGGCTCCCCAGATGGCAATTCCCCGTTGCTTTCCTCAGTTCCCTCCTGATTCAACTTCCTTATGCTATGGACTGTTCCCGTTGTTTTGTTTGTCAATGTCAGTACGTCAGTCTTCCCAGTAATTTCATAATCGCTCCATCTTGTAAGACACTGTAAGCAGCAGATGGGGAACAAAGAATTTCAGTTCATCACCATAATAATAACAGCTTAGCCTTCTCTACTACAATTTGAATTGTGCGTTTTTCCAAGTGTTTTGACCATATTAATGCATTGAGTTATCACAACAATCCTGTGAGGTAGGTATTGGTGTTATCTTCACGTTTGAAGGCAAGTTAATCCATTCAAATATTTTATTACTTTAATTGTCTACAATTGAATCAATTTGGTATTAACTGCTGAATTCCTGGGGAAACCTCCTGAGATAACCAGGCAGCAGGCCATGGTGCTTATTTGTACCTAGAACCCTTGAGTTGTGCTCAAATGACAATAATTTATCCCAAATAAACGCATCTGTATCATTAATTGCTTTTATTAAAGACTATTCTTTGTCAACGTCATCATCATCCGTATTTGCTCAGCCCCTTTGCACTTGGCTATTTGGTTTTTACCAACTTACAGACCTGTGCATGGGTCACACATCATGATCTCTGCCCTCAAAAGCTTTGAAGAGTTCTCATTCATAGAAGATGAGAATACCTGAGTCCAGTGGCATTCCCATTTTCTAACTGTAATGACTGATGGACATGAATAAAACAATTTAGTAATACATGCCCAAGCGCACATGTCCGTCATTACACAGTAATGGCCAAATATAGGTGTCCTAAAGACTGTGAAAGAATGAAAGATTGTTTTAATCGTGAGCTGAAGAGTAGAGGTAAAAAGTGACCCACTTTCTGAGTTAAAATAAGTTTTGCTCAACTTCAGAGCCACGCTTGCCTGAGCCCCACTTGAAGTTATAAGGAAAGGAGGCTCGTTTCTCAAATATGGCCGGTTGTTTATTCTGGCGGAAGGAAAAGCGAAGATGTAAAATTGAGGAACTTGCAAAGAAAGCCACAGTTTTGTGGTTGCAGCATTGATTCTTGTTTTAGTCTAGCACCAGTTCCACGGACAGATGGACATTATTCGCATGCCCTCTCTGTTACTTTATCTGTCTGTCGATGTGTCTCCCTTTCCCTCTCTCTCTCTCCCCCACCTCTCTCTCTCTTCCCCCACCTCTCTCTCTCTTCCCCCACCTCTCTCTCTCTCTCTTTCACACACACACACACACACACATACACACACCCCTCCTCTTGACTGGCTGAGCTAAAATGGAAGAGATGACATTCTCCACAGGCAGAAAAGCCAAGACACTGAATTTGACCTGCAAATTAATGTTGCATGTGAATTGCAACCTTCCAGATAATTTCTTTTCCTTTTTTCTCTGCTTGCACTTTCAAGAGGGAAATGAATGAATGGACTAAGTACTTTACAGTTAAATAATACCCTGCATTTGATCCCTTCATCTGCTTGTCGTCATCAGTATTTATCCAAATTGTGTATCCAAATGAAGTAAAGAGGTGCACAGGTGCATCTGCATAAAATTTGCATCGTCTTCCTTTTCGCTGTCCCTCAGGCAAAATTTAGAATTAGAATCGCATCTTTGTTAACCTCAGATGTCACATTTTAAAATGTGGCTCCTTTGCACCTCCTTAATGTCATCGGCTCCTGTTAGCACATTACCTTCACCAGGAGGGCCAGATTAAGAAAGATGAGTGGAAAATACATTTCTTGTGGAGGAAGCTACATAGTAGATGCAAAGAGAAAGTAAGAAAAAATGAGAACATGTATGCAGTTTTGCATTATTGAGCCCCCTTTTCTTCACCTCAAGGATGTAAGTGAACTTTTCCATCATTTCCAATGCTTTTTAACATTAAATGAACATTTTTTTCCCCTTTGAAAAGATGGAATATCATGCACACCTTTGAGGACTTTCTTTCAGATTTTTTCCCCTTCCCTCATTGTCTTTCAAGTTGAGATTTTTCATCAGAATATCCCTGATGCTCTGTTTCTTTCCTGTGACCACGGAGAAAGCCAGTTGGGACCCTTACTCTGTCTGGTGATTGAATATAATGTATATAATGTAAAATGCATTAAATATCATATATAATGTCAGTTTTTAAAGCTTGTGAGTCTGAGTGCCTGCAGTTTCTGTGCATGAGACAGACAGGTATGGTATAAAGAAAAGAGCAAATTTGGAGGTAAATTCAGATTCCTTTTCTAGCCTTTTACTAAATGTGGAACCCAAGCAAGTCTCTTAAGCCTCCTGACGCTCGGTTTCCTCATCTCCAAAATAGGGGAAAGTACTATCTACCCCCTGGGTCCGCTCTTGGGTCCATTTCCCCTTCCGTTTCCCCATTTCATCAGTCCGGGTACCTATCTCACTCCGCTGCGCTCGCCATCACTGCTGGCTTACTGAGCCCTTACTGTTTGCTAGGCATCATGCTAAGCACCTGACATATATTTGCTCTTATATTTCTACGCAAAAGCTGCATAAGGTAGATGTTGTCATCTTCTTACGACAGATGATCAAACTGAGGTTCAGGCAGGGTTAAGTCCAAGGTCACAAAGCCAGCCAGAGCTGAGATTCACACCGTGCCTCTTTTCCATTTTAGTATTCAGTTTCTTAAACATATAAACCGTGTCTGTTTTCATTGCTTTGTATTTTCTGACATGATCCACTGGCTGCTTTTTCTAATAAGTCCAAGTATTCCTTTCTGTGATTGAATATTCGATGATTATTCCTAATTTTCCATCAGGTGGAGATCCCAACTCTGCTTTTGATGGGTCTGCTGGTATCCCAGACAAGTAAAGGCTTGAGGATGTTATGGTACAAAGTCCTCAAAATAAGAGTTATGAAGGGATCAGACTAGGCTATTAAGTTATTAAAAAATTTTGACAAAGGAAATGTTATAGCGTATCCCATCAGTAAATTGGTATTGGTAAATAAAAACCAAACTGTGACTTCCAACAAACTGAAGATACATATAGTCCATCAAACGAATACAAATTCCTGCCTCAATTTATCTGTAATTCCTCGTTTTGTTTTTTATGAGAATGAGCTCGTCATTAGAAATTCTACAAGAACTACCCCAAGGAGCCCATAGAAAATGAGCTCACCTTATTGAGAGTAAATAGACGCTTCTGATGTCATGGCTAGTGTACAGACGTCAGCTGCCCGTTGTCAGTGTTTTCCAGCAGCTAAAACTACCACAGAGAAAATGCCTGGAGAATTCAGGAGTGGATAAGAGACAGAGGCAGAGGAGAGGCCAACAGACTCAGTCCCCGAGCACGGGTGTACCTGAGAGGGAGGAGACGTAGCCCAGTGGTCTTCCTCACAGATACCCAGAGATCGTTTTTCATTTCATGACCCACAGTGGATGTGGTCAGGCTTTTCTTAAGATTGCTGTACTTTTTCCCACTCTGGCCACACTTCCTCAACTGTTAGAAGGTACTTTCCATGATAAGTATTTCAGGCAAGGTTAAGCCCAGAGCCCCTTGAGCGCTCAGCCAGGAGATCAGCCAATACCGACGCTGCTGGCTTCTAGCTGGTATCATCTTCTAATTCCACAATCGCTTTTGAAACTGACTTCAAGGACTCTGAAGGGGAGATGTGGTACAAGAGCCAGAGCAAGCAAGCTAAGGTCATTTGAAAATAAAGCATAAGTGTGAAATCTGGATTTACACCCACCCACACACGTAACATACATACAATTAAGTGTGAATTTTAGACAGTGCCTCTACATAATATTTCATACAATTTATAGTGGAAGTTAGGTTTGTTCCCCAAGATAATTTTATAAAAGTTCTGGTTCAAAATTTTTTATTTTCTCCTTCCTCCCTCCCTTCCTTCCTTCGCTACGCACTATGGTATACAATTTAAACACTTTAATTTCATTCTAACACAACTCTTATCGAGTGAGCACTGTAGTTGCATTATTAATATATCCTTTTTGCATATGAAGCAAGTGAGGCCCAGAAAATTTAAGAGACGTGTACACAGGCACACAGAAAGAAGCCACTGCATCAGAAAATCCAGCATCTTTTCGCCATACCATGTTGCGTCCTAGTTCAGTCTTTTTTATGTATATAGCAAGCTTAATTTCATAAAGGAAGATAAAATCATTAGCGTTCGGGTGAGGTTTGTGAGACACCTGTAATGCCCTCACGCTTGCTTAGACTGGGAGAAAGTGGGTCGTGTTCTAGCACAGGTGACGCTGTAAACTAAGCCTGTGCTGTTCTTGAAATGGGTGGAAGCAACTCCTTCTCTTATTCTCCTCTCCATCCACATGGCAAAGATGTAAAGTGCGTTTCATGGATTGTGCATCTCAAAGGTGATTTTTCAGCCTTTCGGTTGTTGAATTGTTCATTGATTCGTGTTTTTCCCATACTGAACTAAGACTGAACGAAGATTCTGGAGGCTCTACTCCTCTTTTCTGACGAGTCACTGACTCACTTTGAGACTTTGGCGAGCAGCTTCGCTTTTCAGGGTCCCCATTTTCTCACTTTGCAGGGCCGTATTGTCTGAGGCTTCCCTAGTTCAGAGCAATGTAACCCTGGGCCAGTTACGTAAATTTCAGTTCCCTCATCTATGAAGAGGAAATCGTCGTAATGTTCCACAGAGTTGTGGTGGAATTAAACGTGTAACGCATGTAAAACGTTTGGCATTGAGTTACCACTGAGGGAACACTAGCTCGTCTTCCATTTGTCCTTTAGCTACTGTTTGCTCTGGCGCCGACAGTGATAAACTTTCTACGGAGAGAATATGGATTCATCATTCTACATGGATAAGAAAGAGACTGACTGACCTTTAAACAGTCTCCTCATGTCACATGTCCCTTCTTCCGGGGCACCGTGCGGGGCTCCCCAGGGGAGAGCTGTGTTCCCCCTGCCTGTGGATCTAAAAAATCCCCCTGTATCCTAGTGACTGGTGTCTCCCCTGCTAAACAGGCCACGGCCACATCTTATCTTTGTGTTGCCAGCATCTAACCCACGACCTAGCATATTACTAGGTACTTGGCAGATGTTTTTTATTTTTTTTGGCTGATTTTTAATGAAAGAAGAAATGTACAAATAAATATATGAATCCGCTTAGTGGCAGACACTTAGAATTACCAGAGGATTGAATTTCATAGTCCAGATAGTGGTATGCAAATTACATTCAGGTGAACCCATTCCTGATTCTTTCCTGTGTGTTCCTGGTACGTTGAGTTTGTGCATCCCGGCTGGTTTTACCCTCCTTTCCATCCTGCTCTGTCTCCGTACCACAGCCCCTTTCCTTTCACCTCAGCAGGACTCAGCTCCAAGTCAGACACTGTACACTTAGGTAGAGACCCGAGCATCAACCGCAGCCAGCAGGGTTTACAGAAACTGCTTGAAGAAGCCCAGCCCCAGGTTTTGCTACCTCAGCCAGAACCCTCTGGTGGCTGGAGGGTGGGGCTGGGGGCATTCCCCAACCTAGTTCAAAGACCGCCGAGGGACACTTGCAAAGCCATTTTTCCCGCCAAGTGGTTTCATGTAAACTTGACATATCCACTTGCCTTGTTCTGTTGTTTGTATCTTTCAGTGGGAGGGACGTGATGAGAATGTACACAGAGTGTTATTTTTAAACTCCTCAAAGAAGGTGACAGTAGCCTTCTTAAGCTCTGTATACCATTAGTTTATGGGTTTGTTTGTTCATGGCTTCAACTGGTTTCCTGGGTACCTACTGTATGCCAGCCGGGAGGCAGTGCTGTGAGGTGACTTATAGTTTGTGATCTCATAATCTGCTGGAAGAAATGCATGGGGACATGCTGAGCTGCAGAGGTCTGAACCAGAGCTCAGAGGAGGAAGGACTCACAGAGCCCCACCCAGCAGCCAGGACAGAATGTCTAAAACCCTGCTGAGCTCAGAAGTCTGAGGGTGTCATTTTCGTATTCACCTATGAATTTGGCGTTTTGTCTTTAGAACATTGTGCCTCAGGGTGAGTTGTTTTTTTTTTTAATTTTATTTATTTATTATTTATTTTATTGGCTGTGTTGGGTCTTTTTTTGCTGTGTGTGGGCTTTCTTTAGTTGCGGTGAGTGGGGGCTACTCTTCATTGTGGTGCGCGGGCTCCTCATTGCCGTGGCTTCTCTTGTTGCGGGGCACGGGCTCTAGGCACATGGGCTTCAGTAGTTGCAGCACATGGGCTCAATAGTTGTGGCTCACGGACTCTAAAGCGCAGGCTCAATAGTTGTGGCACACGGGCTTAGTTGCTGCGCGGCATGTGGGATCTTCCTGGAGCAGGGATCGAACCCGTGTCCCCAGCATTGGCAGACGGATTGTCAACCACTGCGCCACCTAGGAAGCCCTCAGGGTGAGTTATTTTAATGTGGTTTGCTTTTTGGTGGCTAAGGAATATCAAAGGTCCTTCCTGCAAAGTCAAAAATGAAGGTGCAAATGAATACAGAGGGCATGCACCTTGCTTTGGTCATTGTAACCCTGAAGGTGCCAATAGGATATGTACACAGTATTGGGCACATGTTGTTTGTAGCCCAGACCTGGATGCTGCCTTCTCAATACCTAGATTAAGTTCTCCTGCATGTGCAGGAAACATACATGAAATTATATTCACAGAATATTTGAAATGATGGGGGAATTATACTTTACCATCTGTGGTGCAGGTCTTACTTAAAGAACAGCATTCCCTCCTAGGTTTGAAAACTTATGATAAAGAAAAGAGGAGAAATAAGGAGTCCTGGACTCCAGTCCCAGTGAGCTCTGTGACATTGGGCGCTCCATTAACTTGGGTGTCATTTCACTCCTCTGTGACAGGAGGAGAGTGGCCACATAGAAAATCTGGTGCCTTTACCTCTACATTCTGTGACTCTGTTTTTCTTGTGTTATCATTTAACGAGCCTGGCATAGACCCAGAAGATAGCAAAGGAAACTATAAAAGATTTGGAGAAAAAGAGCCTCCAAAAACAGGTTAAAAGCATTTTTTTGAAGGCCCAGTGGCTATCACCAAGGCATGTGACAGAGTTTTTATGAATCGAGCAGCTTCTGTAATTTCCTCTGAGAATAGCCCGAGAGAAGGAGCTTCAATCGTATCAGAAAAGATTTAGGTTACAGGGTAGGGATATGAGATACCAGAGAGGTTGTAGGGTTTCCTTATTTGGGTATTTTTGAGAAAATAGTAGATGGCTCTCTTTCTGGGACAGTTTGCGTGCAGTCTTGCTTAGAAACTAGGAGTGAACTGGAGCAGCGTGACTTAAGATGTATGCAGTGACATCCCAGAAAGCAGGTCTCAGAGGCTGTTCTGGAAACTTCTCTGCTGTGTGCTGAGTAGTCGAGCAGCTGAGCAGTGGGCATCTGCCTTGGTCAGTGAGGAGAATGCATGAGGACAGAGCTTTACCTGCTGCAGAGGTAAGAGTAGGAGCCAGGTGGGGCTGGGAGATGCTGGGTCCACTTCAGAGGAGGTACCACCCCAGAAGATGCTTCAGCCCATGGCCACAGCTTCGGATGACCCCTGGCCCTATTTCTAGGCTCATTTGAAATACACCTTACCCTGGCTCTAATTTGTACGTACACTCGTCAGCTAGTGAACTGACTTTTGGAACTTTTAACATGGAAGGGACTTTATCTCTCAACTTACAGATAAGGAAACTGAGGCCCAGAGAGGCTAAGTGGAGTCTGACGTTACACAGACAGATAGCCTCTTGGGTCTCCTGACCCCCAAGCTCTCTCTTCTTCTCCCCGCTCGTTACTTTATTCTGATTTCCTTGGAGATGTCCATGTGTATAAATGATCCGATGACCTGTACTGCATGGGCTGATTGAATTGCTTGATATTTTTATTTTTTGATAAGCTTCTGTGCTAATTTCTTACTTTTATCTAATCTCCCCCCACCCCTTGCAGCCCTGTGTTTAGCCTTTTCACTTGTTCATTTTTGATCTTCAGAACTCTTTTCACTCGATTAACCATTTTGCAGTAAGTGAGCTGTAATCTCTGTGTTGCATTTGAAACTTGACGTTTAACTGTGGGCATCATGAAGCCCGTCTTTGTGGCCCCCTCGCTCGTAGCCCAGCAACCAGGGCAGTGCTTTGCACATAGACTCACAGGTGGGGTGAATGAGTGAATGAATGAATGAATGATGTCTAATATTGAGGTACTGGTGTCACAGTGGATAATATAGACTAGTCTATATTATAATATTCAGCTTTTTGAAAAGCTGTATTTGGGGTCCCTTGAGCTTTCAGTAGGGGAAAGTCTGGATCTTAAGTCCTTGTGGTTGAATGTGAAATGAAAGGTATTTTCTAGACGTGAACACCAGGAGTATCACTGCCTACAACTCAGGGAAGGAGAGAGAGGCCAAGTCAATGAGGGCTTCCCTAGCCCCAGCCTGGAGCATCCCCTTTGCTTGCAAGAGGTTTGCTCTGTGTCCCATCCTTAATGGGGTCAGGCAGCTTGGTAGAGAACAGGCATCAGGGTGTACCGGGGGAGGAGGCGGGGAGCTGGGCGCTCCTTACTTGGGGACAGAGCAGGGCTCTGTGTGCCATGCTAATACAGCTTTAGAAGCCCCTCAACTGAGTGATCAAACCACAGAGGTCCCCAGAGCAACATCAGGTTCATCAGGTTTGGAGTCATCAGGGCTGGTGGCTTCCTGCGAGCCTTTTCATCACCTGAGATAGACAGCAGGCTGCTGAGCCTGTGCCGGGAGTAGCCTTCGGAGACTGCAGAGAGAGAACTCTGCCCTCTGCAGCAGCGTTGGAAGAATCAGTGTATCTGCAGGGAGAGAAAAGACAATCTAAAAGAGATTTTGACTTGACAAAAGAATTCATAAGAGCCCCTTTAAGTGGCCATCTGTATTTGAAGACATTTATAATTATTTGGTTCTTAAAAACAAAGGCATTTCTAAAATACATTTTGAGAATCATCCTTTGTGTGAAAGTTTGGAATATCTGTATCCACAGAGAAATTGTATCCCAAGCATACAGAGTAAATTACCACCCCACCCCCCACACACACAGACACACAATGTTCTACTTTGTAAAAGAAAGGGGATAGAATGAAGTGAAAGCAAAACTTCCTTATCTGATGTAACTGTAGCATGATAGCTTTTTAAAAAATTTATGGGGATTTTATTTTGCTTCAGAATCCTAAATATTTTATGTTTCACTTCTTTAATCATCAGAGTCTTAACAATAAAGATTACAGGATCGATCATGTTCTGGAGGATGTGCTCTTTTGGGTTACTCACTGCTCAGTGAGGTGTTTGAAAGGTGTACTGTTTTCCCTGTGATATATACTGAACTCATGAGGTAAAGCTGGGAATTTGGGTCCTGAGTTTCCAGTTTTACTTTCCCCAATGTGTCAAGTTGCAGGAAAAGTAGGGCACATTCAAAAGAGTCACTTGGCAATGCGATGCCGGGTTGCAGATGCCACTCTGATCCTGTCAGTTATATAACTGGGTATCAATCTATTGAATCAAAATACCTACCCACACAGCATTAACTCCTTTCAGAAATGATGCCAACCTGGGAGCCATTTCGTGCTGCCGGTTTTATCAGCCTTTCTGCTTCTTTTCATTATCAGTTAGGAAACTCCTCAGAGAAAATTCAGCTTATACATTTTTACATTCATTTTAGAGAACACATTTCCTTCTGTAAATTCTACAGCCATGTGTTATATAGTAAACTCTTACAAATAGTTTCTACATTCAGGTTTCAGGGAACTTGAGTCAGGTGCTTTTATTATAAGAAGTCATTCTCAGAAATTCTCTTTCACTACCCATCTGGAAAATACCAGCCTCCTTTAAACAGAAACTCAGAACTGGCTGTCCTAGAGGAATGAACAGGTTTTGTAGCTTTTGCAGTTTGGGGTGGGGGTAGGGACACTTATTTGATTTCCTTATGACTTTAAAAATATTGTTATAAAAAAGAACAACGGGTACTTTCTTTGGCCAAATGTCCTGGGATTCTATAATCATTGATTTAATAAATGTAAGTGCTTACAGAGAAACTAGCCAGACGTGACTTAGAGGAATGATTTGAGATGTATTGTCTTCTTAGATTTATGACTTGGGCAGTGATTCAGAAACGGGGTTCCAGAATTCACCACTGATTTGCAAAAGACCTTGAGATGGTTCTTGGCAAGTCATAGGTAGATGATGCAGTTATGTAAAAGGGCCATGCTTACTGCAGGAGCAGTAGAGCAGAGCCCAAGAAACTGCTCATTCACACCCTGGAAGGGACACGCCTTCCTCAGCCACTTCTAAGCTCCACATGGGAGCATCCAAATGCTGCAGCCCATCCTGTTACTGCAGTGACCTCTCTAGAGTCAGCTGTCAGTATGGTGCCAGTAATTTGCAAACAAACCCTTGTCAATTATCCATATGAATCTTACTCATATTATTATAACCCAAACCATTAGACATGCATGATTTAAAATGGGTTTTTTTTTTCAGTAAACATTAATCAGGTAACTGTGTAAAGTACCTAATATTTGATTTTAACCCCAGCCATGTTCTTCTTAGAAATGATCTGATCTGCATCTTTTTCCATTTATTACCTCCTCTTCCTGCTTCTCTGCTTTGTGAAAATGCTGCCGTTTGCATGCTCAGTTTAATTAGGTAAAGGGTCTGTTCTCAGTACTGGATCTTAATGGCCCAATTAATGTCACTCCATCCTTTTCCAGCTCTGCTCTTTCAGCTCTGCATTTATTAAACTCTAGCCTCGCAGTGCTTTGGGAACTTGTACTTAGACGAAGCATTTCATCTCATTGGACCCTCAATCTCTTTATCTATAAAATGAGGGAGTTGTACTAAATTATTTCTTAGGTTCCTCTGTCTCTAAAAGTTGGGTTCTGTTTCCAGGACTTACAGCTCACTCTGATGGTAAAAGAGATTCTCGGTATCTATTCATGTTTGGGCCCAACAGACAACAAACAGTATCATAGTAATTTAGGCTGGTGACTGCTTCTTCTCCAATTCATCTCTTAAATTAATTCAATCGATTCTCTTTTCCTTTAGCTATTAAATCACTGCAGGGTTTTGGATTTTTTAAATTTGAAGGCTGTCTCACTATTTGGCTTCTCAGAGTTGATCCTCCTCATTTATGTAAATCTCTTAGAAAAATGTGGTTTTTCCAGTTGCTCAAGGCTATTCATCTTGTCCTACCTGCCATGCTTTAAAAATTACATGGTTTTAAAGTAACCCTTTTTTCCCTTCCTAGGTCTTTTATTTGAATGGGCCCTGCAATTTTTATATTAATATATTTTCTCTGCTTTTTCACTGTACCATGACCTTTATTTTTTTAATTAATTAATTAATTTATTGGCTGTGTTGGGTCTTCGTTGCTGCACACAGGCTTTATCTAGTTGCAGAGAGTGGGGGCTACTCTTCATTGCGATGTGTGGGCTTCTCATTGTGGTGGCTTCTCTTGTTGCGGCGCATGGGCTCTAGGCCCGAGGGCTTCAGTAGTTGTGGCATGCAGGCTCAGTAGTTGTGGCTCATGGGCTCTAGAGCGCAGGCTCAGTAGTTGTGGTGCACGGGCTTAGTTGCTCCACGGCATGTGGGATCTTCCTGAACCAGGGATCAAACCCATGTCCCTTGCATTGGCAGGTGGATTCTTAACCACTGAGCCACCTAGGAAGCCCCTGTACCATGATCTTTAGACTTTCTTTCTCACCCAACACTGTAATTCTTTCCTTTCTTCCTTGGCCCTGCCCTTAATCCTTAAAATACAATCTCATTCTCTGCCTTTACATATATTTTTCACCAGTGTCTCACAGTGCTCTCAAATTTAAATTCTATGTCAAAGGATAGGCCAAGTTTAGATTCAGAGACCCCATTCCTTCTCTTGATCTTAAACACTGGTTCATGATTTCAGGGTAACTAGGGCAGTGTAGGCTCGCCCCATCTGAAATGAAGAACAGTGCCTGACTTATAGCAGGCTATCATAAATATTTGTAAGTGAATCAGTGTATCTCATAATCCCATGAACATCTATGAACCAAGAAACAAGAAGGGCCAGACTTTATCAAAGACCTTCCTAAAATATGATGGGGGAGAGCCTTCTCTTAATGCATCCGTGGTGTATTGGTAGAGGGTATAAAGGAAAACTAAGCCAAATTAGTCCCAAGAATTCAGTAAAATATACAAAGTTATATGCTAATTACTTACAACAGAAGCCTGGATTTCTTAACACAGGAAAGCAAAAGCTTCTTAAGCTAGAACACCTGGATAGGCTCTGCATGTTATAATTTTTTTTAATCTCGCATAGGCTAAACATGTTGTATTTAATGAGTAATGGCTGAGTGAGTGAATGGGTGGATGAAATCAATGTCTAACAGAAATTCAAAGCAGCATGAATAGACAACACAGGAGAAGAGAAAAGACTTGGGCACTGGAATCCTGCTGCTTCTCTACCCAGCTGTGTGATCTGAGAGGTGAATCTTAACTTCTCTGAGCTTCTGGTTCCTGCTGTTTACAGTAGGAATACATGTACCTAAGCCATCAGCCATTATTGAGGGACATTATAAAAAACATAAAACTTGCGTTTACTACATCCCACAAGTGTCCTCTTCTCCAGGCCTACGTAAAGATATTGGTCTCAGACCTCAGTTCTCCTGCCCTAAGAAAATTGGTTTGTGTTATGTAGGTACAGCGAATTACATAACTGATGATATCTCCTTGTTTGCATTTAGCTTCTAGAGAACTCAGAGCTAGATTTTCAGCCTACTTCTAGCAAAATGTGCCATCCTAACCATGTGTTTAAGTATGAAAGCTCTTGCGTGCTGTCACCTTATTTCATCCATGCTAATTACTCCTCCCTGATCACAAGATTTTATTGGTTTACATCTTAGGTTTTGGATATGTCTTTGTAACTGGGCTCAGGTAGTTTTTGGAACAAGGCCTGATTAAAAAAAAAAAAAGAAAGGAAATGAACAAACAAAAAAAAACAAAGAAAAAGAAAAGAAGAGGGGAAGGAAAGAAAGAAGGGGTGGGGGGAGGGAGGGATGGAGGGATGGAGGGGGGAGGGAGACAGAGAGAGAAACAGACAAACAAAAAGGGAAGGAAGGGAAGTGAAGGCAGGAGAATCAGAGAGCCAGTCCCTGTCTCTAAGGATTATGGTGATGTGTGAGATTGCGTCTCCTTACACAGTTAGGCCCTCAACAGTTGCTACCTCCCATCGGAGAATCCAAAGGTCCAATACATTTTTAGATATAAGGTAAATAATAATACAATAAATTTTTATTGGTAATGAAAGGTATTTTTAAGGGAATTGCGATAATAACCATATATATAACTCCACAATTTTAAAACTATGCTCCCTGGAATTCCCACCATCCATAAGGAGATGGGATCAGTGGAGGTAGGGGGCATTTGGGGATTTTTCCAACCAAAGGCTTTCCGGGTTGATTTTTTTTTTTTTAATTGAAGTATAATTGATTTACAGTGTTGTATTATTTTCAGGTGTACAGCAAAACGATTCAGAGATATATATATGTACATATATATGTATATATACATTCTTTTTTAGATTCTTTTCCATTATAGGTTATTACAAGATACTGAATATGGTTCCCTGTGCTATGCAGTAGGTCCTTGTTGTTGATCTATTTTATATATAGTAGTGTGTATATGTTAATCCCAAGCTCCTAATGTATGCCTCCCCAGAGTTATTTTTATTTGTTCACTGTTATTTACATGTAAGGTTTCTATTCACAGAGGGTTGCTTAGGAAAACAAAAGTTTGAAACTACTGATACATGGGATAAATGTTTGCGACAGGATGGTGAGTTGGTGGATAATGGATGTAGATTTGCAAAATTGAGCATAATGCATTTTGGGCCACCAAATTTAAGTGTTAAAACTGTTCCCTTTCTTGCGTGGTTGTTCATTGTCACTGAGAACAAGTGCAGCACTATAAAATGATGTGAAAATATAGAGAAGGAAATCCATTGAAAACAACGTCCTGTCACAAATTTTTAACACTTTTAAAAATAGATAACTTCACTAAAATGCCCCCAATATAATTATACATAGAAATACCCTTTCTCCCCCACTCTCACCCCAACTTATCCCCTCCCCACGGGGAAATCCCATAAGCTTTCATGGAACTCCTATTTGAAACATGGGCGTGTGAATTAGCTAGAGACAAGAATATAACCCATTTTCTGCTGTGTTCCCTCTCTACCCACTAGAGGGCAGCAATAATGCGCAGGGGAAGGGAAATTACTCCAGCACTAGCATTAAGTTTCTTAGCCAACACTAGCCTTTCTGAGAACACCTAAAAAGTCCCTCAAATTCCCATGTATGAATTATTAGTGTGTTAGATTCTCTTCCTCTTTTCTTAAATATTTAGAGAACTTTGATAACTCCCTTTGAAGTTAAAAAATCTATCTGTTGGCTTGGCCAGACCTATTCATTTAAAATAGGAACATGAAAGTATCCCTAAAAAAGACATTTATGTAAAAGTTGTGTTTTAGTCACATATTTCCGTGTTTCGAACTACTCCAACGTGTCGTGATTTTAAACAGCCATCATTTTACCATTTCTCAATTCTGTTGGTATCAGAATTCTGGGCAATTCTGCTTCATGTGATGTTGGCTGGGACTGTGTTCATCTGGGGTCTCAAGTGGGCGGGGATGTCCAAAATGGCCCACTCCACTGGCAGACAGTTGATGCTGGCTGTTGGCTGGGAGCGCAGCCGGGACTGTTAACCAGAGCACCCAGTTCTCATTCTTCATGTGGCTTCTCCATGTGGCTCACAGCACAGTGGTTGAGCTCCAAGAGGGAATATCCCGAGGGTGAGCATTCCCAAAGGCAGGAAGCAGAAGTTTCTAGCCCCATATATGGCTTCTCCAGCCTTCTAAGTGGTCAAAGCAGTCGCAGGATCAGCCCAGCTTCAAGGAGAGAGAAATGAGCTCCATCGCCTGGTGTGAGGAGCAGAACGTATGACAGGGAGGAGAGATATTGGTGTGGACCATCTTTGGAGACCACCCCATGGAGGGTTAAGGAAAAGGCTATTTCTTAAATTAGGGGAAGATAATTACAAGTCATGAGGGACACAGAGGAATATTGCTTTACTTAATAAACGAACATTGCTTCTCAGTGTGCTATTTTAAGAGGACGCACATCAGTCACTCCCTGTGTTGCCCCCCTCTCTGCAGATCTGTTGCCTACAGCAATAAAAAATGGCCAGAGGATCAGTATCCGATGAAGAAATGATGGAGCTCAGAGAAGCTTTTGCCAAAGTTGGTAAGTAGACCTGATACCTCAAGTCACACAATTCTCTTCTTTTTTAGTAGCTTCAGGACAGATTCAATGAATGGTAACATGCGCAAAATTAGCAGAAGGGACAGGAATACAGTGATGTTGGTTAGAGGAGCTGGGGAAACATTTTTAAAAGCTATTCTTCAAGAAAATTACTTCTTTCTCTATCGAAACATGGAACATGGGCCCTTTCCCACCCATAACTTTTCCTGGAAATGGCCACTAAGTCTCATCTTTCATAGCTTTGTCTGCTTCTTTTGGTTTCCTTTGTTTTTCTAGTATTCCATAGTTTTTCTTACTCTGTAGCTCCAAACCTGTGATTTATTTTCCCATCTGTTTTCTATGAGTCTCTTCAGATTGTGTTGTCAGAACCTCTGTTTTGGAATTATGACGCTCAGACATTGCAGGTGATTCTAAGGCCCATATCCAATAGCAGCAGGTCTCTTGTGACATTCTGACTTTGCCTGGGGTCAGGCTACAACCCCTGAATGAATGCCTTTCCTGCCCACTCCCCTCCCAGCCAGGCTTTTCGCACCTCTCTTCCTGTTGTAACCCAAATTGTCCCGGACCTTCAGCTACTCGTTTGCCTTACAGATACTGATGGCAATGGGTACATCAGCTGCAATGAGCTGAATGACTTGTTCAAGGCTGCCTGCCTGCCTCTGCCTGGGTACAGAGTGAGAGAAATTACAGAAAACCTGATGGCTACAGGTGACCTGGACCAGGACGGGAAGATCAGCTTTGATGAGTTTATCAAGGCGAGTATGATGCAGAATCCAAGCAGATGCATTTGAAACCTGGAAGTTCAATTCGAAAAATATCCAGAAATACATTCCCACCCTCCTCGCTTCAACATTGCTTATTCTTTCTTTTATGGTTTTCTCGATCACAGATTGGGTTTCTAAAGATACATTATATTTTTGCAGGTTTTTCTTGGCCTGAAAAGCACAGAGGTTGCCAAGACCTTTAGAAAAGCAATCAATAAGAAGGAAGGGATTTGTGCGATCGGGGGCACTTCAGAGCAGTCTAGTGTTGGCACCCAACACTCCTATTCAGGTAGGTGTACCAGTGTGGGGGCGGGGAAGCCAAAGTGGAGAGAGCATTGGGATGCGCTGAGGGCAGAGGGAGAGGGAACCATGTTAAAAGGATCCACGTCTTATGGGGTTACAGGTTCCAAACTCAGGATTCAAACCTAAGGGGTGCAAAGAAAGAAATTAACATGAGTTTAGTGACCGCTGCCCATTTTCCTATGTATAAGTGGGCCAGCAGTTCTAGCTCTAGGGAGGGTCCGGAACCAAATAATCGCATTAGCATTTAAAAAGTACATTATAGGCTGCCAAAATTCCTTTGTAAGTCTTCTGGACAAAAAGAGCTACTCAAGCTTCTGCCTCCAAAATTCATGATGATTTTCAATGCCTGCTGAGCAGTCCAAAAAAAAATTGTATTTTCATCGATTTGGAGGAAAGTTATATATTTATTCTGAAGGCTTCCATCCACCAGCCTTCATGGACGCTTCTCCAGAACAGTACAGTAATCCAATAATTCCCAAACTGAGGTCTTCAAAACAGGAGTTGATCTTAAAGATCAGCTCATGGTTTTCAGTACGATTCTTAATTGCGAAGACCAAATTCAGCCTTTTATTTTTAAATATATTTAAAATATATAGAAAATTCCACAGCCTTTGGCTCTGTAAATGTGCATTAGGAATCTTCAAGACAATAATATGCTGTGTGGTTTTTCCCAAACTTTTGTGACTTAGGATTCTTCTGAGGGACTCTGTGACACGCAGTTTGGGAAACACGGTGCTGGGCTGTAAGGCATAACTTGAGGCTTCATGAAAGTTTCTAAAATCAACTTCTGGCAGCTTTACTGATAGGAAAGAAATGTCATATCACAAATGATTTCGTTTCATAGCAATCTCATTATACAGTTTTCCCCTGCTATCTGAAAGTGGAGCGTTCCTATGAAAGCTTTCAGAAACCAAAATGGCGTAAAGCAAAGCAGCAGTTACCTTAGGACATATCTTGCTAATGGATGCGCAGAATAAATCGAGATGAGACAGATGCTCACAGACACAGTTCAAAACGATGATGGCCTGATGCCGAGACAATGAGTGTGGTGTCCGGGGAAGGAGCTGGGCAGTGCCACTCTCGCTGCTAGGGGGGCCCACTGCCTGTGTAAAACCAACACTGCAGCACAAATACTGAATGCTATGTTTACTTTTCAGCTTTTTTTTTTTTTTTATAAAAGCAAAAATCCTCTATGAATTTCTTTTGGTGAGCGAAAACAGGTACTAACAGGTAGGTCTTTTGTAAAAGCAATGTGGCATAAAGCAAACGCTCAAAAAGCGGGGATACCTGTAATTATGTAAAGAATATTGCAAAGATTGCCTGTGATCATCCCATGTTTAAACAGGCAGGGTTAGAGGTAGAACCCTGAGTTTTATCCTGTGAGCATTAGACTATATTCATATTTGAATTGATATAAAAATAAATAATTTATTTATATATATACAGATATAATACAGATATATGTATATATTTGCTTATAAATATAATATAGTTGCAGATATATAGCTTCTAAATCTGCTTGCTATATATTTTGTGACTTGGAGTGAACAGAGATTCTGTGCCGATTTCCCAAATCATCTGAGATTTTTAAATGTCAGTAAACATGAGATGATAGGATAGTGGACCAGATTAGCCTCACAATGTCTCTTCTGGGCACGAGAATCTAAGATCCATGTGTGTAATTTTGTTTGTATCAGATTTTCACTTTGCAAATAAGTCATTTTAATCATTTACCTGCAGAGGAGGAGAAGTATGCCTTTGTCAACTGGATAAACAAAGCCCTGGAAAACGACCCCGACTGTCGGCATGTCATCCCGATGAATCCAAACACCAACGATCTCTTCAGTGCTGTTGGAGATGGCATCGTCCTCTGGTAAATAACACTGCCTTCTTGGCTTCTGAAGGTTTCCCTAGAATTTTCTGGAATACCGACAATTCACTGTGTTTATCTTTAGGCTCACTTCCTTTGGTGCTCAGCTGGATCTGAAATGCTTTTCCGGACTTTCAGGTGGCAGGTCCAGGAGAGCAAACTGATTTCAAAAGCAACTTATAGTGAGAAATGTGAAACCACTGTCGCTTGGGTGGAGGAGAGGGATGCACAGTACAGAGACACACGTGAACGTAGAGATACAGTAACACACGGTCAAAAGCAATTATTTTTGGAATATATGCTGTTTTGCTTCATCTGAGCACGGCCCGCCTTGAGAGCGGATAGAATTGAATGGATAATAGCAGCATGATAATTGAAGCATCCAATGCAAGTCCTCAAGCAAAAGGACTATTGAGTGATGCACAGATGCCGAGGGCTCCTGGCAAAGAAGGGATGTATTCTCTCCACGGGAGCCCTCTCAACACGGTTGGTCAATTCAGGGTGGTGTCTTTGAAAATGCCTCTGTGGCTCTTACTTTGGCAGTCTCTCTGTCATTGTACGACAGGGCGAGAGTGAGGATACTTGAAACGCCCAGTCTCAGGTGGGCTCAGGAATTTAAGGAAAGGATGGGTGGGCAAGACTTTGAGCCCCCCACCCCTCCTCTGCTCTGACCAGAGCAATTCCACTTTCGGCATTTTATTTATTAGAGTTCACCATTAGATTTCATTTGTAAAAAGTTGAACTGCTAAAAAAAAAAAAAAGACATCAAAAACCTGGCCCACAGGATCAGGTCCTGACTTTTTAGGTTGGCACCCAATGCACCCCCTGGTCTTCCCGCAATCTCTTTCTAGTTGTACCTCCCCGAACCCCGTGACTCAGACACCCAGCCCAGGGGACGAGTGAAGGGTCACATGAAGGACCGGATGTAGCAGGAGCTGTGCTTACTCTTCCCCATACCCGCCCTGCTTGCAGCTTGCAATTCTGGCTTTGCCTTTTATTTTCCTTTTTAAGAATGTCCTTCCCCACCCTCTCCTCCTACACAAATCCATTTATCATAACATTTTCTGTTCCAACTGCTAGTGATCTCTCCTTTGAATTCTATTTTTTTTCTTTCGTGTGTGGTCGAGTGCATGCATTTGTTTATTTTTTTTAAGAATTTTATTGAGATATAATTGACATACAGTAAACTGCATATCTTCACTGAATTCTTAAAGCACATATTATTTGTAGTACTTTGGGAGCCATTGTAATGTTCTGCTTTGGACTGTTACGTAACTTTTCATATCCATGCATTTTGTCTCTGTGATTTGACTATAAGCTTTTCAAGGGCAGGGGTATCGTATGCTTTTTTAAGCCACCCCTCTCTCCTACCATCTCCCATAGCTTCTAGTTCACTATAGTTTCATATTTTTGAAATAATGATTTAGGGTGTGTTTTGCCTAAATTGCAGTAAAGTGCCTTTTATTTAAATATATGTATACACACACACACACAGTAAAGTTGTGGAAACACACCTTTAAAGAAGAACCACAAGAAAAGGTAGTTGCTTAAAAATTGTTAGGAAGAAATGTTCATGTTAATTTCTCTCACTAAAAAAAGAAACAGTCACATTAGAGTTTATTATTCTTTGATCTTGTTGTTGTCGTCCCTTTGGATTTTTTCCCAACTTCCTGTCTTTAAATAAGATGGATGTGACCAAAGGAAATTTATTTTTAATGACCCATTGGAGGTTAAACCAATGCTAAGTGGGTAAAGTCAGTTTTTCATAAATAACAGCTGCTTATTCTGGATGTCTGACCAATGTATTAGATACTTAAGTGGGAGACATTTCTAAAGTACTGATACTATAATACCTACAGGAGGATATAATACGTTTTATTATATGATCAGTTGAAGGTGTAGAGTTTGACCAGGTGTCAAATGGAAATTGAGACATTATATAAGCTCGAAAGTGTATAGAGAATCTTTTTATAGCGGGGGCTCTTCTCATGGCTGAAAAAGTAAAGTCCTCACAGAGAGTATGCCTTGGCTATCCACCCAGAATTTCCTAATGTGCTAAGGGAACCAGAATAATCTTCCAGCTTTTTGAGTGATTGAAGTAGGATTCTTATTTCCTACTTCAGTATTATACGGCTTCGAGGAAAATTAACGTTTCCCACAGGTAGTTTGAATCTAGTCAAAATTGCAAAACTGATTTTATATCAACCCTGGGTAGCACAGATGATGTTGCCGTCTTATTTGCTTATGGCATTGCTAGAATTTAAATTCAATATCACTGGGCTCCTTTATTTAGAAGCCTGCTTTCTCTCGTTGTTTTTCTTTCAGTAAAATGATCAACCTTTCAGTGCCAGACACAATTGATGAAAGAACAATCAACAAAAAGAAACTCACCCCTTTCACCATTCAGGTATGTCTTCCTTTAATGTAGCATTGTGCTTGGAAGAAACGAGTCACTGTAACTGCTGAGTCGGCCTTTTTCAGGTGCTCAGACATTATTCCCAAAACCCAGGCTCTGGGCTGGTGATCTGTCATGACTAGTGGGGGAGAGGGGAACACATTTCTACTTTGTCTTGTATTAATAGAGTGGAGGGTGGGGGAAGTTAATGAGTGTTAGTTGTTGGGATAGACTTTGTTTTGGCCACTTATGAGTAAAATTCACAATGGCTAAAGTTTTAACTCCAACTTTCCCTGGCAGTTTATCTTTGAGCTGATACCAGATACACAGCATTTTATCTGAAAAGATTAGCCTTTCTAAGAAGCCCAGGGGGTGAAGAACGGGAAGTGCTCTGGCAGCCTTCACGGTGGTATTGGCCACAGCCACCAGTGTGATAAATATAACTTGCTTTTATGCCTTCAATTTGTTGATTAACTGGAACAGTGACCGGTAGTACGTCAGCTGCATTTCTGTGTTATGTTCCAGCATTTTAACACGAGTGTGATCTTCTTGCTCAGAAACCAGGTCTCATTTCTTAAATCATGAACAATATATTATGTCCTGTTTGGATTTAAGCAATGCTGTGTTCTTAAAAAAATGCACGCCGTGATCAAAGCAAGAACTACAATTAAATATATATGAAGGCACTTAATCTTGATGTTAAATTTTAATCTTGGCCATAAGTGGACACGATATTTTTTACTTGTTATTTGAACTCTACATTAGGGCGAAAACCGAATCTTCTTCTGGTAGTCTTCTTCCCAATTCACTGGTGGCCTGTGTTTTTAATTTATCATAAAAACAAGTTCTGTATATCTTCGACCCTGATATCTCCTTCTTTGTGGAATCAAAAATAATAGTACAGTTGACCCTTGAACAAGGAAAGGGTGGGGTGTCAACCCTCTGCTGAGTCCAAAATCTGAATATAATTTACAATCTGCCCTTTCTATGCTTGGTCCCTCAATAACCACGGTTCTGTACCCGTAGCTTCAGCCTACCATGGATCGTGTAGTACTGAAGTATTTACTGTTGTAAAAACCTACATATAAGTGGATCTGAGCAGTTCAAACCTGTGTTGTTCAAGGGTCAAATGTATAAAGACCCTGGACTGAAATTTTCATTGATGCTATTCCAACTGTATATGAGTTGCCTTACGTACATTGTTATTCGTTATAAGAACGTACAATCTGTACGTATGTGGATATCAAGGTCCCCAAATATTATGGATTCTCAGTAAATTGTCGTAGGAAAAACCACTGTCTTTTCCAGGAATTTGATTTGTATCTTTTCCATTCCTTCAATATCCAATCTGTAAGTCAAAAAGCTATTTTGTTATTCTCTTTTATGACCTTGATTTACATCAACAACTGGGTTATTGACAGTAGCCGGTGACAAGACAGTGACTGCCCTCAAAGATGCCCCTTCATTGCTGGCTGATGGAGATGCCGAGTGTGAGGCTCCATCGCAGAGCAATGTGGCAAAATACGACTCGTTAGTTTCATCCTGACCAAGATGAGCCTTCAACGCAGGGTTCTGCTTGACAGACCAAGCGCTGCCTGAGCCCAGTGTCTGGGTTACTGGATTTTCTCTTCCAGATGTTAACTCCCTGCTCTTTTTCAGTGTTAAAAATCTAGTGAAGACAATGCCTCTAGACCTGTGAACTTTCTAGAAGCAAAATGTTGCTGCTACCTAGATCAGTAATGATCATTTGGCATCTGCAAAGTCAAAAACAAAACTTGCATACTTTTCCTCCCTCAGGAGAATTTGAACCTGGCTCTGAACTCTGCCTCAGCCATCGGGTGCCATGTGGTTAATATCGGGGCCGAGGACTTAAAGGAGGGGAAGCCTTACCTGGTCCTGGGACTGTTGTGGCAGGTCATCAAGATTGGGTTGTTTGCCGACATTGAACTCAGCAGAAATGAAGGTACGAGCAAAGCCTCAGACGTTCATAATGGCGTGATTTTTTGTTAATGCGTGTGCTGGGGGCTGTGGGAGGAAGATGTAAAGAGTTGTTAGACTCAGAATCCTCAGTCCATCCTATTAATGTAACACATTCTATCCACATTAGCCAGACTCTTTTAAAAAAGCTTTTTTAAGACCACAGACTAATAATAATGCTTGTTTAGAACGTATAGCTCAGTCTAGCTGTCTGGGACTCCAACCTCAAGAGCTTTTCTGAGTTCACTTTGCCTTTAGACACTTTTGTAACAAATGAGACTATTTTAAACTTGGATTTTACTAAGCGATTCCTATTCATATACTGCAATGTTAGTACCAGATTAGAAACTCGGTCTTTTTCTTACCAAGATTATAGGAAATTATATTTAGGGTTTCAGAGCTCTCAACTAAATATTGTAGTTGTCAATCTTATTCCATCTGCTGTTAGTGTCCTAAGCGTTTAAACAATTCAGCCTGTCCTTTAGACAGTAATAGTAGACCTTGATAAATATCATACAACACACACTATTACCTTTCATTTTTCCTGTACAGATCCTACTAATGTGAAATCTGTAGCCATATTCTAACCTTTAGTTATATACATTTACATTTTATTTGCATGTCTAAATCAAAATAACCAGTGAAGAATCCTGGGGTACCATTTGAAAACCAGTATGTTAAACAGACTATAAAGAAGAAAAAAGCAAATAGGGAACTTAGAACACATTAGAAAGACTATTGATTTGCAAATAATGACTTCAGCTAAATTTAAACCTTCTAGCTGAGCAAAAGTGACTTAATTCATCTGGGACACATAGAGGAAAGAGTTAATTACACTTTTTGAGATACTATCATTATGCAGGTAAGCATTTGAAATATAAAACACCTATGGGAATAAACAAGAGGACACTGGCCTTATTACGAAATGGATCTCTTAAAAGAAAAAATGTCATATCATGAAACGTGGTCTGACAGACCCAGCAGAGTATTCTGAGTCGATAGTCTTGGTTATTTCCATGGCTCTGCTCCTGTATTCTTAGGCATAGCACTGGTATTCATTGGTGCCTTGTCTTCTCCATCCAAAAAATGGGGATAATAAATAGGCTTATGCCTCTTTTTAGAGAAGAATAATAAAGTGTTTATGCCACGGGAAAGGCTGTAAGTCCCTTTATCCCAGAGAGATGATGTGGTATCTTTGACGTCCCAGCAGGGCTCATGTGAGTTATAACTAATCCCCCTAGATACCCCCTGCATTTATTTTTCTTTGGTTTTTGTGCTTCTTTAGCGCTGGCTGCTCTCTTGAGAGAAGGGGAGAGTCTGGAGGATTTGATGAAACTCTCCCCTGAGGAGCTCCTGCTGAGATGGGCTAATTACCACCTGGAAAACTCAGGCTGCAACAAAATCAACAACTTCAGCAGTGACATCAAGGTAGGAGGAGTGTAGCTTGTACGTGACTAACCATAGCAGTAAAGGGAATTTGGGCATTAATGGAGGACAGACAAAGATATGGGCTTCATCTCTTCAGACATTCTGGGGTTAGCGTGGCTGGTGCTGTTTTGGAGCCCATGCTACTCTCAAGTCCATGTGCAGCTCCAGCTCTGGGCCACGTACAGGTCTGTCCAAGGCCATAGCGACTGCGCAGCATCAAACGAGATGAGTGTCCCGTAGAGTTTCAACATCAGGACGTAGAGGGACGAGGGTGAGGTAGAGGATGGGCAAGAGATAAGACTGATTTTCAAGTAAAGAGAGTCTGTGTAGGATTCTAATGTCTTTCTGATTTTGTCAATGGGAGCATCGGATGGGGATTCCTTTAAAAAAAAAATTAAAACCAGGATTACTCTTCTAATTATCCTAATCATAGCAAACAGTATGTACTGCACGCCAGGCACTGTTCTATCTGCTTTATGCATGTTTTGACTCATTTAATCCTCACCACAAATCTTTGAGATAAGGATTATTATTTGCTCACTTTGCAGATAAGGAAACCAAGGTAAAGAGAATATAAGTAACTTGTTCAAGTTCACATAGCTGGGGAGTGGGGTCAGGACTCAAATCGAGCAGTTGACCTCCATGGTATTTGACCACCATACATACTGCTCCTCTAAAACAGTTCATTAATTTCCTGAACGCTTTTCATTTGTAGAAGCCAGAGTGGTGTTTAAAAGATAATGATTCTGGAGGCCATCTGCAATGAAAATTAACCCCAGAAAACGAAGAAGACACAATTAGTCCTACAATAGAGATCCAAAGGGGGAAAGGCTGAGGGAGGCATGCGCTGTGGTTTTCAAGTTTGTGAAAAGTTCTATGTCAAGGTGAAAGGAGCAGCTTGTGAGCATTGATGACACATGGACCGACATAGAAAGAGCTTAAGGAGCAGGAAGGAATGTCAGTCCCAGTAGGAAAAGGTGTGAGATGTTGGGATGCAATGTGAGAAAAACATGTCGTCTCCACTGTCTCAAAAGTTAAAGACGTTTTCTCCAAAGAGGAAGAGTCAGAGGAATGGTCACATGACTCAGCAAGTCAACCCAGGCTTGTAATTCTTGAGTGACAACTAATCCCCTGCTGTGGACTTAATGGCTTTTAGAACTCAAGGTCTGCCAGGCCCAGTGCCAATGAAAGTGAAGCTTCTAGATGGAAAGTCCCCCATTCCTTAGGACATAAGCTAATAAAGCCAAACTTATCTTTTACAGTTTTCATTGGCCATCATCATGCTTCTTGCTGCACCAGCCAAGTTGGAATTACACAGGAGCTGGACAGCATTTATCTCCCTTTGTGCTCAATAGTTAGGCTCTGCAGTTACTTCAGCCGAAATTCTCAAACTTTTCAGATAAAATTAGGATGCTTGTTTTGAGCCATAAATCTACCTGATTTCCTGTGATTGAAAGGCTGTGTTCTTTAGAATATGAGATAGGAACTGGCAAGCTGAGCACTTATACGGTGGTTGTGCCTGTTCTCCGGGAGCAGCTGCATCGCCCCCAAGGTCAGTGCTGGGACGTGTAAGTCTGAGCATCTGGCAACTTTGGGAGATGCCCTTAAATCACACAGAGTCAGCAAAGGAGGGGAGAACGCCCAAAAGAGAGTGAGTGAGACAGGTTTCTTAGGGTCTGGTGAAATGAGATGACTCTTAGCAAAGCTAAACAGACATGATATGTAATGTGCAGATTTTATTCATGCATGGAACTTTCACTGACTTCGAAATAGCTACAGCGAAAAGTAAGAGAAGGAGAGGGTAGAGAGAAGAGATGAAAATCGGTTTCCCAGGTGCAGCATCCTTGGCTGGTGCACTCTCTTCTCATCTCTCAAATGTCACGAGTGGCAAGCACACCGCTGCTCTCCCTGGGCTCCACCCAGTTTTTAAAAATAAACAGAGCGACAGCTGATTTTTCAGTCTTTAAGAGAAATTAACGTGTCTTTAAATGCTTTAAATAAATTACCTGAAAATCTGTATGCTTTCATTGAATGAGAATAAACTTATAATTTTAGGACTATGAAAAATTTTTGTCAATAAGCCTATTTCCAGAATCTGAGAAAACATGAGAATTCAATATCTATATCCACTCTGTGACAGCTAAACTTCACCACTTTTTCTAGCTTTTTGATAAATATTAAATGCACTTATCTTAATATTTCTCTGTTTACATAAAGACTGCGTGTGAATGCTTCAGTATTCTGTCTTTGAAATCTTTTTCTTTTGCTGATTGTCCATTTAAATGTATTTTTAAACTCTGCTTTAAACTTCTGCTTCCTTTTTCTGTCACTTTTTTTTTTAAATTAAACCTTAGCTGACTGACTTCTACAGCAATATAAAGGTATATATATTTTCCTGTATACAATTTAATACATGTAAATAAATTATTTTTCTCCTTTAAGGGCAACAGAATAGTATTTGCTTCTTTGGATTGCCTTTTATGTTATATCCTGTATTTTAACTGTTAAACTCCTTTAAAAAAAAAAAGGCAAATATAATATGTAAAGAGACAATAGAAATTTCAGATTAGTAAATGTTTCCAGCTTTGTTAATTAAGTTGTATTCTTGAATGATAGATAAGAAATGAAATATGTTTGCTTTGGGTAAATTATTGTCGTGCTAAGTAGGTAATTAGCTGTGCCATTTCGAAATTGTAATTTCCTCATTTCTCACAGGACTCGAAAGCTTATTACCACCTGCTTGAACAGGTGGCTCCAAAAGGAGATGAAGAGGGTGTTCCTGCTGTTGTTATTGACATGTCGGGACTGCGGGTAAGTCCACACCCCAAATCGTGTTTAGATGCCATGATTGCTCTGCATTGGCAGTTCCATTACCCTGCGTCATGCTGGCTTCAGAGTTCCAAGAGTGGACATCTCTGCTTAGAGCCTTGTTAAATTGTTTAAAACTGTTAACAGTTTGGGGTAGTAATGGTGGAAAATTGAATCTGGAAGTAAACACGAAGGAAAGAAAGAAGCGCTAATTAAATGCCATGCACCATCGGAGGTACTTCTGCATATGTCCCATCGTTTAATGGGCCCTACAGCACCAAGAAGGATTATTGTTTCCATCTTTAGGTACCTGAATATTATTTCTGGAAATAGACGGGCTATTTATACAAATAAATAAATTCCCACTATCACGATGAGGAAAAAAAGAGAGATTCACAGGGGTTCATTAATATGTCCAAGATCATATGACAGATTATGAGAAGTTATGTGATCCAGGGGCGCTGGGGCGCTTTCCTCTATGAATAATAACAAGAGGAAGCCCCACCTGCTGGGTTCTTCCTGTGTGCCGGGTGTGATGCTGGGCACGTTGCTTACCCTGCCCCCAATCCTTGCAAACATCACTAGAGAGAAAACTGCAGGTCAGAGAAGTCAATAATCGCCTCATGGCCACAGAGCCAGTGTGTGGCACAGCAAGGATTTAAGCCAAGGATGGCTCCAGAATCCACGCAGCCGCAGCCCTGCCTCACTGCACCGTGGAGGGTGACGGGAGGAAAGGGCTGGACAGGATCGTCTGAGTCCTTAGACGTGTCTAGTGTGAGGACTCCTAAAAACGAAGGGGGCAACATGGGTCCAATGAAAACTTCAGTTTTGCCAGCACCTTAATACTGATCTAGAGAAGTTGCCTTATTCATTCTTGTGCCTTATTTTGTATGTTAGAGTTAAATCCAGTGAGTTAATATTAAAATTAACTCATTCCTGAATGAGAAGTAAAGCTTCTGAAATGTATTGTGTTATCTAGTAAAGCATCATATTAAGAAATAATTCCAGTTTTACATCACATTCCACTTACAGACGTAAAAATATGCACAGTTATAGACTTCTTTTAGTTTTAAAATAAGAAACAAAAGGAAATGTGCTGTGTGCAAATGAAAGAAATTAATGCTTATTATTAATTTAAGACACTGCACCCTAAGCCCTCAAGTCATAGTCTAATTCATAATAAAATACTGTCCAGTAGGAAACATTGCCCACGTTTACAGTAAAAGGTGAAACAACATCTGTATTCCTGGAGTGCAGTCAAACAAAATGTACGATACCTTACATAGAAGATCAGTTCTCTTCAGACATCCAGGATTCTACATTTTGTTGACTTTAACATCATAAAAATGTTTTTCTTATATTATAAATTTGAAGGCCGTTATTATAATAACATTATAAGAAAGCTGTTTTAAAATTAAAACAAAGGCAATAGTGCATTGGCTCATTCCGTCTCAGACAATTTCGCAGCTTTCTGAGGAGACTGAGTGGTCCTCATTATGTCATCTTCAAGGTTAGATCAGCATCCCAGAGTCCCCTAGTTATCTTTAATGACCTAGCAGTCTCTGCATTTACTGAAATCTTTCTTGAATATTTTCATTTTGTACTTGTGGAAACAAATTCATATTTATTACTTGCTGCATAAACAATACTGAGGTAGAAATCTCTGAAATTTTGGCCAGTTCTTTCATATATACCAGCCATTTTATTTCAGTGGTTTATTAACACTGAAGCGTTATAGCCAGATTTATATGTTTCTTTGAAATTAGTTTTTTAAAAACAGGATTTAGATACATGATTAGCATTAGCCTTTTGTGTGTGAACAATATAAAAGTTGATGGGAAATATATACATTTTTATTTGTACTTAAGTAGATCTTGGTAGCAAATGCACTGATGTATCGTTCGCTATGCTTAAAATAAATGTTCATCATCAATGATGTATTTATGTGAAAAAAAAAAGAAAGAAAGAATTCCAGTTTTAATAGCCTCCGGTTGTTTGAAAATTAGTGGTTTCATAGACTTTAAAGACCATTAAAGGGCAATGGACCATATTTCAACAAAACCTTAGTCTTCTGATAAGAGTCTGCTTACAAATGACTAAGAGATTTTCTAGAACTATTTTTTTATCTTTATTAGACTATAATTGTTTTACAGTATTGTGCCAGTTTGAATAGACTTTTAATATGTTAAGGGAGTGATCCTTAATCTGAAGTCTGCAAAAGCCAGATAGATATTATATATTTATCAATGATACTATGTAGCTTAAATTTATTTTGTCTGAATTGCAAGTAGGACCTACAACTTGCAACTTCCAACTGAGTGTGGGAAAGGCGGTTGAACTAATCAGAAGTTCTTGTTGGCAGATGTAAATATCTTCGATTAACTGAAGATAGGAATATAATTTATTAATTAATAAATGGACATTTTTCGTGAAGTCTATGCCAGCAGATAATAAAAAGGAAACAATGGTTGAAAAGAATTAAGATCAACTTAAAGGATAAAATTTTAGAATCTACTGCATCTCTTTAAAAACAAGACAACCAGCCATTCTTCTGAAATGGTTCTACTGTGTACAAAGATGGGAAGACTCTATTACTTAATTTTTGATATTCCTTTTACTTGTGACTTTCTGGTTTAGGTTCAGGCAAATACAGGTAATAATTTGCTGTTATTAAGTGTGTATCTGAGGTTGAGTACTAAGGGTTTCAGTAAGCTTCCCCTCTCTTCTTCATTGTTATGTGTACTCTGTGCCTAGAGAGGCTTTGACCCAGCCTTGAGACATCCGTCCTTTTCCATTGCAGGAGAAGGATGACATCCAGAGGGCAGAATGCATGTTGCAGCAGGCGGAGAGGCTGGGCTGCCGGCAATTTGTCACCGCCACAGATGTGGTCCGAGGGAACCCCAAGTTGAACTTGGCCTTTATTGCCAACCTCTTTAACAGATACCCTGCCTTGCACAAACCCGAGAACCAGGACATCGACTGGGGGGCTCTCGAAGGTAACTGGAAACCAGTTGCTTCAGTGTTCGGAAAAGCATTCACAATTCTAATTCGAGGGCAATTCAAAATCACCTCCTAAGCAATCATAAGCCCCTCACGTGGAAGATTTGCAAACAGGTCATCAGTTCTCTGGAACATAACAAAGAGAATAGATTCATCAAGTCAATTACAGCCAAGCAGGAATAATCAAATACCATTATATCACCTCCATTATACGTAGGCCTCATCCATTATCAGAATTAAGTGTTTGAGGGAAGACAGTGCATTTAGTTATCCGATGAAATGAATCCTGAGCTCCGAAAACCTAGTTTATGTACTTAATGGACTGAGTGTTAATTCCTAGAGGCAAGAAATCGCAGCCACTCATCATCTAAGAATGATATTTATGCTAAGAGGTGCCTACTGAGGTTTTTGTTTTGTTTCTTTGATTTGGGTAACGGGGGTCACAAAATAATATTTTGAGGCAGAACCCATGACAGTTATATTTAGGGGGTTAACGCCCTAAGACTGGACAAAAATCACATAGCTTTAGTCAAGTTCTACTAGGTGAGAGTACCAGAGATGTTTCTCTTTTTTTCATCATGCATTAGTCCCAATATTGAGACAGAAAATCAATACGGAAGTAATAATAAGTGAATATCACCAAAGAAAGAAAATCCAGATTTAAAGAATTGGTTGATCCTTTTCTGCAATGCTTTACTCTAGCCAGAAGTGCAAACTCAATTCATGTTCCAACACTGCTGCGTTTGTATGATTTGATAAATGGTGGTCGGGGGTCTGTGCATCCTGTTTACCAAATATGTATATCAAGCCCTCTGATCACCCATTTCCAGCGGCCTCTAGATCGTCCACATTTGGGTCCATCCCTATCGCTTGACATTCAGCATATACAAGATGGAATTGATCATTTCCCCCTCCCCCATTGCCTTTCTACCCCCCACCTCCATCCCACCTACTCGCCTTTAGAATTCTCCATTTCCATTAATCATACCACATTTTTTTTCTTTAGTTACCAAAACTCTGGGTTCCACTTTGATATCTTCTTCTCCTTCACCCCTAAATCTCTTCAGTCAACAAATACTACTAATTCTTCCCTCAGAATGACTGTTATTTTTCCTTTCTGCTTTTCTGGACTCATTAAATCATACACCAACTATTTCAGTAGGTCTTAGGGGCCTAGTCCTCCATCCATCAAGCACTTGAATGTGCCCACGTGCTGGTGTCAAACACTATCCCCTCTGTGTGTCTAATTTAAATGCATATTGCCTTTCAGTAATTCTGCACACTGCTGCCAGGCATATCACTATACTGCTTTCATTTTATCTCTGCCTTGCTCAAGAATTTATTATAGTAATAAAAAAAAAGAACCCATCATGACTGCCATTGTCTAATATATCAACCAAAATATGCTACCTAGCATCCAAAGATCCCTGATTCTGGTTCCAGCCGGTAGACAACCTTATCTCTGTGGACTGTACAACACAGATCCCTGAAAAATCAGTTCCTAATGGTTTTAGTACCGACCTTGCCTGTCACTCCCTTTGTGTTCATATGTACACAATCTCCTACTCCCACTCCTTACTTATCCCCCCAAATCCTCTCCTCTTTCATCTTTCCTATTCAGATTTTACTAGCCCTCTAAGATACAGTGCAAATTACACTTGCCTCCAAATTTAACCCATACAATTCTCTCCTTTGTCTCAACTCAGATATAAACGTCTACCTCATATGTTAGCCCTCCCTGCATGATCCTTCTTTGATGCTTAAAATACTTGTCTTTCCAGAAACAATGTAAGCCATGTTTTTTTTTTGTTTTTGTTTTTTTGCCATTTCAATTCAATGAGTGTCTCTATAGCATCTATTAGTAACATCTTGTGTGCTACTAATAGACGCTTCAGAGGTACTTTTTGAATTGAAATGGCAAAAAAAATTAACACAGAATAGCAACCCTCATCCAAATCCATTAGGGTTTTTATTTTTTTCATTCTACTTTCAGTATTTATCACAGCCCCTTTAGTTCAACTTTGATCATAAAAAAGGCATATTTTGAAAGATAACTGGTCTTCATTCCTTTAGGTGAGACAAGAGAAGAGCGGACATTTAGGAACTGGATGAACTCCTTGGGTGTAAACCCTCGAGTCAATCACTTGTATAGGTAAGGATTATTGAGAGATTCTTCATTAATATGAGGTACCAAGACCTGGAAAGATCCCCAAGATTTCAAATACCACTCTGGTATGCAGTTCTCTTCACAGAATGTGCGCCCGCCAGTGAGAAGGGGAAAATGCTACACTGGGTGGCAGATGTTGAGAAACTCACTTCCATACAACAGCTTTGCTGTGTGTCACCAAAATCATAACCCAGCCGCAAGAGGGCAGATTGACTGCCTGTTGTAAACCCAAGATCTGCACACAGCAGGCCAGACAGTAAATGTGAAGTTTGTGTTTGCGTCTCCTGTACCATTTGTCAGCACCATATTTCTTTTTCTGGAGGCTGCGTGTTTCTGTTGAACGGACATGGGTGGTCACACTTGGGGGAGACCTCCAGTAAATTCCCTCCCTTTCTCTGAGTCGAAGCGTCTTCACCTCTAAAGATGCAGATAATGATACCAATGTTGCCAAGTTGCTGGGAATGTTCCTTGAGCTAATATATAAGGAATCGTCTTGCCCACTGCAGGAGCCTCATAAACGCTGGGTATCTGAGAATTCTTTTGTGTTTGTTTTTGTTCAGCGACTTATCAGACGCCCTGGTCATCTTCCAGCTCTATGAGAAGATTAAAGTCCCTGTTGATTGGAACAGAGTAAACAAACCACCATACCCCAAACTGGGGGGCAATATGAAGAAGGTAAACAATGACTCTTCTGATGTTCTGGTGGGCAGGTGAAGCCACAGCCTGCAAGAGCACCTTGTGGACACTTTACCAGGAGGCCCGACTTAGCTAAGAAGTGTTTATCCAGGGATTAAATTAGAGTACTGCAATCAGAAAGCTGAATGGTTTTATTAAAGGGAGCTCATTATTTCAGTTGATTACTTATTTATAATTCCGTGTTGGATGTCTTTAAACATTATGATGTAAAAATTCTAATTAAGATAATTAGAGCAAGCAGAGCTGCAGGGTTGCTTTCTCCCCAGCAAGATCCTCATTCTAATTTTCTGAAGAATAGAGACCTTGTACTAACAGTTTGACTTGCACAAATAGTCTGTCTCGTGTCCACGTGGTGGGAACACATTATTTTATAAAAGCAGGCACAGGGTTGGCATGAACACTTCCCACCATTTCTCATCCCTGTGGCCCAGGGATCCATAAGTCGTAGCCACGGGAATACCTGTCCCTCATGTCGGTCCATTGTGTGCATGTAGGATGGAGAATCTAGATTTTCCATGTCCATCTCTACGAATTCAGCTATTTTAGGAATATTATAGACAGGTTACTTAGTATGGCTCTCTAGTTTTGTAGCGTGATATCACCAGGAAAATGTTCATTGTCATCATTCATTTTGGTTTTGCACTTAAAGTACACTATGAACTTTTTTTTTCTTTTGGTGGGAGTGAGGGGTTCCATTTAAGCAAAGATGGAAAATTATTTGACTAACTTAGAATCCTAGAATTGCAGATCCAGGTGAGACTCGAGAGGTCATTTGAGCTGACCTTATGAATTCATTACGTGTCTTTATTTTTATTGTCTTGTGTTCTCTGGTATTTATCGTCATAGAGGTGAGGACATTAGATTGTTTCCCTTTCTGCTCACTAACAGCTTGAGAACTGTAACTATGCGGTGGAACTGGGGAAGAATCAAGCAAAGTTTTCCCTGGTTGGCATTGGTGGGCAAGATCTCAACGAAGGAAACCGCACCCTCACGTTGGCCTTGGTCTGGCAGTTAATGAGAAGGTAATACAACTCAGGGGGATGGTGTTGTATTGAATGTATTCTTTAGCTAGAAAAATACTAGAAAATTTCAGGGATGTGATTAAATTTAATAAAACTATATTATAAGCTAAACTTAAAACCAAAGAAATTGGGGGGGAGCTCCTATTTTTTTTTCCTTCCTTTCAATTCTGTCAGTTTTGTTTCAGGTACTTTGAAACTCTGTTATTAGGTCCGTTGGTGTTTTTGATTATGTTCTCTTAATGAATCACCCTTTTTCACTGTGGAGTGACCCTCTTTATGCCTGGTAATATTCTTTTTTCTGAAACCTATTTTTCCTGATACTAATACAGCCACTCTAGCTTCTTCTTGATTAGTTTTAGCATGGCACATGTTTTTCCATCCTTTAACTTTTAACTGATCTGGGTAAATACAGTCACTTATCTTTTAAAGGGACTTTCAAAGTGGGGGCAGGGGGGAAGATGCTGTCTTTACCTACGTATCTGTCATTTCAGATGCTCTTCTTCCCACGGCGTAGATCCAGATTTCCATCTGACGTCATTTGCCTTCTACTTGAACTATTTCTAGTACTGCAGATCTGTTGGCAAGGGATTATCTCACCTTCTATATGTCTGAGAAAGTCTTTATTTCATTTTCATTTTTGAAAGGTATTTTATCTGAGTGTAGAATTCTAGGTTGATAGCTTTTTCAGTATTTGAAGATAGTGTTCACTGTCTTCTAGCTTGCATTGCTTCCAATGATAAATCTGTTGTCATTGCTCTCTTCATTCTTCTATCTTTTTGCCTCAGGCTTCTAAGATTTTCTTTTAATCACTCATTTTAAGTAATTTGATTATGACGTGCTTTGGTGTTTCTTGTGCTTGAGGTTTGTTGAGCTTCTTAAATCTGTGAGTTTACAGTCTTCATCAAATATGGAAAAATTTGGGCCTTGATTTCTTCAAATATAACTCCTGTACCCACCTACCCTGGTTTTTTGGGAACTCCAGGTATTTGGTCATTTGAAGTTGTCTCAGAATTCGTTGATGCTCAAATCATCTTTTTCCTTTACATTTCATTTTTTTCCCTCCCTCTGTTTAATTTGGGATCATTTCTCTTGCCCTGTCTTAAATTCACTACTTTCTTCTTCTATAATGTCTACCGTTAATTCCATTTGGTACATATGTTTTTATCTCAGACATGATAGTTTTCATGTATAGAAATTTGATTTGGGTCTTTTTGACATCTCCTATATCTCTTTTTTAAAGCTTCTTGGCTGTTATTTCTGGGTCTGTTTCTATTAATTGATTTTTATCCTCATTATGGGTCATATTTTCCTTCTTCTTTGCATGACTACTGATTTTTCATTGTACGTGAGGCACCATGAATTTTACCTTGCTGTATGCTAGATGTTTCTGTATTCCTTTAAATAGTCTTGAATTTTGTCCTGGGATGCAGTTAAATTACTTAAACACAATTGATCCTTTTGGGGCTTATTTAAAATCTTAATTAATCTTGAGCTAATTTTGTCTCTCAATACTGATATCATCTCTTCTGAGTCCTTTACTTGATGTTCCATATATCGTGAGATTTTTTCACTCTGACTGGTGGGAACCAAATTTCTACCAGCCCTGTGTGAACTCCAAGGATTGTTCTGCCCATTCATTTCTGAAAGTTCTTTTCCCAGCCTCTGGTCATTTTCTCCCAGGCATGCACCAGGTAACACTCAGCTGAACACTGGAGGCAAACCCTCTGAAGATCTCTGGAGCTTTCTTTCTGGATGACTCTGTCCTCTCCAGGCAGCCCTCTTCTCTCTGCTCTTCTGCCCCACACGTTCTAGCACCCTGGCGTCCTGGAGTTCTCAACCCTGTCCCGTCAGCTTGTGGGGCCTGCCGTGCTCTGTTTGAGTTCTTTCTCCCTCCACTGCAGCCTGGAAACTCTCCATGCAATAATCTGGGACAATCTTAGGGCTCCCCACGTGTGTCTTTCTTCTCTGAGGGACCACTGTTTTGTATTTTCTGTACTCCAGTGTCTGAACAACATCGGTTTATATGTTTTCATTGTGTTTTATGGGTTTAAGGCAGAAGGGTAAACGGGTCCCTGTTATTCCATCAGGACCAGAAGCAGAATCTCCTGCTACGTCCTTAACAGAGAACTTCAGATAGCTTTTAGAGTCAAACGTACACTTGGTTAACGCGAGAGCTGTGTGGCTATATTGTTTAAGCAATAGTAGAATGTAATAAGATATACAAATAGAAAATAAATGCTGAGAAAAGTAAGCAATTTCTTACGCAAAAGTATGAACCTGGGAAGAAGTCTCGATAGCAAATCTGTAAGCATACACTGGCTTACTTTTACCTCCCTTGCTCTTTCCCCCATCCTGATAGCTCTGACCAGGCAGACGTCTTCCATTCCTTCTCTAGAACCTACGTTACTGTGACTTAATTCGTTTTTCTACCTGCAAGGACGTCCCGGAAACCATATGTCACGTTACATTATGTCTACCAAGGTAACGGCAGAGACAAGGTTTGTCCCTAAGCAGTGCAGCTTCCTTCCCTGGCCACTGTCTGCAGATCCTAATATTTATAATGGTCCTTGGAGTAATGATGTCTGTGTCTCCAGGTGATGTAGGATGATCAGAAGTGATCATAATCGATTTAACTACCTGATTGACATGGGCTTCATTAAGTGTGATCCTCCATTACCCCTTTCTCAACTGAGATCTCTTTAATGATTGAAGGCATATGTCATAAGGCTTCTCTGGCACAGAAAACTCCCAAGCTAAAGAAACTTTAGCCTCTATTTTACTGCATGTGTCTAGAACGGCACTGAAAGTTCCTAAGGGCCGTTCTCACCAGTGGATTTTCAGAAACAAGTTCTGAACTAGTCTCTGTTTTCTTTCACATGTGTGTTTAATTCTTAACAGACTGGCTTTTGGCACTGATTGCTGTAAAAACCAAAGCAGAAGTCTTTTTAGTTGCAACAGTTAAATTGACTCATGGGTTTGAAGATGAAATAATCTTTGATATTTTCTGTTTAAAAAAAACAACTCAGGCCAACTCTATTCTATTTTGAATTTCATGATACCTGAAAACCACCTTGTAATATGATCTTCTTTCTAGAAGTTTTATAAAAATGTGACCCAACATCATAGTTTAAGGCTGGTATATATATGATAAGGGCTAGTTTGCTGCTATATCTCTACTTGATTAATAAGTCATATTTTTCACGAGTCATTTTTTTAATTAATTAATTTATTAACTAGTCAATTAATTTATTGGCTGCTTTGGGTCTTCATTGCTGCGTGCGGGCTTTTTCTAGTTGTGGTGAGTGGGGGCTACTCTTCATTGCGGTGCACGGGCTTCTCATTTTGGTGGCTTCTCTTGTTGTGGAGCATGGGCTCTAGGCATGTGGGCTCAGTAGTTGTGGCACACGGGCTTACTTGCCCCGAGGCATGTGGGATATTCCTGGACCAAGGATTGAACCCATATCCCCTGCATTGGCAGGTGGATTCTTAACCACTGCATCACCAGGAAGTCCTCTCATGAGTCTTTACAAGAATTGTGCCTATAAAGGAATGGACAGAAAAATACGTTACTGTGAAAGGCGATGAAATGACTGATAATTATGTAAATGCCACCAGAAGGGAATGTTTTTTTCTCTGTGTGCCACACATTAATAGACCTAATAAATTTAGAGCCCGTTCTAGCTGGAATTTGTTTCATTGGATTGCACAGATGCACTAATTTGGTCATTTATCTGGACAATAAATGGCATGTCATTTTTCCTCCTAAAAACAAATGAAAGCTTGAACCTCCCTTTCCCCTTCAGCAGCCTGGAAATCGTTCTCGGATTGGAAAGCTGGCAAATTGCATGTGTGTAAATTTGGAGACAAAAGCCTGAGGCACGTAGGCTGCCAGCAGACAGCAACAATAGTTAGACTCCAGCATATGAAGCAAGCAAAGGAGGGAATTCTCCCCAAATCAGGCAGGCTACGGATGGTGAATTGGGGCTAGGGCCTTGAAAAACAAAACACGGAGGTATGTCCCTCTGGGTCACATGTTAAATAAATAAAACAGGTGTTTGATGGCAGGAAGGCACAGAAGTCATAATCACAGGCTCTCTAGCCCCACACCCCATCCATGGTCTGCTGTTGGATGAGGCCCTGGCTAAAGCTGGGGCTCACGGGCTGTTTTATTTGGACAGAGGGCTTCTCAGCACAGTGCGGTGTGCAAACACCAGGGATATTGGGATCTTGTCCGGAGGGTTTAATAATAGCATAGTCCCCCCAAAACATGTTTCATGGTAAAGAGTGATTATCTCACAAGAAAATTCCCAGGAAGACACAAGCCAAATTGACATTTGTTTTCAATTCTGAATCTACATTTGATGCTTTGCGGACCAACCAGACTGGAGTCTCCAGCCTAATTCTGACCCTTCTTCCTTTTGTTTTTTCGCTGTCCTTACAAGTGGGTGTCTGATTCCATTTGAACCTCCCACCGCCCTTGAGGTGGCAGAAGGACAGGTTTGTGCTCGCTAGCACTGTGTGCCACCACAGGGGGCGGTTCTCAGACCCCCAAAAGCAGTCAGCCGCCTCCACGATGTTCTGGTCCCTCTAAGTCTCCCTGTTCCTTTGTGGCCTTTCGTATTTGTATGAATAGACTTTTGTGTAAAGGTGAGCTTCTCCTCTGCACCATTTTCTTCCCTCGCTCAAGAAGTGGCTTGAGAGCATCACTTCTGTCCACTTGAGAGAGTCAACGAAGCGGGCTGGGGCTCCTGGCAAAGGGTAGTGAGAGCTGGGTCCTGAGATGAGTGAGGCAGCTGGAAGATTAAACCTAGTTTGTGTCTTTTATGGACATGACCTGATGAAACAGGCACGAACCCACCATTTCTTAATGAGTGGACTAGGCAGATGTTCTTAGATGGTATAGTAAATGCTAGTAACTTAATGCACATGCTATTAGGAAACAAGTCGATTATGACGTGAATTATAAGATCAACCTCAGGCCTTTTTCCAAACTAGTAGTGTGTTGAAAATCTGCCTGGAATTATCCCGTCTGTACTCATTATGCGTTAGCATTTTGGTTCCATCTCTGGGCCCAGACTGAGCATTTCTCGTCTTGACTTTCTCCTTGCTTTTCCTGGGAGAAAATCATTCTGTTTATTTCACCTACTAGTCTACTCTTTCATTTGCTAGATGCTGAGTATGTACTGGGCACTCTGCTAACCCCTGAAAGCCCTGAGATGAGCATGCTATATGGACTCTGTCCAAGGGTGAGAGAGACGTGCACATCAACTCCATTGAAAGCTCTGGGAAACAGGCTGGAAGCAAGTGTAGCAATAATGATTAATACACTGCATGGGTCGGAAAAGTGATGCTTGAGCTGGGACTTGTTCACAGGATTAGAAATTCACTAGAGAGGAAGGACATCCAAGGCAGAGAGTGCAGCTGAGTTACGGAAGCAGGAGGCAGGAGGGCACATGGTGTGGTCGGTGAGTTGCCAGTGGTGCTGTGTGGTTGAAACATGAGTGTGTGTGTCCATGAGGGAAACAAGGATACGGCCTTGAAGAAGTGGGAAAAGGAGGAAATCAGAGATGCACTGAAAAGGGACACTCAGGTCAAATTGTGAAAGGACTCATGTGCCATTCTAAGGAATTTGACCTGTGTTTTGGGGGCCTCGGAGAATCACTTTAAATGACATGACCAGAAGAGTAGTTCAGGAGGGAAATTCTGTGAAGAGGAGAGACAGAATGAAGTGGAACCAGCTGATGTGAGGGAGTCTGGGGAGGTGTCACTGAGAGAAGTAGGATGCCAGAAATTGGGCCACATGATTTTATTTTTTTGATAAAGAAAAGTTGCAGAAGCCCTTTTCCTCCCCATCGCCAATGATGGGAAAGTGCTTTCACCGGAAGGAAACAGGGCATCGCTCCTGTTTCTGAGATTACACTTGAAAACCATATGGGAAATCATGGGAGAACTGTGTTTTGCACAGAAGCAGTAACTGGAGGAAGAGACCCCATGGATTATGTAATAAGCAAAATCCTGGGCACCCAAGTGGAGGGTGACCTCATTTAGGGAGGCCCTCTAGACAGGACTCAATGGCAGGATCCTTGAGTTTCAGTCTGGACGACACACACTGAAACCCTAGTCTTTGGTGGGTAATTTGAGCCACCCCCCTTACCAGACTGAACCGTGAGACCAGCAGACCTGCCCACCTGCTCTACTGCCTGGCTCTCTCCCTGTATTTACCCTTTGAGGGAGATTAGCCTGGGGAGTGGTGAGTCTTCTCTGCTCCATGGAATTTTAAGAGCTTGAAGCATCTTCTTGTTTCCCCCACAAAACCCACTTCTCATAACAGCATGTATCTAAGGCAATTCTTACTCTCAAACTAGAGACGAACTAGAAATTAATCTGTATTCCCAATGTTTCTACTTCTATGGTATACAGAGGAAACTCTTTTATATTTGTTCTTGGCTTCTTGGGCTTTTCTTTTTTTATTGAAGTATAGCTGATTTACAATGCTGTATTAATTTTTGCTGTACAGCAAAGTGATTCAGTTATATGTGTATATGTATGTGTGTGTGTGTGTGTGTGTGTGTGTATACATTTTTTCATATTCTTTTCCATTGTGGTTTATCGCAGTGTATTGAATATAGTTCCCGGTGCTCTACAGTAGGACCTTGTTGTTTATCCATTCTGTATACAATACTTTGCATCTCCTAACTCCAAACTCCCAATCCATCTCTCCTCCATCTTCTTCTTCCCCCTTGGCAACCACAAGTCTGTTGTCTATGTCCGTGAGTCTCTTTCTGTTCCATAGATAGTTTCATTTGTGTCATATTTTAGATTCCACATATAAATGATATATAGATATGGTGTTTGTCTTTCTGACTGACTTCACTTAGTATGATAACCTCTAGTTCCATCCATGTTGCTGCAAATGGCATTATTTCATTCTTTTAATGGCTGAGTAATATTCCATTGTATATATGTGCCACATCTTCTTTATCCATTAACCTGTTAATGGATATTTCCATGTCTGGGTTATTGTGAATAGTGCTGCTATAAATATTGGGGTGCATTTATCTTTTTGAATTAGAGTTTCATTCAGATATATGTTCTTGGGCTTTTCTAACGTTGAATTGTTCCTTGATTTTCATGGTTCCTTTAAGAAAAGCGTCACTGGTTCAAATTCTTTGCTTCATTTTCCTTTCCCTGCTTCTCTTCTGCTTTTCTCTCCCTATAATGACCGTGGTATTCACTCTGCATCTCACTCTAAGTGTAAAGTTCTGTTCTGTTATTCTAAAAAGAACTAATGTCATTACATATTCCTTTTTCCTCAAATGTAATGATGTCCAGGCCATCTTTTGGTAACAGGAAAAAAGAACTTTTCTATGCTAGCAACTCTCTGTAAATAGTGAATTCTTTTTGTTTTTTTAAATTTTTATTGGAGTATAGTTGATTTACAATGTTGTATTACTTCCTGCTGTATAGCAAAGTGAATCAGTTATGCATATACATATACCCACTCTTTTTTAGATTCTTTTCCTATTTAGGTCATTACAGAGTATTGAGAAGAGTTCCCTGGGCTATACAATAGTGAATTCTTTTTTTTTTTTAAATTATTTTTATTATTTTTTTGGGGGGTACACCAACTTCAATCGTCTGTTTTTATACACATATCCCCGTATTCCCTCCCTTCCTTGACTCCCCCCGCCTCGAGTCCCCCCCACCCTCCCCGCCCCAGTCCTCTAAGGCATCTTCCATCCTCGAGTTGAACTCCCTTTGTTATACAGCAACTTCCCACTGGCTATCTATTTTACAGTTGGTAGTATACATATGTCTGTGCTACTCTCTCGCTTCGTCTCAGCTTCCCCTTCACCCCCCGCCCCCTCCCAAACCTCGAGTTCTTCAGTCCATTCTCTGTATCTGAGTCCTTGTTCTTGTCACTGAGTTCATCAGTACCATTTTTAGGACAATAGTGAATTCTTTAGCCGCTTTTCTCTGGAAATCATTCTTGATTTTGTTCAGGTACACACTGAATATTCTTGAAGAAATTGGAGGTGGGCAGAAGGTCAACGACGACACTATCGTCACCTGGGTGAATGAAACATTGAAGGGAGCGGAGAAGAGTTCATCCATCTCTAGTTTCAAGGTAACCTGCTTCATCCCCTGCTCGTGGCCACCGGAGCGTCACGCCCGTCTTTATTGCGTTCACTCTGTTTTCAAGAGTGACCTTCAGTGTGAGGTCTTTGCGGCTCCCCCCCCATCGTGATTTTGCTTGAATGACCCATTGTTGTTCTGATATTCTTAGGCCATTTCATTGACAAATTTCTTGTCATTTTCTCCCGTAATAATTAATTTAAAAAACCCAATCTTTTTCACATGGGATTTTAGACATTAGAGGACTGGGGCGGGGAGGGTGGGGGGGACTCGAGGCGGGGGAGTCAAGGAAGGGAGGGAATACGGGGATATGTGTATAAAAGCAGATGATTGAACTTGGTGTACCCCCTAAAAATAATAAATAAATTAATTTAAATAAATAAATAAATAAACAATATTGCTAAGTTAACTACTTTGACACCTTGCTTAAACAAAATATCTCTTAAAAAAAAAAAACCCAATCGTTTTTCACATGGGATTTTAGACATTGCTCTTCCAAAGCAACATAAAATGTAATATTTTTTAAATGTACACAGCTCCGTGGTTCAGATCGTTAGTATAATGATGGTGAAATGTAAAATGCTAAAAGATCTCCCATGGGGTGTTTTTTGAGAAAAAGCAGTTGTGTACTTGTAGCCAAATCCCATTTTTATTAATAACAGCTTTATATTTTATTACATTTCTTCACTCATGTTTTATACATTAGCTGGATCCTTCCTCAGGGGCCCTGTGCACTTGATCCACACTATAATGTCTGCATCGCATCTTAACTACATTTGCCCGGTTTAAAGGTCAAGCTTGGTGGGGAGCGACCCCTTCACAGTTATATTAACAGGGTAGGTGAGGCAGTTCATCATGCTATCAATCCTCCGCTTCAAAATCAAGAAAAAAAAGAAATGAAAATCTCTCCTCTCCCAGAAAGGGCAGAAGGTATATCTCTGGGCTGGGCTGTACCGGGAGTGCCCAGTCCCTGTGAACTCAGCACAGGAAACAGCCAGCTCTGTCCTGCCTCTGCTCACCATCTTCTTGGTCTGGAGGTTGAAGCGGAGCCTGGTGACAGATGTGAGCAAGTCCTTTCAGAAAGAGATTTGGGAAGGCAGCAGCCAAGGGCACAGGAGAAGGGCACTCCCAGGATGGAGTGTGCTCTGAGTACCAGGGTGTCCTTGTTTGTAATAGGGGCTCCTCATTTCCTCTTCACAGACGTTATGAAGACAGCTTTACTATTTTCTTGATTTTTTTTGGGGTGGGGACCACGTCACACGTTATGCAGGATCTTAATTCCTAGACCAAGGATCGAACCTGCGCCCCCTGCAGTGGAAGTGCGGAGTCTTAACCACTGGACCACCAGTTTTATAGTGAGGAAACTGGGGGCTCATTTAACTCCTGAGGTTACAGCTAGTAATTGCATGTGATATCCATCAGGGAGGGGAAAGCACCTTTGACCTGCGAGGTGAGGTTATAGAGCAGAGTGTATCTATAGGTCACTTGACCGTGGCTATGACGTGAAGAGCTCCGGGTGTTCATCTCTCTCTGAAACAGCTGCCACTTTACAGGAATGGAGCCCATGTTGTCACTCAGCAGCTTCTGGGGCTGGGGTCAGGGTCATCCTGCGGGGGATTCACTCTTGGGGATGGTTGACAATGTTCTTCTCCCTGTGATGCTCTGGGCTGATTTTCTCCCGTCTTCTCACCGAGTCATTACAGAATTGACTTAGGTCAAAAGGACCACAAAGGGAAATTGTCACATTAGCCCCACACTGCTTTTAAGTGAAACCCTTCAAAAAATGAGCATGGCCCACCCCTGATTAACCACTGTGGAAACAGTGCTGGGCCCTCCTCACCTATGAGCGCTGCCCGCTGCTGGTCATCTCGCTGCCTGTCAGCCCACCCAGACTGTGGGAAGAAAGTAGGAAAGAAGGTGAAACTCCAATTGCTCCACTTCGCTTCTCTTGTGCTTCTTCGCCAGAAAATTCTATGGAGATGGAAGCTCAGGCTAATGGTGGAAGTTAGATGACAATCATATGTGTATTGATTTTAATTTGGTGGTAGTTCTTATATTACCCAGAAGTAAATAAAAACGGACCCATTCTATTTTTTAAAATATTATTGTACGTCTACAGGGGGCCAGTGCCGGCGACCTAGCATCTTGCAGGGGTCCTGTGTCTTGTTTCTTGGTTAGAACTGGTTCTGATTTGGACCCTCAAGGTATGGGGTGTTTGGAGTTCACTGTGCTCAGACCGTGACATGCAGTTGCCTTGCCATGTCTGTACTCACAGGTGCAGAGTCTTGTGCATTTACACCTTAAGAGCATTCACAGCTCTGGGTGTGCCCATCAACCTGTTTACAGATGCCAAAGAAAGAGCCCAAGATTTCAAGTCAGAATACCTGGGTTCAGATCCCCGCCCCAGCACTTATCAGTAAGCCACGTGACCTCAGAAACTCCCTCTGCTTGCTGTAAAGTAGGATTAGACTCCTCCATCCGAGGTTTGTGGCAGTACGTGAGGTAACCTGTTGAAAGTGCTGAGCCAATGGTGAGACCAATGGATATTAGTTGCTGTCACTGCATTTGGTCGCATAATTGCTGTCACTGTCTCCCTGGACCTGTGGACCCTTTTCTTTCTCTGAGGTCCCCAGGAGAGGAGCCTTTACTGACTCTCCTGTTCAACTGAGCCCACACCACTGTCCTTGCCCGTCCCCTCTGGGGTGTCCCCCCAAAACGAAGCAGGGTTTCTCTTAATGTCTTTAGTCTCTCCTTACTGATGGTTTCTTTTTCAAATCATCCCTTCCTCTAGTAACAGCCAGTACTTGAATGAAACGTACTATATATCAACCTCTGCTTTTCTCGAATGGTGCTAACTTCCTTCCATTCACTACTTGAGAATGACTGCCTGCCTGTTGGCAGACAATGGGTTTCCGCTGCTTAGTGAGCCACCAGGAAGCTACGGATGCCCCTAGAGAAATGACATTTGGTCTGAAACACCGTGTGCCACACTGTGGCATTTCCCAGACCAGGATGTATGTGTTTCATATTTAATAGGAAAGAACCAGTCCAGTGGTGAAGACTCCATGCTTCAAATGCAGGGGGTGCAGGTTCCATCCCTGGTTGGGGAACTAGGATCCCACATGCCATGCAGCACGGCCAAAAATCAATCAATCAATCAATCAATCAACCAACCAACCAAGCAGCCAACCAACCGCTCACTTTCCTCAAGCCAAATAGGAGTAACTTGGGAGCATATTGCTAAAACCCATGCTTTCTCTCTGTGCAGGACCCAAAGATTAGTACAAGTCTGCCCGTCCTGGATCTCATCGATGCCATTCAACCGGGTTCCATCAACTATGACCTCCTGAAGACAGAAAACCTGAACGATGACGAGAAACTCAACAATGCAAAGTATGTAAATAAACCTGAGGTCGGGGAGGGAAGGACCAGCTGGCAGCTGGGTAGCTGTGAACTCTGGTGCCCGTGCCTTCGTGCAGACACTTCTGGTTTCACTCTTGATGCTTCTTCTTCTCGTGACTTATTGTCTCATCCTCACTGTTTTCGATACTGTGCAATGGCCGTTTAAGGCTCTAGGTGTTAGAGGGAGCGAGACGAAAAACGATTGGTAACAATTGAAACAAGTGAAATTGGAAATAGTCGGCTCTTCCGATTGATCAGCAAGCCTGTAATTTCACAAAACCAATTTCCTAATCATAACCCATGCGGGGCGTCCTGAATAGAGTTTGTGCACGGTGGGTGCAAATACAGACACCCTGTCTGTGAGTCTCCGTGGCTGTGCGTGGGCAGGGGTGGGTCTCAAGACCAGAGTCTTCCCCAGCTTGAGAGCAGCTGCCATTTGCTTTACGTGTACAGTGAGGGTTAGCAGACCCCAAATTTGGTCTGTTGTCAGCTTTTATACATCAGGCTTTATCTATATAGTTTCTATAGCTCCTTCCCTGATGCAACAGCGGAGTCCAACAGTTGTGGCAAAGCCCACAGCGTCTGAAGTATTTACTATCTGGTCTTTACGGAAAGCTTGCTGACCTCTACCCTAGAGAGGTGCCTTTCTCAGAGCAGGCAGTATTAGTTCCTAGAGCTGTCCTAACAAAACACCACAAACAAGGTGACTTCAAACAAGAGAAAGTTCTTCTCTCACTGTTGTGGAGAGAGGTCCAAGATCAAGGTGTCAGCAGGGTAGTTCCTTCTGAGGGCTTCGGTGGAGAATCTGTCCCACACTTCCCTCCTCCCTTCTGGCGGTGGCCAGCCACCCTTGGCTTTGGGATGCATCACTCCAGTCTCCGCCCCCGTCTTCACATGACCTTCCCTGTGCTTCTGTGACTTCACATAGCTGTGTGTCTGTGTCTGCGTTTCTTCTTTTCTTTTAAGGACATCAGTCGTATTGGATTAGGGCTCCAACCTACCCCACCATGACCTCATCTTAACTAATTACATCTTAAATAACACTTTTTCCAAATAAGGTCACAATCTCAGGTACCAGGGGATAGGGCTTCCACATACGTTTCTGGGGGAACACAGTTCAACCCACAACACAAGTCCAGGGTTAACAAATGACTAGTGCCCAGCAGCCCTGCAGTATATCTAACCCAACAGTGCGCTTCTCTCTGTGCCCAGTTTGGGAAAGTGGGGACGTGTGTTCCTGGTATGCTGATGTTTAGCACAATCTGGTGGAGAGAAGAGAAATAATTAAAGAGCAGCTACAGTACAGTGTGAGGGATGGTATAGAAGGAGGATTCCAGGGTGCAATGGAGGGGCCAGGAAGGGAACCAAAGTTCTACCAAAAAACATCTAAGCCGGGATGGATCGAAAGGACAAGGAAGAAGGAGCCGGACAGGTGAAAGAGTTAGGAAGACTATCCCAGCAGAGGGAAGAATATGGATGAAGACCCAGAAATTAAAAAAAAAAAGAAAAAAAAGGTGTTGAGCCTATAGATGTTCACGAGGGATGTGATTAGGTCTAAGGCACTTGCTCAAGGTTTTACAATTATCAAGTGGTTCAGCTGAGATTTGAAGTCAGACTTCAGAGCCCTGGCTCCTAAGCACTCTCCTGTAAGGGCAAAATACAGAATTACTTAGAAAAATGGGTGAAAGGAATTGTATAGAATCCTAAAAATGGCTATGGTGGCAAGATTGCGCATGGTTGTTTTTTTTTTTTTCTAGCTCTATTTTCTACTTTTTGTACAATTTTTCCTCTATTTTATAATGGAAAAATTAATTGTATTTCATTAATAATTAATGTAGAGGAAGTGACTGAGAGGTGGACAAGGAGAAAGAATGGGGATACTCCTGCCTGATGCTCTTAAATGAATTTGATCAGTAAAGTAAGAGTAAAGTTATTTCAGGAGAGTGGAGGGAGTCATGGGGCTGTGGGTGGGATGGAGAATCTCTGGAGCAGCCATTGTAAGAGGAGACTAGGTAATGAATGAGGAGAATAAAAGAACTGCCAGGTAATAGTGTGGGCTCATTTGCAAACAGACTACAACGAATAAAAATTATCTTCCTATAACTGTAAACAGAGCAAAAATATTCTGCCGCAGCTATGGTAATCTTATGTGAAAAATGTGTAAGAGAAAACTCTGGTTATTCTACTATTATAGTAACATAAATAAACACACACGCGTGTAGGTGAGGATTAAAATGGAACAAGGAAGAAAAGAATGGATAGGTAAGGCTGAGGTGTTACAGATGCATTTGCTCTTTTTTCTGCTTTGTAAAAGTGTTTCTGTTGTTAAAATGGAGTCCGCACGCTTTCCCTAGCACACGCTCTTGTTCAGTTCTATGACTTTCTCTGCCACGTTAGCTCAAGCGAATAAGCATGGTGTCGGCACCAAAGTTTGCGGGAGTTAGGAAGCTCTCTAAAGACAAATAAAAAATTTGGTAGCTATCACGAGGCTGGACAGCAAGTTTGACGGAGTCAGGAGCTTTGTCAAGCCGGGATTTGCCCACAAATCTCGGGAGGAAGCCAGTGATTGGCTCCAGCCATACCAGGAATGAGGTCCTTATCGCAGATATAGTGTAGAGTATGTGGTATGGATTATATAGAATGACTATAACTGTGATCCTGAGGGGCCCCTTCATACTTGCCCAGGCTCCCCTCATTCTTCCTCTTTTCTCTTTTAGGTATGCCATCTCTATGGCCCGAAAAATTGGAGCAAGAGTGTATGCCCTTCCAGAAGACCTGGTTGAAGTGAACCCCAAGATGGTCATGACAGTGTTTGCTTGCCTCATGGGGAAAGGAATGAAGAGGGTGTAAGCCCCAGCAGGCGGGGCTAGAGGTGCACATGGGTTTCTGACTGCTCAGTACCAGGTGCTCCCAGGAAACATGGAGACAAGTCAAGCCATTCCAGAGTGTTCAACTTGGTGACATTATACAAGATTCCCAAAGAATATATATCTATTCAGCCAAGTAGCCTTCGTGTATTTAACAAAAAGTGCTTTATTCTTTGCAAAAGACCCAGTCTCTTACAAATATTTTTTCATCACTGAATTGATTGTTTCTTTGAAAACCTCGAGAAAAAAAGTTTTTTTCCAGGCACCCATCTTGCTTTTGCTGTTATAGTCAAGTATAGAAGCTGCAGTGTGGTTCATTTTAACATGATCTTTCGAACCAGCTTAAACTGGCTGCCTTTTTGTTCAGGGTGAGAACAGGAGGGGAGAGTCATCAAACCAGCCCTAAAATCATCTTCTGGAGGCCAGCGTTTGATCTGTTACATGCCTCCTTCGTGTCGCCCTTCTCCTACACTGTCTCCCTGTGACTTTGCTCTCCACCCTCTCAGAACTCTGCCTTCTCAGTGGCCCATCTCTGCTGGCCATCCTCCTGTCGGGGCCATTTGGATCATCTGACAAATAAGTCGGGCTGTTGGGGTCCCCAAGAGTCTCTGGTAACCTGTAGACCTGAGAGTCATCATCAGAGTCTTTTCTCAGAACTAGGGTCCCAAATGTCATCAGATTTTATTTTTTCAGTCAACAGGAAGCCCTCTGTTTTTAACCCTAGGATTTGGGCTCTGATCAGATCTAACATCTCGAATACTGTGCCTTCAAATAGATTCTTAAGTAACTCTTGGTAGAAAGTTTTATCCAAGAAGGGTGTCATTGGGCAGAAACCACGAGGGGGCAGTGTGGAGCCATAACAAAGCACCTGTTCTCGGGGGCCGCCTCTCCGTGTATTCAGCCCTGTGTTAGATCTAGTTATTGTTGGTACTGCTAAATATCTGGTGACTGGGAACCATCTTGCTCTGATTTCATTTGCTCATAGATCATAGTGCATGTGATTGCTGCCAGGCTATAGGATCAATGTTTACTTTTTTGGTACCCCCAAGCTCCCAGGGGCCATATGTGCCAATGACCCATGCCTCCATCTCACCCCGCCCCCCCCATACACACACACACACACACACACACACACACACACACACACACACACACACCCCTAGCCAGGTGTCAAGCTGGGTAAGAACTGGCTGCATTGCTTTTTGAAGAGCTGATTTAGTGGATATTTAAAGAATTCCAAAACAAAAGCAGAGGAACAGTGTGAATTTGAGCAGTTCTAATACACTATGCAATTTCCTTGAAAACTTACCAAAGCCTAAATAACAACAGAGCGTTGGGCATCAATGCTAGACGCCCCCTGTATCATCAACGAAGTATCTTCCTTAGGGGCGGTATGTAGTGGAACTTAGCCATTTTCCAAAGCAATTGAAATGCATCTCCCCGGATCTGCTCCTCGGCAGTGGGCTCAGGAAGCCCATGTGGGGCCCATAATCTGTATTTCTGCTGCATCTGGACGGAAAATGGTTGGCTTTGTCTTAATCTGCACTAAATGTAGCCTCAGACGATTCTCCCCCATCTGCCCCAAGGAAGACTGTTACTGCCTTAATAGAAAATGAAGATAAAATAACGCTCAAGATCTCTCCAAATAAAATGTTCCCTGTATTGGGTGTCTTCTGAAGCTTTTGTAAGAGTGTACTCTTATTCATTCATTCAGCCAACACAAACCGAGGGCCTCCGTGTGCCAGGCACTGCGCGAGGTTTGGGGAGTTCGCCTGTAAAGGAGGCAGGCCCTGCGCTCAGCTGATCAGGAGAGACTGATGATAAACAAATCCACTGACAGGTGTGACGAGCGTTTAATGAGGGCAGGGTGAGGGGGGCTTACAAGAGAGGAAACCATCCAAGGAGAAGTATTTTAGCTGAAGGCTGGAGAGTGAGTTGGAGTGAGTTGGACAAAGAGGAAGCTAAAACGAAAGGTAAGACAAATTCTCAGAAACACATTGAACCCAGTCGTGAACAAAAGCCAGACTTGGGAATTGGTGTGAAACGGCTTCTAGAGTGATCTGAGGAGGAGTCTTTGGGGCTGGCGGTGCCTGGGGTCTCCTCTCTAGCCTGGCTGGGCCTCACTTTGGGTGGGGGAGGTGGGGGGGAGGTGTATGCTGAGGAATTCGGCTGCAGCCGGCTCCTGCTGGGACAGAAAAGCATCTGTTTGGCACGGTCACATCCTGACCTGCAGAGGCGTCACTCGTCCACACAGCTACTGGGAAGCTGGGCTTTTCTGCTTAAGCCGTGTGTCTCGGCTTCACCAGACGCAGCTCTTTGGAGATGGCTCTTTTCTAGCCTAACGTTTCTGCAGCTTCTACACTTAGGAGGTAGCGGCCTCCCCTACAGATCAAGAGGTTAAGTGTGTTTTTGTGTGTATGAGACTGCACTGATAGGTCCTGAACAGAAAGACTGACTACCATCAAGGGAAGAAAACTGAGACTCCTGGAGACAAGGAGGCTAAAGGAATAGAGCCATCTGAGCATGATAATTTTTCTAAACTTAGAAGTTTATTGTTACATTTTAGTCCATCCAAGTATGACATCAGAAAGCAAAATTGTACCCAAGGGTCTGCAGTGGAAAGCAGGCCACCTTCCCACAGACCCGTGTCTAGTGATGTGCTTTGAAGCCAGCTCACGTTGGCTCCAGTGTTAAACCGTTGTTATCTTGAAATTGGCCATGATGGGCGTATCTACACCACAGAAATAATCAGATTCTACAAATAGGGGTTTTTATCCCCAGAGAGCTGGTTTAGCAACTCACCACTACCTCTGTTCCAAAACCTCAGTTCCCTTTCTGGTCAGCAACCAGTTACCAACTTCTTTATCTTTCTAGAAGTAGTCTATGCACATGTTACACACACACACACACACATACACCCCTACCTTTTTATTGCAAATATTAGCATACCATACACATTCTGTGTCTCATTTTCTTCATGTCAAACCTTGGAGACTGTTCCACATTGGAAAATACAGACCTGCCTCAATCTTTTCAACAGGTGCATCGTATTCTGTGGTAGGGATGTGCCAACCTGTATTTGACCAGTGGCCTAGAAATGGATACTCAGGTTGTTTCAATCATTTGCTACAGCATATAAAGCCACAATGAATATTATATCTACTTCTTGTGCACAGGATGTTCATTTTAATTTAACAGGTAGTTAAGTTTCTGCTCTAGCAAAGGTATTGAACAATGGAGAGTAACGTATAAATCCTCCTCTGACATTTCCTCAAAGTATTTGACAAAGAGCTGGGATGGACCCTTGAGCCCCTCCCATCTTCACCATTTCATGTCTAAAGTATATTAATCCAGGGAGGAGATATTGTTCACATGCAAACATACTCAAAAGCAGAATGTGATAAATACTGTAACAAATTTGTAAATAAAGTGTGGGAGCTCAGGGGGAAAGTTAATTCTGAAGGAAGGATTAGCAACATTTTGCAGAAGAGCTGAGCTCCAGTAATGAGCAGTGGGCAGGAACCATCCCTCAACATGTTGATGTCTCCAGCAGTGGCAAGCACTTTCTAGATTTTTAAGGGCCGGTGGCACGGGGGGCGGGGGGGGGGCTTCCCTGCTGGCACAGTGGTTAAGAATCCACCTGCCAATGCAGGGGACATGGGTTCGGGCCCTGGTCCAGGAAGATCCCACATGCCGTGGAGCTACTAAGCCCGGGCACCACAACTATAGAGCCTGCACTCTATAGCCCATGAGCCACAACTATTGAGCCCATGTGCTGCAAGTACTGAAGCCCGCCCGCCTAGAGCCCATTCTCTGCAACAAGAGAAGCCACCGCACCACAACGAAGAGTAGCCCCCACTCGCCACAGAGAAAGCCCGCGTGTAGCAACGAAGACCCAACACAGCCAATAAATAATTAATTAAAAAAAAAAAACCCTTAAGGAGAGCTGGGTAACTTTGAGTAATCGATTTGTATTAGACATGAACAAATGTTTCCTGACTGTGGGAGACGCCAAACAGAGCTCACTGTGAGAAAAGTTGTGAAACAGACCTACCTGCAGAGCTTTTTAAAGGGGATGGATTCCTGTTTGTTCAGAAATTAAGCCTGTCTGGGGCAATGCGTTGGCTAGAGGGGCTTCTCAAGTCTCAGCCAACCTAGTGATTTTATCCACCTAAACACACACACACACACACACACACACACACACACACACACACACACACACACACACACAATCTGGTCTGTCCCTTGGAGCACAATTGTGGTCTTGATTGTAAAAAGTATGGAAACTCAGCCCACCTTACACCAGCCAATCTTAGACTGATGCTTAATGCACGAGAGACATTCCCCTGTGCTCCCAGTGTCCTGGGGCAGCTCCGAGCCCATCTTCCCTGCAGTTACCGTACCTGCTGTCATTCAGCAGCCACACAGATATCATCGACCTTTGCTCTCTGCCCTCCCCGGTGTACCAGTGCACTTGGACTAAAAGCTGGCAGTGGTTTTTAGTGAGCTTGACAAGGCATGTCTCTGCCAACCTCATGATCCAGGAACCAGAGCTGATGCTCAGGACAAGTCAGCAGTGCTGACTGATCCTCTTGTGAAATCTAGTTCCTTTGACAGTTTCCTAATAAAATTCCAATAATTGTATTCTCAGCTGCCAAGGTCTGCTCTTTCCTCAGTGTTCTCTCTCCTTACTTTTTGGAAGGCAGAGTTTACCAACGAAGGCTGTGCGTGGGTAACCCCCCCCTCAAAAAAAGAGGGAAAAGAAAATTGTGTAAATGTTTTCTCATGTCTAAAGTCTACATATACTTAATTACCCACCTTGGGTCAGACACAAAAACACGGATAAGCTAGTCGATACCCAGTGTCTCACCTTCAACAACTCAGGTCGGCAAAATGGCAGGGATTTTTATATTATCCGGCATGTCAAAATTGGGGAGTTCCATTTAAATAACTATTTTGCTTAATAAAGAGCTACTGTATATAATTTTTGGAATAGTAGTTTTTAGAGGATTAGAATGCATACAAATATTTAACGTCTAAAGCCCTGTGACATTAAAGTCAATGATTCAGCAGGCAGTTTCGGATTGGGCTATACCACGGGCCCACTGTTAAGAGTTGGAATGTTCAGGCCTACTGAATCAGCATCTGCATTTTAATAAGATTCCCCAGTTAATTCCTGTGCACATTCAAGTTTGAGAAACACTGTCGTAAAAGAGTAGAATTCTTCAAAGATCTACAGTTGATAGGCAGTTACATTTTCACCAGCTTTACATTAAATTACACTTCCCCAGTTACATTAGACTTGAGAGATTGAAAAAACCCTCCTAACATTTTCCCATCATCATTGTTCACTTGAGGTAGCCAAAGTGGCTCTGCCCTCCACCTGGGTATATCCCCCATCACCCCGCCTTGCCCTTTGCTGTCCCTCTCCCCCATGGCCCCTCACTTCCCTGCGGCACCCACTCCCAGGCACAGGCCCCGAAAGCTGCATGTCCCTGGTCCTGCTGGGTACGCTTAAGGTGTCTCTTGGCACAGCCTTCTCTTACCTGCTGCCCAGGGCTGCCGCTTTAATATATCTGATCCAGTTAATGCCACACCACTTAAGTCTTCTCGCTTGTTCTTTCAGTACCTACATCAAACCTACTGACTTTTCTCCCACTGTCTCTGGAGCAACCGCTCTATGACTTCCAGTGACAGCTAGGTGACTTAGTAAACCAAACTGTCCCAGGGAGAGGGGATCATGGCTCTTCAGTGCCTGCTCTTTTCTCCTCTAAAACATGCACTTTACAGTGACTTTCTAGGGGTATAGCTTCATCCTTATCTTTGCCAGTTCCCTGATGGCAAAGAGAAAGAGTGCAGAGTGCCTTCCAAATGAGCAGCTGTAATATGCAAAAGTCCAGAGAATGGATGAAGCTGGCCATCTTTTTTTTTTTAATTTTTCTTGGAGTATATTTGATTTACAATGTGTGTTACTTTCTGCTGTGCAGCAAAGTGAATCAGTTACACATAGACATATATCCACTCTTTTTTTTAGATTCTTTTCCCATATAGGTCATTGCAGAGTATTGAGTAGAGTTCCCTGTGCTATACAGTAGGTCCCTATTAATTATCCATTTTATATATAGTAGTGTGTATATGTCAATCCCAGTCTCCCAATTTATCCCCACTCTCGTTTCCCCCTGGTAACCATAAGATTGTTTCCTACATCTGTAACTCTATTTCTGTTTGGTAAAAAGTTCGTCTGTACCATTTTTTTTTAGATTCCACATATAAGCGATATCATACGATATTTGCCCTTCTCTGTGTGACTTACTTCACTCAGTATGACAATCTCTAGGTCCATCTGTGTTGCTGCAAATGGCATTATTTCGTTCTTTTTTATGGCTGGAATATTCCATTGTATGTATGTACTATATCTTCTTAATCCATTCATCTGTTGATGGACATTTAGGTTGCTTCCATGTCTTGGCTACTATAAATAGTGTTGCAATGAACATTGGGGTGCAGGTATCTCTTTTCGAATTATGGATATATGCCCAGGAGTGGGATTGCTGGATCATATGGTAGCTCTATTTTTAAGTGTTTAAGGAAATTCCATGCTGTTCTCCATAGTGGCTGCACTAATTTACGTTCCCACCAACAATGTAGAGGGTTCCCCTTTCTCCACACCCTCGCCAGCATGTATTGTTTGTAGATTTTTTGATGATGGCCATTCTGACTGGTGTGATACCTCATTGTGGTTTTGATTTAGAAGCTGGTTATCTTTGAGGAAAGGAAAGACTAATGTGGTTGACAGAAAGGGAGAACTGCCATATAATGAGAAACAGATGCTCTAGTGGAAGGTTTAGGGCTGATTCTCAGACTCGAGGGTGCTTGAGAATCACCTGGGGAAGTTGTTAAAACAGATTTTCCAGATCCCACCTTGAGATTCGTGCTTAGAGGGCTGGTGGGTCCAGGAGTCTGCATTTCCCACAAATACCCTCAGAGATTCTGGGACTCACAGGCCACCTCTGGAGAAGCACTGGTCCAGCCCAGCTGTTCTCAGCCCTGGTTGTACAATGGAAGCATTTCAGGAGCTTTACAAGATGCTGGTGTCTGTGCCCCGCCCTCTGAGGTTCTGATATAATTGATCTGATGTGCAGCCAGGGCGGCTGGGTATTTAAAAGATGCCCAGATGACTCTAATTCGCAGTGAAGTTTGAGAACCGATGGGCTACAGCCTGGGCTACTCTTTAAAGGGCTGGCCTGGGTGGAGCATCTTAAAAAGCAGAGAGACCAATGAAAGGGAGTAACGGTTAGAAAGATGGAATGAAGGGATGGAAGTGTTTCAAGGACAAGCCCTGCTTTCTTCACAATTTAACCATCCAGCCAACAAGCGTTTGCCTCTCTGGGTGCCTAGTAACCCTCCTGGTGCCACAAGTCCCAGGCTCAGTATTTGTAGCCAGAGCAAGGGCAGCAGAACCTAGGATGGAGCTCTCTGCCTTCAAGCCTCAAATCCCCTCTTCAGTGGCTCCAGAGATGGCATCATCTTTCCTCCCCCTCAGAAACACAGGGGGCTGGATACGCCAACCCTTTGTGCAAATTATAAAACTGCTTCGCTCTGCATGAATAAACATGAGAGAGAGTGTGTGGAGGGAAAACACATTTATCAATTATGTGTCTTCCAAACCTCCTGAGATTATGCAGCTTTAATGGCTGAATGATTTTGAAAGGAAAACTTGTAAATTGAGCTGCACCTGAACTCGTAATAAAATGCCATGAAATTAATTGACTCTCTCAGCGCTTACCTAACAGAAATCCTGAGCTGCATATCCAAGTCCTGGCCAGCCCACATCACGGTGGCCTTGCTCTTATCCTCAGGCCAATTGAGAGAAGGCAAAGCAGCCACTCCTCACTGGGGAGGTTATCTTTTTAGGCAGCATCTTAATAAAGGCAGAGGGTTATGGCTCTTAAGGAAACATTTGCCATATTATTTTGCCACCTAATGTTTCAAACTGACTGGAGAGCAAACGTACAAATTAGCTGGTCCCCAGGGGGCACGATTCAATGGGATCGATCCCCTAGGACCAGACTGCCTTCTGGGGCAGTGACTCATCCCCTAACTCTTTGGGAGCAGCAGCAGGAGAGGACAGCCGTCCCCAAGGTCACCATGACCTGGATAAGGCTCTGGGTAGGGAACATACTGGCCCCTGTCAGGTCCCTTCCTGGTTTATCTTTTTTTTTTTTTTTTTTTAAACAAATGGGTCATACTGAACACCTGTTTTGCCAGTCACTTGCGGATGTTATCCCATTGAATTTCCACAACAGCACTCAGAGGTAGGCTATCATTAACCTCATTTTTCTGAAGGGGAAACTACCCCTCCGAGAAGCTAAGAGATTGGTCTGTGAGTCAGGGGAGAGTCCATCTGATCAAGCTGCTGTGTTCTTTTTGCTTTCTCTCTTTCTCTGTCTGTCTCTCTCTCTCCATGCAATAAATTCAACTTTAAGAGTTCAGTTTGAGGCATTTTGCCTGTATACAACTGTGTAAGTACCACCACAATTGAAACAGAGAATTTTTCCACCACTCCAAAAATTTCTCCTCTACCTCTTTTTAGGTTAATCCCTTCCTCCCCAGCCCCTGGCAACAACTAACCTATTTTCTGTATCTGTAGTTTTGCCTTTTATGGTGTTATATAGATGTCCAGAGTATATAAATACCTCCTACAAATCAGTAATAAGAGAAACCGTCTGATTAGCAATCAGGCAAACAATTGGAACACACACACACACATAAACTTTCAGCCAATAAGCACAGAAAAGGTTCTCGACATTAATTAGTCATCTCAGAAATTAAAGCCAAATTAGACATCACCGTACATTTACTAGGTTGGCTAAAATGAAAAAGACTGCATCAAATAACAAGAACGTGGACCAACTAGAACTCTAATATATCATTGGCGGGCATGTAAAATGATACAAACACCTTGAAAAAAGGCACAGGAGTTGCTTATAAAACTAAACATCTCTATGACCTAGCAAATCCATTCCTAGATATTTACCCAAGAGAAACAAGAACGTTTGTCCATCAAAAAAGCCTCATACAAGTATATTCATAGGAGATCTATTCATGGCAGTCCCAAACTGAAAACATCCCAGACGTTCATTAATAGGAGAATGGATAAACAAATAGTGTTATTACTCAGCAATAAATAGGAATGAATTGCTGGCACATGCAGCGGTATGAAAGAATTTCAAAAACATGCTGAGTGAAAAAAACCCTAACACAAAAGAGTACACGCTATATGCTGTAGACTAAATGTTTGTCTCCCCCCCACCATCTGCCCCTCATTTATTTGTTGAAACCTAATCCCTGCTGTGATGATATTTGCAAGTGGGGCCTTTAGGAGGTGATTAAGTCACGATGGTGGGTCCCTCATGAATGGGATTAGTGCCCTTCTAAAAGAGACCCCAGAGAGCTCTCCAGCTTTCTTTCTGCCATGTGAGGGTACAGCAAGAAGGGGGCCACCTTCGAACCAGGAAGCAAGTCCTCACCAGATATTGAATCTGTGCCCTGGTCCTGGACTTCTCACCTTCCAGAACTGTGAGAAATAAGTGTTTGTTGTTTAAGCCACTCAGTCTATGGTATTTTTGTTTTAGTAGCCTGAACTGACTAGGACAACACATGATTCTGTGAAGTTCTAGATCAGGCAAAATTAATCTATGCTAATAAAATCAGAGCAGCTGCTGTTGGAGTCATGGGTAATTGATTTGGAGGGATATGCAGAAATTTTCTGGAGTGCTGAAAATTTCCTATACCTTGATAGAAGTGTGGGTTACTCAAGTATACATATTTTTGGAACTAATCTAGCTGTGTACTTAATACCTGTGCATTTCATTGTATGTATCTCAGTTTTAAAAAGACACTGCCCGCTGCTGCCTAGGACTGGTTTATAATAGCTGCTGGTCTGTAGGAGAGAAAGGAGTAACTAAGCCAGTAACTAAGTCACATCATCTGGCTGGTGACTGGATCTTTGAAGGCCACAGTGTTATTATGGCATAGAAACTCTGAAAACCAGAGTAAGACAGGATTCTGGATTGGAAGCCCAGGGGCTGCTTGAAGCCATGTGCAAAACAGACAAAAGTGAGCAAAGAGGGAGAAAGAAAAGGAAAACAAAAGGCTTCCAAATGAGATTACAAACCCAGGTTCTAAATCACAGAAGAAATCAAATGCTAAGGAAGGCAGCCAATAAAACCAAAGCTCAGAGCATATCACCCAAATATAATTAAACTTTTAGAGCAGCCTGGTACAGGCTCTAAAATAAGTATTCTGAGATTCTCAGCAAGAGCTCTGAAGAAACAATATCCATAAAAAATCAAACAATAAAATATTTTAAATATTTTAAAATATGAATATAAAAACAACATGGATAAATGTGGAAAAGAGCCAATTGCAAAAGGTGGAAATTGTTTATATAGTTATTGAAATAAAAAAACTCAATTGACTATGTGTAAACAAGATACAAAGAATAAACTAGTGTATTTGAAGATAATGCTGAGAAACTCACCCAGAACTCAGCATACAGAGACAAAGATTATGGTTTTTAAAAACATGAAAGGACAGTTATAAGACATGGAGGTCAGATCAACGATTTCCTAATGGAGCCCCTGAAAGGGACTAGCGGATATCCATCCAACAGCTAAGCAAACAATAAAGTGATTTTCCAGAATTGAAGAAATATCTAAATCCTCAGATCAAAACTACATTCTGTGTACCAAGCAAGAGAATTAAAAATAAATCCACATCTAGACCAGAATAATGGATCTGAGGAGCATCAAAAATAAAGATAATCCCTTAAAAGTCATTGAGTAGAAAGGACAGCTACCCTGCTGGGGAACAACAGTTCCTAGAGGGCAGATTTCAACCACACAACAGTAGATGCCAAAACGTGACAGAAGACCTGTCACATTAGAATATGAATTCAACTAAACTAGTCTTTGAAAGGGAGGGCAGAACAAAGTTATTGTTAGATAAACAGAGCATAATAGAATTTACCACTGTTGGATCTTAGCTAAAAAAACGTTTAAAAGATTGCTCAGCAAGAAGAAATGTAAACCCAGAGGGAAAACATAGGATACAAAATAAATAGCACAAAAATTGATAAAGTTTGTCAGTAAATTTTATTTTATTTTGTTTACATTTTCTTTTTTTTCTCCGTCACCGTGGGTTTTATTTATTTAGATAACCTACAGAGTAATGAATTATGCAACAATTTGTAAGAATCACAAAGGAAGCCAAAAGAGTCTAGCTCAACAGTAATATTATTTTACAGAAACAAGAGCAAGGGTGGATACACAAGTTACCTAGATTGGTTGTTTGTTTGTTTTTATACATTTTCTTTTTTTATCGAAGTGTAGTTGATTTACAATGCTGTGTTAGTTTCTGGTGTGCAGCAAAGCGATTCAATTATACATATATGTGTATTCTTTTTCATATTCTTTTCCATTATGGTTTATTACAGGATATAGTTCCCTGTGCTATAAAGTAGGACCTTGTTGTTTATCTATTTTGTATACAGGAGTTTGTATCTGCTAATCCTGTGCTCCTAATTTATCCCTCCCCCACCCCGTTTCCTCTTTGGTAACCCCAAGTTTGTTTTCTATGTCTGTGAGTCTGTTTCTAAAACATGAGCACTTTCTAATGTTAGCTGTACTCCTGCAGAAACTAGGGAGGTGAGGAAGGGGGCCTTCCATTACCTTGACATCACTATTACAAGGCAAATCAGCCCTTTCTGTTGTTCTTTTCCCTCACTTACCAAAGAAAGAAGTACACAGCAATTTTGCACTAAAACTTCCCCCAAACAACACATCTTACTCTGGAATTTATTATATGCATCCTTACTTCCACAAAGAACCAACATTCTGTAATTCAGAAGAAGACCTAAATTGTCAGCAAATTTTACATGTTATTGACTGTTATTTTAAAGTTACTTTTTGTGTAAAGAAAAAAAAAGGTAAAGTTCACTTGGTTTAGTTTTTTCCCCTATTCCCTTCAGTGTAGTTACTTATTTGAAACAAAATTAAGTTCGTTTGGTTTTGTTTGTACTCATTTTATTTCCTTGATTGTTTGTTTTGAGTATGTGAAAAACTAACATGGTTCTAAAATTCAGAGGTATTCGAAAAGTTTTATTCAAAGAAATGTCACTTCCCCCATCTCTTCTACCCTGTTCTTATTCCCTCTTCACCACTGTTTTTCACTCACCCGCTGGAGGTAACCCATCTCATTGATTTCTGGCCTGTTCTTCCTATGTTTCCTCACAAATGAGCGGAAGCACACGTATTTTCTTTTTCCTCCTTTCTTATATAAAAGGTACTCTAAGTGGCAGTCATTTCCATCCATTAAATATGTTCTAGTAGCTTTGCATCCCAGAGAGAGATTTGAACTCTCAATCCTTTCCTTCTCTGAAGTCCACTGAGGGAAGATTGATTTATTTTGCAAATTTGCCTGCCCTGACCTCAAAAGCATTCAAATGCACTTACCAGTGGGAATGTAGGGAGGGGACCAGGGGTCCCTTCACTTATGGAGATTAGATGTGGCCTCACACCAGACAAAATGTTTATACAGTGCTACCTTCAGAATGACCTGTGGTGGGTTTTGATTCAGACAATGGCTATTATGGTGACCTTCCCTAAATAAACATGATTCACAAAGACCTGATTTTTTTTACTCCTCAAAAGAGCTCCCCACACATAGCATTCCTATTCTTTTATGGGTGGACCCATCATTCCACATGGACAAGGAAAATTCTCTTTGAATGGAGATCCTATAATCTTCCACACAAGCTCTTCTTCTCAGCCACAAACTTGAAAAACTCACCTTCTATGTCTTCATCTAATTTGAAAATGTTGAAAAAAACAAGGCAAGGGAAGACCTCATTAGTACTCCGTGGGAGACCTCCTTCAGCATGGGCTGTGATCCATGGGTCAAACTCTATGGCTGTATTTCTTGAACAAACCAGACCCATTTCCACTGTATCACTATCCCTTTATTCTCAGCCTCATCTTCCTGAAAGAGTTAAGCATTTTCTAAATTGCCTACACTGAGAATAAAAACTCTCATCATACCTTCTTTTTGAGGATGGGAATGGAAGTGAAGTCGATTGAGCACAGAAACGATCGGGAACATGCCATTATATTTTAACCAGTGTGTAAAGAAGGCTCTTATGTAATCAGCTATCTGGACCCTTGTCTTTGGAGAGTTTTGTTTTATTGCAAACCACTGTGGGGATGAAGCTTTATAGCTTTGGAGTCCTTGTGACCGCCGTCCTGTTCTGCGAGCAGCATGTCTTCGCCTTTCAGAGGTAACCTGCTAGAATCCTAGGGGGTTTGGTATGTCGTTTCCCCCGCCTGTTTGCGCCTCGTGGGATCCAACCAGTGCATTGGACTGGGGAGAAAACATTCAAGTTTGAAGGTCAGCTCTTTCTGAAACTTTCCCTGTTGCCCTTCCAAATTGTGGAGGTCAGTATAAGAAGGATCTCACTAGATCTAGGGTCTTTTTTTTTTTCTTTCCTGGCTCTAGTTTTATTACTGAGAAAATTCTAGATGATATGTATATTGTCGCTATGAAAATTAAAGAAATACTCTTGATTTTTAAAAATAGGTAATTATTTACACCTTAACGCTTCACATGATTTATGTTTTTCTTGTCTCCACATAGACAATGCATTGACTATGGATAATTTATTTTTTTCTTGTACATGGAACGTGGGAGGGAGACGAGGATAAAAGTATCAGATAGGAGGTTTGGGTTGTGCATGGGTGTTCAGCATGGAGTAGGAAAGGAAGACTTGTTGTGTTATAAAGAACACAGGCATGACATATCTAGTTCTTATTTTGCTTGGTAGAGTGAATCCCTTAGCATTTTCTACTATAAACCACCTGACGGTTTAACTCATGCCCTAGCGTATATAAAACATGGTGTAAATAGTTTTGAGGCTATTTGTATTATTGTAATTGATTGGTCAATTTTTAGGCCTTTTCAAGAATTGATACTTTTTCCTTTTGAATTATCTTTTTTCCCCATTGTTTTGCTTCTTTGATCCTTTTCTCCTCCAACTACCTCTGAGACATATTCCTCTCCCCACAGTTAGTGAATGGCAAAGAGGGGAGGGACATACCAAGGGGCAGGGAAAATTCTACCGAAGAAACTGAGTCATGAAAAGCCATAGGACCGCATTTAAGAAAATGGAGTTTAGGAATTCCCTGGCAGTCCAGCGGTTAAGACTCAGTGCTTTCGTCAGATGAATTGGGAGGCTGGGATTGCCATACATACATTACTAATAAGAAAAAAATATCAAATTGTATGCTTTAAATATATGCAGTTTATTGTAAAAAAAAAAAAAAAAGTGTAACAAGAAAAAAAAAGAGTCAGCGCTTTCACTGCCTGGGTTCTCAATCCCTGGTTGGGGAACTAAGATCCCTCAAGTGGCATTGCATGGCCAAAAAAAAAAGAAAAGTTTGACTTGTGAGCCGGAAGCTGTGTTTGCCTATCATTACTAAACTAGTTATAGTTGGTTGATTCTTTTTTCTTCAATATGATCGCCAAGTATCAGGTAACAAATTTCACCACCAAATGATTGTTACTGAAATTGACACGGGAGTCAAATTGCTTGCATAATTGGTGACTTATGTCTCTACGTATTGTCAATAAATCAGGTGGCTATGAGTTCTAAGGTTCTTGCTAGTTCTAATATCCAGTTACTTGGCGAGTGGCTTTAATTAAGGGTAAAGGAGAGGGAAGGAGAAAAACTTCTATCGACATGTACAACCTGGGTGCTGTAGGCAATGGCAGTGTCATTGCCAGAGAGGAAAAGGGGAGGAAGTGCGTGATTATCTAGCATCTATGTTGTCCCAGGCACCGGGATAGGTGCTTAGAAATGTTATCCTGCTAAATGTCCACAAGCCTCCACTCCAGGGATCTTTTTTTTTTTTTTTTTTTTTGGAAATCTTCCACTTTATTTATTTATTTTTGGCACACGGGCTTAGTTGCTCCGCGGCATGTGGGATCTTCCTGGAGCTGGGATCAAACCCACGACCTCTGCATTGTCGGGCGGATTCCCAACCACTGCGCCACCTAGGAAGCCCTCCAGGGATCTTTTTAACCAACATTTTACAGAGGAGGAAAATAAGCCTCAGGAAAAATAACATTGGCCCCAAATCAAACAATAAATGTAGAGTTTGGATTCCACCCCATTTTCACCTCATTTCAACTCTTTTCACTGCACGGCATTGCCTCTAAAAATTATAGAAATTAGGAAGAGAGCCAATTTGAAGGGAGGTCAGATTTAGTCACAATGAATTGGCAGAGACAGGCGTTCTGGAAGATAGCCTGGAAGAGAGATCTGGGAGGTCCAGTCTCAAGGTCCTCCCCTACAGCAGGTTTAAAGGTGGCCTCAGCGCCAGCCCGGCACAAATATGGTCACAGCTGGCTGTGGCAGAGCTTAGTGGGCTCACCTACAGACCACCATCTGCATCATACAGTGAACTAAACTCCTTGATAAGACAACCGCTAGCAAGATATACCAAAGCTGGACCATGTTGCTGCAAAACGAATAAGCTTATAACAGTTCAGCGGGGCTAGGCGTTACGCAAATAAAGGAAACACACAGAGAGAAACTCGTGAAGAAATGAATGAGAAAAAGTCCCTCGTGCATGGCTCTTCTTACTATTTTTAGCTTCAGCATATACTTTGAAGTCTGATTGATACCTATGCTTGAAGAGAGGGATGAGACTATGACTGTATTTTAATCAAATCATATCATTGAAAATATTTAATACTTTGTACCTATCGTAATGGTCCTCATTTACTGGGGGAGGGAGAACTGCAGCTTTGTGAACAGATGCATATGTGATTCCTGGATCCCATTCCTCCACTAGAAATGAAATCACAAACTCTGCTTTCTGTGAGTAAAAAAAAATTTTTTTTTTTAACCAAATGTGTCTGAGCATTGCTTTTCCAGGAATTGCCTATTACTGAAGCTTAAAGAAAAATCTAATTTTATTCAGGGTGACAGACTTTGATGAATTATTTCTGGGGGTAAAAAATATAACCCCTCCTAAAAAGAGCTAAGGGTCTCGCTTTTTTAAAAAGCTGCCCTTTGTTATTGTTTTCTTGTCATGATCATTTTCTTAATAACTCTTTGTGTTCAGGCAATCAGTGGCTGATTTGTAGATATCTTTTGATAAATCTCATCAGTGAAATGCTCTGGAATGAAAATTTAAAAAAAGTTTTAAAGGCATAAATACCATATGCCAAAGAGAAAGGCAGCCAAAAAAAAAGTCTCCATATTCACTTGCTTTTCAAGGCCAAACATTAGAAAGCGTAAAAATAAAATGCTAGCAAGAATCTTGCAAACAGTCGTTAATTGCATTGTGCTCTGATTACCTAAGTGCAGCCAGTCAGCTGAGGCTACTTATTTGGAAAGAAGATGTGAGAAAAAGTAGGAAGAAAAGAAGGAAAAGGAATTGGAGAGTGGAGGAGGCTTGAGCACAGAGGGCTTTTGAATTATTAATTGATCACAGGAAGTGATGCTTTTGTTGACTTCATATACTGTCTGCCACCTGGAGACCAGCTTGTTCCCTTTCGCTTAGCTCCCCCTGATTTTCATCTTAGAGAACAGGACACGAGTGGCTTTAAAATGCTGTAATGCATAAAACAAAATTGCAGCCTTGGGCTATCTTCCATTGTTCAGAGACATCGCACCAGCTTTTTAAACTCAAAAATAACCTTTCAGAGCTACAGCAAGTGTGAACCTTCCCTGTAAACCATAGCAGAGGACAGACCTTGAGAAGCATAATCGTATTCTTAGAGGGGAAGCAGCAGAGGAAACGTTGCCCAGGTATTAAAAGCTCAGGAGCTGGAGAGCTGAGTTGCAACCTCGGGTCTGCTACTTATGAATCATGCAGTCTTGAACAATTTGAGCCCTCTTTGAGCCTCTTTTTACTTTTTGTGTAAAGTGACCTGTTACTTCACTGTGGTTGCACTTTTCACTTTAGTTTTGGTGCATGCCTGTTTTGTTTTGTTTTGTTTTAACCTAGATGGTTATTGATTAAATCCTGTAACTGTATCCCTTCAGAGATGTCATCAAAACACATCTTTACAAAACAGAAATAGTCTGATATAGAAAACAAACTTATGGTTACTGGGGGGGAAGGGTGGGGAGGAGAGATAAATTGGGAAATTGGGATAGACATATACACGTTACTATATATAAAATAAATAACTAATAAGGACCTACTGAATAGCACAGGGAACTCTACTCAATGCTCTGTAATGACCTATATGGGAAAAGAATCTAAAAAAGAGTGGACATATGTATATGTCTAACTGATTCACTTTTCTGTACAGCAGAAACTAACACAACCTTGTAAATCAACTATACTTCAATAAAAATTAAAAAAAACAAAAAACCCCACATCTTTATTTTTCATCTCCCATTGTCCCAAAGCATTCTATGTGGCAGAGTAATCTTTCCCCACCCTTGCATGGAAAATTAGAAAATTCTATGGCTTTTTAGCCCACTCTTAAATAACTGGTAGTCCTTGGGTCATGCTGAAATGCAAACCTCAATTCAGAAACGAGAATGCCAAGTCTAATCAAGGTATTATTCAAATATCTCAGTCTTCATAGGAAAACAACTCCTCACCCCTCTCCACACACACACACACACACACACACACACACACACACACACACACCCCTCACTCCTTTCCTCGTTAGTCCTTTTCTTGGGTTTTAACTTCTTAGAGATTTTTGAGATCCCCTTGCTGGGGAATTCTCCAGACCAGGAGGCATCTGTTTCTAGGCGGTCACTTGTGTCTCTGTCTTTCATACCAAGAATCTTGCCTTCACCTCCAGGTTCTTGCTGCTGTGAGCTCTCCGCCCCTTTAGGTGGCGCTATTGGACGGCATCTGAGCCATAACTACGTAACGTGAAGTGCCTTTTCTTTTGATATGAATGAGTAGTCAACTGGAGGCCAGCCCATGCAGGTTTGGCTTTCTCAGGAGCAAGTCAGGCACCAGTCCTTGTGTCTGTAAACCTGAGGAAACATGCTTAGACTCACCCGTCACCCTCCCCACTAGGCTGAATTGAAGGAAGTAACACCCCCAAACTTCATCCCCCTTGGGGACTGGGGACTGACAGAATAGCAACAACTTGCTGCAAAGGAGTATCTTCCCAAATCCTCCCCCTCTCTCCACTCTGACCACTCTTCACTGCCTCTCTCTAAGTAAATCAGGGCTGGAGGAAGAGGGCAGAGATTTGCAGGGGCAGCCTGGGCAGGCGGGCATGCGCAGTCTTCCACGCTCCTCGGCGCTGGGCACAAACTGTGCCAGCAGGGTACAAATGCCCCCGTAGGGCTGAGATCTAAGCTTGGTGATGACGCAGAGGTAATGCTCGGACACCTCCAGGTTTCATCTGCGTAGGCGTGTTCCTGTGCTCAAGTCAGAGCCGGTTCCGGCCGTTGACCTTTGTGTATCTCTCAAAGCACAGCTGTGGAACATCTCTGCGAACACCAGGTACTTTTGAAACAAACACAGAGATAAATCAAGGCCAGGAAAGCGGTGACCTTTGGTCTGTTTTGCCCTCTATCTAAGATCTAGCTGATTCGGTCTGGTTTTCTTGTGGGCCTTTGCGGCATCCTGTTGATAACACCCGACTAGCCTGTATGGTTAAAACCAGTTTCTGCACCTGGGGCCTGGGCTGCCTACCGTCTGACTGACCCCGTCTCATTATTTGATTCTGTTGCGTTGGCACTTTGGTCAAAGTCGAGATAGGAAGAGTGCAGCTCACCACAGCTTGAACTTGGACAAATTAATATAGTTTGTGGTAAATTTATGCCCCCATAATTTTACTCCTCCACATTTTCTAACTTATTTTTTATATTTCCTTAATTTTTTTTTCTCTTTGAGAAAGAGACCCATTTGGATAACACATTTTTTAACTTTATACTTTCTTTCTCCTTCTGTTGACGAACCTTGGTACTTTTTTGTCCTTTAACACATTTGGAAAAGTGCTCAAGCATCTTATCGTCTAGTCAACACAAAATTTCCTTTATGTGGAATTGAAATTCAGCCTCTATTTGAATAATGAAGAGCGCATTGCTTTGTAAGGCATTACATTTCATTGTTAGCTTAACTTGTTAGGAAGTTCATTCTAAAATTATAATGATTTAATTATACAAATCCCCACTTCCTTTTTTTAATGTAAGTATAGTTGATTTTACAGTATTGTGTTAGTTTCAGATGTATAGCAAAGTGATTCAGTTATGCACTATGTATTTTTCAGATTTTTTTTCCATTTATTTTTCTTTTTGAGGTACACCAAGTTCAATCATCTGTATTTATATACATATCCCCGTATTCCCTCCCTCCCTCGACTCTCCCCCACCCTCCCTGTCCCAGTCCTCTAAGGCATCATCCATCCTCGAGTTGATCTCCCTTTGTTATACAGCAACTTCCCACTGGCTATCTATCTTATAGTTGGTAGTATATATATGTCTATGCTACTCTCTCACTTTGTCTCAGCTTCCCCTTCACCCCCCGCCCCCTCAAACCTCAAGTTCTCCAGTCCATTCTCTGCATTTGCAACCTTGTTCTTGTCTTGTCACTGAGTTCATCAGTACCATTTTTAGATTCCATATATATGAGTTAGCATACAATATTTGTCTTTCTCTTTCTGACTTACTTCACTCTGTATGACAAACTCTAGGTCTATCTTGAGAAGGAAAAATGGAGTTGGTGGAATCAGGCTTCCTGACTTCAAACTATACTACAAGGCCATAGTGATCAAGATAGTATGGTACTGGCACAAAAATAGAAAGAAAGATCAATGGAATAGAATAGAGAACTCAGAGGTAAGCCCAAACACATATGGGCACCTTATCTTTGACAGATTCTTTTTTTATAGGTTATGACAAGCTGTTGGATATAGTTTCCTGTGCTATACACTAACTCCTTGTCGTTTATTTTATATATAGTAGTGTGTATCTGTTAATCCCTTACTCCTGATATATCCCCCCCTCCCCCAACCTTTCTCCTTTGGTAACCATAAGTTTGTTTTCTATGTCTGTGAGTCTGTTTCTGTTTTGTAAATAAATTCATTTGTATTATTTTTTTAGATTCCACATGTAAATGATATCGTATAATAATATGTCTTTCTCTGTCTCACTTCACTCAGTATGATAGCCTCTGGGTCCATTGATGTTGGTGCAAATGGCAATATTTCATTCTTTTTAATATATAGCTGAGTAATATTCTATTGTGTGTGTATGTATATGTGTATGTGTGTATTTATCTATATATATATACATCTTCTTTATCCACATCCTCTTTATCCATTCATCTGTTGATGAACACTTAGGTTGCTTCCATGTCTTGGTTATTGTAAATAGTGCTGCTATGAACATTGTGGTGCATGTATCTTTTCAAATTAGAGTTTTCATCTTTTCCAGTTATATGCCCAGGTGTGGGATTGCTTGATCATGTGATAACTCTACTTTTATTTTGAAAAGACCCTCCATACTGTTCTCCATAGTGGCTGTACCAATTTACATTCCAACCAACAGTGTAGGAGGGTTCCCTTCTCTCCACACCCTCTCTAGTATTTATTAATTATAGACTTTTCCATGATGGCCATTCTGACCAGTGTAAGGTGATAACTCATTGTAGTTTTGATTTGCATTTTTCTAATAATTAGCAATGTTGAATGTCGAAGAAAAATTATTCTCTCAATCTAAGAAAGAAATGAAAAATTTTATTAGAGCCGAAATGAAGATTATAACCCAGGAAGAGCTTCCCAGAAAGCTCAGAGCACTGTTCACCCATTAGCAGACAAGCCACAGTTATATGTTTTTTTGAGACAGAGGGCTGTATATTAAATGACATATTATTGACAGCTTATGCAATCCAGATCTAAGCATCATCATGGCCCTTACAAGAACCAGGAGAAGTGTTATCTCTTAAGGAATTGTCTTGCTGATGCTAGGAGCATGTTGCTCCTTATGGTTGAGAGGTATTTCTGCTGATGGGGGAGGTTTGGTCGATGCTTAATGCCGACACACAATGAAAAGTAGGGGAGAGAGAGGAGGCCAAAGGGCAGAGAAAATTTTTTTATGTTTAAATTTTTCTTGTTTTGCCATAAAATATGAATTTTATTTCACATGCACATCGTTTCATGTGCCTGTTGTCCATCTGTATGTCTTCTTTAGAGAAATGTCTATTCAGGTCTTCTGCCCATTTTTTAATCGGGTTCTTTTTTTTTTTTTTTTTTTTTTTGATATTGAGTTGTATGAGCTGCTTATATATTTTGGAAATTAACCCCTTGTCAGATGCATTGTTTGTAAATATTTTCTCCCAGTCCATAGGTTGTCTTTTCATCTTGTTGATGGTTTCCTTTGCTGTGCAAAAGCCTTTAAGTCCCAATTGTTTATTTTTGCTTTTATTTCTTTTGCCTTGGGAGACTGATCTGAAAAAATATTGCTATGATTTATGTCAGAGAATGTTTTGCCTATGTTCCCTTCTTGGAGTTTTATGATGTGATTTCTTATATTTAGGTCTTTAAACCATTTTGAGTTTATTTTTGTATATGGTGTGAAGGTGCATTCTAACTTCATTGATTTACATGAGGCTGTCCAGCTTTCCTGACACCACTTGCTGAAGAGACTGTCTTTTCTCCATATTCTTGCCTCTTTTGTGGAAGATTAATTGACAGTAGGCGTGTGGGTTTATTTCTAGGCTCTCTATTCTGTTCCATTGATCTATATGTCTGTTTTTGTGCCAATACCACACTGGTTTGATTACTGTAGCTTTGTAGTATTGTCTGAAGTCTGGGAGGATTATGCCTCCAGCTTTGTTCTTTTTTCTCAGGACAAATCCCCACTTCTTTATACTTCACTAAAAGAAATCTTTGAGTTTGTCACTCTTTTGCTCAAACTTCCAAAATGGTGCCCAGTGTTTAAGGCCCTCAATGATCAGGTCCTAGGCTGCCCATTTATCCTGGCTGTATTTCCTGGTACATCCCAAATAAGCCCCATATCCCTGCCCACCTGCCCACCTCCTGCCCATATGCCATTCCTTGAGCTCTGAGTTTGTTTTTCCACTTACACACCAACATTTGTGCCATTTAATCTCTAATTCATTTAACAAAATTCTACCTATCTTAGTTTTAGGCCATTCAGTTCCCATTCACCTATCAAATCCTACCTATCTCCAAAGTCCAGCTCAGAATGTCTCCATTCTCTGACTACCCTAGACAAAAGTAACTTCTGACTCTGCATTCTTGTAGCAGAGTATTTAACCACTCATATAACACTTTTCATGTTTTATCTCACATAGTAGGCATTTGTACTGCTGCCTGTTAGTTTCCCCAGGAAGCAGACTTTAAGATAGAGATTAGCATGTAGGGAGTTTAGAGATCTCAGGATCAACATGTGTGGAGGAATAAAGGAAGGAGAAATTAGCAGAGCGGGAATTGAACTGTGATGCAGTCACAACAAGGGCCTCAGCTGAGCCTACAGGGAGCCCTGAAAGCTAGGTTGTCCTTGCAGAGTTGTCCTGAACTGGGGTAATGGGGTATGCCTTTATCACCCATACATATTAGTCACTGGGTATGGACTGTACCTGGGAGAGGGCATGACCTTTGCAACATGGCCCTGGAAAGGGACTTAGCCAAGAGCTGCCAGTACTCACAGAAGCTGGGGAAATGAGAGTTCACTCCTGGATAGAGACCCAAGCAGCAAAACATGGCATCTACTAGAGACCACCCCTTGTGCCATAAAATTAGCTTTGGGAGCAGCTGCTCTCGGATTCTGGTTGGTTTCTTTTCCTGAAGGAAACATACAAGAGGAACATTTGGGGATTAACCACAGCCCTCACCACTATAACTAGTCTTGAGACAGTAACTTCAACATTCCCCTTCTCGATTATCCATTCTCTTTTTCCTCTCACCAGTACCCATCCTGGCCCAGGTGGCTTACCTGGAGGGATGAACCAGACCTTCAACCTTCAAGGTCTGAGCCCCCCGTCACCATGCCCTCTTGGGCCATGGCTGCTGGACTTGTCCAGATAGATCAAAGTTGGGCAAGAGAGTATCCCAGAAAGCCTAAGTGTATCACCTGCATGCCAAACATATTCTTCCCTGCCACCTTCAGAGTGTGGAGCAGCCCTCAATATCCTCCGATGGCCAAGGTTAATTACTCTCTCCAGCATGATAACACCTCTTCTTCTGGATGATCTCTTGGCACACGGAAACTGACTAAGTAGCAGCAACAGCTTTCAGCTTACTAAGGCTCTTCCTGTGCCTTGTGGAAGCATTTCTCCTCTGGGAACCAGAACTTTCAAATTTACAGGGCTCATATTTGTAGATGAAAAATACAAATTCCTCCAAGTGAGTCACTTGGAATGACTGTAAATGGAGCTGTTTGCTGCAACTTGTTTCCTGGAACCATGTCGTCTATCCAGTGGAGACACAGTATCATATAATGATTTTTTTATTTAAAGTAGATACTGTATCCTGGAAGATGTTGTTCCTCTCCAAACTAGCACCTCCGCTGATGCTTCAGTGAGCCATACTAATTGCTCTTTCAGACTAGCAGCTTCCTGGTGGTGTGATATATGATATGCCCAGTGGATCCCGTGCTTATGTGCCCATTTCTGCGTCTTCCTTGTTGTATAGTAGATCCCTTGACCTGATACAATATTGTGGGGGATCCTGTGTCAGTGGATCAAACACTATGTAAGCCCTTGTAAGGTGATGCTGGCTGAGGCCTTGCAGGCAGGAGAGGCAAATCCAGACCCAGAGTAGAAGGGGACTAATGTAGTCACTTTGTCACCAAGTGGTTGCTTGGTCTCCTCAAGGGATGGTGCTGATAGAGGGGCTCAATTTTAGCTTCTGTTGCTGGCAGGTTGGACACTTGGCAGCAGCAGTAGCTCGATCAGTCTCAGTGAGTAGGAGCCCACACTGTTGCACCACACACAGCTTCATCGCTGTCATTGTGGCTATTCTGCTCGTGTGCCAGCACAGGGGTGAGGGTTGGCAGAGGCTGGCTGACACTCTGTTTACACAGTTGTTAGGTGCCTATTCTGTTGTGGATGCTCCCTGTTAGGCGTGTGATACAAAGATCTTCATACTTTCTTCCCACTTGCATAGTTCCATCCATGGCTTTTCCTCAAATCTCTTTGTCCCCAATCTGCCAATATTTCTTCTTCCAGGTTCTTGACCAGCCAGTCAGGCCACTTTCCACTGCACATGAATCCATGTGTATTCTAACCTGATAGAGCTTCTTTTTCCACGCAAAGTGGTTGATGAGATACACCACCTGAAGCCCCGCCTCCTTGAGAACACTTCCCTCACTGCTGTCTTTCAGAGCCACCCCATGGTGAGTCTACAGGGCAGCCCCGGTCCGTCTGTTACCTGTATCCACACACACAAAGCTGACAATCCATATCTCAAACTTCCTCTTTCTCCTGGTGTTAGTTTTGATCCTCCAAGAAGCACACACCAAGATAGGATTAGACATGCAAGAGCTGTGTTGAGAAAAATGCTTGAGAGGAAGAAATGGGGAGAGGACAAGAGGAGGCTGGGAGCGCCATGAGTCTGCAATACAGGGTGAACCCTGATGGAGGAGAAAGGGAAGGAAGGAAGGTGGGAAGGTCTTAGATTGTAGTGTACCTTCTAGGAAAGTTTGATAGACAGCCCTTGAACCAATGCCATCCATCAGAAGAGTCCCCATCTTCCAGGAATGAGCCTGCCTGAGTGTCTTCACTATGATCAGTTATCAGTTGGGAGCCGCCAGTGGGAAATATGCCCTTAGCACTAAACCAGGGACAGATTTCAAGCATGGCAGCTGGGCCGCCCACCGATTACACATCTTTCAGCTGGAGATCTGAGAGGTGCACTCTCAAAGTTACCACAATCCTCCCTTAGCTGGTCGTGAGGGACCGCCACGGGTAACATGTGTTGGTATGAGTTGAGGGGGAAGCACCGGTCCAATAGCAGTGGATGACACAAGGGCCTGGGCCACCTGCTCATACACCTCACCTGTGTCCTCTGGCCCTGCCTACATCTGATCTCAGATACCACTTCCACCTTGTGATGAATTGCTGACGGGCCCCTCAACCTCATGACATGGTGAGTGTATTAGTTTCCTGTTGCTGCTGTAACAAATCACCACAAATTCATGGCTTAAAACCACACTACTTTATTATCTTACATTTCTATAGTTCAGAAATTAGAAATGGGCCTCACTGGGCTAAAATCAGGGTGTTAGCCTGGGCTGTGTTCTTTCCTGAAGGTTCTGAGGGCAAAGTCCTTGTCTTTACTCTTTCTAGTTTTTAGAGGCCAATTTTTGGTGTATGGTCCCTTCCTTCATCTTCAGAGCCAACAAAGGCAGGTCGAGTCCTTTTATTTATTTATATTTTTTAATTAATTAATTTTATTTATTTAGTTTTGGCTGCGTTGGATCTTCGTTGCTGTGCGCGGGTTTTCTCTAGTTGTGGAGAGCGGGGCTACTCTTTGTTGCAGTGTGCGGGCTTCTCATCGCGGTGGCTTCTCTTGTTTCGGAGCACAGGCTCTAGGTGCACGGGCTGCAGTAGTTGTGGTGCGTGGGCTCAGTAGCTGTGGCTCTCGGGCTGAGTTGCTCCACGGCATGTGGGATCTTCCCAGCCCAGGGATTGAACCCAAGTCCCCTACATTTGCAGGCAGATTCTTAACCACTGCACCACTAGGGAAGCCCCTGTTGAGTCCTTTTAGCATTGAATCACTCTGACCTCTTCTTAGGTGGAATCTCCCTCTGCCTCAGTCTCTGCCATCCTTTTCCACCTTTAAGGATATTTGTGAAAACACTGGGCCCACCCAGATAATCCAACATAATCTCCCTATCAAAATACTTAACCACATTTCCAAAGCTGTTTTTACCATGTAAGGTAACAGATTCACAGGTTCTAGAGATTAGGACATGGACCTCTTTGGGGGACCATTATTCTGCCTACTGCAATGAACATGGCAGAGCCCAGCTCGAGACAGGTGAGACTGCCCCCCTGAGCACTTGCCCTGTGGTCAGGCGTTCCATCTCTACTAGGGCCCAGGAGCAAGCCAGGAACTGTTTTTTGAAAGGTGTATAATTCTCCACTGCAGATATCATGGCCTTGTTCTAGGTGTCTACATTGTGATTATCCTGTTGGGATGTGTTAAAAACCTCCAAATAGCATCTTTTCCCACATCAAAATGCTTCTAATCCCACCTCGATATGGTCTGCCAAGCCATATGGTGCAAACGGCAGGGCTTTTTGTACCACAGCCTGAACCTTTCTGCTCTGAGCATCTCACGAGGATGGTAGTCTTTCATATCACCCACTATGTTGGTTGAAGCAGTATTTCCAAGCGAGACAGACCCAGAACCCAAAGAACCTAACAGGAATTGTGCTCCTGTCTGTCATGGGAGGTAAAAGATGCAATCGTTTGTGCTTCTTTTTTTTAAAAAAAATTGATTTACAGTGATATTAGTTTCAGGTGTATGACATAGTGATTCAATATTTTAATAGATTATACTCCATTTAAAGTTATTCTAAAACATTGGCTGTATTCCCTGTGCTGTGCAATATATCCTTGAGCTTATGTATTTCCTACATAGTAGTTGGTACCTCTTACTCCCCTACCCCTAACTTGCCCCTCCCCCCTCCCCTCTCCCCACTGGTAACCACTAGTTGTTCTCTATATGGAGTCTGTTTCTGTTTTGTTATATTCATTTGTTTGTTTCTTGTTTTAGATCCTGCATATAAGTGATAACATGTAGTATTTGTCTTTCTCTGTGTGACTTATTTCACTAAGCATAATACCTTCCAGGTCCTTCCGTGTTGTTGCAAATGGCAAAACTTCATTCTTTTTTATGGCTGTGTAGTATTTTGCAGGAGATTTTTCAGCCTATCTCAGACCACTAGACCCTTAAAATGTTCCCAGTGCAGCAGGCCCCTGGGTCTTTATAGTATTTTTATCCCACCCTTGGGAGCACATGTGTCTTACCAAGACCTCCAATGTATTTGGCACTTCTTGCTCATCTGATCCAAGATTCATGTGTTGTCATTTGATATAGTGGACTAGCATATCCAGACAGGCTGGTTCCTTTTAGACTATATTATGACAGCGAGTGGGAAAGTTAATTTAAGTTGAAGCAAGACTGTAAATGTAATTGGTATCTGTCCCAACTGAATATGAACCATGTCTGATGCTTTTTTCTGATAGCAATGGCCAGCTCAATACCTGCATACCACACGCCTGAAGCTCTGCCCAGCAAAGGTACCACACTGAGCACAGTAGCTCCAATGGGGACTCCTACATGGTTGGGTGTGATTATCCATTGTCATCCTCTAGAATCCACCTGGTTTTTGTGGGAGACAGACTTGGGAATTAAAAGTGGACTTGATAGGAGCCACCATCCCTGCATCCTTAAGATGGTGTCTTTAAGGGCGGTCCTAATAGCTGCCATTTCCCCCCAGTATGCATTTCAAAAAAAATTTTGCTGCCTTTGCTGGGGGTGTGGACAGCTTCACTTTTTGTCTTTTTTTTTTTTTTTTTACCATGATAGCTCTTACTTTATAGGCAAGGAACCAATGTGGGGGTTCTGCTATCTACCAAGTATGTCCATTTCAACTATACACTTGAGGACCAAGGAGTGATCATGGGGGCACCCATGGGTTTAATATGAGCTGCACTTCGACTAGGACTCCAGATCTCCCGGTTTCAGTGTCAACTTGGACCCTTCACGCAAAAGACCTCAGCATGCTTGAGTATTCCCCTTTCTCCAGTGGGCAGAGTTACCTGAGTAAATAGCCACAGGTTTCTTTGGAAAAGGACTGAGAAAGTCAGGATCATATAGCCTGTCTGTACTGCTGCAGGGTCTTCCTCTGTGGGGACCTGACTCCTCCTTCAGACAGGAATCTCTGGGACTGAAAACTGGCCCAGGTCTGGGACCTGGGCAATGGATTGTGACTTTTGATTGGAATAGCTGTCCTTAGCCACTCTCATCCATCCCTGCCTTGTTTTGACTGTAAAGATTGAGCAATACCTTTGTTGGTTACTGTCTTTCTTGCCCCTAAGAACTCTGTGTTCTCTTAACTAACCATAGTTTTCTGAGGGTCGTGGCCCTCTGGCTACTACTCTAACCTTGCTGCTCATTACAATACTTGCATGCAGCTTGTTGCTGGTGGTTAAGCATTGCCACCTGGCTTTCATGCCAAGCGATCTCGTCACCCCCATTGCTATCGGGAGCTCCATTCTGTAACGTCATCTCTGACCACCAGCCTTCAGAATCTACTCCCACCTGCCACCCTTGGCCTTCAAACCAGTACCTAGGGTTAAGTCGTGACATAATCGGGCTGTGGAAGTGCTGAGTATGTGAATGAAGAAAAAGAACTCTGTCCTTATAGAGGCACACTTGCCCATGATGCAGGATTTGACACTCTAAGGATGGAACCTTGGAACTGTTGCCAGGATGGTTCTTGGAAGCTTGGGGAAAATAATGGTCTGCACGAAGTGAACTAGGAATGTCAGAGCTATCAGGGCAGATGGTGAAAAGGAGGATCAAAAGATTCCTAGGGCAGAATATGCTAGCATAAAAATACTATGAACGGCTAGAAAACCCGCCAGTAACTCTGCTCCACTGACGAGCTCAGAGACATTTGAAATCAGTAAGGAATGTGCTTGTGAGAGGGTCACCAGCATTATGAAAAGCTTGGTAGTGGCTTTGCGCAGCCAGAGTAGCTTTTTTATGTAGTTTTCCCCCTGATTAAATAACAAAGTGTCCTTTTTGGTTAAAAAAAAGTAAATAATATGGAAAATTATACAATCAGGGAGAAAAAACACTGAAATTTCATCACCTTGAGAAAACATCATTAATATTTTGGTGATTGTTCTTTCATGCATTTCTCTATATATTTATACATACCCGTGTATAATTTCACATTAGTTGAGTATCATACCTCATGTAGGAATTAGGGAGACCTTTCTTTTAAAAACAATCTTATTTGACCCCCACTCCCTCCTCACATACCCAGTCCTTCAACTGCCATTCCTCATCATCCAAATCAGTGTTAACAGTGGGCTGTTTCATGCCATGGAATACTATTCATCTGTGCCAGGCAATGAGGTAGATTCATATACGCAGAGGAATTAGGCAAGTGAGGAAGAACATTTGACTTATCTACTTAGCATCCAAATAAAATTATTTTGATCTAACCTTAAAAAAAGAAACAATGGGCTGTTTATTTATTCATAACTTTTCTCCTGCTTTTAACACTTATAGTTTTCCTTTTTAAAAAATTATTTATTTATTTATGGCTGTGTTGGGTCTTCTTTGCTGCACTCAGGCTTTCTCTGGTTGAGGCGAGCAAGGGCTACTCTTCATTGTGGTGCGTGGGCTTCTCATTGCAGTGGCTTCTCTTGTTGTGGAGCATGGGCTCTAGGCACGTGGGCTTCAGTCGTTGCGACACGTGGACTCAACAGTTGTGGCTCACAGGCTCTAGAGTGCAGGCTCAGTGGTTGTGGCACACGGGCTCAGTTGCTCCGTGGCATATGGAATCGTCCCAGACCAGGGATTAAACCTGTGTCCCCTGCATTGGCAGGCAGATACTTAACCACTGCGCCACCAGGGAAGTCCCTAGTTTTCTTTTTCTTTCTAACTTATCTTTTTACAAAAATGGAATAATATGTCATACAATTCTCTCCTTGCTTCTCTCTCTTAATACATCATGTAATTTTCCCCCAAGTTAGCTATTTTAACTAACTCTTTCTTTATAATGGCTACAAAACATTCTAGAATGTGGAGACACCAGCAACATTCAACAATTCTGTTACTGATAACTGCTCGTTTGTTACTACGAATCATCCTGCAATACATATCCTTGGACATATATCCTTATTCACTGGTTCAATAGTTTATACTTAACTGTACCAATGATTGGCACAAAATCTCTGAATCTGTTGTTCTGTGAGGTCCTCTTTCTCTCTTTCGATAATCGTCTCCCTAGGTTTATTTCCAGAATTTAGACTCTTTTAATTAGTCTTTCCAACATAAACCATCCTCTACCCTGTTGTCAAAACTATTCTTATAAATAAGTCAAATGATGTTACTTCCCTAACTCCTAATTGCCTACAAGATAAAGACCAAATTTCTCAGCGTGCATTGGAAAACTTCTCTAGGGGAGAACTAATGTAAGTTTCCAAACTCACTTGTTTGGCTACCATTTTTCTCTTGCCCTAAGCACCTAAATCCAGACTTGGCAAAAGGAAACAGTTTGCCATTTCCCCAACAATGCCCTTTTGTCTCCTGCCAGTCTGTCTTTACACTGCTTATTTACTCAGTTACCTCTTCCATGAAGTCTTTGCTAAAAATGACAAGCAGAAGTTGTCATAACATTTTGAGCTTCTAGAGTTCTCGGTACATGTTTTTGTTTTTTTTTTTTTAATTTTATTTGAAATATTTTTAGATTTACAGAAAAGTTGCAAAGATATTACAGAGAGTTTCTGTATACCCTGTGCCCAGTTTCTCTTAATGTTAGCATCTTACATTATCATGGTGTATTTGTCAAAACTAAGAAACCAACATTGGTATGCTACTATTAACTAACCTACTTTATATAGATTTCGCCAGTATTTCCACAATTCTGTTCCAAGACCCAATCCAGGATACAGTGCTCCATCATGTTGCAGATGGTCAGTGTCTTGAGTGCCACTGTTTTATATACATCGTCCAGTGTTGTAGTTGTTTCAGGCAGGAGGGTAAACTTTGTCCCTCTTTCTCCATCTTGACTGGAAGTAAAATCTAAGGTTATTTTTTCAATTAATTAATTAATTAAGTTTTGGCTGCATTGGTTCTTTGTTGCTGCACGTGGGCTTCCTCTACTTGCTGCTAGTGGGGGCTACTCTTCATTGAGGCGCTTGGGCTTCTCACTGCAGTGGCTTCACTTGTTGCGGGCTCTAGGTGCGTGGGCTTCAGCAGTTGTGGCACATAGGTTTAGTTGCTCCTCGGCATGTGGGATCTTCCCAGATCAGGGATGGAACCCATGTCCCCTGTATTGGCAGGCAGATTCTTAACCACTGTGACACTAGGGAAGTCCTACGGTTGTTTTAAAATCTGTGGTGAGATCCTCTTTTCTTTCAACATTTGTTTCCTTTTTACAGTTTCCTAGAAGCCCCTCTTCATATAATTTATCTTATTTTCACTTTTTATTTAACATCAAAATCCTATTTTATTTTTTCCCCAGTGGACAGATTTTATCTGCTGTTCCTAGAACCTCCAGGCAAGTTGAAATTCTGCAGAATATTACTACAACACACGAGGTGATTTCTCCCTCATTTTTCTTCATATTATCTTTATTTTATGCAAGTGTGGTGTGTCATGTTCTCTCCTATGTGTTGTCTGACTTACATACAGCTGGTATAAACCCCTCTCTTTGTAGCCTTCTCCTCTGTCCCATAATCACATGATTTTACCCGGTTCCCTAAGTCAGACTTACTTCATTTATGCTATTGGCTGTTCAGCCAATTATATAACAACACCTAGAAAGCGTGAACTTACTGGTTCATTCCTGGGTTTCAGCACCAAAAAAAAAAAAAAAAAAAGGAAGAAAGTGTGAAATTACAAAGATGCTGCAATAACAGAATTTTCAATAGATCTTTGTTTAAAAAGCAATAATACTTAACCAAGGTGTAAGCATCAAAAAACACAAAAGAAAATTTATTAAAATTTTCTTGTCTGGGACTCAACTCCCCAGAAAACAGAAAACTGATGAGTTGCAAAATATCATGGTAGAATACTGAGGGCTCCATGGTTGTTGGGTTAGGGTTCTCTGAGAAGCAGAGGTCAAAACTAGATTAGAGTTGTGAGAGACTAGTTATGGGGCCTGCTTGTGAAGGATGAAGAAGAGGAAGCTGGAGGTGGCAAGGAGCCCTTGCAGACCATTGAGCAGCTCTGATACCTGTGCAGAAAGGAGGGTTGTGCATGGACAACCTCTAGTCGGCAGGGCGGTCCCAACGGTTTGGCTGGACCGTGGTAAGTGCTTAAGCCAAAGGCAGCTGTAAGAGGAAATTCTAATCTAACAGGAATGGGCCTGCAATGATATGCCTGCAGTGCTCTGTCATTGGCTGCCTGCAGCCCTGGAAAGGCACAGTCTCAGCCTGCGGGCGAACAGGAGGAACAGCTGCGGGGAAGGTCAGTGAACTAGCCTCCCCCAGCAGAAGAGCTGCCCAGTGTGTCCTCACAGCCACCACACTGTGGACAGAGGAAATACTGCCAGAGGAAGCATCAGAGATTCAGGATTTAGATCTCGTTCTGACACTTCTTGGTGTGTAATTTTAGACAACTTAGCTTCGAGCCTTAATTTCTTCATCTGAACAGTGAAAATAATAATACCTGCCTCGTTTACGGCAAAGTGTTGGTATACTGATCAAAGGCAATGAGTGTGACAGTGCTTTGAAAAAGTGCAGTAAAATAGAAAAAAAAAAGTAAATATTATGTGAAGGCATGCGTGAAGGCCATAATTAGATTAAAGAAAAGGAACATGAACATGACAATAGTATCTAGGATATGAAATTTTTATTGAAGGAAAGCAACATTTAATCCACTTTCTCTCTAGACAAATTTTCATTTCTCTTTAAACTTCTGACATATACATCCAGTTTTACAGCTGGGCCCTAAATATATTCATTGATGCATGCATTCATTAGTTCATTGCCTCGCCAAATATTTATTGAGTACCTCGTGAGTTCCAGGCCCTCTTTAGCCACTGGGGTTACAGAAAAGAATAAAACAAGCCCCCTGCAAAATAAATGTTTACACTACCACGTGTGTAAATGGGGACCAGTGACCAGGAATTGTCTTTTTTTTTTCCCTTATAGACATCCTTCTATGGCTTTAGCTACAGATGAGAATGATGTGAAAAACTGTCTTTGTTTTATCAATTTTCCCCCTTGAAACTGCAGATTGTTCTCTGGCAGCCAGTAACAGCTGAATTAATTGCGAAGGGAAAAGAAGTCCATTTTTTTGTGAATGCATCCGATGTGAGCAATGTGAAAGTCCATTTAAATGAGAGTGGAATTCGACTCAAGTAAGCATGATTCCGTATTTACTGAGTAGCTATTATTATAAGCACCTATGATGCATTTTACTAGTGGATGGTGTCATTGGTTCCTGGAAAAAGAAATACTCACATTAAACATGGCAACATAGAAATCTCTGGAATGGAGTGGTGATGAAGCCCAAGTGGCTAGCTCTGTGACCTTGGACAAGTGGTTTACCTCTCATGACCTTGGTTCCTTTTCTGAAAAGGACTGTTAGACTCAGTGATCTGAGGAGCCTCTTATGGCTCCTCCCAATTCCTTCCTTCTTATAGTTCCTCTACTCTGTGCCTGGACTCGGGGAGCAAAATTGTCATTCACTTTAGTAGGCTTTGTGGCCTCTCTTGGAAAAGCAGCTGCCGAAGGGGATTTTGCTTCCTTTGCAAGGTCAGTGAACATTCTGGAATGTCTGGCCCTAAACCAAAATTTGCATTAGCTATGATTTCTGTTCAGAGTCCATGCTTTCTTCCTTTTGGAGTCTTCTGTCCGCATCTCCTTTCTGTATCCATTGCCCTAGCACTTCTTGGCGGCCATGCTTTCTTCTGTGTATCAGTGGGCAACCTTTGGATAATATGCTGTGGTTATCATTAATATGTTATTGGTGTTTACCGCCTTCCAGTAAAGGTGCTGAGCCTTTCTGTACATTGTATCATTTAATTCTTATTTAATCCTGTGAGGTAGATACTACGCTCATTATGTGTATGAAAGCAATTTTTACATTTACAAAGGAATTTCTCAAGGTCAGCCAGCTAGAGCATGGCAGAGCTAGGAGTTGAAGTCAGACCTTTCTGATGTCAAAGCCTTGGCTTTTACCCATTGGCCTAAATAAAAGTAAATAAAGCTTTATTAGAATGACAGTGAACTTTCAGCTGCTCATCCCAGGTGACACAATGGCTTAAGTCTGTCTTAATTAAAATGTTTATGCCTAGTTAACTGTGTGACCCTTCTCAAGAGAAATTAAATGAGATCCTTTTTCTGTACCTTCCCTATTCCTGTGCTCTTATTTCTCTAGAGATATGACCAACTTTGGCCATGCAGAACATCTGGCATAAGTCAATGATTTTCACAAGGAAAAACAAAAAGAAAAGGCTTTCTGCTTCTCCTCGGTCCTTAACTGAAAGCAGAATAATACAATGTTCCTCTGGATTGAAGGACGTTGTCCATTCACCTGTATGGACAAAAGACACTAATAAGCCACCATCAAGACACGTTGATAATGTTGGAGAAAGGGTGAGATTTTGGAGGCTCTGAAAATGTACCCTATAGGAGCCCCTATCTCTCCAGTGCCCATAAGGCTCTAGCCAGAGGACTTGTGTATATCAGCTTATCATAATGTTAGCTGGCGGTGTTTTCACCTTGTGCCTCTTAGATTTCTTAGTGACTTTTCCCCCACGCTCGCCTGTGGTGCCTGCAATGGGCCATGCGGGAAAATCAGAGCCCTGTTTGGAAACCGGCTCACTCTGTGTTTCATCACCCAGTGTCTTGTTGGAAAACGTGGAAGATCTTATCCGGCAACAGACTTCCAACAGCACCATCAGCCCCCGGGCCTCCTCCTCCTACTATGAGCGGTATCACTCACTAAGTGAGGTAAGTGGTCACGTTTCTCTCCAAAATCCCTGTTTTCATTTAACAAGCATTGCCATGTCAGCCATGGAAATTGTTAGAGACTCATAACTGGTGGAAGAGGGTGAAAAAAAATCACAGTTAGGTTAATTATACAGAAGTAGTACATCCTTTTATAGATATCTTCCCTGGGAAGATTGCATCATATTTTGGAAATGGCCTCTAAGCTGGCAGTTTGTCCATTGCCGAGAGTATCTCTAACTGTTAGGAATAACCTGCATTCTAAGGAACAGCAGGAAAATAAAAATAGGCCCTTTTTATTGAAACTGCCACAAAAAAATTAACAGTCCAATTAATCATGTCTCCTTAGACCATTATCCTAATCGTACTCTTACTGAATAATCGCCATATTATCTCACTGAATAAAAGGAATTTATTCGTTTACATTCAGCACACAATAAAGTATTTAAGTGCATTTTATTCCCCTCAGAAGGAACCTATTTAAAATAATAATAATAATGATGATGATGCCTGTGTTTGAATATTTAAGAAATTGTGGGGTTTTTTTCCTATTCGTACTTATAGGTTCTGGTTTTTCTAGAGGGAACCTAAGCAAGATATCAATGTTCAGCTGACCTCAGTAAGCTTCCACATCATACCCTAAGAGCCATTCCCCCATATTTGTTAGTTGAAAGGGTAAACCCCTTGGAGCACTTTCTTTTCAATATAATATACTCCAAGTAGTACAAATCCCTTGATACCTTTTATTCTTTCATAGGAGTATGCTGCTATATTCCTTGATATAAGTATTTTAATCATCTTTGGCTAGGTGCCCAGAAACTGTTAAGAACTGTATCCATATTTTTAAGACATCTAATGCTTAAGTAATAAGAATCAATTTTCTATTCAATCTTCAAAAGCATCTGTTCCTTTCCAGTTAGTTAAACCGGAACTCGATGTGCTTCTAGAATCAATGTACCTGGCTGGTTGACGGGGATCTTAAAATTGCATCCCTCTCCTTTCTCTCTCTTACCTTGTCTCTGTCTGTTCCACCTAGACCACCTCCCTCCAGCCTCCTATATCAGCCTTGCATAAGCAAACTTGAGGCCTGGAGTTGAGAGGCTGGATAGGCACAATTTACTAATGGAGAAGGTAACTGTGTCACTGCTGTGTTGGATTGGGTGAGGAGAGCGAAATGCCTTAAACAGAAGTATTTAAAAATATTTTTCTGGGAATTCCCTGGTGATCCAGTGGTTAGGACTCCATACTTTCACTGCCGAGGGCCCACGTTCAATCCTTGATCGGGGAATTGAGATCCCACAAGCTATGTGGTGCAGCCCAAATAAATAAAGGATATAAACACTAAAAAAATATTTGTTTCTGGTATATTTTAAATATTTTGTTCAAAGGGGTTATTTTTTTTTTCTTACTCTCACCCCAAGAAAGAGCTGGAATGACATGGGAGGAAAAAAGTATTAGTTTGCCATACATTGTATTAGTTGGTCATAACAAAGTGACATATACTGAGTGGCTTAAACAACAGAAATTTATTCTCTCACAGTTCTGGAGGCTAGAAATCCAAGATCAAGGTGTCAGCAGGGCTGGTTTCTTCTGAGGCCTCTCTCCTTGACTTGCAGGTGACACCTCCTTGCTGTGTCCTCACATGGCCTTTTCTCTGTGTGTGCACATCCCTGGCATCTCTCTGTCCAACCTAGTCTCCACTTCTTGTAAGTCCACCATGCGGGTTGGATTGGAGCCCACACTAGCAGCCTCATTTCAACTGAATTACCTCTTTAAAGGCCCTATCTCCAAATGCAGTCACATTCTAAGGTACTGGAGGTTAAGGCTTCAACATATGAATTTGAGGGGGAACACAATTCATTTCATCACTGCACATTCCAGAAAGCAGTTTGGGCCTCTCCTCCCCCTAATCCTTTCTAAGAGGTTTGTAGGAACCGTGGCAATCTTACTCCCAGGAAATTCTGCCAAGTCCTTTCTTCCCCTTCAACACTGATCTCTCCTTCAGTCCTCACCACAAGTTCACTTGAGGGGCAAGAGGGGTTTCTTTTGTCATCGACTCTCACTAGGAAATTTTAAGTAATCCGCTGTAGGGGAGAAAAACAAATGAATGAAAAACACCACTTAAAACAAATGGCAAAAGAAGGGAGTTATTCAAAGGATGTGACCTTCATTACCGCAGATTAGATTGTGAAATGAGTAAAGTTTTCTGTAAAGCTGCCTTTATATAACACAGCCTCCCCTGTTGGAGGAAATCTACTGAACCATCAATGGTGTAACATAAAATAGTTTGATGTGGTAGTTCTCTCAGATATATGCATGCCTCGGAAGAGTAACACAGTGAACAGAGACCCCCTGATGGTTAAATTTCCAACACCTCCGACATTGACAGCATTGGTACTTGGCAGCAGGTAGGCCTTCCAGGAGCATCTTAATTCCCGGCACAGGATGACCACTCACACATACCACTCAGCCTAGTTATGCTCCTCTAAGAGGATCCAAGGGTAAATGGTGCTCCCGTTCCTGTCAGCTAGGATTGCTCTTTGAAATTAGCTCTAGAAAAGTTCCCAGAAATAAGGCCATGAGTTGGTCATTCCCACTACATAAAGTGTAAAAGTTTAAAAATAGCCCCTGAGAAGTTGGGCTACATTAAAACATGACCAGGCTCCATCATTCCATGCCTGCTTTGAAGTGGGCAGTAGCCTAAGGTCAGACCCAGAATTTGTATTGGTTTTTTCTTTCTACTATAATCTTGACAGAATCACAAACCACTAGACTTCTACCTGGGAGAGAGGTCCAGAATAAAACTCCTTCCCTGGGTAGGAGAGATATTTTTTTTTTCCTCCAGATTGTTCTTCCCTTTGCTTCTTATCATTTCACAGATCTTGTTGTGAGTCCACAGGTCTTCACTGGGAAATAACGGCACCTCCATTTATACTGTTCAAAAGTGCCCAGGGCTTCCTTAGGTTACTCTTGAAAAGTGAGTATTAAAAAATAAAAATCTCATGTAAAGATGAATCCTCTTGAATGGTAAAGAGGACTTCATACACAGAGGCAGAGACTCAATGTGATAAGTGTTTGAAAATAACTTAAGGGGCGGTGCTTTAAAGATCATCTTTCTTACTTTGTCATAAGTTTCTTAATACGTTTTCACTCTTTCCCTAAACCTTGATAATTTTCGAACCTTTAATTTTATTGATTTTTCTAAACAGCAGAAGAAACACCCTGCCCCAAGTGTTTTAGTTCCTCATTCTCTCCACATACAAGTGCTTTCCAGGGAATCACCCTTCCTCGAAGAAGTTGTCTGTTTCCTTTGTCTGAGAAATGCTTTGTTGACTGCTGGTTTCTGCTTTGATAGATCTATTCTTGGATAGAACATGTGACTGAGCAGTATCCTGATACAGTTGAAAAAATCCACATTGGATCATCATATGAGAAGTACCCACTTTATGTTTTAAAGGTATGTTGTGGGAAGAGTTGTTGATCTTTCAACTTTGGGGGATGTGTTAATTCTCCAACGGTGCTTGTTATTACTTGAATTTTTTTTTTTTTTTGAGTTCTGGAAATATATGTATTATAGGTGTTCTTCAACTTTAATATCCAGCTATTTAGGGATTGGTTATTACATTTAAATTTTTTTCCTTTACTAATGTAGTGTTGGTTTAAGAGTAGTAACCTCAGTTTTAGAATCAACTCTGTGACATAGATAAGCTATTTAACCTTCCTGGGCTTTAATGCCTACCTTCATAAAATGAGGGGAGTGGTCTTGATTATATTTCAAATCCTCTTTTATTTACACCACCACCACCACCACCACCACCACCTCTGACTGACTGACTTAGGCAAAAAAAAAAAAAAAGAAAAAAAAAAAAGCAGAGGAATCTGTGATTGAACAAACATTGACATTGATACAGTTTTTGGAACCAAAGAAAGAGTTGAATAACGAAACCGAGGAAAGGATAGAAACCAAGGCAATGGTGGGATTTTTGGCAGTAGGGCTGATGTGATAGCTTTTGCTTCAGTCACCATCTGTTTGGTTATTTATTTTCAGTTGAATAAATTGGCCTTAGTAAAGTCAGTGAATTTGGCCACAGAAAGAATATTGGGAGCCATGAATTCAAACTAATCCCTGCTGTTAATTTCTGGTTCTGCGGTTCTGTTTTTTTGCCACTCTTTCCCCTAAAAAAAAAATTAAAAATAAAATAAAATAAAAAGAAGCTCTGGAAAAATTTAATCATTGTAAAAAATACATTTGATTTAGGAACACTTAATTTATACAGTTTCCCAACATTATCTAAACTGTGATAGGTGAACCTCTTCGATCATCCAAAGATAAGATTTTGAGTCAGAATTTCTGGGTTTTCATCTGTTCTGACAAGAGCTTGCAGTGCAAACTCAAGGCAGACATAGGAAAATTGGGTCCTCTTGACAGCTGAGTTGGTCAACCAGACTGGATTCATGTAGTCAGTAGTCATGGCATACTCTCCCATGACATTTGTAGGGTTGCCCAAAAGGTTCGTTCGGGTTTTTCCATAACATCTTTTTTTAAAAATTATTTTATTTATTTATTTACTTATTTAATTGGCTGTGTTGGGTCTTTTTTGCTGTGCGTGGGCTTTCTTTAGTTGCAGTGAGCGGGGGGCTACTCTTCGTTGTGGTGCGCGGCTCCTCATTGCCGTGGCTTCTCTTGTTGCAGAGTGCAGGCTCTAGGCACATGAGCTTCAGTAGTTGCAGCACATGGGCTCAATAGTTGTGGCACACGGGCTTAGTTGCTCCACAGCATGTGGGGTCTTCCTGGAGCAGGGATCAAACCCATGTCCCCTGCATTGGCAGGTGGATTCTTAACCACTGTGCCACCTAGGAAGCCCTTTCCATAACATCTTATGGAAAAACTAGAACGAACTTTTTGGCCAACCCAATACTTTTAGCCGTGTTGAGTGTACTCTTTGGAACTTGTGTTTCTAGGACCTAATGTACATGTTGGAAAACCATGTTTATTGCATGCTTTAATCCCAATCATACTCAACCAAGGATGTGCACATCACGTGAGTCTCTGGGGTTCTTCCATTTTCCCAGTGTCAGAACCAGACCAGTACCAAGAAAAGTTGCTCAGCAGAGTTGAACAGAAGATTGAATAAGGCAACTAATCTAAATAACTCAGGATTTTCTTTTAAATTGCATAGATTAAATCAGCCGAATAATTCTTCTCTTTGTACAATTTAACCCTTTGTGGCCAAAGGCATTTGACTTTCTCACTTGCCTTCTTGTTGGATATCACTAGCTCCAGGTTAGTTAAGAAAAATCTGCCTGCGTGGTGTAGATGGCAATTTAAAAATCAAACTCTCTCTTTCTCTTGTTTTGGAATTCCAACCCACATATTTGTTTGATTTTGCAGCTCTTCTCTCTTCGCTCCATAATCTAAAATTGTGTGTAACTAATGTTTAAAAGCAAATGAATTATGATTCATTTTGTTTGGAGGTGTTTTTGAGAATGCTTCCAAAGACATCAAAAGCTATCATGGAGGAAAGGTTGGAAGTTCTTATTCCAGAAAGTTGGCAGTTTATACTAGTCCCCCAGATGGTAAATCAGAATGAGGCCTCTGTCCCTAGAGCTGTTGGTATTAAATTGGTGTGAAGCTAGATGTGTGCTTACTTTAGTGTGAAATAGGAAGATAATCCACACATTAGATGTGTGCACCTGGGGAAAATGGTGAGGGAGTCCAAGTTTATCTTGCGTGCCACCAGCTCCCCTCTCCCAAGGCTTTCTCTGTCCTACCCCTCCCACAGAAAGCTGTACACCCAACACACACCCACTTAATAGTTCTCTGGTCTCTACTTCTGTACTACCTCATGCAGTATCACAAGGTAATTGTGGGGGAATAAAAAGAGCTTTACACAAGACTGTATATCAACTATACTTTAATACAAAATTTTAAACATTTAAAAAAATAAAAATTAAAGAAAAAAGAGCTTTAAATCAAGTCCTGACTTCAGACCTCAGTCCCAGCTCTCACCAGCTATGTGACCTTAGCTAGCAGCCTTTAATCACACCAGCTTTTAATGTCCTTTGAGAATTCTCAAAGGAATGCAGAGAATAATGCATATTTCATAGATTTGCTGAAAGGATTAAGTAGAAGCACTATATATATGGAAGTTATTATCCTGAAGCCTCTTATTATTGTTTTTTGATTTTCTCTGCACAGGTTTCTAGAAAAGAACAAAGGGCCAAAAATGCCATGTGGATTGACTGTGGAATGCATGCCAGAGAGTGGATCTCTCCTGCTTTCTGCTTGTGGTTCATAAACTCTGTAAGTATTCACATTCTCTTAAGCCAGAGCTTCCCAATATGATATGTGGCCTGAGACCACTTGTGTCAGAATCAACTGGCCTGTTTATTAGATGCATTTACCAGATCACATCCCAGAATTTGCGACTTAAAATCTCTGGAGGTGAGACTTGGGAGTCTACAATCTTCACAAGCTTCCCAGGTGACTTTTATGCATATTAAGTTTGAGAACCGAGACTTTAAGCATTTAAATTACCCTGAAGATTGTCTACCTTATCCTCTCTATATTTCTGGCTGGGGCTAAGCACTGGAGCATAATTAAGAAATAGTATGCAGTCGTAGTATGTTTACTAAGTATAAGAAAGAACTGAAGCAATTATCTGAATCGAATCCCAATGAATTTCTTTTTCTTTTGATTTGAATTATCCAGACATCTTTTGTCATATTCTGCCCTTGGAAATTGAACATAAAGCAGCATTACAGAGCAGATCATGTTTTCCCGTACATCATAACAGGGAATTTTGTCCCTGAAGAAGGCCTTGGCATGAAAAATTCCATATATGAAACAAAGAGTGTATCATAAAAGTAAAAGTTATAATGACTGTAAACCTCTATAATAAATGAAAACAGTAAAAATTATGCTTCAGGTCCTATAACATGGGCATATATGTTCTCTACACTGATTTATACAAAGAGCTAGCGCCACCAGAAAAATAACTTGATGTACGTGTCCTGATAATGGTTAATTGTTGTCTCTATATCCTCACAAATCTGGACAGATACATCTCTACCTACCTTTATTTGCCTTACCGTCTTCTATTCCCCACCGATGGAACCGCAGTATCCCTGAGCCTACTGGAAAGTTCCCAGCCACCAGACCCTAAACACAGCCCAGTCATGTGATGATCCGGAACCTTCCCCAAGCTGGATAGTTTTGTTCATTTTTAGGTAATGAAGGAAGCAGCACTTAGTGGAGCGAGAAGCATGCAAAGCAAGAGGGGAAGATATTTATTTTTCATTCTATGACTGAACCCGAAAAGGACTGGAAAGAAACTCCAGTTCGTATTGACTCTAATTCACATGGTAAAGTTGTCCGTAATTGCTGTCCCTCCTACCCTGACGCCTCTTCCCTCCTGTTACATGTTACCCTCTACCCCACCCACTTGCTAAATCTTTGTGAGATTAAGTTTCTTGTTCCACAAGTATTATAAATTGCCGATGAGGTTCTTTTTTCCTTTCCAACTCTTGCCACAATTCTGAGTGAGTTCAAAGTCTATGTGTGAGATTCGTTTAACAAATTATCTTCCCAGCTCCTTGAACTCTTCTATATGACTAAACCTAACCTTAACTCTGTTTTAGTAAATTTCTCCCATGGCCATTATCTGAATCTCAGAAAGAATTCTCTCTCTGATCCTTAGATCCGGAATATGATCATGGACAGTGACCAGGAAGGCCAGGGGGAGTCACTGAAAACTATAACTTTTATTTTTAATATTTAATTTATTAATTTGTTTGGTTGCGTTAGGTCTTAGTTACAGCAGGCAAGCTTCTTTGTTACAGCTCATGGGCTTCTTAGTTGCAGCATGTGTGCCCCTTAGTTGTGGCTCACATATGGGATCTAGTTCCCTGACCAGGGATTGAACCCAGGCCCCCTGCATTGGGAGCACGAAGTCTTAACCACTGCACCACCAGGGAAGTCCCGGGCTCTGGCTTCTTAATTTCTTCTCCTTCCACTTTTCTCATTCCTCACACTTGCTATGTATGTTTTTTCCCCCTTTAGTAAATTTCCAGTCCTTGAATTATATGTGCTTCCTTCTAATTAATCTGCTCCTTGCCAGGAATCTCTTCCTTCACTAACTATTCTGAATCCCATCACAAACCATCCCTTCACCCGTATCCTGAATTTCTTGCCACTTGATCTGCCCATTAGGACTTCCAACCCCAAACACCCCACAGAATTCACCAGCCTTCTCGTGAGCCGCCATGTGCACGCTGATTATTATATTTATAACATTGAATTGTTGTTCTTTCCTTCCCAACTTAACACTTTTCTCAGCTTTTTAAGGGCAAGATTATCTCTAAAGTCATTTTTTTTTGTCCTGCATAATTATGTATTTTTTGGTCCACATAACCAGTGCTCAACATCCACTTCTTGTATTTGAAATTTAAATTAATGCTGCCGGTTTAGGCTGAAATACAACTCTGGGGTCCAGAGAGGACTTAAACAGTGTCTATTATTGGGCTAAATAAATTGCCATTGGAGAAGGTCCAGATTATCCATCCATACATAGAAATTGGAAAGCTGGGACTTACAGCTCTTTGCTGTATTTCTAATGGTCGTGAGAATAAGTTTATTTCAGAATCTTCCATTCATAATGTCTTATATGCCTTTATGTGCTAATTGAGTCTCTGTCGAATGGTTAATGGTTAATTTGTTGGCAGGCATTGTTGTTGTCGTCTAGGTTTGTAAGAAAGACAAAGCCTCGGTGTCCCCCAGGCAGAGAGAGCTGAGTAATCATCTGTCACAGGTCCAGCTGATAGGAATTAGTCAAGCCTTTATCTCCTGCGCTCTAATTGCTCACTCCTCTGGCTCCCTCTGTCCTCAACTTTCTTCTTGTGTTTGTTTTTTTTAAATAGTAAGACAGTGATTCCAAGTATGTTACTTATCTTACTGGTGAATCATTCCTTCAACAGATATTTCTGTGCTGTCTTTGTGTGTCAGGCATAATTTCTGTAGCGACCAACCTCTTGAAGAGTGATTCATTCACTCGATATAAAACCATAACTGTAAATATATTTATAGAATCCTGTGAAAACTCATCGGATAACACATGCTTGGAGAGCCCCATGATACACAGATTAAATTAATCGTGAAGAATTAGATTCATGAACATGTTCAACTTGGTTGAAAATGTTATTTTAAAAAATTGTGTCTAAGTCAAAATTATAAGGCTTATAGAGTTTTAGGGGTTACATTACTTCAGTGACGTGATTAGATATCTAGATTGTATGTTTTTGAAGTATAAATAACTGGATAAATGTCAAATATGAAAACATTTTTATAAGTAACTTTATTCACAAAGTTTATTAAGAACACTTCTTTGATTTCTCTGTATCTATGTAACCCTACCCTCAATCCCCACATGCCTGAAGGAAACACAGGTTTGCCCAGTTACCAAGTACAATCCAATCTTTCCTTTAGCCAATCAGAAAAACGCCCAGGTCCTGAGGATTCTGTAACATTACCTGACTAACCCATTCAGGTTAGCTTTCCCTTGGGGTTCACTTCTCCTCTTACAGGCATTAAGAAGTCCCCTCTATCCTTCCTTTTTCTAAGCCTCTCCTCTGAGATCCTGGTTTCATCTTTTTGTTGCTCCTCAGAATCTCATCAATTCCCACTTGCTCTGGATGCTCACCTTCTTTAAATGTGGACCTAAACAGGCTCACCACCAGTCCAGATGGTGCCTTTGTGCAGAATCAAACAACTAGCTATCCGTATGCAAAAGAATGTATTTGGACTCCTACCTCACACCATATACAAATATTAACTCAAAATGGGTCAGACACCTACATTTAAAAGCTAAAATTATAAAATTTATAGAAGTAATAAATCTTTGTGACTTTGGATTAGGTAACGAGTTATTAGATATGACACCAAAAGCACAAGCAATCAAAGAAAAAAGAGGTGAATGGGACTTTACCAAAATTAAAAACCTTCATGCTTTTCAAGGGACACTATCAAGAAAGTTAAGAGACAACCCACAGAATGGGAGAAAATTTTTGCAAGTCATATATATGATAAGGGATTCATATCCAAAATATATAAATAACTTTTACAAATAAACAATAAAAAGACAAATAATCCAATTTTTAAGTGGGCAAAATATCTGAAAAGACAATTCTCCAAAGAAGATATACAAATAGCCAATAAGCATTTGAAAAGATGCTCAACATCGTTAGTCATTAGGAAAACATGAATCAAAACTACAATGAGATGCCACATCATACCCATCAGGATGGCTAAAATTTTAAAAAGACAGGTAATAACAAATATTGGTAAGAGTGTGGAAAAATTGGAACTCTTATCCATTGCTGTTGGGGTCATAAAATAGTGCAGCCTCTTTAGAAAACAGTTTGGCAGTTCCTCAAAAGTTTAAGCATAGAGTTACCATTTGACCCCGCAATTCCACTCCTAGGTGTATCAAAAGGCTTGAACACATATGTTTACAAATGTCCAAAGCAACATTATTCATAAGTCAAAAAGTGAAAATAATCCAAATGTCCATCAACTTATGAGTGGACAAATAAAAATGTGGTATAATCTTACAATGGAATACCATTCAGCAATGAAAAGGAATGAAGCACTGATTTATGCTACAACATGGATGAATCTTGAAAACATTATGCTAAGTGATAGAAGCCAGACACAGAAGGCCATATATTTTACTATTCCACTTACATGAAATGTCCAGAGTGGGCAAATCCACAGAGATAGAAAGTAGTTTAGTGGTTGCCAGAGGCTTGGGGAGGAGGAGAAGGAGAAGGGGGTAACTCCTAATGGGTAAGGGGTTTTTGGTGTTGGGGGGGGTGATAAAAATATTCTACAATCAGATATTGGTGATGGTTTCATAACTGTGATATAAAATCCACTGAATTTGTGCACTTAAAAATGAATTTTCTGGTATGTGAATTATATCTCAATAAAGCTGTTGAAAGATAGGCACCCCTTCCTCTGGGATTTCAGCTGCAGCCACACACGAGGGTAGGGCTTGACACAGAGTATAGCTATAGTTCAGCTCTCACTCACCCCTTCTGTTTGGAGCCCTGCTTATGAGACAAGAAATTCTCAGGCTAACACTGATCATCTCTCAGAGACTAACTTTTTTGCTGAGAGACTCCCATCCAACCACCGCTAAAGTGGGAAGGAAATAAAGAGAGTGAAAAGGACAAAGAAATCAACCATAGCACACCTATGAAAAGTTCAGCAAACATTGTAGAAATAAAAATGATAAATGCTTTATTTTTTTAAAGAAAATAAGATCTCCTAATCTTTTTTTTCTGATATTGAATGGTACATTATTACTGAAAAATGTCTCTAACATAAATTTACAAATTTGTAGCATAAAAATATATTTCACTAGTTGCTCAACTATTTAAAAGATTGCTTCTTTCAGTTTATAAAATTGTTTCCTTTTCATTAAGCTTTTGTTTCTGACCTACAGTAGATTAAAAAGTAACTTGTACTTTTGCTTTCCTTTGTTACCTATGGCAAGTAATTTAAATTTGACTATTATGGTTATCTAGGGAAATATGGATATACTATTTTTAATATTTAAAGAAAAATGGTAAAGTTTTAGCTATAGCAAAGATAAGATTTAAAAGACATTTTTCTTGGATATTAACCCCTTATTGGTCATATCATTTGCAAATATTTTCTCATATTCAGTAGGTTTTCTCATTTTGTCAGTGGTTTCCTTTTTTGTGTGTATATGGACCACTCTATTGTACACCTATAACTTATATAAAATTGTACAGCAACTATACTTCCATTTTTCAAAGACATTTTTCTTTTATCAATAATGAAAAGGTATTTCTTAACAAAGTCTTGAGTAAAGTTTAAATCAACGAATAATTGTGAACTAATCCACAAATTAAAATATAGCAGTGTTGCCATGAATGAAGAATTTATACCAAAGCTTAGTCCTAGGTGAAATGTTTTAACTGGCTGAAATTTGTCTTTGTGGTTCTGCTGCATCTGTGTTTGGTCATTTGGGGTTGAATTTTTCAGTCGTTTTAATGTGGATATCCTTGAATCGTGTTAAAATATGTGACCCTAAGCTGGGTATGAATCTAAAGCACAGAAGAGCAGTGTCAGATGACGTCTGTTAGGAAACTCGTAGCGAGTGCCTAGGAAGAGCTACCACTGACTTTAAAGCCAAATGATCTGATGCTTGGGAAATACACTCAATTCTAGCCAAAATTTCTCTCACAACTTACAAGAACAACGCAGAAAATAGTATCTAGACGTGTCTGGGAATAAGACAAGGTTAGTTTAAGCTTTGATTGACACGGATTATTGTGAAAAGAGTGAAAAGATATTTAGGTTTTTGTTTCTTTAAATCTTTGTAGTGGGCTTTATGCTTTAGTAAAGAATTCTTTTTGTTTCTTGAAGGAAATTTTAGAAAATATATGGTTCGATTGTCTGCCTTCATTAAATAGGAAGACCAACTGGCCCACGTCCAGGGGATTTACCACCACTTGGCATTAGTACCCTAAGTTCACACTTTTTAAGGAATTAATACTCTTCCTGAAAGTCAAATCTGCAAATCTGAACATGTCAAAAAAATTTTAAATTAAAAAAAGAGACTAAGTTTAGATGTTAACTAGATGGATATTAACTAGACTTGTGGTAATCACTTTGCTATATAGACAGATATTGAATCATTATGTTATACACCTGAAACTAATACAATTGACCCTTGAATGATGCAGGGGTTAGGGGTGCCCACCCTCCATACCCTCGAACATCCATGTGTAGCTTTACAGTCAGCCCTCTGCATCCACAGTTCTGCATCTGTGGATTCAATCAGGTGCAGATCGTGCAGTACTATAGCACTCACTATTGAAAAAAATCTGCACACGAGTGGACCCACACAGTTCAAACCCATGTTGTTCCAGGATTATATGTCAATTATATCTCAGTTACAAAAAAACAAACAGACTAAGTTTAGAAGGACGTGAAAGATATATTATCAAACATACTTGGTTTAATTTGTAGGTAACTCAACAACAAGGGAAAGAAAAGCTGCATACCAATCTTCTGAGGCACATGGATTTCTATGTTATGCCGGTGGTTAATGTGGACGGTTATGACTACACGTGGAAAAAGGTCGGTGAAGGCGAAGAAAACAAAACACACTCCTTTAGGGGTTACAGGATACACAGGCTGAATTATTTACAGAATCCTGGGTCCTGGCATAATGGTTTTATTATGAAAAAATTGTTTATTTCATTATGGAAAAGTTCAAACATATATGAGTGGGAATAATTGTATGGTAAACTCCTTTGTACCCACCACACAGCCAAGCAACTCCTAGCCAATCTTTTCTCATCTATAGCCCCAACTCCCTTCTATCTTACGCATATTATTTTGAAGCAAATCTCAGATACCATATCATTTCATCAATAAGTATTTCAGGATACATCTCTAAAAGAGGTCTTAAAAAAATACCTGTACAGTTATACCTAAAAACGAACAATAATTATTTAATATCATAAAATTTCCACTCAGTGTTTAAATTTCCAATTGTATGATAACTTTTTTAAAAGTTTATTTCTTTGGTTCAGGGTCCAAATAAGGCTAATATATTGTGATTGGTTTATAGCTTTTATTTTTATTTTAATCCATAGATTCTCTCTCCATCTCTCTTTTTCTCTATTTCCTTGCAATTTTTTCATCGAAGAAAAGAGCCTCCTGTTGTCTGGATTTGCTATTGCATTGCCATGTTGCAGTTTAACATGTTCCTTTGTCCTCTGTATTTTCTAAAACTTGGTATTTGGATTCTAGAAGCTTAATAAGATTCAAGCTTGACTTTTTGGCAAGACTACTTCATTGTGATAGTGTGTTCTCTCAACAGGAGGTGCACAATGTCTGGTTGTATCCCTTTTTGTGATGTTAGCTACCTAGATGTGCAGGGCCTACATCCATTCATTCTTACTAGGAATCGTTTGAATGGTATTTTGATTTATAAAATCATGAATTGCAAGAATTAGAACAGCATTCTAACTGTGTGCATTGTAGCAGAATTGCATTCTAACCAAAATGCACATTTAATCCTAGTACCCTTTAACTCAGTCATGAACCTAAGTGTGAGTATCGTGGTCAGTCTCATCTATACTGGAAACCATTACTATTTCTAATCCAACAACGTCATGATTCATGTAAAATTATTCAAGCGATATAAAGTACAGTCCTTCCTAATTTAATGAGGGGTGCATAAAAACATAGTTGAACATATATGAAGAAACCACTTGAATAGCACATACAAACACTAAGGGGAATGAGAATAATTGCAGTGATTAGAAACATAAGGAATCATACAGGAATTATTTTATATAGAGGGTAATTTAAGCAGAAGAGATGGGAATGATGAAGGAGATTGATGAAAAAGTCATCTCAGGGAAGAGGAATACTGCAAACAAAAGTTTGTAGATAGGAGTGAGCAAAACCTGAGCAAAGTTAATGAGAAATACCTCGTATAGTACCTAACACAAAATTGGTGTTCAATAAATGGTCACATTTATAGATTGCTATTACAACAAATTTATGCCTTTACTGGAATCACCGTGGAATTCAGCCACCCTTTAGATATTCTTACTCCCCGACTGTCCTTTGTATCTTAACTCTGCCAATTAGTCCCTGAAGAATGAGAACCTGATTTCCTCAGAACAACTGTTGCTACCAAAATCACAGGCCCGGGGTTGGAAGCGGACTGGGAGGCTTGGCAGAAGGGTTGGTGGAACAGGGACAAGTGTACCCTCATCCCAACCCGAATGTAAACAAAGTCTGTGTGACTGCTTACGTGACTGAATTCCCGGATTACCCCAAGAACCCAACAGAGTATTTGCTTTATGTTTAAAAACCGGAGTTGAATCAGTACCATCAAAGGAGCCATTAGGCTAGCGGTGTCTTCACAGCTGTGCCTCCTATAGCTTTTAAGTGAGTGTTGCATTCAATCTAAAGAGAGCATTGAAACTCATGACTCAGCAATTTTGTGTTATAATCATCAAGCTTGCTAAAAGACTTGATCTTAATTAGTCCCACCACATGAAAGAGATGATAATTACCTGACATGATAGAGGTGCTAACTATCCCAACAGTGGCAGTCGTATTACAATATGGAAATATATCAAATCAACATGCTGCACACCTTAAATTTATACAATGTTATATGTCAAATACATTCAATTAAAAAAAAAAAGTCAGGACTCAGTTTTAATTTGAGTTGAAACACCAAGTTGTTTTTACTTTTCTTAGAAGGAACTTAAAATGACAAGGCATAAAAGTAAAGGAAACAAGGAAATAAAAAGCAGCCTAGCAAAACCAAATGAAATGTTTTTTTTGTATAGTCAAAACTCATCAGACATCACCATTTCATTTGATTCAAGTCTGAGTGAACCCAGTGGAGATCTGGATAGAACAGGGGCCATGCAAGAAGTGCTGTGAAGACAGTGACAGGGTGAAGATATGGGGCTGAAGGAGAGAAAAACAACGCTGTCCACTTAGGCTTTAAAAGTCGTGTCTTGGAATATTACTCAGCTATAAAAAGGAACGAGATGGAGCTATATGTAATGAGGTGGATAGACCTAGAGTCTGTCATACAAAGTGAAGTAAGTCAGAAAGAGAAAGACAAATATAGTATGCTAACTCATATATATGGAATCTAAAAATTGTACTGATGAACTCAGTGACAAGACAAGAATAAGGATGCAGATGCAGAGAATGGACTGGAGAACTCGAGGTCTGGGGGGGCGGAGGGTGAAAGGAAAGCTGAGACGAAGTGAGGGAGTAGCATAGACATATATATATACTACCAACTGTAAAATAGATAGCCAGTGGGAAGTTGCTGTATAACAAAGGGAGTTCAACTCGATGATGGATGATGCCTTAGAGGACTGGGACAGGGAGGGTGAGGGGGAGTCGAAGGAGGGAGGGAACACGGGGATATGTGTATAAATACAGATGATTGACCTTGGTGCACCTCAAAAACGGGTATAAGAGTGTAAAGCAATTATATTCCAATAAAAATAAATAAATAAATAAAAATAAAAGTCGTGTCTTTCTTAAATAGCAAACATGGCTGCCCTGGTTACCTGTGTTTTGTTTATTTAGAATCGAATGTGGAGAAAGAACCGTTCTATTCATGAAAACAATCCTTGCATTGGAACAGACCTGAACAGGAACTTTGCCTCCAAACACTGGTGTGGTAGGTTGTTTGCTTTATTTCTAGCTATGTCTCTTCATTTAAAAGGTGGTATTCATAAAAGCCCATCAATTCAAACTAATTAGAGGGGAGGCCTCTCTGAATCAGAAAATAATTTAAATAAGAAACTTTTTGGTTAAATGTAATGCTGTGAGGTTTGATTCAAATCAGCAAAACACCCTTACCCTGTCCTCTCTGCCGTGTCCATAGCTTTAAAAGAAGGAAATTCTTTTAAAGACTAGCTCTTTAAGGTCCCTTCTACCTTCAAAATTCTAAACTTCTATTTCTCTAGAATCATAAGGAAGTGACCACTAAATTTCTTACTTTTGTAAGCAAATAGCATTCATTATGAGGATATCAAAGACCAGAGTTGGGTGAGTGCCTTTTATTTTCAATTGCTTAGGGAGATATTTACTTCTGTAGTGTTGCAAAACATTTTGTGGGGTTTTTTTTAAAATATAAATTTATTTATCTATTTATTTATTTATTTATTTATTTGTTGGCTACACTGGGTTTTTGTTGCTGCGTGCAGGCTTTCTCTAGTTGTGGTGAGCAGGGGCTACTCTTCATTGTGGTGCACAGGCTCCTGGTTAGGGTGGCTTCTTTTGTTGTGGGGCACAGGCTCTAGGCATGTGGGCTTCAGTAGTTGCGGCACACAGGCTCAATAGTTGTGGCTCACGGGCTTAGTTGCTCCACGGCATGTGGTATCTTCCCGAACCAGGGATCGAACCCATGTCCCCTGCATCAGCAGGTGGATTATTAACCACTGTGCCACCTAGGAAGTCCCTGTGGGTTTTTGTTGTTGTTGTTGTTTTGTTTTGTCTTGTTTTTGGCTTGTGGGATCTTAATTCCCTGACCAGGGACTGAACCCGTGCCCCCTGCAGGGGAAGTGTGGAGTCCTAACTGCTGAAGCACCCAGGAATTCCCACAACACTTTGTTTTGTGTTCACCATTCACTTTCTTAAGTTCTTTCTTTCATGAATATCATAAAGAGAAACTTGTGTCCAGCACAATGGGAGCTCCTTGTTCCTTGATTCAAATGAAGTAAGACACTCAGTGAACACTGATTTAGGCATTCAGGAATGTTGTCTGCTCTCAGGGAGGTAGGCGTTAATTCACTATCCTCCCCCCCCCCCCACGCCGCAACTATGTTTCATAATTACTACATTTCAGAAACAACTACAAAGCAAAACTAAATTTAATGATGAGCTGGAATCATCTATATTTTTGGAGGTGGGAACATGTGGCTCTATGGTGACAACAAGGGAGCAAAGCTATCGAAACCACAGAAACATCCTCTTCTTCCCATTCCTTTACCCTACACAATCCTAGATACGTGATCGTCTGTATTTCCTTTAAAAAAAAAAGTGAAAATTCGTGATTTTGAACATTTCATCATTATCCCAGGGTAGATGTGAAAACTTTTCAGTAGCGTACTTACCTTTTTTCTTAATTTCCGTCTCCCGCTAGGTCAGAAACTCCATGAGAGCAGGGACCATTAGCCATTACCTAGTGCAGTACCTAGCACACGGTGAGGTGGGGGGGTGTGTTTCAGAAAGTTGTTCAAATGAACACGCGCATGAAATAAGTTGTCCTAAGAGAGCAACAGGTATAGTGAGTAAACAAAGGAAAGAACAGTTGATCCTGCCTCAGGCTCAAGGGAATCATTTAGTCATTTCTTCATAAAAGCCGTCATTAAGATTGTCCGAGAAAAGTGCCCACTGAGGCGTAAAGACTGCCATAGCAGGGACTTCCCTGGTGGTCCAGTGGTTAAGAATCCACCTTCCAATGCAGGGGTTGCGGGTGTGATCCCTGGTTGGGGGACTAAGATCCCACATGCTGCAACTAAGACCCAATACAGCCAAAAAAAAAAAAAAAGAGAAGAAGAAGACTGCCATAGCAGTGATAACTGGGCAGAGAGTCAGAGAAGCAGCAGCTAATATAAATGACCTCTGAATGAATAGAGCTGACAGTTGCTAAGTGCTGACTAGTTTATATATTTCATCCCCTGGGTTTCATTATCTACGCATCATGGATGAAGAAACCCAGACTTTAAAAGGTTATGTCCCTTGCTCAAGAGCACAGAGCTAGGAAGTGGCAGAGCTGGGATATAAAGCCAGGCTGACTCCAAATTTGTTGAAATTCTTCTGACAGTCACTCCTAAGTTATAAATTCTCTTTTGGAACTTCTTTTATCTACGAGCTCTTTTGCTGCTCTATTTTTCTTAACGTTTTTCATGGTAAAACTAGTGTTATCTAATTTGAATAGCCAAGTACTCAAAAATATCTTCTGTTATTGCCATGAAGAAATATGCCAGGTCCCGATTCAGCCTGGTGTTGTATTGTTATGTATCACAAGAGTTAAAAGCAGAAACAGAAATAGTGAGCATACATAGATAAGAAAGAGTTTCACATAAAACAAAAAACTAACAGTAAGGAACTCTTTTTTTGCCAAGTGCCCCCCATCTCTTCAGTTCTATGTAAGTTAAGACAGGGAGAACAAAGAATTTTATCTTTTCCTTGTCCCTACACCTACAATGTGCCTTTATGATACTTTGTAAAGGATCTGAAAGAGCACCTCACTTATTAACAGGAAGTGATATATCAAGCCTCCTGCTTATTCATTTTATGTTCATTTTACCTTTCCTCTGTATTAAAATTGTGTGTGTGCGTGTGTATGTGTTGGAGATGGGAATGGGGTGGGGGTATCTTAGTCTGCTAGGGCTGCCATAACAAGATATCACAGACTGGAAGGCTCAAACAAGAGACATTTATTTCCTGCAGTTATGGAGCCTGTAAGTCCAAGATCAAGGTTATTAGCAGGGTGGGTTTCTCCTGAGGTCTCTCTCCTTGGTGTGCAGACGGCCGCCTTCTTGATGTGTCTTCACATAGCCTTTTCTCTGTGTGCAAACATCCCTGATGTCGCTCTCTTCTTATAAGGACACCAGCCATAGTGGATCAGGGCATTACCTTTATGACTTCATTAAATCTTTATTATCTCCTTAAAGGCTGCATCTCCAAATATTGCACATTGTGGATTAAGGCTTCAACATATGAATTGGGGTGGCAGTTAGAATTCAGTCCGTAACGGGGTATTTATGAGGACCTCTGATCTCAAACTTTCCAAAACAGCTCCACTCATTTTCTGAAATGTTAAGTTAAACTACAAAGTTTTTGCAACTGGCATGAGGTGGAAAATCTTTTATTTCTTTTCCTAGAGACCATACAGTCTTTTTTTTTTTTCTTCTTTTGGCCACACCATGTGGCATATGGGATCTTAGTTCCCTGACCATGAATTGAACCCTTGCCTCCTTCATTAGAAGTGTGGAGTCTTAACCACTGGACCACCAGTGAAGTTCTGTAGTCTTTTAATTTCTTTTTAATTGTCATAAAGCATATATGACATAAAACTTTCCACTTCAACCATTTTTAAGTATAGTTCAGTGCCATTAAGTACATTCATGATCTTGTGCAACCATCACCACCATCCATTCCCAAAACTTTTCATCATCTCAAGCAGAAACTCTGTAACCATTAAGCAATATCTCCTTATTCACCACCCTTAGGAGCCCCTGGTAATTTCTAACCTACTTTTTGTCTCTATGAGTTTGCATACTCTAGATATTTTTTTGATCCCATTGCCAATAGATCAAAGAATGATTGAGTGTGAGGGGCCTGGAAGACTAAACACCTCTTGGTACAGATGAAGCACTTAGCCTGAGAGAGATGAAGTCGTTTACCCAGATTAACATGCCTATTTAATGGCAAAACAGAATCTCAAACACAAGTGTCCTGACTCTGCATGGCTCTTTCGACCAAAAGTGTGAAATCTCTAGAATCACAGTCACAAAATGAGAATCTGAGGCTACACTGTCTGGTACAGTAGCCACTGGCCACATGTGGCCATTGAGTACTTGAAATGTGGCTTGACCGAATTGAGGTGTGCAATGAGTATAAAACACACACCAGACTTAGTGTGAAAAAGCAACACAAAATATCTCATGGATAATTTTTTTATTGATTACATTTGAAGTGATAAACTTTGTACATATGGGGTTTAAAAAAAGTATTCAAAGGGAACTAAACTATCAAAAATGGTTTGTCCAATAATAATATTGATTAAAAATTAACACAAATACTTGGAAAGGCCTTGGATGTTCAGCACAACATTTTCTTGTGGGGGGAAACTGTTTAACAAACAGTAAAGTTGTTTCTGTTGAGATAAAAGCAAGAAAATGGAGCAAGCTTAAGTAAGAAAGGCAGGCTCTGTAAGGATCATGGAGTAGCCCGTGGAACTCAAGGACTGGAATGCAGGCAGACCTTGGAAATAGACTGGAACTGGGCCTGGAGCACTGTAGGTGGCTCAGTGGGTCCCTTCTCTGCCCATCTCATCTCTGCAATGCACACTTGCCTTCTTTGTGTCTCAATTCATATGATGATGATGGTGATGATGATGACAGTGATGAGAAACGATAATTACTAAACACTCAGTATATGCCAGGCACTGGGCAGAGCATTTTATATGCATTGAAACTCCATTAATTCCCCATCTGATGTATAATTTATCCATTTAGTGGATAGGGAAATTGAGGTAGAGATGGGTTTAAAAAAAATCAAGGTTGACTTGCCTCCTAGGGCACGCAAAATAATCCTACTCTTTTTCACCCACTCTAGAAGACTGATTGAGAAACAAGTGAGTGATAAACAGCTTAAATGCCAAAATAGAAGACCAGAACTTTTTATTACTGTTGTGTCTTTTTTTTTTTAATTTATTTTATTGGCTGTGTTGGGATTTTTTTTGCTGTGCGTGGGCTTTCTTTTAGTTGCAGTGAGTGGGGGCTACTCATCGTTGTGGTGCGCAGGCTCCTCATTGCAGTGGCTTCTCTTGTGGCAGAGCACAGGCTCTAGGCACGTGGACTTCAGTAGTTGCAGCACATGGGCTCAATAGTTGTAGCTCACGGGCTTAGTTGCTCCATGCTATGTGGGATCTTCCTGGAGCAGGGATGGAACCCGTTTCCCCTGCATTGACAGGCGGATTCTTAACCACTGTGCCACCTAGGAAGCCCCTACTGTTGAGTCTTAACAATTAGCAGTGCCTTACTGGCATTTTAAAAAATAAAACAAAAATATATTTGAGGGCTTCCTAGGTGGCACAGTGATTAAGAATCCGCCTGCCAATGCAGAGGACATGGGTTCGATCCCTGCTCCAGGAAGATCCCATATGCCACGGAGCAACTAAGCCCGTGTGCCAAAAAAAAAAATTAAAAAAAAATATATATATTTGAAATGAAAATTTCCAACATATTAGATGTTGATGGTGCCAGATGCCCATCTTGTGCCACAAGTGGTTTTTTAAATGTAAAACACCCATTGAATGAAAAGAATTTGTCTTGGTTGGTTGCTTTGGGAAGGCAGAGAGCATATGGGCAATTCAGATTTCCCACTGGGACGCAAAAGTTCTGTTGATATTACATAGAATGGAGATTCCAAACAGTCCTTATAATGGAAGTCTAAAAGTGGTGTGCGATTTAAGGCCTCATCTTTCATTACCATTATTCATTCCTGTAATGGACTAATTTGGATTAGATCAACCTTTGACTCATAGGTTAAAAAAAATTATCCAATCCGCATAGCTATTAAATGGCAAAGACAAGATTGAAATCAAGTGATGGGGTGTTTAACAATATGCTACATAGCATCTCATTGTAAAGAATGGTTACCACCAACAGTGCCCAATTTTCATCTCCTAAAATAACAGCATTTACTTCATAGGTTTGCTGTAAGGATTAACTGAGATATCGCCTATAAGTTTTAGCAGAGTTTCTGACAGATAGCTTGTGTTCTTTGGATGTTAGTTGGCTTTGTTATTGTTGTTATCTTCTTTATTTTCAAGAGAGCAGCCTGACTGAAACTAGAATCTGCATCTTCAATTCAAGTTATCAGTGGAGGTATTCCAATTGGCAGAACACAAGTGAAGGACCCAACTTAGGGCTAATACATGGTTTCCAGGAGGGAATAATCTTTTGGGTCAGAGGTGGCTCCCTGGGGCTCCACGCCTGTGAATTAGACACAGAAAAGAGAAGTGTTGGGAGTCAGGCTAGCATCTGAAGTGATGTTTAGTACAATTTCTCAAAGGAATGAACATGTTTTATTCTAGCACCAAACACCACCATTCCATTTTATTTACTAAACCATTTTAGCAAGTCAGAAGTAGCACTGAATGCAGACTTGCATATTCTAAGTTCCAAGATGAGACTTTTCCTTTATGAACTGTATTAATTAGTGATTTTTTAAACTACATATATCAGAAAAAACAAACTGCACAACAGCGTATACTCCAATAAAGAGCTTAAAAAAAAAAAAAAGAAAAACCAAACTTACAATGATTAAAGAAAATGGGGTTTATTGTTCTCTTGTAACCACAAGTTTGGAGGCAGAGCTGGCATTTCTGAGACTCTCAGCCACTTTCCAAGGCTGCAAGATGGCTGCCCTCAGGCAGCAACTGCTGCATTGTTTGCTCGAAGGGTATGTAAATATTTGAATTCAAAGTAAACATAAATAGCATTTTAAAAATAAATTATTTATTTATTGCCTGCATTGGGTCTTTGTTGCAGGATGTGGGCTTTCTCTAGTTGTGGTGCATGGGCTTCTCATTACAGTGGCTTCACTTGTTGCGGAGCACAGGCTCTAGGCGGGCAGGCTTCAGTAGCTGCAGCATGTGGGCTCAGTAGCTGTGGCGCACAGACTTAGTTGCTCCACAGCATGTGGGATCTTCCTGGACCAGGGCTCAAACCCGTGTCCCCTGCATTGGCAGGCGGATTCTTAACCACTGCACCACCAGAGAAGTCCCACGTGAACAACATTTAGTGGACATCAGAAATATGTTCTTTACAGAGCTCAAATGAATCTATTTACCTAAAAATGTTACAGCCTAGATATTAGGAGAATACATTGTCAGGGAGATCACAAATTACAATTGGGTGTATATCCCCTCATAATTCCACTCCATCAATTTCACTACAGAGGAAGGTGCCTCAAGTTTCTCGTGCTCAGAAGTCTACTGTGGACCTTACCCTGAGTCAGAACCAGAAGCGAAGGCAGTGGCTGATTTCTTGAGAAGAAACATCAACCACATTAAAGCTTACATCAGCATGCATTCATACTCCCAGAAGATAATGTTTCCATATTCCTATAGCAGAAGCAAAAGCAAACACCATGAAGAACTGGTAAGTGCTGCTTAATTAATTTTCTCATTAGCATTTCAGAAGTAAAATAATACTTAGTTCAAGAATCAAAAACTGAGGAGGAGAGACAGTTTAAGATGATGTAGTAGGAGGATGTGCACTCACTTCTTCTTGCAAGAGCACCAGAATTAAAACTAATTGCTGAATAAGCAATGACAGAAAGACACTGGAACTCACCAAAAAAGACACCCCACATCCAGAGACAAAGGAGAAGCTGCAATGAGATGGTAGGAGGGGTGCAATCGTATTAAAATCAAACCCCAAAAATGCTGGGTGGGTGACTCACAAACTGGAGAACAGTTATACCACAGAAGTCCACCCACTAAAGTGATGGTTCTGAGCCCCACGTCAGGCTTCCCAACCTGGGGGTCTGGCAACGGGAGGAGGAATCCCCAGAGAATCAGACTTTGAAAGCCAGTGGGATTTGATTGCAGGACCTCCACAGGACTGGAGGAAACAGAGACTCCACTCTTGGAGGGCACACAAAAAACAGTGTGCTCACCAGGACCCAGGGGGGAGGAACAGTGACCCCATAGGAGACTGAATCAGACCTATCTGCTGGTGTTGGAGGGTTGCCTGCAGAGGTGGGGGGCACCTGTGGCTCACTGAGGGGACAGAGGCACTGGCGGCAGGGGTTCTGGGAAGTACTCATTGGTGTGAGCCCTCCCAGAGTCCGCCAGTAGTCCCACCACAGAGCCTGTAAGCTCCAGTGCTGGGTAGCCTCAGGCCAAATAACCAACAAGGTGGGAACACAGCCCCATCCACTGGCAGACAAGCAGATTAAAGTTTTACTGAGCTCTGCCCACCCAGCCCTACCCACCATCAGTCCCTCCCATCAGGAAGCACCCATGAGCCTCCTAGATAGCTTCCTCCACAAGAGGGCAGACAGCAGTATCAAGCAGTATCAGCAGTATTTTGTTCTGTGGAACTGAAAACCATAGCCACAGAAAGATAGAGAAAATGAAAAGGCAGAGGACTTTGTACCAGGTGAAGGGACAAGATAAAACCCCAGAAAAACACTACATTAAGAGGATATAGGCACCCTTCCAGAAAAAGAATTAGGAATAATGATGGTGAAGATGATCCAGGACCTGAAAAAAGATTGGATGCAAAGATTGAAAAGTTGCAAGAAAAGTTTACCAAAGACCTAAAAGAATTAAAGAGCAAACAAACAGAGATATGCAACACAATAAGTGAAATGAAAGATACACTAGAAGGAACCAATAGCAGATTAACTGAGGCAGAAGGGCAAATAAGTGACCTGGAAGACAGAATGGTGAAAATCACTGATGCAGAAAAGAATAAAGGAAAAAGAAGGAAAAGAATTGAAGACAGCCTAAGAGACCTCTGGGATTACATTAAATGCACCAACATTTGCATTATAGGGGTCCCAGAAGGAGAAGAGAGAGAGAAGGACCCAAGAAAATACTGGAAGAGATTATAGTTGAAAACTTCCCTAACATGGGAAAGGAAATAGCCACCCAAGTCCAGGACGCACAGAGTCCCAGGCAGGATAAACCCAAGGAGAAACATGCCAAGACACATAGTAATCAAATTGACAAAAATTAAAAAGTTATTAAAAGCAACAAGGGAAAAATGACAAATAACATACAAGGGAACTCCCATAAGGTTAACAACTGATTTCTCAGCAGAAACTCTGCAAGCCAGAAGGGAGTGGCACAATATTTTTAAAGTGATGAAAGGGAAGAACCTGCAACCAAGAATACTCTACCCAGCAAGGATCTCATTCAGATTCGATGGAGACATCAAAAGCTTTACAGACAAGCAAGAGCTAAGAGAATTCAGCACCACCAAACCAGCCCTACAACAAATGCTAAAGGAACTTCTCTAAGTGGAAGACATAAGAGAAGAAAAGGACCTACAAAAACAAAAACAAAACAATTAAGAAAATGGTAATAGGAACATATATATCCTAATTACCTTGAATATAAACGGAGTAAATGCACCAAGCAAAAGACACAGACTGGCTGAATGGATACAAAAACAAGACCCATATATATGCTGTCTCCAAGGGAAGCACTTCAGACCTAGGGGCACACACAGACTGAAAGTGAGGGAATGGAAGAAGATATTCCATGCAAATGGAAATCCAAAGAAGCTGGAGTAGCGATATTTGTATCAGATAAAATAGACTTTAAAATAAAAAATGTTACAAGAGACAAGAAAGGACACTACATAAAGATGAAAGGATCAATCCAAAAAGAAGAGATAACAATTATAAATATATATTCACCCAATATAGGAGCACCTCAGTACATAAGGCAAATGCTAACAACTATGAGAGAGGAAATCAACAGTAACACAATAACAGTGGGGAATTTTAACACCCCACTTACACCAATGGACAGATCATCCACACAGAAAATTAATAAGGAAACACAAGCTTTAAATGACACAATAAGCCAGCTTGATTTAATAGATATCTATAGGACATTCCATCCAAAAACAGCAGAATACACGTTCTTCTCAAGTGCACATGGAACATTCTCCAGGATAGATCACATTTTGGGTCATAAATCAAGCCTTGGTAAATTCAAGAAGATTGAGATCGTATCAAGCATCTTTTCCAACCACAACGCTATGAGATTAGAAACAATTACAGGAAAAAAACTGTAAAAAACACAAACACATGGAGGCTAAACAATATGCTACTAAATAACCAAGAGATCACTGAAGAAACCAAAAAGGAAATCAAAAAATACCTAGAGACAAATGACAATGAAAACACAATGATCCAAAACCTATGGGATGCAGCAAATGCAGTTCTAGGAGGGAAGTTTATAGCAATACAATCCTACCTCAAGAAACAAGAAACATCCCAAATAAACAATCTAACCTTACACCTAAAGAAACTAGAGAAAGAAGAGCAAGCAAAACCCAAAGTTAGTAGATGGAGAGAACTCATAAAGATCAGAGCAGAAATAAATGAAATAGAAACAAAGAAAACAACAGCAAAAATCAATAAAACTAAAAGTTGGTTCTTTGAAAAGATAAATAAAATTGATAAACCTCTAGCAAGACTCATCAAGAAAAAGAGGGAGAGGACTCAATAAAATTAGAAATGAAACAGGAGAAGTTACAGCAGATACCACAGAAATAGAAAGCACCATAAGAGACTACTACAAGCAACTATATGCCAATAAAATGGATAACCTGGATGAAATGGACAGATTCTTGGAAAGGTATAACCTTCCAAGACTGAATCAGGAAGACATAGAAAATATGAACAGACCAATCACAAGTAGTGAAATTGAAACTGTGATTAAAAATCTTCCAACAAACAAAAGTCCAGGACCAGGTGGATTCACAGGTGAATTTTATCAAACATTTAGAGAAGAGCTAACACCCATCCTTCTCAAGCTCTTCTAAAAATTGCAGAGGAACACTCCCAAACTCATTTTATGAGGCCACCATCACCCTGATACGAAAAACAGACAAAGATGCTACAAAAACAGAAAATTACAGACCAATATCACTGATGAATTTAGATGCAAAAATCCTCAACAAAATACTAGCCAACAGAATCCAACAACACACTAAAAGGCTCATACACCATGATCAAGTGGGGTTTATCCCTGGAATGGAAGGATTCTTCAATATATGCAAATCAATCAATGTGATACACCATATTAACAAATCAAAGGATAAAAACCACATGATCATCTCAATAGATGCAGAAATAGCTTTTGACAAAATTCAACACCCATTTATGATAAAAACTCTCCAGAAGGTGGGCATAGTGGGAACCTACCTCAGCATAATAAAGGCCATATACGACAAACCCACAGCAAACATCATTCTCAATGGTGAAAAACTGGAAGCATTCCCTCTAAGATCAGGAACAAGACAAGGATGTTGGCTCTCTCCACTACTATTCAACATAGTTTTGGAAGTCCTTGCCACAGCAATCAGAGAAGAAAAAGAAATGAAAGGAATCCAAATTGGAAAAGAAGAAGTAAAACTGTCACTGTTCACAGATGACATGATACTATATATAGAAAATCCTAAAGATGCCACCAGAAAACTACTTGAGCTAATCAATGAATTCGGTAACGTTACAGGATGCAAAATCAACACACAGAAATCTCTTGCATTTCTATACACTAACAATGAAAGATCAGAAAGAGAAATTAAGGAAACAATCCCATTCACCATTGCAACAAAAAGAATAAAATACCTAGGAATAAACCTAACCAAGGAGGTAAAAGACCTGTACTCAGAAAACTATAAGACACTAATGAAAGAAGTCAAAGACGACACAAACAGATGGAGGGACATACCATGTTCTTGGATTGGAAGAATCAACATTGCGAAAATGACTGTACTACCCAAAGCAATTTACAGATTCAATGCAATCCCCATCAAATTACCAATGGCATTTTTCACAGAACTAGAACAAGAAATTTTATGATTTGTATGGAAATGCAAAAGACCCCGAATAGCCAAAGCAACCTTGAAAAGGAAAGATGGAGTTGGTGGAATCATGCTTCCTGACTTCAGGCTATACTATAAGGCTCCAGTGATCAAGAGAGTATGGTACTGGCACAAAAACACAAATATAGATCAATGGAACAGGATAGAAAACCCAGAAATAAACTGTGGTCAGCTAATCTTTGACAGAGGAGGCAAGGATATACAGTGGAGAAAAGGCAGCCTCTTCAATAAGTAGTGCTGGGAAAACTGGACAGCTACATGTAAAAGGATGAAACTCAACAAATTAAACTCAAAATGGATTAAAGACCTAAATGTAAGGCCAGACACTATAAAACTCCTAGAGGAAAACATAGGCAGGACACTCTTCAACATAAATCACAGCAAGATCTTTTTTGATCCACCCTCTAGAGTAATGGAAATACAAACAAAAATAAATAAGTGGGACCTAATGAAACTTCAAAGCTTCTGCACAGCCAAGGAAAAGACAAGATGAAAAGACAACCCTCAGAATGGGAGAAAATATTTACAAATGAATCAACAGACAAAGGATTAATCTCCAAAATATGTAAACAGTTTATCCAGCTCAATATCAAAAGAACAAACAACCCCATCAAAAATGGGCAGAAGACCTAAATAGGCATTTCTCCAAAGAAGACATACAAATGGCCTTGCTGTGGCAAGGCACGTGAAAAGCTGCTCAACATCACTAATTATTAGAGAAATGCAAATCAAAACGACAAGGAGGTATCACCTCACACCGGTGAGAATGGGCATCATCAGAAAATCTACAAACAGTAAATGCTGGAGAGGGTGTGGAGAAAAGGGAACGCTCTTGCACTGTTGGTGGGAATGTAAATTGATACGGCCACTATGGAGAACAGTATGGAGGTTCCTTGCAAAACTAAAAACAGTTACCATATGACCCAACAATCCCACTACTGGGCATATCCCCAGAGAACACCATAATTCAAAAAGACACATGCACTCCAATGCTCATTGCAGCACTATTTATAATAGCCAGGACATGGAAGCAACCTAAATGTCCATCAACAGATGAATGGATAAAAAAGATGTGGTACATATATACAATGGAATATTACTCAGCTGTAAAAAGCAGTGAAACTGGGACAATTGTAGAGACATGGGTGGACCTAGAGACTGTCATACAGAGTGAAGTGAGTCAGAAAAACAAATATCATATATTAACACACATATGCAGACTATAGAAAAACAGTACAAATCAACTGGTTTGCAAGACAGAAATAGAGACCCAGATGTAGAGAACAAACATATGGACACCAAGTGGGGAAAGCAGGGAGGGTTGGGGGGGAATGAATTGGGAGCTTGGGATTGCCATATATACATTATTAATAAGAAAATACCAAATTGTACACTCTAAATATATGCAGTTTATTGTCTGTTAACTGTATCTCAATAAGAGTTCTTAAAAATAAAAGGCAAAAAAAAAAAAAAAAAAAAGCTGTGGAGAAAACTGTTCTCTTGTAGAGGACAAAGGGGGATAGATTCTTTGTATCTTTGTCCAGCTTTTCTGAGAGTCATCCTGGGTCAGGGTTCACTCAGAGATTGTAAAGAGCTCAGCCTTACTTTGAGGACATGAACTTCTGTCTAGCAGAGGGGCTCTCTTGGAAAATGTCAGACGAGCTGTTGGAATGTCAGGAAGGAACCAGTACACCTTGACCTGATCTGCATATGAAGGCATATGAACAAGGACAAGACTTTCTGGAATTATTGTTCTGTTTGTGGTTGCTAGCTTTCTACAATAGCCCGCCACAGATCAAGTCTTAACATAATACTTATCAATTGATATTAGCATTGGGAATTGTTTATACAGTGACCACCTTAACTTGCAGGGGGGTGGTCCTATTAAAAGCAGCTCCAATTTCAGCATTGAGGCAAAACCCTCCCTCCTTTTTTGGAACTCAGTGGATGATACAGTGAGTTCAAAGAGGACTCACAGTTCTCATCACTTTTTGGTCCCAGATATTCTATGCTTGGGTTGATGGCAAAGGAAGCAAATGTTCTTGAGGGATTGTGGCTAGGTTTGAACAAATCCTCATCCCAGATGCTCTCTAGACAATGGAAGTGCTAGGGCAACACTCCAATTCTTCCCCAGAGTCTGATCTTTATGTAGTGATTTGTTTTTTATTGACTTGTTTTGTTCTGGTTCTCTTAACAGAATAAACTATAGTCACATTAGGGGCCAGCAATTCCTGATGACCAATATAAAGTTATTTGCACTTGCTAAAAATAACTAAGAACAAAAACATACTTGTTACTTATGATTCCTTTTTCTTCCCAAGGGAAAACTTTTAAGGAAAGCTCCTTTATTGGTGTTATCTTTAAAGAAGTGAGAGGATATTAATCATGATCTAGAAATAGATTTAGTGTGATTTTGAATTAGTTTTGGATTACTATTATCACAAGTGTTTGTTGAGAGTTATTATGTGTAAAATACTGTGTTTAATGGACATTGAAAGAAGCATTAGGTAGGACCCTGCCCTTTAAGAGAATATGATATGGTTAGAGAGCGCAGTCACTAGCAAATGTTACAGATAGCTGTACTCTAAGGTATAGTAACTACTAAATAAGTGGCAAAGATGGTACAACTCACTTCTGACTGGGATAGCTAGGGGTGGTCTCATTAATTCATTCAGAAGGAAACAGAAAAGTGAGGCAATAAAGTCCCTGTCCTGAGGACTTATCATCTATTAAGGTGTGACATACTGTGAAGAAAAAGGAGTGTTAGAGTGCAAATGAAGTCAGGGAACAGGTACAATTTCAGCCAGGTATTGAAAGATAGGGTTTCTGTAAGTGGACAGGGAAGGAAAGCTTCCTAAGCTGAGGCTGTGGTGTTCCCCACAGGAAGTATGTTCAGGGGGATGTAGGGGCAAAAAAAAAAGGAAGTCGATCCCTCAGAAAGTAGATGAGGTCAGCCTGTGGAGAAGAGGTCAGCTTGTTTGAATGTCAGAATAAATTTACATTTTACTCTGTAGATAAGGGGGTTCCATTAAACTTTTATTTTGAACAGAGGAAAGGCACAACATCATATCCACTGATATTCCTCAGGTCGTTCAAGGCAGGGAGAGTGAATACCGTGATGCTAGTGCCAAGTTCAGAGAAGATCTGCATAAGCTAGAAACAAAAATAGCGGAACAGGGGACTTAGTTACTATCCTGCTGCACACCAGGGATAGAAACTTTCTTATTTGATGAGTCTTTGGGAGGTATTAGACATTTTACACAAAAAGGAAATAGAGTTTGAAAAGGGAATCATATGTGCTTGAGATATGTGTACTGTTTAGAGGAGCTGGGTTTAAAGTTTGGTGATAATTTTGTCTAGTTGTTTGCCTTTGAAATATAGTTATACTTTGTTTTACAGTAAAACTTTGTTATGTGCACTTTGTTTTACATGCACATGTATGTACATATATTTTGTTTTACAAAATAAATGAATTCCTAAAAAAGGCATGTGAGAATTATTTTTTCTTCAACTTAAATAAAATATCAATATATTGGAAGAGTCTGTGTTTAAAGCCACCCAACTGTGATTTCCATGAGGAGAGAAACATTTTTAAAAGTTAATGTAGTCTTCTCATTTTACCTCTGGGATAAATGCAGATTTTTCATATATACCAAATTTCCCCCAGCTTTATTGAGATATAATTGCCTTGTAACATTGTGTAAGTTTAAGGTGTACAATGTGAAGATTTGATGCACGCATATATTGTGAAATGATTACCACAGGAATGTTAATTAACACATTTGTCACCTCACAGAGTTAGTTTTTTCTTTTGTGGTGAGAACACTTAAGATCTACTCTCTTAGCAACTTTCCAGTATATAATACAGTATTGTTGACTATAGTCACCAAGCTGTATTTTAGATCCTTAGAACTTATCCATCTTATAACTGGAAGTGTGTATCCTTTGACTAGCATCTCCACATTCACCCCACCCCCTGCCCCAGCCCCTGGCAACAACCATTTTGCTCTCTATTTCTTCGTATATACAGTTTGATTGAATACAAATATGGTTGGGTGGTTTTTTATTGTTGCTATTTTTAGAAAATTCTGTCTTGTTTTAAAGCTGCACATTAACTGAAATTCCATATCCTATTGATTTCAGTCTCTAGTGGCCAGTGAAGCAGTCCATGCTATTGAGAGGGCTAGTAAAAATATCAGATATACGCATGGCAGTGGTTCAGAAAGTTTATGTAAGTATTTCTTCTTAAGATCTTAGGGGGCTGTGAGGTACTAAAGAAATTTGTGTTTGGTTTTTCTGTGTGGATTTAATTTTTCTAAGTGGAATCTTTAAACACGGTCACATGTAAAACAACTGGATTATAACAATTAGAATTGGAAACATGATATCTATGACAGTACTGAACAAGGCTATATTAATACATAACTATACTAAAAAGAAACCAAAGTGATACTTAAGAAATTATGTTTATTGCTATAGAATAGGGATTATAGAATTGGTATCACACTAGTTGATTGAAGCAGAAAAGGTCATACCAGGTCAAAAGAATGTTTAAGATGCCCAGTACCACCATGTAAAGTTGTATAGGTTGAACACTGTACAAATCTAGGAATGCCATTTACATCAGATGCTTTTTAGTGACAACCTGTGTCCAAGAGTATAGTTCGTGGCATGCTATAGTTGAATGCCTTTTGTTTGTGTCACACTGATGGGAACATGTATGTGGCAAGCTCTTAACAAATATTTTAAATTAATTTCAGCTGGGAGATATTTATTGAGGGACTCCTTTATATCCACAGTGGGATAACAGACAATTTTGCTCTTTTTGAAATTGGAGGGGTAGATGGGAGAAGAGAAACAGAAAATAAGTGTGTAACAAGGTGTCAGCATACCGTAACTCACAGGACAAATCCAGCCCACTGCTTCTTTTTGGATAGCCTGTAAACTAAGAATGGTTTTCCCATTTCTTTAATGGTTGAAGAAAACCAAAAAAAAGAATAAGATTTTGTGACATGTGAAAATTACATAAAATTCAGATTTCAGTGTCCACAAATAAAGTCTTACTCGAACACAGCTACACTCATTCATTTGCATATTGTCTATATAGCTTTCAGGACAGTGGCGTTGAGTAGTTCTGACATAGACTACGTGGCCCTAAAGCCTAAAATATTAATTGTCTGGTCCTTTACCAAAAAAGTTTGCCAATCTCTGATGGAAACAATTAAACAGTAAAACATAGTATAATCCCATTAATAAGTGAAGAACATAAAATAAGCTTATAGGTTTGAAAATGACTGCCAGAGAGAGAGGCAACTTAGCTCAGGTGGCCTGGAAAGGTCTTTCTCAGTAGGTGACACGTCTGGGAGACCTACCCAGTGAGTGGCTGCCAAACAAAGGTGTGGGAGAAAACCAGGGGGGAGAGGGAATGGCATGTGAAAAGGCTTTGACATAATATATTCCAAGTCCCAGAGTTTCCTTTAACAGGTATGATCTGCAGGGGGATAAAAACACATGCATATTAATAATCACATCCATATTATTTTCAATAAATTACTTGAGCACCAGAGGCTCTATTAGTAGAAAGTCCAGAATCTTCCTCTTCCTCCTCAGTCATCCCAAATTATTTCAGGACAAACTGAGACCAGATTGGTCCAAGTGGTATCTCTGTCTCCTGCTGTCACTGGTCTCTCTCTGCCTTTGCTGACCCAGGTCCTTGCTCTGGGTCACAATTTCCTTTCATCATTCAGAGCTGTCTTGATTCCCATCCTCTTCTCTCCTATTGTTCCCCAAAGTGTGACCATAGTGCCTCAGGGCTGGAGGAGCTTCTGGAGCAACTTCCTATTTTGATGAAATCATTCTATCTGCACACATGCATTCATTCAGTACAAACCTTTGTGTGTGTGTAAGTATAAAAAGAAGCTGGAAGAATAAATGCCAAATATTAATAATAGCTATCAGAAATATTTACTGAATAAATAACTAATCCACTGTTGATGGCTATTTTTCAACACTTCAATATAAACAGTGCTTCAGTAAACACTTTTGTAATTAATTCAAGTATAGGTATTACAAGGAAGAAAAATGATCACTTTGGATATTATATGACTGTCTGGAAAACAGTAGAAAACTCAATCAAAAATATTAGTAACAAAGAGTTGAGTAAGATGGCTGACTATGAACTAAATATATACGAATCTACAACTTACTTATATACCCAAAATAATCAGGAGAAATTAAAATGGAAAAAAGATCCTACTGCCCCCCTCAATATTATGCATACACATGCAGACATGTATGCTTAGATACATACATACATATATAGGTTCATTGTTAAATGTATATATGTACACGCACAAATCCATATGATCTCTATGAAAAACCTAGAAAATTTCACTGGTGTACATAAATGGAGACAAAATGAGAAACCCAGTATGTTTTTGAGTGGGAAAGTAATATATAAAATGTGCCAGTCATTCTAAATTAGTTTGTATATTTAATGCAACCCCAATGGACACTTAAATGACTTTGAACTTTATTTGAAACAATACATGTGGTAGAAGAGCTTGTAAAACCCTGAAAAAAATGACTAATCAGAGAATTTGCTCCAACCAAGTATTAAAAAACATTATAAGCCTGTTGTAGTTAACAGTTTCTTTAAAGTTTTAATGATAGTAATTATAAAGAAACAAAGAAGCAATTATGTATAAACAAGAATATTCATTGTAAAGGAACTGAGTCTGGAAGAGACAGATCAATAGAAGAGAATAGTAAGTACAGAAAGACACTCAGATATATAAGATCTAGTATCTCATAAAGAAGGCATTTCAAACAGTTAAGAATGTTAGACTGTTCAATTAATAGGGTTGGAAAAACTGGTAAGTTACTTAGAAAAAAATTGTAATTGAATTACTAACATGTCTTCCTCCAAAATAAATTCCAGATACATAAAATAATTTAATGTAAAAACACTGCCATCAAACAAACAAAAAAACACTGCCATAAACCAAGTCAAAGGCTAAATTACAAATAAGAAAAAAAATTCTCCACATATTACACAGGGCTAATGACACATATTGCTTTTATAAGTAATCTATAAAATCAATCAAGAAGAAAAATGAGCAAAGACAATTGATAAAAAATATAAAGATGGCCAATAAATATGCCAAACAAAATGTTCAACTCACTGATAATCAAACATAAAGTAAGACAATTTGATATTATTTTTCACCCATAAAATTACCAGAAATGGATAATTGCCACAGATGGTATGGGAAGGGGATGTGGGTATATTCATACCCTGATAATGGAGGTATAAACTGGTTCGATTCTTTTGAAGGCTATTTGGTAACATGTAGCACACCTGTGAAAAGTACATACCCTTAGACTAGCAAATCTGCTTCTGGGAAAAAATATTCTAAAGAAACAAAGAAACAATTATGTATAAACAAGGATGTTCATTGTAAAGTTGTTTATGTTAATTGGAAGAAACTAAAGCTCTCCAAATAAATAATTATTAAAATTAATTACATCCAGCTTTACAGAGCAATGCTATGAGACCATTAAAAATAATAAGGTAGATTTGAACTCATTAACACATGAAGCGGGTCAGGATAGATTATGTTTAGAAATGTTACTGAACAGCTTGTACAGAATGATCTTATTTAGGTAGGAAAAAAAATTATGTTAAAGTATGCACTGAAAAAGAAAGCACTAGAATATAAATGGTCATAGCCTTGGTATGGTTATATGGGTAATTTTTATTTTCTTCCTTAAGCTACTTTCCTTCATTCTCTGTTTTCTTACAGAAACTTAGATTATTTAATAATTTTTTTTTGAAAGCAAAGCTATTTTCATTTTCAGGAAAAAAAAAGCCCTATGTTGTTAGTTAACTTGAAACATCTGTATTTCAGAAAGTAACTTCTTTTTTCTTTTTGTAGATCTAGCTCCTGGAGGTACGGATGACTGGATCCATGACTTGGGCATCAAATATTCGTTTACAATTGAACTTCGAGATAAAGGCAAATATGGATTCTTGCTGCCAGAGCGTTACATCAGTCCCACTTGTGGAGAAGCTTTTGCTGCTGTCTCTAAAATAGCTTGGCATGTCATCAGGAATGTTTAATGTCCTTGATTTTTTCCACTCTGTTCTCATATTTTAATTTACTGATTCCAGCTAAATCAAATTATTGTACCAGTTTCTTTTTATCAGTTTTCATAAAAGGTTTTCCCATTCCTTGGTTTTGGCAAAGAACAAAATAAATGCTACCTTAAAATAAGGCAGACAAAGATTCACATTTCTTTTTCCTTTTTTTTTATTTGTGAGAGGTTAGGTACTGATTCTTTGATTCGCGACATCTGACTAGACATCTCAAGCATTTTTAATAACTAGTTTCATGCAGAGCATTGTATCCTAAACAAGAAGAGGAAAGGCTGTCAGAAGTACATTAAAGATTTCTGCTGCAAATTTACAACACGTTTCTGCTGGCGCCTTTAAAAACACAACCGTGCGTTCCGTTTGTTCCACAGTAACAGGCGATGGCCCAGAAAGCAGAGGCGTGTGAAAAACAGGACAAATGCCGCCAGTCGCTCCAGTTCATCTGCTCAATAAAAAGGTCGAGCGAATGAATGGCTGCGGTTATCTTCGACAACAAACGTGGCGTTTTTGCATATTTACAACAGCCGTCTATTGTAAGAAATTACGTAATAAAAGGAGAAAACTCTTTCTTAAATTCACTTTTAATTGGGTATTTTGGCTCTCCCGGGTTCCCGGTGTCTTCTCCAGGAATCGCTTGTTAAGCACAGATGTGTTGATTTCGCCCGCAAGCCTCGGAGCCGAAGTTACGCCCAGGGGGCGTGCCCACGAAGGGGCGGTGCTTGCGCGCTGACGACTAATCTGGCGGCCGGAAGCTTCCTCAGTCTAAGAGGAACAGGGCAAACTCTTGACTTCCGGCGGCACAGTGACGCGATCCTCCAGGCGGCCTGATAGTGTTTTCCTTGTCTTTTCTTATTCTCCGGTCTCTCTTCGTTCCTATTTTTCCCTACGTCCCAGGCTCGTTTGACCCTGGCGAAGCGGCGGGCGGGTTCCGCTCCCCAGCCATCCCGGAGTCCCTCGCTAGCGCAGGGCCGGTTCCCGGGAGCCGCGCGCGCACCTCCTCTTCCTCGCCGTCGTCTTCCCGGGGCCAGGCGCGGGGACAGAGAGTCGCCTCCCCCGCTCCTCGGAGCGGTGGCGGCAGTGCAGCCTCCGGACTGCTCTTGCGGAAGGAGCTCGGGGAGGAGGTAAGCTTGAACTCTGTCAATTGGTGTGCGTACCGGGGAAGGCGTTGGGGGGGGGGGGGGGCCTGGGATGCGGAGGCCCCGCTTGTCCTCCGTCCCTGCTTGGGTCACGCCGGGACTTTGAGCTCTCCTTGAGCATCCCACCAGTAACTCTGCAGTAGATCCCTGTGCTCCTCCTGCCTGGTTTCTCGCCCGGGTTGTGCTTTTGGCAAATTTGCGTAAGGGGGCAAGTGGATTCAGACGAAAGGCTTTGCTGGGTCACTGTCATTTGATGCGAGCCTGCGAACTCTTGCGCGGTATGCGCATTTGTGTGAGGTGGAAGGGTGCCGAAATATGGTCTTAGATTTAGAAGCTCCCTCTTTACACATTCCAGACCTGTTAGGGAAGCGGTATCTTGCTTTTGGTTGTATTTGGTCTTGCTTATTTCCCGGCAGTGATAACCACTCGGGTCCTCAGGTCCTCGGAGTTGAGGAGCGCTACTTTCTCTTCACAGTCCCTAGGTAGTTACTTTTGGCAACTATCTGTCAGAAACCGGGGAAGGTGGAATAAAAGGAGAGGCTCTGATGTTTGGCATTCTCTCTTTCTAAATAGCTCAAAATACTTTATGTGGCTGGAAAATTCTTCCGAATTGAATATTACGTGAATGATAGAGCTAGGATCTTGTTTGTGGAGCGTAGTGTCAAGCCTTCGTTATATTCCGAGGTTTTCAGGGAATTTGAACTACTTTGAAAATTATGGGCGTACGCAACCTCTTCAGGTCGTTGGTTTTTGCTTGAAGAAATAATCGAAAAGTTTGGGAAAATCTTCACACCTCAACTTTTGAAAGTTTTACCAAAAATACTGTTGCAGTAAATCCAAGTGCTTATGCAGTACAATCCATGCGTATGTAGTGCCGGTTATCGGAGTCTAGCTCTGCAGTGTTTGAAATTACTGATTTTAGAACCTAAGCGACAATATTTTGGACATTTTTGTGGACATATCTCTAGATTTTCGAATAACTTGGAATGTAATGAAATATTTAGATTATAACATGACAATTTCCAAAAGAGACTAAGAATGTAGATTCAGGTATGTAGCAATTTGTGGCTGTAAAAGTAGTTGTGTTGTGAAACTAAGATTTTACTGTGGCGATCTGGGAGGACCTAGTTTTATCAAATGCATGCCTCTTATGCGCTTCCTAACTATTGGTGATTCGAAATGAGCATTGCATATTGTAAGATATGCAAATTTATCTAATTTTTATTTTCGTAAATTAAAACTAAAATCCCACGGGTGGATGCTATTTTTATTTCTGTACAAGTTATTAAAATTTAATAAATTATCGATGTTAATTTGTCTTGTAATATGTATTGATATTTACGTATGCAAAGCAGTTGTTTAACATTATTTATAGAATTGGTTTCTAGTAAACCTAGTGTTACCTACCTCCTCCAACCCCCACTCTGCTTTTCATATAGAGCTGAGTTGGAGCTATTTCAGCAGATATTTAGTAGCAGTTGAAATGTTAACTGGTGTTGGTATACAGAAGGTGTCATTTATTCTTTTTTGGTAGTTTTGTATGTTGCAGTTCTGTTTACTTCAGTTTGTAATAGTTGCCAGCATGGGATATTCTCCCTGCATAGTCTTTTTAACAAAATGTATTTTCTGCTCGGTGCTACAGTATTGCCTTACTGGTACCTGTGTAGTCAGTTTAGTTCTGATAATTCTGTTCGAAATTCAGTTTGAAATTGTTTTAGTCTGTCTACACATAAGCAATCTGCAAGAATGATTGTTTAAGAAAGTTCTTTCTTAAAAGAAATTAAGAAAAAATTCTCTCACTCTATGCATCAAATAAACTTAACTTTTTTCTTTCAAAACTAAGAAATATGAAGAGATCTTATTTTTAATGTAACACTTTTAATTTTCAAATGTAATGAATAGGGATTTATTCTCCTACCGGTTAGTACCAGTAATTATGTAGCTTTAATTGCTTAGTTATTTGACAGTTTCCTAACATTATGACCCTACTTATCCAGATTAAAGTGTTTTATGCTTTCATTTATGCTACCAGAAGAGATGAGATCTCAAAAAGATGTAATTGTGGATTGCAGTGAGAATACTAGAACTAATACGTTTTATTGACAAGTCTTTTATTAATCAGGATTCAGAATTATTTAAAAAGAGGTCCATGTGTTTCTCCTTTCTCAGTCATATTTATAGCGTGAAGCTGTGAGTACATTGTGATGTTTTTAAGTTTCTGGGGGAAGGAGAACATGCCCCATTTATTAAGACTTTTTTTGTGTAGTAATAAATTTAAACTTTGTGTCCCCTGTTTTTCTTACTTTTTTTTTTTTTTTTTTTTTTTGCCACGCCACACAGCCTGTGGGATCTTAGTTCCTGGATAAGGAATTGAACCTGGGCCCTTGGCAGTGAAAAGAGAGTCCTAGCCACTAGACCACCAGGGAATTCCCTTCATTTTCTTTTTCAATTGAAAAAGTATTAAAAACTTCTGATATTGATTTACTTTGCAAATGAAGAGGAGAAATAGGAGAATAACTCAATAGACTCACCAGTGTCACTCTGGCTTTGATAAAGCTGGTGTTTGGGAAAGAAATGGTAAAGTGAGTGGGAGTGTGATGGCAACTTAAAACTAAAAAGTAAATTGAAAACTGAAGGGAAACCTTCAGAGTCTCTGAGATAGGAAAGACTTTAATACTTACATTTTTATCTTATTTTTAATTTTTCTCATATACTTTGAAGCATTTACTTCTTATTGATATTAATGTTAATAAATCATATTAATTGAAAAAGCTTTCCCCCTCTCAGTCAAATCTACATTTTATTCTTTTGTGGTTTATCTTTCTCTTTGGGCTCCAATTTTTAGATTGAAAATTCTAATTGTCACATTAGACAATAACATAGTTTTTAATTAATATATGTGAGCAAATGCTTTTCTGGTGTATTGTAGATTATGTGTGTGTATTTAGACAAATAGGATTTAAAATATTATGTTTTGTATTTGCAAGCATAAGGCATTTTATCTGTGCAAAAATCATAAATGTTTCCTAGTAATATTTAGATAATTTGTTGACTACTGATAGAAGTTCCAGTTCCTAGATAGATGATTAGAAGAATTTCTCTTTTCTATCAATTAGAAACCTTCAGTTTCTACTTTTTCTTTTTTTGCCTCAGAATTTTTTTCTTTCTTCTTTTTTTCCTGTCTAGGACCTCCCCGTAACCTAGACCTGGTACTCAAACTCAGTGTCAGTTTAGGCCAAGGTCTGACACTGTTGGACTCTGAGAAAAGAGGAGAGAGAATACGTCTTTACTTCATTGCTGTTCTTCCCTAAGTTGGAAGACTCAACAGTAGCAGAAGTAAAACTGCTGGGATAATCACTGTGTAGGTGAACCTTGTAGTTCTTGATGTCACCTGTAAAAGCAACTTCGTCTCTGTTGGAAGGAACTTTTTTAGTGTCAAGAATATAAGGAAAGGGATAAGATTGGATCATTAGTCCTCACTTGCTTGTCTGTCGTAGTGCAAACTCTTTGAAGTCTTCAAAGCTTCTGTTAGGGATCTAGGATGGGAGAGAAGCTGTGAGACCTTGCTTTCCAGAAGTAGGTCAGAGGAGGAGAGGAGTCCTGATTCAAGCAACAGGTTATAGGTGGGGAAGAGAAACAGTAGGGTTAATAATGCCTGGAGCCCTCAGAAAGACCAGAAAAGAAATAATAGATGAGCAAGCAGTGTTTCAAGTATAATAATAAATAGCTTGTTGCCCCAATTGTGGAAAACACTTATTGTTGAGTTTTTTTGAGGAGGGAGGGTGTGTTGGGAGTAGCGGCATGTTGGGGATAGAGGTTTTGGGGGCATGTTGGGGGTAGAGATTTCCGTTGATAGTGGAAGGAAAAAACGTAAGATTAGGATTAGTCATTTTGACACAGTGAAGTGGGGTGGTGTGCCTGTTTCCCAAGTTGTAGATAACTAATAACAACTAACAAGAAGCTCTTAGAACACATTCATTTTTAAGTTTATTGGTTTTTAAAATTGAATTAATGAATGAGGATTTCAGTGTATACCTGTATATTTTTATAGTAACATATAATGAAACTTTAAAAATTTGTTTTTGTTCTTTTCCCATATATTTTGTTACATATTTACTTATCAAATCTTACTCAGTTATAAATTTTAAAAGTGTTTTTCTCAGTTAATCAAAGCTCTACATTTTCTAGATCTTTCTCAGCTCCATTTATTTCTTATCTTGGCTTTTAGTTATTTATGTTCAGTAAGTCAAATGTACATGTGGAATTTACCAACTTTTCCTTTATAAATTCACATTTGGGCTGAGAATGAGCTCAGGAAAAGTTAAACCAAAGATTATCTTACAGTACTCACTCTAGTGTGGAGGATGGACCTTATAGTTCCTTACTTGAAGAACATAAGTTGATACATAAGTGGTTTTTTGTTGCACAAATTCTTGTTCACTTATGTGACACAGTAGGTAATTTATAAAAATTTGTAATTTAAAGTTACTTTCTAACTTTTTTCACATCACTAAAAATTGATTGTAATCATAATTAATGATTACACTGTATATTTGAAAATAAGAATATACCTTTTTGCAATTTAAAACTACCATATTGTATCTATCATATATTTTCCTTTTTGTTCAGTAGCTGTTAATTTGTCAAATGTTGGCCTTATTCTTTGGACCTTTTTAAAGTGTGACTTGAAAAGAAGTATCTAACTGGATCAAACATTGTTTATAATTTTTTTTAAAGTCGATTTTGTACTACCATGATTTACTTTCCTTTCAAGTGATAACACCTTACTTTGAAACCACATTAAAGAGCATTTGTGAACTTTAGAGAGACCAGTTCTTTCCCAAACGGAACTTTTACTTCTTTAGCTGACATCATTCATTGCAGTAACTTTTGACAACTAACAAAATTTCAACTAATATTTAGTGTATAAAGTGTGACATGGTTTAGTTCCTTTTTCTTTCTCTTAGGCAGTGCCTACCCACTTCCCACAGTAGTATACTCTCTAGATTATTCTAGGGCTAGAATTTAACAGTGTTTTCTAACGTATTTCATAGTGCTGTTATCTGATATTTTCATTTACAGTAGAATCTCCTGATTGTATATTTTAGTTTCTAATGTTTTATTTACTTTTGTAAAATATTTTTATAATTTGCCTTTCTTTTCTTGTTACTAATAGTGGTAAAATAGCCTATTTATTTCTTTTAGCATCTTTGACTTTTATGTCAATTCAATGCAGGATAGCTTATCAAAACATCTTCACTTTCTAGTTCTACAGACTATCATATTTTGAAAGAAAGTCATTTTATCAACATTGAGGTTTTTTTGTTTTTGTTCTTGTTTGTATTATTGCAAAAGAAATTTCCTGACTATACTGTTCTTCTTTGGCTTCTGTAAGACAAAGAAAATATTTAAATAGTGTTTTTCTCCCAAGCTGATTTTTGGAACATAGCTGATGTTATCACTTAAACTGTATACAACATAATTTCTACTCTGACTAAAATTCTTACCTGATTTTATTTTTGGCAAAGCTTTTTTTCCCAGTTAACCAGTTGATGGAGAATGATAGCACTTTTTAAAAAAGATAGTTACTAAATTTTGAAACAACTTTTATAAGGAACTTAGAAACTAACCATTTTATATAGTGTGCTTTCTGAAATTGAGTGTACTGTGGAGACTTAACTGTATGAGTAGCATCTTACTCACTCTGTAGAAGAGGTAAAATTCTAGCCAAAAGATTCAAAGTTGTTATAAATGTTACTAGTGAGTAAGGTATGTCTTAGAAGATAGTTTCTGTTTACCTCTGTTTACTTGTGACCTCTCCTATGGCTTTTTTTCTTCTGAGAAAAGTCCCCTGTAATTTTGCAGTGTTATCTACCATTTTATCTACTTGTAAGTTATTGGCTTAGTTATTTAAAACTGAAGAATTTTAAAGTTTGCCTCTCTCTTTTTTGGTTAAAGTAGTACAAAATGTCAAAAATTAGAAGGAAGGTCACAGTGGAAAATACCAAGACCATATCTGATAGCACATCCCGAAGACCCAGTGTATTTGAGAGGCTTGGACCCAGCACTGGCAGTACAGCAGAGGTGAGTTGTCACTAGTACAGTCACAGGGGTTCTCTTGAATTCCTGTTCTTCAAATTCTTATTTATATCACAAAAGTGAATAGGTTGTTGTATTGTAGGAATATTGGTTTAGTAAATTTTTTAAAATGTGTTTCATAAAAAAGGAGCAAGATGGGCATTAGGGTTTATGGGCTATTTTTTTTTTTCTGATGTTTTTTTATTATTTGGGGAGTAATATATCTCAGGTTAGTTGGAATTTTGATAGCATTTATTTTAATTTTGTCCCACTAGCATCTTTTTTTCCAGAAATAAATATGACAATATGAAATTTACATAGTAATATCTGTCTCTTAGACACAGTGCCGTAACTGGCTGAAGACTGGCAACTGCCTCTATGGAAACACATGTAGATTCGTACATGGCCCTTCACCCCGTGGTAAAGGTTATAGCAGCAATTATAGAAGGTAAATTGAGAACTTTGAATTGTTCATATACTATTAGAAGATGGCTTTTGTAATTTATCTAGTATAAAAATCTGAAATACTACCATATATTTGGTCAGATTTTCTATTTTGGTGGTAGTCTAATCAATAGTAAAGATCGAGAAGATCTTTTTAGTTGTTAATTTCAAGATTAATAAAAATGTTTGCTTTGAAATTAATTTGCTCAAAAACTTGTTTTTGTAATTTATGTATGGCTTACTTTCCTGCCCTGCCCCCCAGTTATGTAGTAAAGTGCTGTTTAAGAGGGCAGAATTTCATGAATTTGCGTTCAGTGAGGAGAGACTACTTTCAACTCTTAAAATAGTAAAATTTAAATAAGGTATAATTTTAGCTTTTTAAAATGTTCTAAATTCAAATCTTAATACAAAAGATAATCTAACGCAAACTCTGTAGGTTGAAATGAATTTGCCAAATCTCTTATCACAATATATTGAGGTAAATGAAAGTATGTATTCATATGTGGTTAAATGTACTACCTATGTAGAGTATCATTTTGCCTTTAATAAAGGCAAGGCTAAATTAGACTTTGCTAATAAAAATCTTTTATTTTTCTTTTGGCTCCCTCATGAAGATTTTGTTATGGTGTTTAAAGATGTAACATACATAAAGATTGTCAAAAAGCAGTTTAAACTTGATTGGTAAACCACTGATTTACCTTGTCCTAAAGTGGGATGTGCTGATTGCTTTGGCTTCAGCAACAGTATAAAAACTGAACATTAGCATTTGGAGATTTTTTTTTTAATTGGGTGAATTTTTGTGTATGTGTATATTTTGAAGCTTAATAGAATTTAAAATTCAAACCCTTAACATTAGCTGACTTTCTGTTCACTTAAATGTTGTACATTTTACTTTACTTGTGATTCTGAATACTCTGTTTTATTTGTATTTAGATTGTCATCTGTCCCTTCTGTCAATGTGGGAAAGTTAGTCTTTATAAGTTTAATACCTGTATAACATAGACCTGGGGAAACTGTTCCAATAATTTTAATGTTTTGCTCATATTATTACTGTTCTTTTAATACATGCTTTACTTCATCTGTGACATTTATTATCAAATTACTCAAAATTTTTATACAAGAGAAGATTGTGAGGAAAATGGGCAGAGAAATTTGTCTAAAATGGAAAAAAAATAGCCATTACTAGATTTAGAATAAAGTATTTTTTTGTTATAATTTTATTACTTTGTGCATTTTTTCCCCTGATAACTTCTTTGTATTTCTGTATTTTCCCCTTTTTTTGTAAGGAAGAAAAATATAGTTCATAATGTGATTCAAAGATGTAAAGAAAAGCAATGTATTTCAGAAATGCTTATTTAGTCACAAATCATTTAAGTCATTGAGCATTCACTGTATGTAGAGCATTCTGTTAGGTACTGTTCAGGGTAGAAACAAGTTTATATATAATAAACTGTCTCACTATATAAAGGAAACTAGGGCACATAAAATTTACATGTGCATCATAAATATAATTTAAAGCATTTAAGTGCTGGTTCTTAATAAATTGTTCCATTTACCAGTTCAGCTTTAACTGTTGAAACATTTAATATAGATCTGTAAAGCATGTAAATGTTAATGAGATCCTTTAAAGTGAATTGACTGAAATTCACTTTAAATTGGTTATTTTTTCATTAACCATATCATTTATATTAATGATTGATAAAGGAATTGATTTGATTGATCAAGTATGACTTGAAATAGATGTGAATATTTATGTAATTTGTTTATATCTTTTAAAAATTTTATGCACTTTTTTTTTTTGGTGGCTAAAGAGGGACCTATCATTCCTTAACAACTATTGCCCTCTTTTAATGGTACGCTAGGAGTAGTCTTTAAAGGCAGTGTGTTTTCTGTCTCTGCTTTATTTTTCTCACTTAGTGATGGTGTGAAAATAATTGAACAGCCATTTATCAAATTGCTAGTATAAATTTTGAAGCTTTACCAGTGTTGACTATAAATATGTGTATTTTTCCTTAATTAAAAACAGTCCACAGCGGAGTATAAAATCACTGTTGAAAATCTTCCTTTGAATTCTTCAACTACTTTCTATTTTGAAATAATTTCAAATTTAAGAAGAGTTGTAAGAATAACATTAAAAATTCCTGTATTTGCTTTGATTCTTGAGATGCATAAAATATTTTCACAGTTGTTGATGTTGCATCCAACCACATACATGTGTAGATGATAATACTGTTGTTTCTAGATTAACTTTGCAGTGTTGTGCTTTAAAACTTTACCTTCCTACTTTTTGCTTTCAAATATAACTAATATATTTATGTGATTAATAGGAAAACAAATTAAACTATTAATTACAAATTCCTTTCTCCCAGCTCACCTATAGTTTCTTATTAATATCACCAGTACCTGCCACCCCATGGAATTTTAATGTGTGCACTTTGATTGGTATTGGGAGAAAACTTGTAAGTGATGCCCATATTTTTTATATACTAATATTTAAGCTGAAATTTATTAATTATTTTTCTGAACTTTAGGAGCCATGGATAGTATAAAAATTATATTGAGATTTTTGAGGTTATTTCTGTAAATACATTCTTATAAAATGTTATATAAATATAGATTTTTGTTGTTTTGTTTTGTTTTTTGTTTTGTTTTTGTTTTTTGGTTCAAAGGTCACCAGAAAGACCTACAGGGGATCTTAGAGAAAGAATGAAGAACAAGCGCCAAGATGTGGACACTGAGTCCCAGAAACGAAATACAGAGGAGTCATCCTCACCTGTTAGGGTAGGAATGAATTTCCCAAAACAAAGTTAAATTTCAGTAGTGATTTATTACTTATGTTCTATTTTAAATATTATCTTGTGTGCTAAATATATGGTAAATGTGTAATATTGCATTATACTGTTCTATATGGGTAGTGTAATTTAGAGGAAAAAAGTCCTCTGGAAAAACTCATAGTTCTTACTGTTTTAGTTCTTGGTGGTAGTTAAGATGAAGGGAACTGGTTGACAGAGCTCAAGCCAAACTTCATAGGGTTTCTGTACCTTGGTGGACATCATGAATATCTAAATGTATTCTTAAGTTTTCAGAATTCATCCTGCCATCATTTCCTGCCTGCTTCTTAAATTAAAACAATGAAGGCAAGGCATGGTGGTGACAGAAACTGAACTAGAAAGCACATGTGATCACAGAATTTAGTGGTGAATTTCCTGGTAGTGAAACCAAAAGAGAAGCACAATTTATGATGTAGTTTATTGATTTAAAGAAAACAAGTGTTTGTCAGGAATGGAAATTTCCCAGATCCAATTTTTTTTTTTTAAAGAAATTTATCAAGTTCTTGTGTGTACGTTTGCAACAGATTTATTGAGATACAGTTCACCTATTTAAAGTGTACTCTTGGGTGGCTTTTCATATATTCAGAGTCATGTATCCATCACCATAGTCAATTTTAGAACAATTTCATCACCCCAGAAAGAAAATGCATACCCTTTAGCAGTCATTTCCCTAGCCCCTCAATTGACCACCAGCCCTCGGCAACCACTGTTACAGTTACTGTCACTGTAGATTTACCTGTTCTGGATATTTCATATAAATGGAGTCCTACAATATGTGGGTTTTTTCGTGACTAGCTTCTTTCACTTGGCATAGTGGTTTCAAGGTTGGTAAAAGATTGTGGAATGTATCAGTATTTCACTCCTTGTTTTTGCCAAATAATATTCCATTGTATTGATATATCACATTCTGTTTTTCCATTCATCAGTTGATGAATGTTTGGGTTGTTTCCACGTTTTGGCTCTTATGAATAATGCTGCTATGAACATTTGTATACAAGTTTTTGTGTGGTCATATGTTTTTATTTCTCTTGAGTTTATATTTGGGAGCAGGATTGCTAAGTCATACAGTAACTATGTTTAACCTTTTGAGAACTGCTAGGATGTTTTCCAAAGCAGCTGCCCCATTTTAAATTCTTTACAGCACTGTGTGTAACTTCCAGTACTCCACATCCTTGCCAGCATTTGTTACCTAACCTTTTGATTATAGCTATCCTGTTGGTAATCTCATTGTAGTTATGACTTGCATTTCCCTGGTTGCTGGTGATGTTGAACATCTTCTCGTGTTGCTTATTGGCCTCTTGTATATCTTCTTTGGAGAAATGTCTATTCAGATCCTTTGTCCGTTTTAGATTGGATTGTCTTTTTATTATTGATTTGTAAGAATTCTTTATATATTTTGGATCCAAGTCCTGTATATATATGATTTGCAAAAATTTTCTCCTGTTTTCTGGGTTGTCTTTTCATGTCCTTGATGGTGTCCTTTAAAACAAAATGGTTTTAATTTGGTGAAATTTCACTTATCTATATTTTTGTTGTTACTTGTGCTTTTGGTGTCATATTTAAGAAACCATTGTCTAAGTCTAGGTCTGAAAGATTATGCCTATGTTTTCTTCAAAGAATCTTAGAGCTTTAGCTCTTGCATTTAAATCTTCAATCCATTTTGAGTTAAGTTTTATTTATGGTGTGAGGTAAGGGTCCAACCTCATGCTTTTGCATATATATATATCTAGCTTTTTCATTATAGCCTTTTTATGAAAGTTACTGAATTGTATAAGCAACAATCTATATTTTAGATATAGAAGAGCTTTCTTATGGCTATTTTCATCCTTGAAAAAAAGCTCTGTCACAGTTTTATGTTATAGTTTGTAAAGATTTATCTTTGGGAACTTAAAGTAATACAGTTTTAAGTATGTAGCTTTCTAACATCTGATATGATACATAAAACCATTTTAGAAATCTCAAAATGGTAGTCCTTGGCTGGTGATATGTATCAAAATCCTCCCGCAGAAGAGATGGTCTTTTTCAAAATACACATGCAGATACTCTACCCTTAATCTACTGAATTAGAATTTCTGGATAGGGGTTGAGCATGTGTGTTGCATTTTGAAATAACCTTTTATTTCAAAATAATGAATGGACTCCATGGTTTGCTGGTAAATGTTTAACAACCACTCAGGAAGAAAGAAGGCCATACTTTGTAGGATTTACCAGTTTCTTTGGTATAAATACTCCTATCATAGTCAGTTTCAAGCTACTAAAATGGTGTCACTGAATGCAGAGCTGGGAAGTGTGGGAGTGCACACACACACTAAATGTAATTAACCACAAGAGTAAAATACACTAAAATATTTAGGAAGTGAGTTTTGAATAATTATTACCTTTGTTTTTAATATTACTTATTTAATTGTTAGTTTATATAATTTAATTTTTAATTACAGTGTGTGCAGTTCCTAAAAATTTAACAGTTGGCTCTTACGAGTCAGTGTGAACTGGCTCCAGCACACCACTAGGTGGATTGTATTTAATTTAAAGGGCAGACATCTGGAATTCATATTCTGAACACATTACTTTAGGAATTATTTAATGCTACTGTCAGTTTCCTTATCTGTAAAATGGAGGTGATAGCTATATTATTGTGTTGCTATGAAGAAAATATATGTGAAACAAGTAACATGACTGACTGTTCCACGATGACAGCTTAATAAATGGTGTGTACTGGTATTAGAATAGCACTTAGCCTTTTCTCTCTAATATAAATTGGTTTTAGGCTCTTAATAGGAGATGAATATCGGCATTGGAGATTTAGGTTTTTAACAGATGTCTAAGTATAAGTAGTTGTTGATCGTAAAGGTTTATATATTCAACATATCATTTTAGTAGACAGCAAAGTTGGTATTTTGTTAAGACATTTAAAGCCTGATTCTTGCTTTCCCTAGATGAGAAAGCCCTCAGAGGCCCTTAGCTTCATGCACATCTAAAGGATAGAGTCTCAAGATTAAGAGTAGTCAGGTTTTAGGGAATTCACTTTCCAAACTCAGAGAAAACTGTTAATAAGTTAGGATACCAGTTATTAATTATTTTGAGTGATATATCTGGCATGAAAACAGGCGCTGATCATTTCTATGATACATTCCCTACTGTAACATGTATGACTCTTGATCTTCACATAATGAATTTCTATGGGAAAATCAGATGTAGTTTAGGTAAGGGCAAGTATAGCAGAGATAACATAGCATGGCTAAGATAGGATGGGTGTGATTTTCCACAAACTAATTCCACCGCTTCTCTGCCACTGACATCAACTCCAATGTGTCTGAGGTTGATAAACCCTGATTTTGGTGAGATAGGTTCATAAATAGATAAACTGTAATTCTGTAGACTGTGCTAGTGTGTCAGAGAGGGATGAGCAGAGCGCACAATGCGGGAGTAGGTGACTGCCTGCGGAACCAGAGAACGCTTCACAGAGGGAAGTGACACTTGCACTGGGTTGTTGAAGGATAGAATGGGATGAAGGAGGGAAGGGGTGAAAGTCTAGGAAGAGGAAGAAAACCAACACAACAGTAAGGAGTTTTAAAAGATTAGTGTGTTTGAGAACCTGTGAAGCTGTGTGCCTAGAGTGAAAGAATTAATGTCATGTATCTGTGAGATGAGGGCTGAAGAGATCTGTCTTGTTTACCAATTCACCTACAGACCCTGGAACTAGTAAGTTCACTTACTGAATAAATGAAAAGTGATTCTGGTGTGCAGCCATTGTTGAGAACTTCTGAAGGTTTCAGGTCTGCGCTGTCCAGTGGGGCTGTGGAACACTTGAAGTGTATGTAGCTGTATATGAATTGAGATGTGCTGTAAGTGTAAAATACATGCTGAATTTCAAAGACTTAGTATGAAGAAAGTCAAATATCTTGTTAATAATTTTTTATGTTGGTCATATGTTGCATTGGCAATATTTTGGACATATTTGCTGGTCTAGGTGATCTGAACCAACTTAACATAATGGAACTGAATTTAACATGGTGAGTGGCGTATTTGAGATAGAGTCAGTAGGATTTGATGATCAAAAGAATGAGTGGAGGGGAGGTGTTAAGCCTAACTACAGGCTTTCCATGCCATTAACTAAGGTGGAAAGGAGAGAGGATTGTTTTGTGACCCCTTTTGTACTCTAGGCTCATAGCATCACAGACAACTAATTTTTGGCACTGTTTTCTGTGTTTGCATGACCCTAATATGCTATTTTAGAACATTTATAAAATAATAAACATATTTTTATGGTATAGATACTTTCAACAAGTGTATGGAACTTCTCAAATGCAGTAATTGAATTGTTTTCTTCATCTATAAGACTTGTTATTTTACATAATTCCAGCACAAAATTAAAATAGTTTTTTTTTTTTTACAATTAAAAAAATTTTTAGTTGAAGTATAGTTGATTTACAACATTATATTAGTTTCAGGTGTACAACATAGTGATTCAATATTTTTATAAGATTATACTCCATTTAAAGCTATTACAAAATAAATGGCTCTGTTTCCCTGTGCTGTACAATATATCCTTGTTGCTTATTTATTTTATAGATAGTAGTTTATATTTCGTAATCTCATGCCCCATCTTACCCCTCTCCCCTCTCCCCACTGGTAACCACTAGTTTGTTCTCACAATTTTTTGTGTGAGTGATGGGAACTTTTAGGATCTTTTCTCATAGTAACTTTCAAATGTATGGTACAGTATTATTACTATGGTATTCATTTTTGTTGTATTTCACAAAAGCTCCCCAACAGATTAGGGGATGGAGTAGAGGAATGAAAACTCATGCTCCTTCATCATAGATAGTTTGTAAAGCACTGGCCTAGTCATGTTCTCTATCTTGACAGATGAGAAAACCAAGGCTCAGAGAAGTGAGGTGCTTTGAAAGTCTCGTAATTAGTCAGTGAGAGGGCAGAAACTAAGACTGTCTTCTGATTTCAGCCCTGGTACTTTTCTCATCTCCAAGGGATGCCATTCCCTTTGTGCCTTCACACAACCTAGACAGCCATAAGGACAGCCCAGAACCTCTCTCTCCTCTCAAATTGCCCCTGGACACCAAAATAGGAGACAGAATTCGGCAAAAGCCTGCTCACATCAGTCTTTGGAGAGTTCAGGCCCTGGGTTTAGGGACGGGGAAGACCCCTCTGGAAACATTACTGCTGAAATCTGATTGTTCCCTGCCTCCACTGCTCATTTGCTTGTTATTACTTAGAAAAGATTGATTGCTGGTGAGAATAAATTAAAATAGTTTTGAAAGCAAACTTAGACCTGTGAATATAGAGTCAAATAGGAGGAACATTCAAGCATTTGTTGATGATTAGGGCATGCATGTGCTATAGGGGATCCCTGTCTCTTAGGAGAAGCTTTGAGGCCACATTCAAGAAAGTATTAAATAATTCATCATTGTGGGGGGACATCTAATAGTTTAGAATTTAGAGATGCACTGTGAGCATCCCTTGCTCACCTAAATCTTAGAGCAGATGGTCAATGGTCTGAGTTTATTTGTATGAATTGATCTTTAAAAGTTTTTTTCTTTTTTAAATTATAAAATACACTATATATTTACCATTTTAAACAGTTTTAAGTGTATAGTTCTGTGGCATTAAGTATATTCATGTTGTTAAGGAATCTTTACTACCATCTCCAATATTTTTCATGATCTTTGTATTTAAAGTCTTAAATCTTTTTTGTCAATCTGCTTTCTCGTATATGAAATTAAAACAATTGGAATAATGTTTCAACTGATCTGTGTAATATATATTTAAAAATATTTTTCTTAATCTATCATTTTAATGAGCTTCTCTTGTTCCAATAATAAGTCATTTTCAGAACTTTTTCTTTTGAAACTTCAGAATGATGTTCCCTTTTCTTTGTCCAGTAGTTTTTCAAAGGGTCATTTTTATCATTTCCTCCCCTACCTCAACCTGATGACTTATCTTCAGAGAATCTGTTTAGACTTGATATTTATCCTCGCCTCCACTCTGGATCTATTTAAGATGACTACTATGTAAATTATTTTTTCAGACTTCAGTCTTTAGCTGAATCTCAAGTTGATTATCCAATTTCCAGCCTCTTTCAGATATTTTATAGGCTACCATCGATTTTGACTTTGCACACTACAGTCGATTTTAACCTACCCTTAATGCCTGGTTCTCTGGTATTCTGAATTGAGAACTAATTTCTAGCATGAAGCTTTCTGGGAACTGTACCTCCCAGAATGTATGCATAATTATTACTTTTGCTTCATAGTCCCCTACACAGTTCTATTCATGTCCCTCATTCCCCTCCCCCCACCGCCTAAAAAAAATTCGCTTGTTCTTTTTCTACATCTTGATATTTCGGGCCAGATGAGGAAAAAGTTTCACTGACTAAGAAAGGAGATAGGACTATATCTGTCATAAAAAGCTGACTCATGCAGTGGAGGACTTTAACTTGGGCCTTATTAACAGTTTTATAACTACCCTGAGTAAGTCTCTTGGCATCGTTTTTTGTCTTTAAAGATACATGCACCAATATGTCACAAGTTTTCGTGAGAAAAAAATGAGGACATACATGTGAAAATTCTTTGGAAGGAATAAAATGCAGTAAATGTAAAACAGCAAGAGTAGAGAGTCACCATATTAAAAATTGGGGAAGTGAGTATAGGATTAAGTAGAACAGATGAGTGTTCTATTTCAAAGGAAAAGGTTTAGGAGAGATACAATATATACCACTTGGTGGGAATTTGATAATGTGTAGTACATGATTGATTATGGTGATTTTTAAATGTAGATAAAAATGTTCTTTTTATATAAAAAATTAATGTTTTTAGCCTTGTATGATCTGCAAATATATACTATTTTTTGATAACGTTAAAAGGAGTTTCAGTTTCCAAACCTTGGTATAAAACAACCATTTATTTTGTGCATGGATTCTGTCAGGAAATCAGAAAGGACACAGTGGGCACAGCTTATCTCTTCCTTTATGTCTAGAACCTCAGTTAAAGTACTAGGATGCTGGAGGCAGGAATCATTTGAAGATCTTTTCACTCACATGTCTGGTTGTTGATGCTGGCAGTCAGCTGAAGGCCTGTTTCTCTCCATGTGGGCCTCTTGGTATGGGTAGCATGGGCTTTTTCTCTGATGGTTAGGAGAGAGAGCATGCTAAAGTCTGGGTACTTGGTGTGCTTGTTCCTGCTGGAGTGGTGTTTCTTTTAGTGCCTCTCAGCTGACAGAGCAAAGAAATATATGTGTGTTTACTAATTGGTGTATATGCATATATCTGTAGACATTACTAGTAACCATCTTTATCTGTTTTGAGCTAAACATGAGTTCTTATTGATGTCTCTAACTTTAATCGAGTACCACTATTATTTTTTTAATTCTTTTTTCTTTTCCTTTTCCTTTCTTTTTCTTTTTTTTTCTCAAATGTCCCTTCCTTAGCTTGTGGGAGGTCTTTATATTAGATACTGAGCTCTGTTTAAAAGTTTACTTTATAAAATGTATTCACTTTAAGTGTACCATTTGAGTCTTGACAAATGTCCACACCTGTATAACCACCACAGTCAAGATGCAGAACATTTCCATCAACCCAGACATATCTTCATGTCCTTTTAGAGTCAGTCCCCTCTCAAATCAGGCTCCTGATAACCTCTGATCTGTCACTATAATGGAAGCAGATATTATATATTCTTGTGTCTAGGTTCTTTTAGCATAATACTTTTGAAGTGCAGCCATGTTGTAGTATGTGTCAATAGTTTGTTCCTTTTATTGTGGACTAGTGTTCTATTATATAGATATGTCAAAATTTGTTTATCCATTCCCCAGTTGATGGACATTAGAGTTGTTTTCTGGTTTTTGGCTGTCGTGAATAAAGCTGTTATGAACATTTGTGTACAAGTCTTTCTGTGGATTATGTTTTTTATGGGTAAGTACCCAGAAGTAGAATTGCTGAGTCATGTGTTATGTGTACTTTTAACTTTATAAGCAACTGCCAAGTAGTTTCCCTAGTGGTTATTCCATTTTACATCTCAGCCCACAGTGTGTGAGAGTTTCAGTTGCTGTACATTCTTGCCAACACCTGGCATTGCTGTACTGGGTATATAGTGGTTTTAATTTGTATTTCTTGGTTAGTGATGTTGAGCATCTTTTCATGTGTTTATTGGCCTTTTATATATTTTTTGTGAAATGTCTATGTCTTTTGTTTATAAGATGGGCTGTTTGTCTTATTACAGATTTGTGGTTCTTATATATCCTGAATACCACCAGTCATTTATAAGACGTGTGTTATAAATGTATCTTCCCAATATTTGACTTGCCTTTTCCTTTTCTTTGTAGTGTCTTTTTTTTTTTTTTGCCACACTGTGTGGCATGCAGGATCTTAGTTCCCTGACCAGGGATTGAACCCATGGCCCCTGCAGTGGAAGCATGGAGTCTTAACCACTGGACTGCCAGGGAAGTCCCTGTGATATTTTTTAAGATATCTTTTAATTTTGATGAAATCTGATTATATCCTGTCTTTTGTTAACACAACTTCAGTAGTCCTTCATAGTTTCTTTGTTTCTGTTAAGATGTTCCCAGCTCATTGTGTATATTTTGTGTCCTCTACTTGGAGTCAGCCGTTTTCCCCGACAGCCCTGATTCTTTTATTGGGAGATGGTATTTCAGGATCATTACTTGGAAACCACTAGATTAGTTGTTTTTAGGGCTTTTCATTGTATTTCACCTAGGAAAGACGTGTGTATTTTCTCTTTAAAAACATGCAAACATGAGTTCAAATAATTCAAATTTAGAATTGCAAGACTTTTACCTAATTCTTTGATTTTATAGTTGTATCACTTTTCTCTTATGCTGAAAATCTTAGTCCCTGTTGACATTCATTTGTATCATCTTACATTTAATAGTTCCAGAATGATAATTAACAATAGTGTTACTAATAATATGATTACTTAGAACAGTTTAAGATGTCTTTGTAATTCTTGGGATATATCCCATGAGGGAAATATCTGTGAAATTTGTTTCTTAGGAATAGATAGTCAAACTACTGTATTTTTTAAAAATTAATTTTTATTGGAGGGTAGTTGATTTATAATGTGTTAGTTTCTGCTGTACAGCAAAAGTGCAAGTTGTGTTTTAAGTTACTTAAATAGTTGTCTATGTGGTTAAACCACAAAATTGGTGTAATTGGGTTGATTCATTTCATTTTGATTTTAGTTTTAGGGTTTTTAAAAATACAATTTTGTTCTTTAAGTATATAAAACATTTCCATGGTTTCAAAGTTATGAGACTGATGCCTACTGCACTAATGAGGTACCTCATGGTTTCAAAGTTAAATCTATAGAACAGGTTACATTCAGAAAAGTCTACCTTTTATCTCTTCATTGCTCTACTTTTTTCCCTATGGATAACCTAAATACTAATTTATTGGATTATCCTGCCACTTTAAAATATATATACATGACTATTTGCAGGTGACACGATACTATATACAGAAAACCCTAAAGACTCCACCAGAAAAACTATTAGAACTAGTAAATGAATTCAGTAAAGTTACAGGATATGAAATTAATATACAGAAATCTGTAGCATTTCTATACACTAATAATGATCTATCAGAAAGAAAAATCTATTTACAATTGCACCATAAAGAATAAGATACAAAGAAATAAATTTAATCAAGGAGGTGAAAGACCTATACACTGAAAACTGAAAGGAATTTAATGAATTGATGAAAGGAATTTAAGATGACACAAATAAATGGAAAGATATATCGTACTCATGGATTGGAAGAATTAGGATTGGTAAAATATCCATGCTACCCAAAACAACCTACAGGTTTGTTGATTCTGTCAAGATTTCTACATAGACAATCATGTCATCTGTGAACAAAGACACATTTCTTCCTTCTCAATCTGTATACTTTTTATGTCCTTTTCTTGCTTATTGCATCAGTTAGGACTTCCATTATGACAGTGAAAAGGAATGATGAGAGAGGACGTCCTTGTTTTGTTCCTGAGGTTAGCAAGAAAGCTTCCAGTTTCTCAGCATTAATTATAATGTCAACTTTGGGTTTGGATAGATGTTCTTTATCAAGTTGAGGAAGTTATCCTCTGTTTTCTAGTTTGCTGAGAGTTTTTATTGCAAATGAGTGTTGGATTTTGTCAAAGACTTCTTTGTTGATATGATCATGTCATTTTTTTCTTTTCTAGTCTGTTGATGTGATGGATTACCTTCATTGATTTTTTGTGTGTGTGTGTGTGTTATCAATTTTTTTTTTTAATTCTTTTTTTTTTTTTTTCCTTCATTGATTTTTGAATGTTGAACCACCCTTGCATAAATCCCACTTGGTTGTACTGTATAATTATTTTTGTGTATTGTTGAATTTCATTTGCTTATATTTTGCTAATACATTCAGGAGTTTTGCATCAGTGTCCATGAGAGATATAGGTCTTTTTTTTTTTTTTTTTAAGCTCTTTATTGGAGTATAATTGCTTTACACTGTTGTGCCAGCTTCTGCTGTACCACAAAGTGAATCAGCTATATTTTGGTATTAGATATTTAGGTATTAATGCTGGCCTCAGAATAACTCAGGAGATATTCTCTCTGCTTCAGTCTTCTGGATGAGATTGTGGAGAATTGGTATAATTTCTTTCTTAAATGTTTGATAGAATTCACGTATGAACCCATATGGTCCTGGTGCTTTATGTTTTGAAAAGTTATTAATTATTGATTCAATTTCTATAGTAGATATGTCTGTTCAGATTGTCTATTCTTGATGTGTGAGTTTTGGCAGATTGTATCTTTCAAGTAATTAGTCCATTTCATCTAGATTATCAAATTTGTGGGCATAGCATTGTTCATAATATTCCTTTATTATCCTTTAAATGTCCTCAAAATCTATAGTGATGTCTCCTCTTTTGTTTCTGATATTGGTAATTTTGTTTTCTCTCTTTTTTTCTTAGTTAGCCTGCATAGAAGCTTGATCTTTTCAAAGAACTGGCTTTTGGTTTTGTTGGTTTTTCTCCATTGATTTCCTGTTTTCAGTTTCATTGATTTTTGCTCTGATTTTTGCTATTTTTCTTCTGCTTACTTTAGATTTCAGATGCTCTTCTTTTTCTAGTTTTCTAAGGTAGAAACTCAGATTATTGATTTTAAAGATTTCTTCATTTCTACTATATGAATTCAGTGCTATCAATTTCTCTCTAAATACTGCATTTGCTGCATCTCACAAATTTTGATAAATTGTATTTTATTTTCATTTAGTTTGAAATATTATGAAATTGCTCTGAGATTTTTTTTTCTTTGACCCATATGTTAAGTAGAAGTGTGTTGTTTAATCTGCAGCTATCTTTGGGGATTATCATGTTATCTTTCTGTTATTGATTTCCAGTTTAGTTCCACTGTGGTCTGAGATTAGACATTATATGATTTTTGTTCTTTAAAAGTGTGTTTTATGGTCCAGAATATGGTCCATGTTGGTGACTGTTCTGTGTGAGCTTGAGAAGAATGTGTATTCTACTGTCATTGGATGAAGTAGTCTATCGATGTGAGTTATATCCAGTAGATTGATGGTGCTTTGAATTTCAGCTGTGTTCTTGCTAATTTTCTCCCTGCTTGATCTGTACATTTCTGATAGAGGGTTGTTGAAGTCTCCAAATGTATTAGTGGGTCATATATTTCTCCTTGCAGTAATATCAGTTTTTACTTCATATATTTTACACTGTTGTTAGGTGCGTATATGTTAAGGATTGTTAAGTCTTTTTGAAGACTTGTCCCCTTTATCATTATGTAATGCCCCTTTGTCCTTGCTAACTTTCCTTATTCTGAAGCTTGCCTGTCTGAAATTAATATCTCTACTCCCATTGTCTTTTGATTAGTATTAGCTTAGTATATCTTTCTCCATCCCCTTCCTTTTAATTTATATGTGTCTTTATTTTTATAGTTGGTTTCTCATGGACAACATACAGCTAGCTGGGTCTTGTTTTCTGATCCACTCTAACAATCTCTGTGTTTAAATTGGTGTGTTTAGTCTGTCGATGTTTAAAGTAATTATTGATACAGTTGTACTAATATCTACTGTAATTGTTACTGTTTTCTATTTGTTATACCATTGTTCTTTGTGTCTATTTTTTTTGTCTTCCACTCTTTTTGTGCCTTTTATTGTTTGAATTGAGCATTTTATATTACTACATTTTCTCTCCTTTCTTAATGCATCAATTATACTTGTTATTTTAACTTTTTTAGTGGTTGCCCTAGAGTTTGCAGTTACATTTACAACTAATTCAAGTCTTCTTTTAATAATACTGTAGCACTTCACAGGTAGTCCAAGTACCTTATATAACAAAATATTCCTAATTCTTTGTTCTGGAATATCTTAAGTGGTATTGGGATTTTCTGCTCTTGAAAGGTTTGGTAGAATTCCCATATGAAACCACCTGAGTCTGGTACTATTTTATGAAGAAGTTCTGTAAATAATTTATTTTTCCAATGGAAATTAGTAGACTTTTGACTTTGTCAGTTCTGTTAATTTTTTTTTCAAGGAAATTATGTATTTTGTCTAGGTTTTTAAACTAGCTTACATAGAGTTGTGTGAAGAAATCACATTTTTCATTTTTCTCTGTTCTGATGGCTGTTTTTACATTGTCATATAGGATTTTGAATACTTGTGCTTTTTCCCTTTTTTCTTCATTAGGTTAGTCAGTGGTTTATTTGAATCAGACTTTAGATTTATATATTAGTTCTTTCTCTTTTCAATATATTTATATTGCTTTTCTTTATTAATTCCTTCGTTGGTTTTTGTATTCCTTTTCTTTTTTGAATTGATTGAGCATTTATTTATTTTCATACACACATATTTAATGCTATAAGCATTTTTCTGACATCTGCTTTAGCTGAATTCCATAGATCTCATATATCATGCTTTCATTGTCATTATTTTTAAGGAATTCTTATCTTTAGGTTTGTATTTCACCTATGGTCCAATAATTGCTTAATGGCATGTTTAAAATTTTTCAGATTGAAGAGCCTTTTGTTTGTTTTATGTGTGTATTCTTTTGATTTTTTTAAAAATAACATCTATATTATTGCTTTTTGTATCTTTTTTTTCTCTCTCAAATTTGATGAGATTTTCTTTATGGCCTAAGATATGGTCAGTTTTTCTGAATTTTCTCTTTGTGCTTAAAAAGAAGGTATATTTTCTGTTTTTTGGCTTTCAAGTTCTAAAGTATATCTGAAACATCTGTTGTTTTGCTCTCCCGTGGTTTTCATATCTTTGTGTACTTGATCTATCTTGGTTTGAGAATGTCTTACAAAGTATCTTATTAGGATTATATTTCTGTCTAGTTCTCTCCCATCTCCTATAGTTTGTGCTCTTCAGTGCTGTATTATTCAGTACATAGATACAGAGATGTTAATATTTTTTTCTCTCTTCATTGTAATTTTTAAAATGTGGTGTTTGGAGATGACCTGATTTTTGTTATCTGTTGACTGTTTTTTGAAGTTTATAATCTTATTTATTTGTGACTCTGCTTATTCTGAGACAAGCTAGTATAATTTTTGTGACTGCTTTCATAAAAGAAAGTCTCTGATAACCCTATTATGGGATTTTTCAAAATAAACTGTAGTTTCCTAACTGTAGATCTTAAGTTTCTCTTCTATCTGTGTTTCTGTAATGTTGAAAGTATCTGAAATTACACATCCGTGAATCATTTTAAAATTTCAAAATATCAGTTATATCTGTCCTAAGAGCTATATACTGAGCTGGAATAGCAGAGCTGTAAGAAAAGAAAAAAATGAGAAAATTTAGTCTCTAATGATTTCAGTGTGTTACTACATCACCCAGCCCTGAAGTTTACCCTATTTCTAGACTTCATTTTATGTGAGATTGTAGTTTACATTTGTATAGCTTATAGGATTATAGTTTCTTATTTAAACTCCACTCAAAACTCCTCTTCCCCCCACCCCCCAAAGAACCAAACAGAGTCATTAATACAAAAATAATTTCAATTCTGTACTGGGAGAAGTAGAAGCTATATGCTCTATGCTGCTCGGGCAGAACTAGGTTAATTCTAGTTATCACATTTTATTGAAGCAACATTGGCAAATTAGTATGCCCAGAGAAGAGGACGAGTAGTGAGGGGTATGAAAATTGTGAAGCGTTCATGGATGATCAGTATGTAGGGTGTCTTTGGCCTGATATGAGAAGATACTGAAGAGATTTAGGGACAGTGTTAAAATATTTAAATAGCTGTCATGTGGAAAAATTATTAGATTTGTTTTGCACGATTCTAGAGGTCAGAATTAATTCCAATCAATAGAAATTCTGGAGCGGTATAAGAGAGTTGTGATCAGTATAAGAAATAATTTTTTAATATTTAGAACTGTCTGAAAATGGGGACAAAGAATGCAACCGTGGAGAGCTATCAGTGGAGATCTTGGGAGTAAATTTTTTTTTCCCTGAAATTCTTCTATTAGAGGACTTTTATAACTATACAATATTTAGGAAAAAATTTTCTTCATGGGGTAGGAAATTGGATTATATTACTTCGAAGACCCCTAACTTTTTATTATTATGGTTGCTAATCCAGTTATTTTAATATTGGTTTTCAATTCTTTTCACCTCAACACTTCTTTTTAGATCCTATTCTTAGTAATGCCTCCTTACTAGCTAAAAATAAAATTTATGGTTAATATAATCTGTCCATACATATAATGTTTAAGAAATAAATATGAATGTACTATAAAGTAGAAATAAAGTGAAAGTAAAGTTCACAATTATGTATTGCATTTCTGAAGTGTAAGAGACTTTTAAAACCAAACATTTTCCCCAAGTTAGGCATAAACTTATTTGTCAGGAAATCCTGATCTTAATTGATGTAAAGCTTATTATATGGTCTTTACCCAGTTGGTGAATTCATATGTTTTGCTGCAAAAATATCAGTATGTTTGATTACAGGTTGCTGCTTCAGACCCTGTTGGCATTGTTACTTAATATGTTTTGAAATCCAAGTAATTCATAAAATATCTCATCCCATGGATGTTAGCTAAAATATTGTGGTTCTTTAACAAGTATTTCAGCACATACATGTTCCAGAATGATTAATTTAGAATACATAATAATCAAATGGTTGTACTTCTAGTTAATATGTTTGCATGTAAGAGCAGTAAGATACACACCATTCTATTCAAGAAATTACAGGAAGGTGAAAGAGCAGACCATGCTGTACTACATGGGACAAGTAATACCAGACCCTTTATGTTTGGATATGATAAGAGAAAGAGGGAAATAATTTTATTTTACAAAGAATAACATGCCTAAACAAGTTGTACACTGTTGAAGTAGAAAAATGAAGAAATGCAACATTTAAAGAAATGACCTGAGCCTTAGGTGTTATCAAAATAATTTCCTCTATTATGATATGAGGTGGGATAGTGACAAAGTATTAGGAAAAAAATGTATCTCAAAACTTGAAATTCCACCACATATTGAAGCCTGCATTCAGTCTCTAGTACTTAATAATAGAAGTTATATATGATCCCTGGGGCCAGTATTAGAGTCATATTGGAAAACAGTAGGCAGTGCAAAAATTACATGATTTCAATATGTAGGGTAAATATTATGAAGTATTTACATAAATTAATGAAATTTATTGAGATTATTATATCTGTTTCTAAATCTGTTAAAAATAATCTGTTACAAATTTGCAGATTATTTTGTTTTCCAGTACCAGCACTACTGCTCTGAAACCCTTTTCAACTACATTTGTAGTTGGTATAACAACTACATATAGACAAATGTAGTCTGATATCTTATAGACAAAAAAACCCACAGAATATATTATTCAATAATTTGGAGATAACTTTCTGTAAACATTTTTTATATAGCACATACTAATGTATATTTATAGTGGGTTTAATCTACAAAACATTCAAAAGTTGCATGGGATCTAGAATTGTTCTTCATTGATATTCCACAAAATATATTTTAAGAATAAATATATACACCTGAAGCTAACATGACATTGTTAATCAGCTGAACTCCAATATAAAATAAACAGTTTAAAAAAATGCTCACTTGGAAAAAAAAAAGAATAAAAATATATTGTGTTCCTTTTTCTCCCTTTGTCTTGTGTTCAAATAGGAGTGCTTTTCTTTTTTCTTTTTTTTTTTGATCTTTTACTGTTTTGTCATGGTGCATTCTATTATATAATCTTTTAATGATATTTGTCAGCCTCTTTTGTCGTACTAGCAACTATATATGTTATTTAGTAATAATACAGCATGACTTCATACCTAAATAAGTAAAATTTAGATGTAGCTATATACTAGAGTTCTTTAAAAAGAAGACATAGAGAAATTAATGTGTTTTAAGCAGCCAAATTTTATGTCTAGTAATGTGCAGAAAGAACTCTCAGCACTTAATGTCCTTGTGTTTTAGTGACTTTCAGCCAGGATTTAGTGTTAATAAAAGTGAGACACAGTGGTGGGAAGATAACAATTCCATGACACTAGTTATTTTCTTACCACTTAGTAAAATGTGGGTTAGAGTCTTCATCTTCTGTAATAGGATATTTAATTAAATTTTACAAGCTGAGGTACTATTGTCCTGCTTTGTCTGTAGGCTACTCTTATACCTGGAATAAAATGTAAAGTTTTTTGGTTTTTAGCTGCAATGTAAAGATAACTTTTCTAACTATTCTAGTTACCATTTTGGTTTCATCAAAATAGGGGATATCCCCCCTTTTAAAGCATTTATAAAATGTATTAGATGAATTTGAATTTATCTTTAGGTGTAGGTAAATGCTTTTACGTTAGTATATAACGTAAAAGTCTTAGATCAGCAATTGTTTTTGAGAACCTACTGTGAACCGGTGTAGCCTCTTTCTAGTCATTTTAAAATATAGTCACAATTCCTCCAGTTGTATTTTATCCATTTTAAACTTTACCCCTGTAATTTTCATGTAGAAACTGTGTATGTAGTATACTACCAAAAATCAAAATGTATTTGATTTTCATTGTCTCTTTTAAAATCTTGGTTACTTTATACACTTACCAAGCTGCTGTTCTTTAGTAAAAGAAATAATAGTACAGTCTTTCCATTGTGATAATAACTCTAGAACAAATTACTTCCTCTGCTTAGTGGAGGAGTGATTATTTGTAAAACTGATTCTTTAATGAAACAAAGATAAAGTTAGAAATATTCTGTATTATAGTAACTACCTCTTGTAGTTTTTATAAATATAATAACCCATATGTATGTGTGTACTTTTTAGAAAGAATCTTCAAGAGGGAGACATAGGGAAAAGGAAGACATAAAAATCACTAAGGAGAGAACTCCAGAAAGTGAAGAAGAAAATGTAGAATGGGAAACTAATAGAGATGGTGAGTTTCAAAAAATCTTTGTTTATATAGTCAATTTATTGATTATTCACTTTGTAGACTTTCTGTGGGCTTTAAAACACTTTCCAGCTGTTGTTTCAGAATCATCTGATTGACTGTGTCTATCTTATTGTGTAATAAGGCAAAAAATGGCATATGGTAGCAGAACAAAAGCAGAGAAAGCTTTTCTCCCTAGAACTTATTGTATAGCATCACAGTCCTTTGGAATTTTATTACATTTGTAAATCTTTTAAGTTCCTCAGTACCAAGGTTTAAAAGACTCTAAATTTATGTTTATTATTTTGCATAAAATATTAAAAATGAGATTTTTAAACCTTAAAGACCTAGGAAAATTATTTCTAAGAAATTGTTGGATTACATCTTTCAAGAAATTGAAATCTAATGATAATTGAGACCGGGGATTTGTTCATGAAGAATTAGCAAAATCATCTTACAGTCGTTGTCTTAACAAACAAGCATTTATTTTCCACACCATGAATGTTTTCTCTTCTCTGCTTCTGTGATCTTCTGGAAAGTGAGCACTGTAGCCTCACACTACCAAATACAGGGAAAGGGAACTCACATTTGTCGAATGTATTGGGTGTACTGGGCATTTTAATATAACTTATATAATTACCTCATTAAATCAGTAGCTGTTACTCTACTTAGAGATGAAAAAATAAAGAGTTTAAGAATGTAAGCAACTTCCTCATCAGATAGCTGAAAAGTTAGAGCAGGGGCTAGAAAATTATAGCTTCTGGGCCAGCCACCAGTTTTTGCAATAAATTTTATTGGAGAACAGCCATGTCCGTTGGTTACGTATTTTCTGTGGCTGCTTTTGAACTACGTTAGATGAGTTGAGTACTATGACAGCCAAGAGCCTGCAAGCCTAAAATATTTACTGCTATATTTAAGAACTATCTCTGAAAACTCATATAGACTAATACTTGAAAAGTAGCTTAAATATCTCTCCAGTAATTTGAACATCAGTACTTTTTAAGAAAATCCATTTCATCTTTATACAGTATTGTCTGTTAAAACATTGCTTCTAAGAACAAGTAGGAGATTTCTCTATGATTAGTTCTTTGGGATTTCATCAGTAAATCTAATACCTCCTACAAAATAGCAGTAAGTAAAATATTACAAACTAACTGTTCCAGGTTGAATGGCTAGCTTTTCCTAAATTCTAAGGTAATATCTCTCAACAGACTCAACATTTTTTTCTTTTCATTTTAATTATTTTTTATAAAAAACATTCTTAACTACATTGGATGCTTCTTATTTTTAAAAATAGAAACTTCACTATTCCTATTACAATAATGCATGCTAATTGTTGAACATTTTCAAGATTCAGAAAAGCCTAAGTCAGTTTGCTCCTTTTCTTCATAGTAGCTCTTTCAAACCCTCTCCTTAAATCTCCAACCTTCCAGCGCCTTTCTCCTGCTTGCGTTTACAGGACAGAGATGATGGAACTCTTTATCCACAAACTCTTTCAACTTCCTGCCACCACACCTATAAACTAGTCTTTAACTCACACCTGAACATTTTTACTTCCCTTCTGTTCTTTTTATTTTTAAATTAATTTATTTATTGGCTGTGTTGGGTCTTCATTGCTGCACATGGGCTTTCTCTAGTTGTGGCGAGTGGGGGCTACTCGTCATTGTGGTGTGCAGGCTCCTCATTGCCGTGGCTTCTCTTGTTGTGGAGTACAGGCTCTAGGTGTGCGGGCTTCAGTAGTTGCGGCACACAGGCTCAATAGTTGTGGCTCACGGGCTCTATAGAGTGCAGGCTCAATAGTTGTGGCTCACGGGCTTAGTTGCTCTGTGGCATGTGTAATCTTCCTGGCGCAGGGATCGAACCCTGTCGCCTGCATTGGCAGGTGGATTCTTAACCACTGCACCACCTAGGAAGTCCCTTCCCTCCTGTTCTTTACAAGAGGCACCCCCCTTCCTGCTCCATAAGGTTACATTCCCCTGATTTCTTCCCACCTCTGCAATCTTCTTCATTTATTTTATATTCTCTTTTACAGCTATAATATCCATCTTGGCACATTTTCTCTTTTCTCCATATTATTTTGAGTCATCACCCTGCTTATTCCCACTTTACAACCAAATTCTACTTTTTCACCTCATATTTATTCAGTCTTCTGACCCATGTCTTCACTAAAACTGCTCTTTAAGGTCACAATAACCTCCTCTTTGCTAAATAAAAGGAGACATACTTGTCTCCTTCTTCTTTAACCTTTCTGCAGCATGTGACACATCCCAGAGCCTCTGTCTCCTTGAAACACTTTTCCCTTGGCTTCCATGTATCATTCGTCAGATTTTCTGTCCTACTGTTCTAAGCCCTTTGGTCTTACATAGAGGCTCCTTGTATTCGTTCTGTCCCATAATGTTGATTCCCAAGACTTTGCTCTAGACTATCATCTTTAAAAAAGAGAAGTGATTTTATTACAAGAGACTTTTAGATGCGAAATTCTTTTAAGAGGTGAGTAAATGTCTTTTGTAGTAGTTTTACATGTAAAATACATTGCTGTTTCTTAGGCTTTCTCTTGAGGTTCTGATTATTGTGTATCTCTGTGGTTTTTTTCTGTTTGAAGAAATATTGAAGAATGGAGCTAGATAGTGAGACTGAACTCATTTAATGTGTTTACCTTCTGCATTTTCAATCTAAAGTGAATAACAGTTTTAGCTAGACTGAGAAAAAGTTGGTCTGTATGAGTAGTTCTCAGACTTTTTGGTCTCAGGACACATTTCACTCTTTTTATGGACCCCAGAGAACTTCGGTTTTTGTGGATTATCTGTTTCAGTAGTTTCCATATTAGGAATTGGTTCTGAGAAAATTTTTAAATATATATTAATTTATTTAACAGTATTTTTTGGAAAATAGCTATGCTTTGCAAAGCAAAAATAGAAATTGGAGAAGGTGGCAATGTTTTACATGTTTTTGCATGTAATCTTTTTTGCAATCTTTTTTTTCTTTTCTTTTTTGTGGCCATTCTGTGCAGCTTGTGGGATTAGTTCCCCGACCAGGTATTGAACCTGGGCCATGACAGCGGAAATGCCAAATGCTAACCACAAGACCACCAGGGAACTCCCTGAAAATCTTTTTTAACTTCTTAAAGTTAACTCTTAACTGGTTTAATGGAAAACCTCTAGATTTTCATATCTGCTTCTGCATTCAGTCTGTTAATAATATCACATTTCATGTGACTTCTGGAAAAATCCACTATATACTCATGAGAGATTGAGTAAACCAGGCAAATAATGCAGTATTATAGAAATATTTTTGATCTTCTAGAACTCCAGAAATTGTCTTGGGAATCCCTGGGAGTTCTCAGACTGCTCTTTGAGAATCACTTGTCTTTATAAGCAGCTTCTAAAACTTAGTTCTTTCCCCTTTACCAAAGACTTATTTTTTTCTCATTTTCAAATTTTCTGTCTGGGTGAAATCATGCTCCAAGGGCATCATTTACATCTATGTATTAATGACTCCAGTATCTGGAGCTCTTAATTGAAGCATCTACCAACTGGATATCTCCATCTGAGTCCCATATTTTAAGGGCACCACCTTCCTACTGGTTCCCCAAAAGCTTGAGAGTCATTGTTGACACTATTTCTTTCCCTCAACCCAGAAATTATGGATTTCTGAACATTTATGTCTACTGAATGTCTTTCAGAACCATCTGTTTCTCTAAATTACTAGTAATATTCTAATTCTTAAGGTATTTGTTGCCTGTAAATATATTTTACTAAATAAGCTTCTAACCTCATGCCTTGAGGTTAGCCTTATCTCCTAAATCATTCTCCACTTAAAGCCAGAATAATCTTCACAAAAATCTTTTTTACTAAAGTATAATAATATGTTCAGAAGAGTGCATGATTCATGTGTACAGCTTACTGAATTTTCATGGACAGCACCCATCAATAAATAGAAAAGTATTAGTATTCCCTAAGCCTCCTTGTGCTCCCTTCCAGTTACTACCTCCCCACCCCCACCTCCCAAGGATAACTGCCATCCTGACTGCTACCACCATGGATTAATTTTGTCTGTGTTTGAGCGCTATGTGAATGGAATCTATAGCATGTACTCTTTTTGTACTTGGCTTCTTTTGTTTACAAAATGTTTGTGAAATTATTGCACGTAGTTATAGTTCATTAATTCTTATTGGTATATAGTATTTCATTGTATGAATATACTATAATTTATTCATTCTACTGTCAATAAACATTTGAGTAATTTCTAGTTTTGGGCTATTATGAATAAGTTGCTATTACTGTTCCTAATCATATCTTTGGTAAACATGTACCCATTTCTCTTGAGTTCGTGCTTGGGAGTAGGATTGGTGGGCCATGGAGTTTGCATATGTTCATCTTTAGTAGATAATGTCAAGTCAAAAATGGTTCTCCTTACTATGTTGTTTTCTGCCTTTTTCATCTTAGCCATTCTGGAGGTGTGTGTAGTATCTTATTGTGGTTTTAGTGTGCATTTCCCTAATGAGTAATGAAGTTGAGAACTTTTCCACATTAATTAGCCATTGTACAACCTGTTTTATAAACTCTATTCTAGTCTTTTGCCTACTGTTTTATTGTTACTGTTTTTTAATTGTTGAGTATTCTTTCTATATTCTGAATATGAGCTCTTTACCAGATATATCTCTCTCTGTTAGAGTGAGCTTTTAAAAGAATAAATTGGTTCATTTCATTCCCTTATTTAAAATTCTCTGATTTCCCATCGCCTTGAGGATCAAGTACAAATTCTTATGTACCTATAAAACTTTTCATTATCCAGTTGCTTTCTATATTTCCAGCTCCCCACTCCCAGGTCTTTGTTTTTATTTGGTTCCCTAAACTTATCATATTTGTTTACCATAAGGACCAATGCAGTAATATAAATAGCAAAAGTATCATTGCAGTAGAAGAGAAAATGTATGAACATATTTTGGCAATCTTGGAGGTACGTACATCTTCCTAAAATAAAGTATAAAATCCAGAAGCCATAAAAGATTAGATTATATAAGGATTTAAATTTTGTGTGTGTGTGTAGCTAAATACAGAAGTAATCTATTAAAAACAGATCACTATAAGAAAATATTCGATGTGTAATGTGTAAGCATATAATAAAAACACTGTATAAACCTATAATGAAGTTCCACAAATATATAAGAAAAAGGTAGTCCAGTTGGAAAATAGGCAAAAAAAATCCCCCAGAAATTGGTTACATAATTCATAGAGGAAATAGAAATGGCCAGTAAATGCTCAGCCTTACTACAGGGACTTGCCAGTGAAAATAAAGAGAGAGCATTCTTCACCCATCAGATTGGCAGAAATGAAAAATACTAATATTATCAAGTGAAAGTTTACTTTGGTAAACTTTTGGAGTCTAGTTTGGCAATAGTAAAAATGAAAATCGTACTTATCTCTGGTCCAGCAAATCTAGTTTGAGAAATCTGTTTTAAAAAAAAATATTTGCACTTGTGAACTAAGGTAGGTATCAAAGTGTTCCTTGAAGTCTTGTTTATAATATCAAACTATTGAAAACAAACTAAATGTCAGAAGGAAAATGGTTAAATAAACTATGATATGTTCCTATCATGAAATGCTTTGCAGATATTAAAATGAAGGTGTTTGACCTTTGTGTATGACATAGAAAAATCTTTCTATAGGGCAATGTGCATAGAATAGTATAAATATAAAGGCTTATTTTTATATCTATTGAATATGATTACTTGCATACAATAGATTGCTAGAAGTAAAATTGTTGTATTAAAGGATATGAATGTTCTTAAAGCTTTTACCCATACTGCCAAATTATTTTCCAGGCTGGAAGTATTAGTTTGCATTGCTACCTCCAGAGAATGAACATACCTTTGCCAGTACCAAATATTATAATTAGGGGAAAAAATGGCTCATAGTACATGAAAAAGGCTTATTTATATATCATTTGCATTTCTTTTTGTGTTTATGTCTGTTCATGTCCTTTGCCCATTCTTCTTTTAATTAGTCAGAATTCTTTATATGTAAAGAATGTCAACTTTATATACTACATGTATTTTTGTTATATATTCTTAAAAAATCTCTGTTGTGTGCCATTCTAATTATATTTAATATTTTCCTGATGACTTAGACTTCTCTATGAATCAGTTGTTCTAAGGTAATTGTAATGATAGTCTTAAGCTGTAAGATTTGAGAGATATTTTCTAAACTTATTAAATGGATTCAGACTTTTTAAAAAAATTTTTATTGACATATAGTTGATTCACAATGTTGTGTTAGTTTCATGTGTACAACAAAGTGAATCAGTTATAGATACATATATCTACTCTTTTTTTCTTTTTAGGGTTCTTTTCCCATGTAAGCCATTTACAGAGTATTGAGTAGAGTTTCATGTGCTATACAGCAGATTATTTTTAGTTATCTATTTTATATATAATAATGTGTCTGTGTCAGTCCCAAACTCCCAGTTTATCCCTTCCCCCCACCCCCGACTCTGTTTGAGTTCCATCCTAATGATTTGTGCTTTCTGATTTCTCTTCTTTTGTCATACTATCAGTTGCAGTGTGCCTACTTCATAGCCCATCTCTTATAGATTAGGAAAACATCTTACATTTGATTATAACAGATATGCATAAAATTATTTAAGTAGTTTCTGAGTAGAGACTTGAGAGCTTTCCCTCTGCACAGAATATATTAGCTGTAGTACATTGACTTCAACATATATTTTAGCTGCTCAGGCCTACCCCACCCCCACCTCCCCCTTGGTTGAGTGGTTAGGGATTGAAGACCAAAAGCCAATTTGTCATTTTTCACATGTGTTCTGTATGGGTGATTATTTCCAGATAGCAGTTTTTAGATGAGCAGAGCATTATTGATAATACCTTCAGAAACACTGTAAATCATTCTTCTCAATTAATTACCCTTTCCTTTGTTTTGCCCTTAGTATTCAGTAAAGAAATTTTATCTGTTAATAATTTAAGAACACAATCAAGCTGGATCATTGAGCCCTACTCTTCACTGATGTAAAGTGTCTCAACTGAGTATAAAATAGTAACTAGAGATAGCCACTATTCATTTAATTAAATTCAGTATCTTTATTTTATCTGGTAAAAACTATGTGCCCATAAATATTTAGTAATTGCTAGCTGACTGGAAAGCATGATTTAGTCAGTGTTACGTATTTACTGAGAAATTATCATCATACACCAATATAAGATGAGTAATCAAGTTTTGTCACACAGATAATGTATATGTAATTACCCTCTTAGTCCCTAAGCATGAATGGATAGTTTGCATTCTAATGTATTTACCTATGTAAACATGACAGTGATGTCCATTTTTTTGTGCTTTAAGCAGTCAAGTAGGACTCCTTATCTTTATTGTTTTTTAGTTCTTCATTTTATTTCTTTAAGGTTAAGAAATGATGATCTTAAGTGCTAAAAGTATGGCTTGAGAAGGCATCTCAGTTTATAATGTCAAGCCCAGTGTGTTCATGTGTTAGAAGTCAGTGAAATTTCCTCTTCCAGGCTTCTTGGCATTAATAGCAAATAGATAACAGTGCCAGTAGCCTCTGAAAACTACACATTGTAATGAAATAGTTCTGTACACAACTGTTTTTTTACCCCTCTAAACCAACCCTCATATTTATTTCATTGGAAAGGATGGGTATCAGATCCATTGAAGAGATGGACAGTTCTAATCTAAGGAACTAGTACAAATCACTTGTAATGAAACTGTTACAGATCCTTCAGAAATTAGCTCATGTACACATTTGTATTAAAATTACTTTATTTTTAGATACAAATCAGTTATGATATTAATTTAAAAAGCACCAAAGCTGTGGAAACAGTATTGTACACCTAATGTGACCTTAATTTAATACTAATGAGTCTTTAAGAAAATCAAGAAGATAATGAATCATATCGTATGCAGCATGAAATGTTGAAGGCTTTTGTATCTTTAATGCTTAGAATTTAAAGCTGAGTGTTTTAATTGTATCTTTTAAATATTCCATCTCCTAACCAAAAACCCAAACAATCCAAAATCACTTCCAGAAAACCCAGGAACCTTAAAAATGTTTATTTTCGTGAATAAATTAGCCGTATCGATTTTCTTTCTTTATAGATACAGTATGAATTTCTTTTATCTTTTCAGTGTATGTTGTTCTTGTTAAAGAATCTACCGTTTTAATTTGTATAAAAATAGTTGAAAAATTTTCTCTAATTTTTGGTATAAATTTTAATAGTTTCTGACAAGTAGTGGAATCTTTATTTTAAAGATTCTGACAATGGAGATATTAATTATGATTACGTTCATGAGTTGTCATTGGAAATGAAGCGTCAAAAGATACAGAGGGAATTAATGAAGCTGGAACAGGAAAACATGGAGAAAAGAGAAGAAATTATTATTAAAAAGGAGGTATGCTGTTTATTGAAATATGTTAGTTATTAATGTCAACATGGATATTGATCAGAGAACTCATTAGCTGCTTGCTACATCTTAAGTTGTATTAGGATATTGATACTTCATATATGTTAATCAATTAATCTTCATCTTACTCTCTTAGATAAATAGGACATATTTTTGTTATTGAATAGATAAACAGAACTCAGTTTCTGTTGCCTGGAGTCACCAGCTAATGTAAAATGGGACTTGAGGCTATATACATCTGGTTTTTAGGCCCATGCTATTTCTAGAATACTTATTTCTTTTCTAAGGAGTAGAAAGATAAAGTATATTTGGATATAATTTGTGATTTTTCTGAGGAGATTTTGAAATTTCATTATTTTAGTTTGCTGTATTGATACTAGTGTTGTGTTGGAGCAGAGAATTAACATTTTGGCTAACAGCATAGGTTCAAGAGCCAGACTAATATTAATATGTGGTGGCTATCATAACATTTAATATTTCATCTGAAGTTTGGTATGATTTAAAAACACGTGCTTTGTTGTCTGATTATAACAACCATGACTGGAAGAGTTTCTGAATTGACTTACTGAATTCTTTTGAAAGGTTTCACCAGATGTAGTCAGATCCAAGTTATCTCCATCACCTTCTCTAAGAAAGTCTAGCAAATCTCCAAAGCGAAAGTCAAGCCCTAAGTCGTCATCTTCAACTAGCAAGAAAGAGAGGAAGACAGCTGCAGTATCGTCTCCCTTGTTGGACCAGCAGAGGTCAGTAGGGTGATAAACAGTGCCAGAATGAAATCGCTTTTTCTCAAGTGATAGTGGAAAGAATTACTTAGTAGATTACATAAAGATACTTTTAATATGTTCAGTATTTAATGTAAGCTTTTTTCTTCTTAAAAAATAAATGTGAAAAGTTTCCATTTAAAAGAAAATTATAGAGAACAATAAAACAAAGGTCTGTGTCACATCTGTGTATGCTGCAGAGCTTTTTATTTTTTAAGAAATAAACACATATATTCCTGTCCTTCCCTCTTGAATTTGTTATTTATGATACTGTGCATGTGTGTTTATACTTTCACAATGTGTATTATATTACGATATAATATTACTTTTCATCTATTTAATCTTAATTTATATTGTAACTTTTCTTCTGCAACTTACTTTTTCACTTAGCATTTTTTACATTTATCTATACTGATACATGTAGCCATAGTTCTTTCATATTAGTATTTATATATTTATCTACTATTCTGTTGTTGAACATTTAAGTTGTTTCTAGGTTTTAGCTATTACAAATTATGCACAATGAACGTTCTCCTTGTCTCCTTGTGTACATGATCAAGAGATTAAATTCTTTATAGCATGTATGAAGCAGTAAGAATATATTATTTAGAATTATTGTAGTAGTCAGTTGAAAGAATAAAGATATAAATTACATTGAGGGTTGAGAATAAGGCAGGAAATGCCTTTTCATTTAATGTCTCTCTGGGCTATTTAAATTTTATTTTAGTTAAAGGACATAACTAATTTGTTATTTAAGAAAAAGGCTAAACTAAAAACCTCTTCCCAGTATATGACCAGTTGGCAAATGTCAGTTTGAACCCATAATGAAACTCATATTTGTCTCCTAGCTTCTAGAGACACTAACCCTGTTCTAGACTCTGTTTACTTTTTGCCTAGTTTATTACATCATCCTACTAACTGTATTTACTTTATCTAGCGTTTATTCCCCTACACATATGGACATTTTCATTCAGCTGCCCTAACCCTTCACTTAACAGATGTTATGAGAGAAATCGTAAAGGAACAATTCCAGTTAATTTATTATGCCATTGAAAAACTCAGTAGTTTTCCGTTCTGTTGAATGAAATTCAGATTTTTTAGAATGGCATTCATATTTGATCTTTCTAGTCTTGTCTATATTTTTGTCCAGTCTTCCTTCTACACATATCACCTTCAGTCTTTCAATGTCTAGCTCAAATTCTGTCTTTCCATTAAGTTCTGCCATTTCTTCTTACTAAACAGAAATTCTGTTCCCTTTGTATATCTATCAGATTTTATTTATACCTCTCACTCAATACTAATTGCTATTTGCATTATATGTTAGCTGTGGCATACCTGTTTTACAACCTCTATTAAATTTAGGCTTCTTGAAGATTGCGATCTTGATGGTTCACTGTTCTGTCTCCCCCACAGCACCTACTCTGCAAAGAGCTTTGTGTTGTAAAAAGGCGCTCTGTCAGGTTGACTTGATTCTCTCCTTTACTCCTAAGATTGAGTAAAGGGATATGAAAGAAGTTGAACTATAGAGTGATATGATTTACCCCACTTGCTCTGTATCCTTTTGACTAATCAATTATACAACTTTCCCTTAATTCCATTCATTTCCCGCAAAAGACCTCAGCATACCAGAAAAATTCCTTTCCCCATTTCTAAATATTTATAAAACCTTCAAGATTTAATCTCTTCATAGAAAGTTTTGATAACTGTTTAGATGAAGGGTTAGTTTCATTCTGTTCTTTTTCACGTAGTCTTCTCTTACTGCTTTGTTAGTAACTTCCTTATCCTCTGATGACTATTGAGCATGAATAATAACATTGATTTAACTACTGTGTTTCTGTATTATAAGATATTGACTTTAAGATGCACCATTCATTTAATAATAGAAGCAGAAAGATCTGGAAAAAATAGTACATTAAAGGTACAAAGAAAACATTGAATAGGGTATAGCGTTTCTGTAGTCATGCAGTTTACATTGCTCAGAGTGTGTCAGATCATCAACTTTTAGTTTCATTGTGGATCATACTACAAACTGAAGACATTGAACAAGTAAGGATTAGAATTTCAGTTAAAATTCAGTGGAGTGTTGCAACCAATGCCAGTAAATCAACTGAGGTGACAATCAGGTAAACAAACTCCTTGGTTTTACGTGGTTATTCATATTGAGTAGGCAAAGATAATCACAGACAAGTTAAGACTCACGCTTCTCCCTGAAAATTGGCAGTTTTCTTTGACATTTATTGTGAGAGAGACCCTGATGGAAAGTTTTATGCTGAGATGTGAGAGAGTGTGGCCTAGTATCAGTGAATTTTTTATTGATTCTGTTCATCTACATTGTTTCTTAGTTTTTATTAAGTAAATTTTTCTTTATAATTTTTTTGTACAAAGATATGTGAAGTATGTCAAAAGCTATTCAAAAGAAATAAGTTTTGGGAGGAGAGAGAGAAAGGCCAAAAAATGGAATATGCGAAGAAAAAAATTAGAGTATTGCACTTATTTAGTTATATAGTTTATAATTACCTGGAGTATGAGAGTCTTTTATTAGTTAGGCCTGAAAGTGGTGTACATCACTTCCACTCACCTTCTTTTGGCCAGAACTCAGTCATTTGGCCACATCTAACTTAAAAAAAGTCTACACAGTATGGTTCAACAGTATGATCAGGACAGAAGTGTGGTAAACTCCTAGCTAGTCTCTGACACAGGCAATAATGTGAAAATACACTTTGTGTCAATAATTTCTCTATCATTTTATCTTGAAAATGCTTAAGTAGTTTTTGATACTATCTGTACCAACTGTTGATTAGTGTGTGTCTTTTAAGTGGAAAAATATTTAGAAATGTAGACATTTATCACTTATCTGTTAAATACATTAAAAATTTGAGTCAGTTCATAAATATACACATATATATAGCTGATGATGGTTTTGGCAGAAGACAAAGATGAAAAGTAGATTTGGTCATATTTTAATAATTTCTGACTTGTTAGATGGTTGACCCTATCTATGATAATAAAAAGTTAGGGATAAGGACTAAGAGAGGTAAATTTTCTGAGTGCCCACTATGAGTCAGTTGCTTTTATCTGTTTTTAATCTTACCAGCAATTCTGAGGAAGATGCTATCCATTACCTTTTTTATAGCTAAGGCATTTGGGAATTAGAGAACTCTAGGCCCCAGGAAGTAAGTTCTAGTAAGTAAGTTTTTAAGCTGTCATTATAAATATCAATAGCTAGTGAAATAAGAAGCTAGTGAAAATTACTGTGAAAAGAAAGGGCTATTTAAAAACTCAGTACCAGACTGAACATTCAATGTTGCAGAAAACAAGAACAAATTTAAATAATAAATTAATTCAAAATTTTAGTATGATTTGAGAGGATATTGCATTGCTATCTTGAGAGTAGTTGATCATGAAAATAAAACCAATCTGTGAACAAAGATATTTTGGATGAAAAATGATTTATAAAACTGGAAATAGAATAATGAGACTGCCAAATTTAGAATTAGTAGAATGAGTGCAACTTAAAAGAAAACTTACTGAATTTAAAAACACATTTAAGATATTGGAAAGCAAAAGGAGAGATGGAAATAATGAAAAACGATGGAGGAGTGATCTAGGAGATGCAATAACTATAATAAAGCAAACCAGAGAGACTCGGGTCATATGGAGAATTGATGAAATAAAAATAGAAGGAAAGAAGAGTAAAAGACTAAGGTTTCAGATTGAAACAGCACACAGTGATGGTAAAGGTCAAAAAAAGAGAACCTAGATTTATCTTGATGAAATTTTTGGTTTGCAAGGAAGAATGGTTTATAAGCATACAGCAGAAAAGCTGGGTTACCAGCATAGGAGAAGAAATTTACTCTCTTTGACTTTTAGCCACAACACTAAATGCTACAAGATACTGTAACAATATTTATAGAGCTCTGAGGGAAAAGGATATGACACCAAAATGCTCAAACCCTGGTCAGGGCATGAAGTAAAGACAGTTTGTTATGTGTAAGGGCTCAAAGTTACAGCATTTAGATACAATGATTTTAAGTGCCAAGTAAAAGGATAGTCTGGACCCAAAAATCAATCCCAGGTGGATTAACTGTGAAAGACACAATTCTAAAATTTAAAAGATCATCTCTGTAATCTAAGAGAAAAGATTTAAATGAGTGTTTAAGATTTGAAACAAAGATTTAAATGAATATTTAAAATATAGCTTTAAAATAGAAATTCTACAGCCAGAGTGCAGATAATTTTTGACTCACCCTCGTACTAACAATGCTTAGGGTTTCATTTATAGTTGATGTAATTGTTCTTTATAATGCTGAAAACATGGAAGCCACCTGAAAAACTTATCAATGTGAAATTATTTAAAGAAGTTATGGAGCATATCTATTAAAGGAAATTCTGTACAGTCTATAAGGATAATTATCAAAATCTACTTTTTGTTATAGAAAGATACCCATGCTATATTGAGTACAAAACATTGTATTATGACTGTGCATATGGGCGGGGAGGGAAGAAGGGAAAGGACATGGAAAAAGTGTGGACATATATCCAAGGTGTTAACATTGGCTATCCTTGGGTAATGGAATTATGGGTGATTTTTTCCTTTTCCATCTACTATATAATAAGCTTTAAAAAAAAAAGAAAAAATTCAATTCATGCAGTTGTTTTATTTTATGACATTTTCTTTCTTGAAAGAATCTCTTACTACTCCGCCTCCCTCTTTTCTCAGAAATATACCCTTTAAAATTATATAATAAGCAGTGTTAATGAAGTAGGCAGCTAGTAAATCTTTGTTCATGTCTGTGGCTTTTTGTGGGGTTTTTGATATTGATTACTAGTATATAAAATAGTAAATGGCAAGGTATTGAAAGGAATGCTACCATTTTTAAAAAGTGTTTTATTAAAATGAAAAATATATTTATTTGACCTTCTCAAAGTCTTTAGACTTCTGATAGTTTTATGTTACCTTCAGGAATTCAAAAAGCAACCAAAGTAAGAAGAAAGGACCTCGTACTCCTAGCCCACCCCCTCCTATACAGGAAGATATTGCTCTGGGGAAAAAATATAAAGAAAAATATAAAGTAAAAGACAGGGTAGAAGAAAAACCAAGAGATGGAAAGGACAGAGGACGAGATTTTGAAAGACAAAGAGAAAAAAGAGACAAGCCAAGGTAAGTAGGATTGTATATTTTTAATAATCTTACTTTCTTAGACTCTAAAATACTATTCAGAAGCTTTTAGGCATTACTATAATGGATTTTTTAGTGTTTTTAAACTCTGTGTACTTAATACTTACCATATTAAAATATGAATACTTCAATAAATGTTAATATGTTTATAAAACATAACACATTATTATGATTTAAAAAACAAAATTTCTAATTTTAACCATTTTTAAATGTCAATTCAGTAGTGTTTTATATGTGTATATACGCACACTATATATATGTATGTATAGTATTTTCACAGTGTAATGAAATGGATCTGCAGAACTTTTTCATCTTACAAATCTGAAACTCTGCAACCCTTAAACAACTTCTTTTCACTCCCTTACTTATCCCCCAGCTCCTCAGTCTGTAGTAACCACCATTCTACTTTCTGTTTCTGTGATTTTGACTGCTTTAGATACCTCATATAAGTGAATTCATTTTGTCTTTTTGTGACTGGCTTATTTTACTTAGCATAAGGTCTTCAAGCTTCATCCATGTTGTGGCATGTAACAGGATTACTTTCTTCTTTACGCTGAATAATATTCCATTGTCTGTATACCACATTTTGTTTATCCATTCATTTGTTGATGAACATATGGGTTCCTTCACCTCTTGGCTATTGTGAATAGTGCTTTGATGAGCATGGGTTTGCTAATATCTGAACTTCTTTCAGTTCATTTGGAAATATACTCAGAAGTGGTACTGCTGGATCATATGGTAATTTAATTTTTAATTTTTTGAGGAACTTTCATACTGTTTTCCATACCAGCTGCACCATTTTATAATTCCATTAACAGTGTACAAGAGTTGTAATTTCGCTACATCCTCACCAACACTTATTTTCTGTGTTATGGATAGCAGCCACCCTAACTGGTATGAGATGATACTGTGGTTTTGATTTGCATTTCGCCGATGATTGGTGATGTTGAACGTCTTTTCATTGCTTTTTGGCCACTTGTATATCATCTTTGGAGTGATATCTATTGAGGTCCTTTACACATTTTTCAATTGAGTCCATTTGATTTTTGTTCTTGAATTATAGGAATCCATTCTAATTCTGAATGTTAACCCCTTATCCAATATATGATTTGCAAATATTTTTTCCGTTTTTATAGGTGGCCTTTTCATTCTCCTGATAGTGTTTTTTGATGCACAGAAGTTTTTAAAAATATGATGTAGTCCCATTTGTTGATTTTGGGTTTGTTGCCTACACTTTTGGTGTCATATCCAAGAAATCATCACCAACTCCAATGTCATGAAGATTTTCCCCTATATTTTATTGTAGGAGTTTCATAGTTTTAGATCTTACATTTAAGTCTTTAATGCCTTTTGAGTTAGTTTTTTGTATATGGTGTAAGATAAGGGTGCAGCTTCATTTTTTGCATGTAGAAAACCACTTTTCCCAGCACCATTTTTAAAAGGAATTCTTCTTTCCCCATTTAGTGTTCTTGGCACCCTTGAAGATCATTTGACTGAATATACAAGGATTTATTTCTGGGCTATTTTACTCCATTGGTCTGTTTGTCTGTTTTTCTGCTAGTACCACACTGTTTTGATTACTGTGGCTTTATAATACATTTTGAAATCAGGAAGCATGAATCCTCTTTTTTATTACTTTTTGAAATTATTTTGGCTATTTTAGGTCCTGTGAAATTCCATATAAATTTGAGATGAATTTTTATATTTCTGCAAAAAATATCTTTGGGACTTTGATAGGGATTGCATCGAATCTGTAGATCTCTTTGGATGGTATGGACATCTTAAGAATATTAAATCTTCCAGTCCATGAACATGGGCTGTCTTTCTGTTTATTTGTGTCTTAATTTCTTTCAGCAGTGTTTTGTAGTTTTCAATATACAAATCTTTGACCTTCTTGGTTAAGTTTATTCCTAAGTATTTTTTATGTTGTGTTTTTTATGCTTTATTTTGTTCTTTTTTATGCTATCATAGATGGAATTGTTTTTTAAAATATCCTTTTCAGATTGTTCTTTGTTATTGTATAGAAACACAACAGATTTTGTGGGTTGAATTTTGCTGAATTCATTTATTAATTCTAAGAGTTTGTTTTGTTTTGTGGAATTTATAGGGTTTTTTGCATATAAGATCATGCCATCTGCAAGTGGAGATATTACCTTTTTCTTTCCAACTTGGATGCCTTTTTAAAATTTTTCTTGCCTAATTGCCCTGGCTAGAACTTCCAATAGTGTGTTGAATAGAAGTGGTGAGAGTGGGCATCCTTGCCTTGTCCCTTAGAAGAAAACTTTTCAGTCTTTCACCATTGAGAATCGTGTTTGCTGTGGACTTTTCTTAAATGGCCTTTGTCATGTTGAACTTCTTCAGGATAAACTATCCACTCAGTTGGATGTAGCAACTTAGCTCTTTCTTTGTATTGGTGAGAGATCATCTTGTCTTACTTACTTAAATGAATCGTTTTTTGTTTCCCCCCACCCCCACCCCCTGTGGTGACTTAGAAGAACCAGAATGATTCTGTCAGCTATTGCTAGGATCCAGCAACATTAGGTTTTCTTGGAGCAATAAGAAATGATGAACTGCAACATCCCTAATTCTTGAGCATATTTTCCTAAAATAACTCTGTAACTTATTCAATCTGGTAGGTTTGTTTTTGAAAATGACATGTAAATCAGATATAAATTACGTTAAACGTTCTTGCTGATTTACATTTTAAGACGTTTTTATTCTTCCTTAATGGTTTTTGGTGCTCTTATTTGTTATTTTGACCCAGAAATCTGTGAGAGGGTACTTATATCCCTGGGTAGTTCGCCATTGAAATGGTAACACATTTTGTATTATGAGGAATTCAATATTATAAAGGTTGATTCTTCATTTTCCTTTTTTTTTTTTTCTCCCTGGCCATCTCCACCAGGAGTAGTAAGGTATACCTAGGATTCACTGTTGCTCAGTGTACAGAAAAATCTGAACTTGGTTTATTTCTTCTGTCGAAGGAAACTAAGCAGCAGATTATTGAAGGACTGCATGGGTACCTGATTGGCACTGGAGTTCTAAAGCCATATTTGACAAGGTTGGAAGGGGGCATTTTGATTTTGGAGGAGTGGATTTGATTTCCAGGTTTTGTTTTGGGGTGTGTGTGTGTTGTTTGTTTTGTTTTAGGCAGATTTGTGAATTTATCTCCACTGTGAATAAAGAATTTATTAATTCTATAGCCAAACAGTATATTTAAGAATCTTTGTCACTGCTTTCAGATTCTGGGGTATGTAATTCAAGGTTAGTATCTAAGTTCCTTTTGGAGAAAATTGCCCTTTAAAATTAATTTAAATGTTATAATGGGCTTATTGGGAGTATTTTGGTTATCAGGATGTGCTGTGCTTAAGTGACAGTATGCTAATACATTTACTCATTCAACAGTTACTGAATACTTAGTTTGTGGTGGACACTGCTTTAAAAGTTGGTGACTCAGCAGTGAACAAAAATGTTGTCAGAAGCTTTGTTACCACAAGTGGAAGTAGTATAGTAATCATGTGTATATAAAATCTTTCCAAATACGGATTTTTTTTTTTCTTCCTTCCAAGTAAAGTAATACTTAGTAGGCCTATTGGATATAGGGGATTGCTTACATTTTTTAAAGGGTGGTTCCCAAATGCATGTGCATACATGTAAGACAAATGATGCAACAAAGTCATGTGATCCTTTGACTTTTAAGTCCTTTTCCCTGTCTTCTGTGTCTCAGTTCTTCAACTTTCTACACCAGGGACTACTAACCTGGATTTTAGGGGTCTGATTTGTGAGTTAAAATTCGCCTGTGTATGCTTTTGCGAGGGGAAGAGTGTTCATAGCCTCCCCGAAAAATTCATGATTTCCCCCATCCTCCAAAAATTTTCACAAGTGATTAATCATTGTTTAGGCCTTTGCCACTAATCTGGCATCGAGGATTTGAGTACTTTCATTCCAAACCTTTATTGGCCATGTCAACCTAGTTAAGAATGTACTCTGTTCCCAGAATATTTGTTAATTTGAATAACACTAAATTCTGTCATGTAGTTGCTTTTGAAGCGAATAGTTTCCAGGCCATAGTTCTTAAAGGAATTCTGTATCAGTGTCTTTCAGTTTGACTGGTAGACTTTACTCAGCAATGATTTGTTTATGCAACATTGATCAAAAGCTGAATACCACTTGTTTATCAAAAACAAAAAGCCTTATGGATTTATTTTATTACTCTGCCTTTAGAGAATGTAGCAATTTCCCATAATATTTTTTAAAAAATAAACTTTCTGTGACCTGTTCTGTACAGAAAATAGCAAAATCTTGATTATTTGGAACTCAACTAAATCATTTTTATTCTTTTGTTTTAGAAAAGATAAGCTCACAGGAAAATTCAGTTCGAGTTAGGTATTTAGTCAGAAAATCACTTATAAAGGGAATATTTTGTATCATTATTCCTAACCTGCTGTGTCTAAATAATCCTAAACTGGATATTTTCAGCGATGTTTCGGTGCACCTGTAGTAATATCATCTTTATCAATGAAAATCTATATTCTATATACTTTGCTGAATCAGGAACGTGAAACAATATATTAGTGTCGTTCAAGAACAAGGACTTAAGGAAAGGCAAAAACTTTTTTGGATAGTAGTTAACCAGAGAAGTTAGCTAACAATTGCAAATAGTTCATTCTGCTGGATAAATATGGTTTTATGATGGGTATCATGTTTTAATCACAATACTAGGTTGCAGAATTTTATGGTTTAATTAGAAGATAGTATTAAGAGCATAGTAAGTTGCTGCATTTTTTAAAGTCACTTTCTTATAATTACTTTAATACATCTTGATAGGAGTATAAATGCCTGCATGAGTCTTACGCAGATTTTAAAGACAGATGTGATCATTCAAAACTTGTTGACTTTGACATCAATTTAGTAGAGTAAGCAAATTACCACCAAATTGACAGTCTTATTATTTTCTTTCAGTGATTGCACACATCTGAATAATTAAAATCAGAATTTTTCAGACATTTGACAAAGACTTACCTATTGGATTAATTCTTTAATTTATTCAGTATCTACCATTCATGTTCAAATACCATGGTCTGGACTGGTGAATCATATTCTGTGGCCATGAAGGACAGGACAGGGAGGAATCCATGTGTGCACAAAGCATTTCTATAGACTGAATTGCTAGTTTCTTGAGTAAGTGTGTACCACTTAAAAATATACAATCACTATATATATATTTATAAAATCACTAAATATATGTAACTGAATCACTTTGTTGTACATCAGAAACTCACAAAACATAAACCAACCATACTTAAACAAAAATACAATCACTATACCAGTATCCCATATAAAAGGAAAAAAGGAGAATAATGTAATTTTAAAATTCCGACTTTAAAAGCATTGATGAATTTGTAATATCTCTTATAATTTTCCCAATTAGTGGACATTAACACAAATAATATCATGAAGGATATGCAAACCTTTTAATATTTATATGGAACCTTTGTATTCAGATTGGGAATTGCTTGTCTGAGGCATTGTCTTTTTTCTGCCTATGAGCCCTCTCTGTAGACCTAAAAAGTATTTTTACGCGAATACTAATTTAGGCTATGGGTATAAAATTAAGACACTTAAATATTTAATATAGCTGAACATAATTATATAATATACTAAATTCATGGGTCTACCCATGAATCTATGTCTAGTGTTAAAAATGAAATAGTTTCATAAATATCAAAATAATTGCATTGGGGGGCAAAAAAGCCTTTTACATTTAATTCAGTTGATCAAGGATTGGGCTGGAAAAATCTTTTGAACTCAGGAGAGAAGCTCCTGTTTTGCAGCCAAAATCTAGAGTGATATTTATGTTCCTAAAAATTATGCTCTTAACCCTTTGTCTGTCATGCTTGGTGGAATTAGAGATTTGAGAGGAAAATTGTTCTTCAGGGAGGTTTTCAGTAGCAGGAGTTGACTGAGAAGTTTAGCCCTGTTTAATAATTGGTCCAATCAGAAATGCATAGCACAGCATATAGAGGCCAAAAAAAAAAAAAATCAGTCTGATAAAAATGTAGGGCTGTGTTGTATGTAGTGAGATTAATGAAATAGCAGATAGCCAGCCACACTATCAAAATCCATCTCTGTCTGGCTGTGGTTTGGTGCTATCTGGTGGTAATTTTTTACAGACTGTTAAATGACCTGTGACTGGATAGAGCTTCCAGGACAGTGGCAGGGATTTCAAGAATCTCCCTTATTTAACATCTATTTTGTTGGCCTGAGCTGAGGAGATTTTGGGTCTGAGAAGTCGAACTAGGGACTTGAGAACCGTTCTTTACCTCCCTCTTTCCCAAGACTGGATTGCTTGCTGTTTCTTAGCAGGGGCTGGTCCTCTCCATCTCTTCACCACCTCAGCCTATCCCAGGAGAAAGTGATAACTTGAACTTGTTGCAGCAGGTAGAAGACAGGAGCCAGTTGTCTTAATTTGTGTTATGCTGGTGTGTATTGTTTCTGGGCTTTAGTGCATTTGGAATACCAACTCTATTACTCTTGGAGCGTAAAAACAATCTCTCCATGTGCCAGGGATACTAGATATTTGTCTCTTCTGACTCTTGATCACAATGATAGGTACAGTTTTTAGCTCACTCAGGTCATGGGGTTGAACAAGTTCATGGAAGGCTCTTGAACCAGATTCTGAAAAATTATATTATTTAAATAGCACATAATTCTGGACTTGAATATCATTGAAGGATGTACTTGATAATAAGGCTTATCTTAACATTCTTCTTCATTCTTAAATTGAGGTTTTTGAAATTAATTCATTTCTACCTAAATGCAAAAATGAAATTGAACCAAAGTTATTAATACTTGGCTTAGATTTACTAGTGTTATGTGGAACTTATTATTTTGCTTGAATCAAATCTGTTTTTCAAGTACCATTTATTTATGGAGGAGACATCTTTCAAAAGATTCTCACAACAAAAGTATTGTCCTAGTTTCTGTAGATCATTCTGTTAGAAATGATTCCCCTTCTGAAGAGAAATTATTACCTGCTGCAAACGGACAGCAAGCTACTAGGTCTAAAACAAATCATCACATAGAAGCACTTTCTTACTCTCTTACATATTTATTTAGCCCAAGTAAGATGTTGCTCAATTTTGAATGCCACTTCCATGCCCAAAACTCTAGTGATTTCTTTTATATTTAGAATAAAATCTGAACTTTTATCATGACCTAGAAGACTCCATATTCTCTGTCTCCTGCCTGCTTTCTGACCCTCTCTCATAAACTTTTCATTCTCTCATGAATCATAGTTACACTTGTCTTCTTTCTGTTCTTTTTGTATATCACCATCCCACTTGCCTCCTTAGTGGTTGCTGAGCCCTCAGTGTGGAAGGCTCTTCCCTCAAATTTTCAGCTCTTGGCTCAAATGCTGTCTTCTTAGTAAAGGCCCTTTCCTTACCAAGCAACCTAATGTAGTCCCCTGATGTACTTTTTTTTTGGACCTGAAAGTTTATATTTCATTACTCTGTTTTATAGTCTTGTGTATTGCATTAATTAGCTGAAATTGGCTTGCTTTGTTGTTGGTGGGCTACTCCTGGACTCCGCAACTAAGACAGACTGGTTTTCAGTCCTCTCTGTCTCAGTTACCTCATAGGGTTGTCATCATAAAGGCAAAAATGTGTTAACATATGTAAAGCATTTAAAACAATGCTGTGGACATAGTAGCAATATATGCCACCTGCTGTTGTTAATGTTATTATAATCATTATTATTTTGTTAGTGATTTTGTCTGCCTTCTTCATTTCTATATCCTCAGTGCCAAAAATAATGCTTGGAGCATAAAAGGTTCTCACTTAACATTTGTTCAGTGAATCAAAATGACTTTCCTTCCTCTCTTCTCTTCTTCCCGTCCTTCCTTTCTCCCTCCCTCTCTCTCTTTTCTTTTTCTTCCTTCCTTCCTTCCTTCCTTCCTTCCTTCCTTCCTTCCTTCCTTCCTTCCTTCCTTCCTTCCTTCCTTTCTTTCTCTCTCTCTCTCTCTCTCCCTTTCTCCCTCCCTCCCTCTCTCTCTCCCTTCCTTCCTCCCTTCCTTTCTATTGAGGTATAGTTGATTTACATTATTATATGAGTTTCAGGTGTACAACATAATGATTCATACTTTTTATAGAGGGTATTCCATTTAAAGTTATAAAATATTGGCTGTATTCCCGGTGCTGTACGATATATCCTTGTAGCTTACTTATTTTATACCTAGGAGTGACTTATTTAAGTAAGAATAAATTTCTTATGTAAAACAATAAAACCTAAATATTTCTGTGTGTGAAATATGTATCATGTTATGCTCTATTTTACCATTGAAAGTAGAGTTGACTTTGATATTATCCATAGTCCATTTAGTTTTTTTTTTTTAAGTATGCTTTTTTCATGATGATTTTAAAGGTTGAATTGTGAATGTTAGTTACATTATGTAAACATATTTTCATATTTGAGAAATAGAAACCATTTATTGAGAGAAAGATTGGTGTTACTAATTTTAAGAAAGTCTAGGGTAAACATATTGGTTTGTAGGTGGAATGAAAGGAACTTCCACTTTAAATTTTATGACTTTTCACATTTTTTCCCCAAATAAGTATACCCTGAATATTCTCATTCCACATCATGTCCCAATTATAATAGCATTAAAAGTTATTGATTGGAATCAAGTCAGGCTAAAGATTAGCTTTCCCTATGTTTTATAAATCACAGTGCACTTGCTAATAGTATACAGATTTCTGTTTTAAGGTATTAAGGCTTCTTTTTGTACAATAAGTTTTCCTGTGTTCTTTATTTGAATTTCAAATGTCACCTCTTTTTCCCCCTCAAATAGGAAACCAATTCTAGAGCATACTAGTTAATATGAAATTACTGCTATTCTAAATAGAAGTGTATTTTAATGTATCTCTGCAACAGTTTAGAAGCCTGTGTACTAATAGTTTTGGTCAGATTGTAAGGACATCTTAGAGTCACAACATTTATATATGCAGAATGAACATAGGTCTGGGACCAGCTAGGCTTACATCAATAATTTCACCCATCTTGTTTTGGTAACAGATCCTCTCTCTCTTTTCACTGTTTTTTGATAATCAGACTTTTTCTTTTCTTTTTTACATACAATAAACTGCATATATTTACAGTGTATAGTTTGATTTTTTTTTTCTTATTAGTAATGTATGTAGTCATCAGACTTAAAAGAGTAGTAATAGAAGGAAATGTAAAGATGCTGTCTTAACTTAGCCAGCTTGGGCTGCTGTTACAAAATACCGTAGACTGGGTGGCTTAAACAGCAATTTATTTCTCACAGGTCTAGAGGCTAGGAAGTCCAAGACCAAGGTGCTAGCAGATTTGGTTCCTGTGTGAGGGCCTGCTTCCAGTTTCATAGATGGCTGTCTTCTCACTGTGTCCTCACTTAAAGGAGAGAGAGCTCTAGTCTCTTCCTTTTCATAAGGACACTAATCCTATCATGGGAGCCCCACCTGCAGGACATCATCTAAACCTAATCGCCTCCAAATAGCATCACATTGGAGGTTAGGGCCTGGGCCTTAGCATACAAATTTGGGGTTGAGGGGGGGATACAAACATTCATTTGATAATGGATGATTAAATCAACAAACTTTTCCCCCCTTGAAGGATACGTAGGAAGAAAAATATGGTTAAAATGCTGAAGCTGTAACTCGACGACACATCGGTGCTCTGCCTTTAATATGATATAGCTTGATTATCTAAGCTTGAACCGAAGTTTTTTCTTCCATGCTATAGACCCCAAATATTGAATAGAGTTGTGATTAGACTGTAATGTGTCTTTAAAAGATAGTATTATGTAAACTATTTGTGAACAAGTCACCAAAGGGTATTGCAGACATTCCTGAAACAATTTTGAGTATACCCCAGAAATAAACTCAAAACTAACCAAAATGTCAGTTCAGTGGAGAGCCACATCCTTTATTTTTTCAGTTTAGGCATTTCCAAATTGACTAGAACCTAATGAAATAGAAATTGGAAAGCATCAAACAGTTGTCAAATTAGAATGAGAATTTCTCAGTCTTGCAACGATTTTTCTGTTCAGTATTTGAATAGCCATTGGTCATAAATGGTTTTCCAAATTTGGGTACGACCTATTGAGCATTTCTACTCGTATCTGTTACTAAATAAATTTCAGTTTAGAGTCAATTAAGTTATGGTGGTTTATGTCTTATTTTTTATGTGAGAAAGAAAAACAGTTTTTATTAAAAGCATGAAAGTTTTTTTGAATCATAAATAACTAGCATGTTTAGGTAAATATGGTGTTCTAGTTAGCTGACTTATTTTTTTAGTCAGCTGTTATCCAAGAGGTGTTTTTGTTTATTTGCTTAATTTGTTGTTTTGCAAAATTCTTTCCAATATATCAGACCACTTTCCTGACCCAGCAATATGTATTTTATAGATTCAAACCGTTTACTGAAAAAAGTTCTGCTAAGGCATCATTTATAAACAACATAGTGTAGAGCAGCAGTTCTCAACCAGGGTTGATTTTACCTCCTTGGGGACATTTGGAGCTATCTGAAGTAATTTTTTATTGGCATGAATGGGAGTGGGGGGGAGATGGTTCTGACTTCTAGTGAATAGGGGCCAGGGATGCTGCTCAGCATCCTGCAGTGTAAAGGACAGCCCCCCACCCCAAAGAATTACTGAATACAAAATGTCAATAGTGTCAAGATTGAGAAACCCTGGTGTAGGATTAATAATGATTTTGCCAACATTGTGGAAGTTAAAAAATACTTATCATAGGCACTGAAGGTAATTCTAAAATATTTTGACAGGAACTCATAATTTTTTTGAACAAACTTCTAGCCCTTAAAATGATTGCTTTGAGAAATATGGTACCTATCCGAGTATGTGATGCCTGGAATGTTGTTTTTTTAAACATTAGTCCTGTTTCTTTTTAGTTATTGTCTAGATATGTGTGTTCTAGCTCTCCATCACACATACGTTTTGCATATTCATTGTAGACAGAGCCCAGGACATAACAGATTATAGCAGTGATTCAGATGTGCTTTATGAGTTTATAAGTTATTTCTCTGGCAGCAAAGATGATGATTTGAAGGGAGTAGAGGAAGCCTTAGTTTAACCAAGGCTTATGAACTAAATCTCAGTTTGTGCTGCCCAAGAGTGAAGTCAGGTTATTTAAGATAAAGACAGTATGACAGTATGTCCTTTCTTTAACCCTAATGTTCTTTCCCCATCCTAAATGTCAGCCCAGGCAGTGCACACTTTAGGTGGCATAGATGGTGATAGATTTTCCCTTCTCCCACAGCCCTGAATTATAGGCATTCTTACAGCCACCTTCTATCTAGATTTTACTAATGTGTTTTCTCTTTAGCTTTTTGTGGGTTCCCTCCTCCAAGTACCTATTCACACTGTCAGAGGTTATCTCTGATAAGAGTGACTTCCATACTTTACGTAGAATCATCTGTGCTCAAGGAGAATGTTACCTGGAGAAGAAAGTGTGCCTTGAAGCCAGAAGCTCAGGAGAAAGGCAACGCATGTCTCATCTAGAACTGTTGCCTCAAGCTGACTTAAAAAATTAGTCAGATCTTTAAAAATCAACTTAATGATTCTACATCATTGTGAATTAAAATTTGCCTGGGAATTATTATTCACACTTTTAGCTTTAACTTTTACATTCAGGTTTTTTTGTTTGTTTGTTTTTAAAGATTTTCCTTTGGATGGAAGTAAAGGCTCTGACACAGTTTGTTATTGTTGTTTTTCCCTATAGGTCCACTTCCCCAGCAGCACAGCATCATTCTCCTCTGTCTTCCAGACACCACTCATCTTCCTCACAGTCAGGATCGTCTATTCAGAGGCATTCTCCTTCTCCTCGCCGAAAAAGAACTCCTTCACCATCTTATCAGAGGACAGTAACTCCACCTTTACGCCGCTCTGCTTCTCCCTACCCTTCACACTCTCTGTCTTCTCCTCAGAGAAAGCAGAGTCCCCCGAGACACCGCTCTCCAATGAGAGAGAAAGGGAGGCATGATCACGAACGAACTTCACAGTCTCATGATCGACGTCATGAAAGGAGGGAAGGTAAGTACTCTATTGTGATGTGGATATTTTCTTTATTAAGAAATTAAACATTCAGATTTATTGTTAGAATAAGGGATAGAAGAGAACTGTGTTATGTTATGTCTTCTGTAACATATGGATGAAAGCCCTTGAGGGCAGTAGGAGTTACTTAGGGACACGGAAGTGTAAGCTACAAAATATATGCAAGTGGGCATTTATATTATACTAAGTTGAAGCTTTCTTTAGTTACAGTGTTTTACATGAGTACTCTCAAGTTCTAGATATTTAGGGCTATCTGATTCTTAGAGCATCAGGCCAATTGCTTAGCTAATTCTTTAAAAACAACAGAGGTAAAGGAAAGAAAAGCAGCAAATCAGGGAGCAGAATTTGAACGTATCAGAAATATTTTGACAAAGAGGTAAGGGCTGGGGGAATATCCAGAAGGTCAGTGTGAAACAAGTGATCAGTTTTCCAGGTGTAACTTAACAAAGAAGTAAGCAAAGCAGTTTTCCTTTCTAGATCCCTGAGAATTATGTTAACTTTGGATTTGCTACTCCTTTCAAGCTGAGACATTATTACTTGGCAATATAATCTAATAGCTCTCATCTCTTTTTGTACGTCTTGCCTAAGCTTCTTGTCCTTGTTTATTTTACTTAACAAGTCTTTTTCCTAACATCTCTTGAGTTTTTAACATAATGAGTACTTGGAAATACTTGCTTACTTGCAACACATTTCTGTTTAATATGCATTTTTAAAGCCTCTGTGAGAATCGTACAGCAATCTCCTATGAAACATGTTGAACTTATTCTCTTTCAATCAGCAGTGTAAGCAATAATTAATCAAGTTATTTTATTTAAGGAATGATGGATGCATAGGTAGGGACTGGAGAGAGCCCTATTTTAGAGAATTATTCCTTGCGTACATGATTTTGGAACCAGATCAGCACAGAAGTATTTATGGAGCATTGGTAAGATGGGAAGATTTTCTTATATCTCTCTGTTAACAACTAGAGTTGACTGGGAATATAGTATATATTTAGTGACTACTTATTGAATGAAAACTTTATTATTTCAAAACATAATTTATTAAACACACTAGTGAAGGGGAAGTTTAGTATGCAGTTGAGTCTCATAGGAATACATTTTGTGGTAAGAGGGGTTTATGTTATAGGAGGAATCCTTTTAATAATAAACCATACATTTTTAGGTTCTTTGTAAGGAGGATGTTTCTCCAACCTCCCCTACAAGAGATGTAGTACGTGTTTATTCCTCTCTATTTAGATGTTATTTTTTTTGAAATAATAATTTTAGTGAAAGGATGGTGAGGTTGGTAAAGAACAAAATATAATAACTAGTTGTATTTGTAAAGGCAATTGGGGGCATCATAAGAAAATCTAGTACTAAGTGAGCAAATTTCTAGGCACAGTTGGTATTGGAGGAGGGCTAGAAGGGATAGATGTTCACAAAAAGAGATGGAGACATGTCAGATTCTTACCTAGTGCTTCTGTCCTTAAATGGCATTTATGGATGTAGGCATATGGGCAAAGTTATTGGCAGGGGAGATACGTTATTAATGAGAATCTAGGGGGTCTTGTGGATACTAGGCAGAGAAAATCTATGGACCTAGACATAGGTAAATTTATAATGTCCTAGGCGTAAAGTTGCTACAGTTGCTAAAATAGCCTCAGACCTTGGGGCTATTCCAGAGTGTTAAGAGCAATTTATGAAGGAATCTGATAAAAAGTACAGGGTTTGTTCTTTGAGGATCTCTTGTTAATTCTTTCAGTTCATATCAGATTTATGCTATAATCAATTTATACTTTTCTAGGCATCTCTAAAGAATAGTTTCTAATCTTTGCAAATTCCCTTGGTGTTCGGGGCTGACTAAACCATTTATGCTCTGGGCCTCTGTGCCTTCATTTATACAATGACGAGGTTGGATTAAATAACTATTGAGGTTCATTCCAGCTTTTTTAAAAACTGAAGTTATTTTTAAAATTTTTCTATGAAATATTAGAAAATGCCTTAAGTAGAAAAGGCTTTAAAGACAAGAGTGTGATCCTATTAAATAGCTTAAAAAAAAAAAGTGATTAACTCTCTCTCTGCCAGCCAGCTTACTAATTGTAGGCTACTCTCAAGTGCTTAAGTATGTTGGAGGTGGTCATGTGTGCTCTAGCCTGGCCTAATACTTGGTAGAGATGATTAAAGTCACTTGTACCTCTGGATCTAAAAGTAATTTCTGAAAAGTAAGCCATCATTGATAGGAGATCCAACTTGTTTCATTTGTTTCAGATCTATAAGTATGGGTACGTTGATGTGGCAAGATCATGTTCAAAGTTTGTCCAATATAAGACAAATAATCCAGGTGTTAATAAATATGGATAGTTTTAATTTTCTTATTTGCCCTTAATTTTTTTATTTGCCCATATTTTCTTTTTATTTTTTGTAAAGAACATGAATTACGATTGTAATAAAAATATTAAAGCTCTGTATTAAATACATCGTCTAGTTTCCTAAAATTTTGTGAAAGGAATTACAGTGTATTTCCAAAATTACATTACAGAGACTAGAGGCAAAAGGGATAGAGAAAAGGACACAAGAGAAGAACGAGAGTATGAACAGGATCAGAGCTCTTCTAGAGACCACAGAGATGACAGAGAACCTCGAGATGTTCGGGATCGGAGAGATACCAGAGATACTAGAGACCGAAGGGAACTAAGAGACTCCAGAGACATTCGGGACTCCAGGGAGATGAGAGATTACAGCAGAGAAAACAAAGAGAGCCGTGATCCCAGAGATTCTCGGTCTACTCGTGATGCCCACGACTACAGGGATCGTGAAAGTCGAGATGCTCATCGAAAGGAGGAGGCATATCAGGAGGAATCCCGAAGTTATGGCAGAAACCATTTGAGAGAAGAAAGTTCTCGCACTGAAATAAGGAATGATGCCAGAAATGAGTCTCGAAGTGAGATTAGGAATGACCGGATGGGCAGAAGTAGAGGAAGAGGTCCAGAGTTACCTGAAAAGGGTAAGATTTTTGACTTGTCAGTGAACTGTATCTTGTATATTCATATAGAAATTATTAAATCTCCTAGGATTTGTTTCCTAAAGATATTATTTCTGACATTCATTACCACTCTGTCAAAGTCATTTTTAATTTGATTGAATTTGTGATCTTCCTGTAAATTCCCAATAGGAATTATTAGCTAAAGTAGCAGAAGATAAATGGGGCCTGACTTAGACCCTGTGGTTGAATTATGTCTAGTCATGCCTGCCATCTTGGTTAATGTGGAACACTAAGAAAATTGCTGTCAGGCAAAAAAGTAGCATCAAAAAGAAGTAATTTGTAATAAACAGGAATATATATATAATAAAATGATCATTAAAATGGGATTAAAATGGTGGGCCTTCAAAATTGGTGGTGTCAGAAATGTCTGACTTGTGTATTCTTCAGTACTTGTGCTTGTATTCTTCAGTACTTGTGCTTGCTTGAGAACTGCCTCAGACTATCAGGATTTTGAGCCATTTTTCTTATCGTTCTCTATAAAGCATTTGCTGCCACCATCATCATCAGTAACTACGTACCTAAATGATTTGGCTATCTCCAAAGTGCCTGGACTGAGTTAGCTTTGACCTTTCTCTTCCTCCAGCCACTGGCTCTCCTCCCTCAGAACCCTGCTGTAGAATTCTGACCACTGTTACTCTTTGCATAGGCCCATTGGTTTATTATAGTCTCATATTAAGATGAAGGCCCCTCACCTTCTCCTTCACGGTTGTCTTGGCCCTTTGCTTTTTCATATACATTTTAAAAATGAGTTGTTTTTTAAAAATTTCATGAAAAACTGTTGGATTTTTATTTCAAATACATTAAATTTATTGATTTATAACTTTTTCTATTAAGGTCTTGTACATGTTTTATTCCTGGGTATGCTCTATTTTTGTTGCTATTGTAAATGGTACATTAAAAAAAATTCTCTTTTTAATAACACATTCACATGGTTCAGAATTTCAAAGCTACAAAAGGATGTATAGTGAAAGCCTCCCTTCTGTCCCAGACCTGGTTTTCTCTTTTGCCAGTTTTGTGTGTATCCATCTGAAGAATATTCTAAACAAGCAGATGTATATGTCTATTCATTTTCTCTTCTGGTTTTAAAAATATAATTAAAAAAAATTTTTTTTATTAAAAAAAAACCTCAGCTATATATTCTATACCCTGCTGTTTTCATTTTAAAAAGTACCGTAGAGATCATTCCGTATCAGTCAACTTGGTAAATAGCCACCTCCTCCTTTTGGTGCATAGTGTATGTTGTAGGATATACCATAAAGTTAACAAATCCTGTATGTTTAGGTGTTCTAATCTTTTTTTGTTTTTGAATAGTGCTTAAGTGAATAACTGTGTACAGGTGCACCACGTGATATATTTGAAAACATTTTTTCTGCTGTTTATTGCTGGTGTACGAAAATGGTAGTTAATATTTTTATATTAATCTTACATTGTGATGTTCCTGTATTTTCTTAGTGGATCTAATTAGATTCTTTTAAACATTTGTATCTGGGAACAGACAGATTTGGCTCTTCCTTTCTGAGTATTTATTTACTGTCAGTAACCTGCTGAGCAGCTGTTTCAGTGTACTGTTGACTGCAAGTGGTATAATGGGCTTCTTTGCTTTGTTTCAGATTTTAAAGGATCATTGCTGGCATTTCACCATTAAGCATGGTGTTTGTAGATTTTTAGCAGATGCTCCTTATTGTGTTAAGGATGTCTCCTAATTTTCCAAACTTAGCTGGCAGCTTCTATCATGACTGTTTTCCTGCATCTTGAGAAAATCATAGTCAGTCTCTTTTACCTTGTTACTTATGTTAATATATTTTTTAAAATTTAGAATTATTCTTGCATTTCTAAGTACACATTTCATTTTTTAAAAACGTTCTAAAATTTGTTAAAATTTAATTTTGAATCAAGCATCTTGGTTTTTAGTTGAGATTTGCATATAATCAGTGGTATGATGGTAAATATTTAACAATGTACTCTTCAGAAAAAAAGCCCTGGCTTGTACGTAATGCCAGTTTCCATGGTATAAATTATTCCTGCCATAGCAGATTTTGAGCTACTAATGTCACTCAGTGTGGAAATGGGAAGAGATGCACACAGCTGGCTCTTTGGAGCCATTGTTAACCGGTTCCAGCATACCACCGCATAGCTTTTGTTTTTTATATTTTCTTTGTTTGGTTTGGAGAGCAAAGTTATGATAGCCATAGAAAATGTGTTGGAAAGTGTTGCTTCTTTTTTTCTCTTCTTTGGAACAATTTAAGTATACATAATTAGTTATCTATTCCTTGACAGGTTGATAATATTTACCTGTTCTAAACATTTTCTGAATTTTAGTATGATTTCTTCTTTGACTCATAAGTTGTGGGGAAATAGGCTTTTAAATTTCCGATCATACTTTTAAAAATAAATCCCCTACCTCAATTTTAATTGTTATCAGAGAAGACTGAAATCAGTTTTTTGGCATGCATTTCTTTGTTTTTTTGTTTGTTTATGACTCCGTTGGGCCTTAGTTGTAGTACATGGGATCTTTGTTGAGGTATGTGGGATCCTTCGTTGTGGCACGGTCTTCTCTCTAGTTGTGGTGTGCAGGTTTTCTCTTCTCTAGTTGTGGCGCGCAGGCTCCAGGGCGCGTGGGCTCTGTAGTTTGTGGCACTCAGGCTCTCTAGTTGAGGTGCCGGGCTTAGTTGCCCCAAGGCATGTGGGGTCTTAATTCCCTGACCAGGGATCAAACCTGTGTCCCCTGTATTGAAAGGCAGATTCTTTACCACTGGACCACCAGGGAAGTCCCTTGACATTCGCTGTTGTTAAGACTTATTTTGTGGCTCATCAGTCAGTTTTCATGTATTCTGCATATGCTTTTAATGGTCGCAATGTATGTAAAGTGTGTCTCTAAGATCATTTGTTAACCATGCTTTCAAATCTACATTTTCTTTTTTTCTTGTCTGCTCTTTCTATGATTACATAACTCTGTGAGTTAAATCTTCCACTATCATTTTGAATTTGTGTAATTTGATTAATTTTTGATTTGAATATTTTGATGACTTTGCTAGTAGATACATATAAGGCAAATTATTCTTTTTATCATTACAGAATGATCCTCTTTATTCCAAATAGTGTCTTTTTGTCTAAAAATACTATTCCACTCACAGATTTCTTTTGGTTAGTATTTGTATGATATAGCTTATTATATCCTTTCAACCTTTCCATCTAAATAACATATAGTTAGACATATGTTAGACATATGTTGAATCTTCTCATTGTGTCTTCCTTGATTCTTAACTTTCAGATTTTCCATCTCTATCTCTCTTTCATTTTCTGAGTTATATCCTCAGACGTAACTTTTTACTAATTTTCTCTTAGCAGCACCTGTTCTGACATTTAACCTATTCATTCCTAGATGTTATATGTAGCCCATTTGTAGTCTTTTAAAAATGTTTTAAATTTCTTCTTTCCGGTCTTTAATTATTAAAGTATTCTTTACAGATATTTTGATTATTAAAATACCCCTGTTAAAGTATTTAGAATTCTGCTATAATTCTTTCAGTGCTCAAAACCTATTACGTGTAAGAGGTGTGTGTGTGTGTAGCTCTGTGCAATTTTTTTAAACCACTTTATTGAGGTATGATTGACATACAAAAAGCTGTACACAGTTAATATATACTTGATGAGCTTGGAGATAAGTATACACCCTTGACACCACCACCACAATATATGCCATTAGCGTGTAAAAGTTTCCTCTCACTTTCTTTATTATTATTTGTGTGTGTGTAATGAGAAGGCTATTAACATAAGATCTACCCTCCTACCAAATTTTTGAGTTTCCAATACAGTATTATTAACTATAGACACTATGCTGTACAGTAGATCTCTAGGACTTACTCATCTGGTACAACTGAAACTTTTTACCCTTCAGCTAATACCTCCCTGTTTCCCCCTCCCCCCAGCCGTTTGGCAACACCATTCTACTCTCTGTTCCTATGAGTCTGACTATTTTAGATTCCACATATAAGTGGTGTCATGTAGCATTTGCCCTACTGTGTCTGACTTATCCTTTTCAGCATAATATCCTCCAGGTTCATCCATGTTGTTGCAAGTGGCAGGATTTCTTTCTTTTTAAAGGCTTAATAATCCATTATATGTATATACCACATTTTTTTTTTTAAACAACATTTTTTTCCCATTTATCTATCAAGGTATTTAGGTTGCTTCCATGTCTTGACTATTGTGAATATACTGCAGTGAACATGGGAGTGAAGAGATCTCTTTCAGATCTGATTTCAATTCCTCTGGCTCTATACCCAGAAGTGGAATTACTGGATCATATAGTAATTCTGTAATTTTTTGAGGAACCGCCATACTATTTTCTGTAGTGGCTGTGTAGCCTTGTATACCATCACCACAATCAAGGTACTTAACTGTATCATAACAAGACTCCCTGTGTTACCCCTTTATGGCCACACTCAAATCCTCATCCCCTATCCCTGACCCCTGGCAACCACTGATATGTCCATCATCCTATAATTGTTATTTCACAAATGTTACATAAACAGAATCCTGCTGTATGAATCCTGTTGAGATTGGTTTTTTAACTCAGCAAAAGTTATTGCTTGTATCAGTAGTTTGTTCCTTGTTGTAATATTCCACGGTCTGGATATACCACAGTTTGTTTAGCCATTCACCCATTGAAAGACATTTGGACATTTGTAGAGACATGGATGGACCTAGAGACCGTCATACAGAGTGAAGTGAGTCGGAAAGAGAAAAACAAATATCGTATATTAACATATATGTGGAATATAGAAAAATGGTACAAATCAACCTGTTTGCAAGGCAGAAATAGAGACACAGATGTGGAGAACAAACGTATGGACACCGAGTGGGGAAAGCAAGGGGGGTTGGGGTGGGATGAACTGGGAGATTGGGATTGCCATATATACATTACTAATAAGAAAAAAAATATCATATTGTAAAAGAGGAAAAAAAAAGATTTTTCATTCAAAATAAGAGAATTTAAAATTTGGAAAAAAAAAAAAAGACATTTGGGTACTTTTCAGTGTGGGGCTGTAACTACTGTGAACATTCTCAAATGTTACTACTGTGAACATTCATTTCCCAGTTTTTTAAATGAAAATTTTCAGGTGCCACCTCTGTCAACAAAGTACCTTGGTTCTGTATTGGAATGTTTTCACTATAAACTGTAGTCAATGCGATATATCCATATTTTAAACTATTTTTATGATATTTCTGTGATTTACATATTAATAGTTTCTATTTTTTGTTTCATTGTTTTTTGGCTTAATTGAAAGGAGTCTGCTTCATGATTCCGTTATATGTCCTTTTTTATACATAGGGAAAACTGGGACTTAGCTTACCCAAGTCAGTCATTAGCCACCTTGGGTGTTCTGATCCAACATTTAATATCCTTTTCGACAATGAATACCACATTTTCAAATACAAAAAACCCACCCAAACCAAAAAAACCCCACACATCTTTATATGTTTTGAGAAGGAAAGATTGTGACTGACAACTTGTTGAATAAAGTGTATGTGTTAAATATTTGTGTGAATATCCTTTGTTTAGGAAGTCGAGGCACAAGAGGTTCTCAGATTGATAGTCACAGTAGTAGTAGCAACTACCATGACAGCTGGGAGACTCGAAGTAGCTATCCTGAAAGAGACAGATACCCTGAAAGAGACAACAGAGATCAAGCAAGAGATTCTTCCTTTGAGAGAAGACATGGAGAGAGAGATCGTCGTGACAACAGAGAGAGAGGTTTGTTAAATGACATATTATTAAATAGAGACCAACATCAATTGGGAGAATTGTTTTTTTTTAACCATTATCAATTTACTTTGTAACATAAAATATCTTTTAAGACTTTTGCTTGTTGACTCATTTTTAACTATTATATTTATTCATATAGTCTTCCTTTTTTTACTTAGTTTAAGGGAGGTTATATAAATAGCTAGCTCCCAGTACCTACTTGGTAACAGAGCAGGTACTGAATTAGTAGGTACTTGCATACTGCAAGAGTTGAGGTGCCTTGCTGTATCTCTCTTACCTTAACCAAACAGCTCACAATGTTTTAAAGACTATAGATGTTTGGGTGGCATTTCAGGAGATGAAGTTTCTCATCTGAGTATCCTGGCCACTCACTCACTAGCTGTGATAAACAGTCTTGTAAGGACTGCCAGGGAGGAACAAGAAAAAACTGATGAAGATAGGGTTGGGGGTTGTTTGCAGAAATGTTTTATTCATGTTCCTTCCTAAGAACATGTAATACTTGGTTTAGCTAATTTTAAATTTTTGTATATCTTAAGCTAAAAATTTTCTGTTACTCTGCAACATGATTTCTTAAGTCAGTTTTGAAGCAAGATACTAGAAGGCATTTAAGAAGGGTTATAAGTACTTTCTTTAACAAACTTTTATTCAGTACAGATTAGGGCTGTACTGAATAAAAGCTTTATGACCTTATGAAGGGCTTACTAACCTTGCCTGGTCACTAAAGTAAGGTTTGCTGTAATGCTGAGATTAATATAGTTCAAGACTTGATGGAGTAGGGAATTGAGTATTGATGCTTCACAGTGGGCTGAATTAAAGAGGTAGCATTTATCTCGATATGGGTAGTAATGAGATGCCTGGTACTTTTGGGAGTATAGATGAGACCAGAGACAAAGATAAGAGTTGCTTGAGTTGAGTTCGTTAGGGTAAGCCTAATGCATTTGGGTTGAATGATGCATATGATTTCCTTAGTTACAGTTGAGGCTGGAGTTGATATGTCCTGTGTTAATATCTGAAATTATTTCTTCCCAAACACCGATTCACCAATCTTTACTCTCTTTAATCTAAGAGAGATTGTGTCCTGGTAATGCTTTTTTTTATATCTAATTTTTCTCTTTTTTCCTAGTTTCATATCCTCCTCAGGTTTTTCTCATCACATGCCTGAATTCAGTGTAACATTTGGTTTCAGTCTTATTTAGTTCAACCACATATGTATTGAGTTACCAAGAACTTTGATAGTTGCTTTATATATATATTCTCTGACTTAATAGTCTTCATAATATTAAGTCAGGGGTTGTATATTTTAAACCCTTTTATCTTTCAATATCTGTGAGTTTAGGTATGATATGAGAATCTTAGTTTCATATTTTAGGAGATTTGGGCTAACAGAAGAAGGGTAGTGATTTTTCCAGTGTTAGAGAAGTAAGTTCTAAAGCTAAAATTCAAACTCAGGTTTTCTGACTACAAGACCTATTCTCTTTTTATTTTACTATAACTACTTTAATAAATATCAGTTGTATGATTAAAATAGAAATACATTTTTGATAATGATATATTCTACAAATGTTTATTGAGTACCCCATGCACTTTGCTTGGTTTTTGGAGTACAACACTTGTGCTTGTGGAACTTTATGAAGGGGCAGATATCCCCCTTGAAAAAAGAAAAGTGACTATTGAGTGCTATCAAGGAAACATACAAAGGATCAAGATAACTGAAGGATGGGAGGGACTTTATTTAGATAGTGTGCTTATGAAAAATTTGAGATGACATTTATGCAGAGGCATAAATGCATGGGAAAAAGCTAGCATTGCAAGTGTTGAGGCTAAAAACATTCCATGCAGAGAAAAGACTATATTCCAATTCCCTGAGATGAGAAATAGCTCATTCCTAGAGTTTGAAAGAAGATCACTGTGACTGGAGTATGGTGAGCAAAGGGAGATAGATAGAGGCTGAAGGTAGAGATGTGCTTAGGACCTTGTTCTGTGCTCAGGAATTTAAATCTTCCAGTTAGTTCTTCACAGCCTAATTAGGGTACAAATAGACAATTAAGTATGATAAATACTACTACTATATAAAGTTCTGTGAGAAAACAAAGATGCAAACAGAATTCGGCAATCCAGAAAAGCTTCCTAAAGAAGAAACGTCTGAATTAGGGCTTGAAGGATAAACAGGAGTTGTCTGGAAGGAACTGTGCAGGAAACACTGCAGGGAGAGGGTGCAGCATGTGCAGATGCACAGGACTAAAAGAAACATACGCTCTGGAGTAGTAAAGAATTATGAGGTTAGAGTCGATGTGTGCTGTAATTGGTAGGGAAGGAAAGAAGCTAGGAAAAAGGATGCGTGAGACACCATAGACCACGTTGCAAATGGCCTAATAAGTCAGGCTAAAAATTTTGGATTTATTTGCCTGTTCCACTGCATATCATAAGTGCTTCTAAGCAGCTTTTTTTTTTTCTAAAGCAGCTGGAAAAAAAATAGTTTTTCTCAAAAAAAAAGAAAAAGTATTGAATCTGGGAAAAGACTGAAGATAAGGATATCAACCAGTTAGACCATTGATAACATGGGCTTCTAAGAAGAGTTGATCAAAGCCTAAATTAATAGTATTAATTGCAGGGATTAAGAGGAAATAGAATAAAGAAATATTTTGAGAGTGAAATTGATGGTACTTGGAAAATTCAAAGATTTCCAGCTTTCATGAATGGGCATGCCATTCATTAAAATAAGGAAATACATGAAGAGAAGCATGCTTTTGAAGAACACATTTTTGGGGAAAGATAGGGAAGATAGTTGAGACGTGTTAAAGTGGTGTACCTTTCTATTTTCTTTGAAGTAAGGAACCTTGTCAGTATGGTTGAGAAAACAGAGTTTTTATTTATCAAAAAAAAGCCTGCCTGAGTAAAATAGCCTATTCCCTAACATTGCTGTAATCAGGAATTTCAAGTGTGAATTGCTGTAAGTTGCAGTATTGAATTTGTTTCAGGTTGTTTGTAATAATTGTGATATTAGTATGACCCCCCCAACCCAGGAATTCAAACAGTCTAAGACATGAGTATATAGCATTCCAAGAATCTAGAGCATAGTACAGTAGAACCATTTCAAATTTAAATTGGTTTCAGCAAAAGTAAAAGTGGGTTTAAGAAAATGACTTCTGGTTCTGATGTTCTGAGTATCTACCGTCTCTGTGACTTTGACAAATCAACTTCTGACCATAAATTCCAAGAAGAAAAGGGGAAAAGAGGCTGGACAAGGTTTAGTTTTATTATGATTTAGCTTTAAAATTCTGTGAACTTTCATATCTTGATCTATAACCTCTAAAGAGTAAATATGGGTAATTCTTATCTTTTTCATCTGTGATAAGAAAGGAAATTCAAATTATTAGATTGAACCCTTTCCTAGAAATATCCTAAAATTATTCTGCTTAATAAGTTGATGTCGGAGATTTCACTTACAAACCTGTTGGCTTTTATGACTAGCTAGTAAATATTACTGTGTAGTATGAAAATAGAGACATCACAGTAGCCTAGATCCTAGCACAGTGACCTACTTTCAGAAATGGCTATCTCTTTGGAAATGTTCATGCCATTTTCTTAGACATTTTTTGATCCCAGACTAATTTCTTGCTCAACTGAGCATATTGGGCAGCATGCATTCAGTTTGTGTTTATATGATTCCATGTATTTAAAATCTATCTATCTATCTATATATATACATGTTATGGGTTTATCATTTAACATTTTAAGAAAACAGCTCTTCATCTGAGTAATCAGTTATATGATTAAAAAAAATTTTTAGTCTAATAGTAGTTATAAATATATATCACTAATAAACACTTTTTACATTTGATTATTTCAAGATTGCTAAGCATCAGTACCCTTAATATTCTAGTTTATGATAAATTGATGTTGCAGCAACAAATATTGACAGATGTTTTGTTCTGCCATATTTTCCTCACATAATAGCTGCACTTTGATGTGTATATATTTCGGCCTGAAATTAGAGGTGTGACTTACGAGGGAAATTTTTTTTTTCCTTCAGCTCCTATGTTCTACACCTCCTGCTGCCCCTATCCTTTGCCACCAGTGTTCTCAGGTCCTGCTGGGGGGACAGAGAAGATCAGAGGTGAAGGGTAGAGATGGCAGAAAGTGGGGGTGGAGCAGTGGGCTGGAGGTAGGGTAGGGAGCATGCAGAGAAAGATCAAAGGTGGATCAGCGGGAGGTGGGAGGGGGGTTGATGGGGAGCAGAAAACATGGTAGTTAGAGGGCAAATAAAAATTAACCTTTAAGAAAAAAAATATTTTTAAACATCTAGTGGTGATTATTTGAATGATTAAATTAAAAGTCATTATATTTAGTACCTGATTTATATTTGTTGCCAGTGTGACCCTATACACAGATAAAATGTAAGATTTGCCATACTGTCTTACCAATAGGTTATCTGTCAAATTAATCACTGACAAAACTTGGTTTTCATTGTAGATCAAAGACCAAGCTCACCAATTCGACATCAGGGAAGGAATGACGAGCTTGAGCGTGATGAAAGAAGAGAGGAACGAAGAGTAGACAGAGCGGATGATAGAAGAGATGAAAGGGCTAGGGAAAGAGATCGGGAAAGAGAGCGGGAGCGGGAGAGAGAGAGGGAACGGGAGAGGGATCGGGAGAGAGAGAAAGAAAGAGAACTAGAGAGAGAGCGTGCTAGGGAACGAGAGAGGGAGAGAGAGCGAGAGAAAGAGAGAGACCGGGAAAGAGAAAGGGATCGGGACCATGACCGAGAGAGGGAAAGAGAGAGGGAGCGAGACAGGGAAAAAGAGCGGGAGCGGGAGAGAGAAGAAAGAGAGAGGGAGAGAGAGCGGGAGAGGGAGAGGGAGAGAGAGCGAGAGCGGGAACGAGAAAGAGCCAGAGAAAGGGAGAAAGAACGAGAACGCCAGAGGGAGTGGGAAGACAAAGACAAAGGACGAGAGGACCGCAGAGAAAAGCGGGAAGATATCCGAGAAGACAGGAATCCAAGAGATGGACACGAGGAGAGAAAATCAAAGTAAGTGATCATGAGCCAGTTTTTTACATTTCAGTGAGGAATTCAGAAAGTCCCATTTAATGCTTCTCAGCAGCCCCTAATATCCTGTTAATTCTTTTTCTTCTCTGCATTTTCCCGTGTTTCACTTTTGTTATGTACATTTGGCATTGAACATCTTTTGAATTGTCTAGGAAAAAGTTTTCTCGTTCTACTGTTTCTGTATCCAAGCGATATAGTTAATAATTCTTGTTTACTGTTTGATTACAGCCATTTTTGATGACACATTGGCTTATTCAACTCCTATAGACTTGTCTTTAACAGGAATCCATCCTAAAAGTGGTAGAATCAGTGGATTTATATCCCATTATATCCACTTCGTAACTAGTTAATGGAGTTGGCTTGCCACCAAGGCATGTTTATGCTATTCCTGATAATCCTTTATGAGTTTTGTGTAAGTCTAGAGTCACTACCCTCCGGCTGCAGAAGCATTCACAGTGTCTTAGAACTGAGGAAATTTTGGAACCACTGCATGGCTAGAAGAACATGAGAGAGAGAGAGGTGTCCTCTCTTGGACTGTGGAGTTATAGTAGGTTATTGGAATAAAAAGATGTGTTCTTATTATCTTATATATCTGACGACATTTTCTCTTTTCCTTTCTCTCTCTCTCTCTCTCTTTTTTAATACCAAAAAGAATTTATTTGCTCAGGTATCTGGAAAGTCTGATGAGACTATATCCAGATTCTCCAGCAAAGCATCAAGAATGGTATATCTCTACTGTTTTCTTCTGTATTAGTTTTAGACTCAGAAAGCTTTTCCCCAAATGATGGCTAAGATGACCCTGGGGTTACACCTGTCAGCTCAATAGCCCTGGGTTGAGTATTAGACAAGAGTAAAGCCAGTCACTATAGTCATGAGAATTCTGGACTCTGGTCCGTTTTGAGGTTTTACAGACACAAAACTTACTGGAATTAAGTTTTTTTGTGTTTTGGTTTTTTTTTTTAATACCAACTGGAATAGAGTGTATAAGTTTGTTAAGACAAACTGGAAATAATTTTTATAGCTTCGGTTTCTTTGCCTGTAACCTCCAGCTCATTTGCCTCATGGTGAATACACTCTCTGCTTTAGACTTTTTTCATCATTGCTATTATGGATTTTGGTTACAGACAAACTATGTAGCACAGAAATGGAGGCTTCTTCCATTAGGTCTCGCCTTCCCTTCAGTCTGCAGCCAAGGTTTCTGTAGTTCACTCTCTGGCTTCCCTCTCCCCAAATTAAAAAAACAAAATAAAACCCCAAAGCCAAAAAAACTTACATTAACATAAAATTCAGATATTACCTTTAACACATGTAAGCACACAATACATATTATTTCTCTTCTCTCCTCTGGCCTCTTTAATTCTCTGTCTTCTAAGATTAAAATTCTGAAATCTTTGTTATTTTTTAAATTATTATTTAGTCCTATGCTTTGATTATACTTACATGCTTCTGATCTCAGTTTACAGTAGCCAAAGTTTCTTCTAGTTTTTCATGGGTAGACATTCTAGGTATTAACAAGGGCCCCAGAAATTTAGGAGTCAGCAGCTCTATAAAATTACTAGTTATATGAGATTAACATCTTGATGTTTTCATCAGTTGTATTGTCATCTTAGTAGTTGAATTTAGCACTTTTGTTTTTATTTTATTTTTTTGTTTTTTGCTTGCTTCTTTTTTTTTTAAATATTTATTTATTTACTTTGGTTGCTCTGGGTCTTAGTTGCAGCAGGTGGGCTCCTTAGTTGTGGCTAGCCAGCTCCTTAGTTGTGGCATGGGAATTCTTAGTTGCAGCATGCATGTGGGATCTAGTTCCCTGACCAGGGATTGAACCCAGGCCCTCTGCTTTGGGAGTGCAGAGTCTTATCCACTGTGCCACCAAGGAAGTTCCACTTTTGTCTTTAACCACAGTTATGTAAAAGGTTGTTGAATTGCTGTAGTATTTATTTTACTCTAATTTTGTTTCTACAGATACTTCCTTGAAATTAAATTTCTTTTTGCATGTTTTAAATTTTCTTCTTTTACCAGTTAGTTCTTGCTGTGTATCAAACCACATGAGAAGTTAGATGTTTAAAACAGCCTCCATTTATTTGGTCATGATTCTGTGGGTTGGCAGTTTGGTTCAGCTCAGCAGGGTGGCTCTTCTGCTGGTCTTGCTTAGGATCACTTTGTTTCTCTAGTCAGTCTGGCCATTCAGCTGGGTCTGAGTGACCCAAAATGGCCTCACTCACATGTCTGGCAGTTGGTGCTGGCTGTTGCTTAGGACATCTTATTTTCTCATCCACATGAGCTCTCATCCTCCAATAATCTAAATTCTGCTTTTGCATATAATAGTAGAAACATACCAAGAAGGCAAAAGCAGAAGCTGCAAGGCCCCTTAAGTCCTAAATCTCCAGACTTGAACAGCGTCACTTTCACCACATCCTCTTGTCATATAGTAAGTCACTGGGCCAGCCCAGATTCAAAGAATGGGGAAAAGACTGCCTAATGATGGCAGGAGCTTTGGGTAAGTAATTGCACGAGCTTGGGCCTGTGAGTTTTCATACTACATCTGGGGCCTCCTTTTCCACCTGGTTACTCATCTGTATAAATGAGCTGTCAGGGAGTTACATGTGCTTATGTGCTGCAGTGTTTCTCAACTTTTGGCCATAGTATTTATAAACAAACAATGTTAGTTTAAAAAAAAGTGGTTAAAATTTAATGAAAATATAGAAAAACACTAGAATAACTTAAGTATCCAGAGATATAAATCACCAGTTATTTAAAGATTAGCTGAAGAACAAGAAATACAGTGAACATATGAGCTATTTTATTAATTTATCACCAAGCAGGTGATTTAGTTCTAAGAGATGAGAAGGAACCGATTTTTACAGTGTACCCACAACATGACTGGCACGGGGTTTTATGACATAACTGATTTATTCCTCATTGCAATTTTATGAGATGGCCTACCATTTTTTCACCTATTTTCAGATGAAAAAGCTAAGAATGACTTCAAGGAATTTACGTAAGGTTGCATAATAAGTTGTAACATGATATTAATAATAAGTTCAACATATAAGTTGAACTCAAGTCTTTTTTGACTCCAAAGCCAATACTAGATTTTCTCATTTGGCTTTCCAACGTAAGGTATTTCTATACCATAAAAAGGTAAAACTAATGAATAAGTTTCAGTAGAGGGTACATTGATTCCTCTGCTCTATATGTTACCACTTTGCAGTAATTAAATCTGGTGAATTTCAGTGAGTGATTCTGCATGTGTGATGGAAAAAAGAAAAGATGGTGCCATGTATTTTAAGTCCATAATAGTAAGTTTTAACAAATGAAAAATTTTATTAAAGATGCCGAATGCCCTTTGTATGATATAGATAGCTCTGATAGTAGTGTTATCCTACAATTATATATCCTAGTTACAGTAAGAAGTAATAGTAAAAATGTAGTAAATGTCTTTTTCATCCCCCGTAATTTTATAAATTACATTTGTCCAATGTAGGAAGCGCTATAGAAATGAAGGGAGTCCTAGCCCTCGCCAGTCACCTAAGCGCCGGCGAGAACATTCTCCTGACAGTGACACCTACAACAGTGGAGATGATAAAAGTAAGCAGAATCTGTTTTCCATGTTTCTGTAGTCATATTCATTTGTAACCTTGAGACCATTCTTTCACATCAGTAGGAAATGAATTAAGATTTAAAATTTTTTCTTGCTCTGTTGCCTCTGAATATCTCCCTTTGTGACTAAAGTATGTGTTAGAAATATAGTCATTTTACCATAATGGCACTGTCATTTCCTACTGGTTGTAGTAAAGCCATATTTTTATTTTTACTGCAATTATTGTTATTTTTAAACTTTTAAAATGAAAAGGGAGAAATTGGTTTATTATTTACAGGTAATGTGCAATATTAATATTGCTAACATGGTGAAAGTGTGGTTACTTTTATCTTTTTTGTATAGATGAAAAACACAGACTCTTGAGCCAGGTTGTTCGACCTCAAGAATCTCGTTCTCTTAGTCCATCACACCTTACAGAAGAGAGGCAGGGTAGGTGGAAAGAGGAAGATCGTAAACCAGAAAGAAAAGAAAGCTCAAGGCGCTATGAAGAGCAAGAATTCAAAGAGAAAGTTTCTTCTGTAGATAAGCAGAGAGAACAGACAGAAATCACGGAGGGCTCAAGAACTCGTTCACAGGACATGATAGGACACCACCCATCTGAAGATCGGGACACATCTGATCGAGCTCATGACGAAAACAAGAAAAAAGCAAAAATTCAAAAGAAACCTATTAAGAAAAAGAAAGAAGATGATGTTGGAATAGAGAGGGGTAACACAGAGATAGCATCTGAAGACGGTCAAGTATTCTCACCAAAAAAAGGACAGAAGAAGAAAAATATTGAAAAAAAGCGTAAAAGGTCCAAAGGTGATTCAGACATTTCTGATGAAGAAGCAGTCCAGCAGAGTAAAAAGAAAAGAGGCCCACGGACTCCACCTATGACCGCCAAAGAGGAATTGGTTGAAATGTCCAATGATAAGGATGGCACTATGGAGGATCCTCAAAAGAAAGAAGACACAGCGTTCAGTGACTGGTCTGATGAGGATGTGCCTGACCGTGCAGAGGTGATAGAACCAGAGCATGCTGCCACAGCTGCTACTCCTGGAAGGACTCCTTCCCCGTCTTCTCTTCCTCCTCCTCCTCCTCCTCTGGCTGCAACGACGACAGCTCATGCTGCCACCACCTTCAGCACATCAACCACCACCATTTCCACCTCTGCCACCCCCACCAACCCCACCAATACAGCTTTTACCAATGAGGACTCACATAGAAAATGCCACAGAACACGAGCGGAAAAGGTAGAGGCACCTCATGTTACTATAGAAGATGCAGCACATCGCAAGCCAGTGGATCAAAAGAGGAGTAGCAGCCTTGGCAGCAATCGGAGTAATCGTAGTCATACATCTGGCCGTCTCCGCTCCCCGTCCAATGATTCTGCACATCGAAGTGGGGATGACCAAAGTGGTCGAAAGAGAGTACTGCATAGTGGCTCAAGGGACAGAGAAAAAACAAAAAGTCTGGAAATCACAGGAGAGAGAAAATCTAGGATTGATCAGCTAAAACGTGGAGAACCCAGTCGAAGTACTTCTTCAGGTAATAAAAACGAATTATAATCTAACCAGTGTTTCCTATGTTAGTGTGTTTTTATACAGTTTTATATTTTGTTCAAATTACAATTTTAAAGTAAATGCTAAGTTGGTTACTTTACACACTGCCTTAAATTTCAAGGAACTTAAAAAAGCTTAACCATCCCACCAAAAATGTTGCCTATTATCACATTAGTACCACCATTATAGTAGAGGTAGAGGCAATGATATCAGTCAGTTTCATATCAGGATTTTAGTAGTATATCTTGGTGGAAGCACTTACATATTCAGGTCCTCTATTGATGCCTAAAATTTTAACCTTCTGGCTCTTTCTCTTTTGAACACAGAAAATAAGGTAGGGGGATAGGAAGAGGTCAGATAATGAAATGATCATTTCTGTTAATGCTTAACCATTTTATGTATTTATTTCTTTGAAGATATTTTGTGGATATAATGGATATAAACAAGGACACATGCTTTTTACATATTTTAATTAACACTTTAAAGAGAGAGGGATTTTTTTCCTTAAGGTGAGTCCTTTGGATAATTCAAAATAAATGTAGAAAAAGATAAATTTTCAGTTTTAAAAGACCTTAAAATGAAGCATTTTATTTCCATGTTATCACTCGTTAACTCTTTGTTTATGGTGTATTTATTTTAGATCGCCAGGATTCAAGAAGCCATAGTTCCAGAAGAAGTTCTCCTGAGTCAGATCGACAGGTCCATTCCAGATCAGGGTCATTTGATAGCAGAGACAGGCTTCAAGAGCGTGATCGTTATGAGCATGAGAGAGAGCGGGAGAGAGAGAGGAGAGATGCACGGCAGAGAGAATGGGAACGAGATGCCGATAAAGACTGGCCCCGGAACAGGGACCGAGATCGACTACGGGAACGGGAGAGAGAACGAGACAAAAGGAGAGACTTGGACCGGGAAAGGGAGAGACTAATCTCTGAGTCCATGGAAAGGGACAGGGACAGAACTTTTGACAGTTCTCAAATAGACTCTTTAAAACGCAGTGAAGCAAAACTGGAGAGTGACCATGAAAGAGACCTAGAAGGCACTTCCCGAGACTCTTTAGCTTTGGATAAAGAAAGAATGGATAAAGATCTAGGATCTCTGCAGGGATTTGAAGATACAAATAAAGCTGAGAGAACAGAGAGTGTGGAAGGTGAGTATCTCGCCTTTTTTGTCTGTTTCACTGTTCCATTCCCTTTCAGATTTCATAGCAAACACATACTTCCTTTTGAAAGGTCATCTGGTATGCATATTGACTCCATTGTTTTAGGGAAAATAGATTTTATGAGGAAAAGCCCTGTGCTACTTAAACAATGTGTTCCCCTCATTAGTACTGTCAGGGTAGACTTGGTGCAGATGAGGCTAAATGAAATCAGTGATTATAGTCATCCCTCAGTCCCTCAGTATCTGCAGGAATGGGTTCCAGAGCCCTCCACTGATAGTAAAATCTGGGGATGCTCAGCTCCCTTATTAAAGTGACTCCCCGCTCCTAGAATGAGGGACCCTGAGAAGGCCACATCCACTCTTTTGCCCACTCAGAGCCAGCCTCAGCTGTGTGGACATCCACTCTCCATCCTTCACCCCCATCTGCTGTACAGACTGACTCATGCCTCTGTGTTCTCTGAATGGGCTACCTTCTCTAGCCTTTTCTGTACCTGCTCTTCCCATTGCCTGATAGACCTTTTCCCTTTTATCTCCTCTTACTCAAACTGCAAGTTCCAGTTTATGCATTATTTCCTCTACGAAGCCTTCTCTGCTAAAGATGCTCACTCTTTCAAATTGCCATAGCATCTTGTTTATGTATCTTTAATAGCATCCCTGCACCATATTATAATTATTTTTCCATAGTTTTCTCCCCACTATACTGTACTCCCTTGTTAGGCACCATAGCTTTTCATTTCTTTATCATCGAGACTCTAGCAAGGATACATAAATGGCTGATGAATGAAAATATGTTCTGCCTGTGCATACATGTTCTACATCTTATTCTTTGGTGAACTATAGCCCAGGTTAACGATAGTGATGGCCCCCCTGAGAATTCTTCTGGAAATTCTGCTTCCACAAACTGTCCAATTCTGATACCACTGCTTACACCATTGTTCTGACATAACCTCTCCACTTTAAGCCCCCAAGAAACTTCTGGCATACTGAGTACATAAGCAGTAATATTTTATATTCTTTTTATTTGCTGTATTGTAGCACTAGTCCCAGAATAAAATTCACATTCTTTTAAAACTATAAACATCCTTACATCTTTTGGTTATTTGATTAGATATATTCCAGTACACCAGCTGTTACATATTTTTTTCTACTTCACAAAAACTTTTCTACCTCAGTGGTCTTCACATTCATTTTATCTCAAATTTGAATTTAAATAGCATCAATTTGTGAACCACAGTACTATTGGAGGTACAATCTTGGGGTATAATTGAATATAATTTTAACTAATCATTATAACAATTCTCTTGTGATTGGAATTTATGCCCTTCATCCCTAAAATATACCATTCATGGTTGGGATCACAGATGACACAGCATAGAAATTTATAGGTGAATTACCTATTGTGAAATGAAAAATTTTATGCACTTAAAGTAGGATAATGAGTTTGATAAGCTTGAAAAGCTAAGAATCCTATTATTTGTATTTCTGTTTAGATGTATATCTGTCTAATGAAGTTATTAAAATTGTTTAGAAGTGAATTGGTGGGTATGAGGAGATTATTACGGAATTTAATAGAGTAGAAAATTATTAGAATGACTAGAAGAAGCATCTCATAGTTTATTATACTTTATTTGCTGTAAGTTTTATAAAACATACTGTTGCGTTTGGAAAACTAGTGTTGTAAACGCAGTAAAGTGTATGGATAACACCTGATTAGAAATAGTAAGTGTACTATATAGTTTTATGATAATTCAAGTTCACAACCAACTCACCAGGAGACAGAGCTTTAGCCTAGGTAGTTGAGAAAAGTTGGTAAGTAAAATTAATGAGTTTATTTTGATAAATTAATGCATCCTTTTAAAATTAGATTTCTCTGGACTTAAAGTTTATTATAAAAAATTAACATAACAGTCAACATTAATCTGTTAGTGATAGATTTTATTTCTCATATTTTAATTGCAATCTTTTTGATAGTGCTGTCCATATTGTGTTCTTGCCATTGAAACTAAATGTAACTAATTTTGAAGTTCTCTTTTGGAATTATCAAGTGTTTTGAATAATTAAGAAATACAGTTTTCAAATAAAAAAATGCTTTTCAACTCTTTTTTAGTGTGCACAGCCTCTCCTCTTTGGTTTCACTTAGATATCCTTTTCCCTTAATGCTCTCTTTGGCGTGAAATTAATTTTTCTATTTAGCAGGAGATGACGAATCCAAGTTAGATGATGTGCATTCGTTAGGATCTGGTGCTGGAGAAGGATATGAGCCAATTAGTGATGATGAGCTAGATGAAATTCTGGCAGGTGATGCTGAAAAGAGGGAGGACCAACAGGATGAGGAGAAGATGCCAGGTAATCATTTGCAGAGGTGGTTGAACATAAAAAATATTTCATGACTATATTGAGATATTCTTTGTTCCCTTTCATGCTGTACGAATTGATAAAATGCAGTTAGAATTTTCCCATTTATGTTTTAATTGACATTGAAAGGCCAGTAAAATGAAAATTATAGTTAATATGCTCTGCTCATTTTTAAGTAGACATTGCCTATAAATTGGAAAGGGATTATTTAAAACAACACAATTGTAAGATATCCTTTCCATAGTTTGATTCCTATAGAATGACCTGGAATTTAGCCAACCAGTGATTGTCTAGCAGTGTTCTAGATGGTAGGTACATGGTACACAGCTTCACAACTGTGCTGCCACAAACCAACTTATGAAATGACCATTCACAAATTTACAAAGGTTGAGGTTACATTTGAATGCTATTTATATACTTTTCTCTCAGTTTTCTAAATTCAGTAATTATTTTCACTTATAGTACTTTGTACATTGCCAGAACTTACTCCAGTGACTACACCATGAGGCAGCAACCTTTAATTTTCTTGTTGAATCATCCCAGTTAGTCTAATTGTTACTAACAATTTTTTTTTTAATTATAGTGAGGGTCTTTGCTTTATTTGGGTATATAGAATATTAAATTTTTATTTTGACTTAAGTTGCTGTTATATTTTACATTTTTTTCTACTAATGTATAATGTATATATGAATGTTATCTTTAACAGCTATTAGGTATTTATGAATAGAACATTATTTTGTTAATTCCCTAAATTGTTGCTTATCAGTGATAGTCTCCATTTTAATCATAGCCACTGCCTGATTCTTAAAGCTTTTTTGTAATGAATTATTTGTTTTTAAAAAGTAAACTGTGTCTGGTGTGTGTCTGTGTATGCATACACACATGCAAACTAAATATACTCCTAGATATAATTAATCCTTAAAATGATTCTGGTATCAAGCTTCAACACATCAGACCTAATCTTAGTGAAATGATGAGTTTTTTCATTGAGGAGCTCTCAGGCAATTTAAATGCATTATTTATAGGAATGGATTTGATTAGGTGTTTGCTTGCTTTTTTTGTTTGTTTTTGGGTTTTTTATTGAAGTATAATGGACATACATTACATCAGTTTCGGGTACACAACCTAATGATTTTTTTTTTTTTTTAAGGACGTGTGTACACAGTCTTTAGTTGATATTAAAAGTAAAGTAAAAGATTATAAAGTACTTTCCATTTCAGAGTAATATATCACCTTCCTATAATTATGCGTTAACATGGCAAAAGTAAACTGGTTGAACTTTGTTTATTTAGAGAATGATTCCATTGCAATTTATTTTTATTTTCTGAAAAATAGCCCAAAGATATTCTATTTTTGGTTCCTCTTTTTTTTTTAAGCTCTTTATTGGAATATAATTGCTTTACACTGTTGTGCCAGTTTCTGCTGTACAGCAAAGTGAATCAGCTGTACTTATACATATGTCCCCATATCCCCTCTCTCCCGCGACTCCTTCCCACCCTCCCCATCCCACTCCTCTAAGTCATCACCCATCACTGAATTGATCTCCCTGTGTTATGCAGCAGCTTCGCACTAGCTATTTTACATTTGGTAGTGTATATATGTCAGTGCTACTCTCTCACTTCATCCCAGCTTCCCCTTCGCCCCAGCTTCCCCTTCGTGCCCCGCCCCCCATGTCCTCAAGTCTGTTCTCTACATCTGCATCTTTATTCTTGCCCTGTCACTGGGTTCATAAGTACCATTTTTTTTAGATTCCATATATATGAGTTAGCCTACGGTATTTGTTTTTCTCTTTCTGGCTAACTTCGCTCTGTAGGACAGACTCTAGGTCCATCCACCTCACTACAAATAACTCAGTTTCATCCCTTTTTATGGCTAATATTCCATTGTATATATGTGCCACATCTTCTTTATCCATTCATCTGTTGATGGGCATTTACAACCTAATGTTTGAGACTTACATACATTGCAACATGATCAACACATTAAGTCTAGTTACCATCTCTCACCACGCAGAGTTACAAAATTTTTTTTCTTGTGATGAGAACTTTTCAGATTTACTGTCTGGTAACTTTTAATGTTGAAATACAGTATTATTGACTAGTTACCATGCTGTACATTACATGATTTACTTTATAATTGCAAGTTTGTACCTCTTGATGCCCTTCACACATTTTGTCTAACCTTTAGAGCCCTTCCCCTCTGGAAACCACCAATTTCTGCATCTATGAGTTTGGTTTTCTTTTTGTTTGATTCTTTTAGATTCCACATATAAATGAAATGGAAGGTGGGGCACTCACCTGTAACCACTTTACCTATTTTCTTTTGGTGAGAAAGTTATTTGTAGATGTCCTTAGATTCTAAATATTAGTTTTTATAGAAAATTGTTTAAGAATATACCTTTTTTGATGTAAATTACTTGTTATTTAATGCTTTCTGTGTCTTGCAATCTGTATTTCTCTATAGATAACAAGAATGGTATTTCTTGGTGTAATAAAATTCTGTTCCTAAACTTTTCGTAGATCCATTAGATGTGATAGATGTGGACTGGTCTGGTCTTATGCCAAAGCATCCAAAGGAACCACGAGAGCCTGGGGCTGCACTCTTAAAATTCACACCTGGAGCTGTTATGCTGAGAGTTGGGATTTCTAAAAAGTTGGCGGGTTCTGAACTCTTTACTAAAGTCAAAGAAACATGTCAGAGACTTTTAGAAAAACCCAAAGGTAATTCCATCCCACATTGACTATATAATGTTTAGTGTAAATATTAAGGTGCCTTTGAAAAGGATTCTCTTCTGTTCTCATGTAGCAATCATAAGAACTTTTGTTTTTTTGGAGGACTCACTTATTTTCATTATTTAATCCTCATGGTGAAAGTTTGTTTTATTTTGAGAAAAATTTAAGCTTACAGGAAAGTAAAAGATAGCACAATGATCTTTCTGTATCAAAGTTACTTTTTAACAGGTAAGTTCTAATGTCAGTGTGCTCAGTGGTATACCCAAGGCTAAATGAGGTAGAGCCTGGGAAAGTGAGCTAGGTATTTTTCATATCTAAGCAAATTGGTTATCTTGACAACCCTTTCTCCTGGGAAATGGGGAATTCTACTCAAATGTAGATGTTTAGGTTGAGCCTTTAACAAAATGGTTAAGAACTTAGTCTCTGGGCCAGATGACCTGGATTCCAGTAGGCATACCACTTACTATCTATTATTTAATCTGTGTGTTACTCTCATCATCTACAAGCTGGGAATAATTACACCACCGAGTCATATGATTGGTAGGAGGAACAAATGAGTTATTGCAAGTAAAACACAATAATTTCTGACATACAGTGATGCTCAGTAAATATGAGCTGTTGCTATTTAGTTTGGAAATATCATCACATTGATTTTCTATAAATTTTGTTTGGTTTCGGCTGCCTTGGGTCTTTGTTGCTACACACAGCAGTTCTCTAGTTGTGGTGAGCGGGGGCTTCTCGTTGCGGAGCACGGCCTCAGTAGTTGTGGCTCGCATGCTCTAGAGTGCAGGCCAGGTAGTTGTGATGCATGGGTTTAGTTGCTTTGCGGCATGTGGGATCTTCCCAGACCAGGAATCAAACCCATGTCCCCTACATTGGCAGGTGGATTCTTAACCACTGAGCCACCAGGGAAGTCCCTCTCATTGATTTTAGAACTTACTGCTACAGCTTTTCATTATTCCAGAACACTTTACTTAGTTTAAAGGGTTTGTGTGTGTGTGTGTGTGTGTGTGTGTTTGTATGATTTTTTCTGTTTCTCTGGTCCCTACCTTATGCTTTGGCAAGAAAGTATATACCTACTCCATATGTAAGTTTTAAATTCTAAGGCTTAAAACAGAAAACTTGTATGTGTACTGAAATTTAAATTGCTTTTGTCTAGGTTTTCTGATTAGAGTATGATTAAGTTCTTTTGAACTCAACTTTCCCAGTTATCTTAGTTCCTTTGGTGTACTTGTACCTAACATATGTGTTTCATGTCTCGAGTCATTTGCTTCTGGTCAGTTTCAAAACCAGGACTAGACTAAGTTTAGCTAGGGAGGTTTGCAAGTGTGTTTTATAGTCTACTGTTGTGAAAATAGAAGGGATTTAAATAAAAAGTAATTTGTCCCAATGAGCAATTTTCAAGGAAGTGCATGGACTCAGTGCAGCCATTTTTAATAGTGTGCATTATATGACTGTGTCATTGGTCGGCTCAAACAGTGGTATGTCTGACTCACCCGAGGAACTGTCTTTCACACCCCAACTAAAGTATCCTAGTTCCAACTGTGGAGAGTCTGTAGATCTGGTGGTAGAACCCTGGCACTGTATTTTTAAAAACTCCTCAGATTTGTGAACTATTTTTGAGTTTTTATTTACATTTATTTTTACTTTTGTTATAAACCTGTTCACTAGGTATGTAACTTAATGACTAGGTATATTACATGAGACAAGTTTCTTATTAATTATCTAATCTCACTATTTATGCTTTGCAGTTCAGGAAATGATATAGGTAATGCAGTTCTATTAATTCTCAGTCACATGTGTTTTGTTTTTACCTAGGTGTTTTTTTACTGTTTCCCTTTGTGGGCTCTAACAGTAACTCATTTTGATCATGTTACAGAAACACTACCTGGTACCATTTGTACTCTTGGCCAACTTTTAGAATGCTAGCTTTGAAGTTACTGCTCTTTCTGTTATTTATTTAGGTTAATGACTGGCCCTATTCTGTACATTTTGATTTCTTGTCTGTTTTTATTAAGTGTTTTCTCCTTACCTTGCATGTTATGACTTAAAACTAAGTGATTTTAATTTGATACATTGTCCCAGGTTTTTATAGTGACCAAATGTTGGATAAAATTTGCAGATTATCTAACAAACACCTACTCAATCGCCTAAGTTTTTTAGGGATCACAGAATGTAGTCATGTTACTACATTTGAATCTTGCTGTATAATACAGTCGTGAATCTAGAACTTTTAGTAGTTGCGTTGGTAGGCAGTATATTGAATTTGACTCCCATAGTTAGCAATCCTTATCAAAATTCTCTCTCCTAATTCTGTTTTTCTGATATCTTAAAGTGGCTATCAGAATATTTATTTTTGCTTGACACTAGCAGCACAACTACATGTTGGAGTTCTCTCACAGAGAATACACTGCCTTTAATATAAAATAATTTTCACCAATGTTGGTAATTTTGATAAAGTATAGATTTTGTGGAATAGTCATCTAAACACTTCTATTTTCAGAAACTTTATTGTGTTTATTTTTTGTTGAAAGATGCAGACAGTCTTTTTGAGCATGAATTGGGGGCTCTCAACATGGCTGCATTACTACGAAAAGAGGAAAGAGCAAGTCTTCTTAGTAATCTTGGACCATGTTGTAAAGCATTATGCTTCAGACGGGATTCTGCAATCCGAAAGCAGCTTGTTAAAAATGAGAAGGTACCATTGTTTCCTTAGAAAAATTGGAAAGTGTTTATTGAGTAGTATGGATGACATATTTTTCATTTGATTGCTGTAAGGTGAGATTCAGGTCTCATTGTCTGTTTTTATAAGTTTGGTTTCCCAGTCTTTTACACATGTAAAAGAAAGAATTTATTAGAATTTATAATAATTTTTATTTTACTTCAATAGTATTGAAGAACATTTGTTTTGAATAACAAATTGTTATTGGTACTTGAAGAAAATTTAAGTCTACACGTATGAAGTATTTTTCATTTGCAAAAAGTTTCTTTCGGTAATAAAATATACCAGAAACTTACTTAAACTGAAGGACAAGGAAAAAATTTCCCAGAGTGGTGAGGAGATTTTATATATATATATATATAATGTTTATGAGAATATACCAAATTGAAGAGAGGAAATAAATACAAGTTATTATTTGTAAGTATTTACTTGAGACGAATAAAGGAAATTGACACTTACCTGAAGCAAACAGAAAATAAGCTAAGGAATCTTTTTGAATGATGAAACTTCTCTGTTTTGATTGTGGTCTTGGTTACTTGAATATATACATGAGTAGAAACTCACAGAACTATACCTAAACAAGCCATTTTTACTGTATCACAGCTTATAAAGTATTTTTTTATAATGCAAATGTGATCAGGGCATCACTGTTCCTTTAAAGATCCTAGAAGAGAAATAGCAGAATACTGGACATATTCAAATCTTGCCCTACCTATTTCATTGTAGACAGGGTTGGAGAACATTTAACACAATTTTATGATGATAACTTTCAAGACTGCTAATGTAGCTTTAAGTTCCAATAATAGAGAACTGCATCAAGAACAAAGAAGGTAGTAGTTTCTCAGGAGACTGCCCTCATCAGCTGTCTTCTGGAGAATTTGTTCAGTTCTGGAGCCTACATCTTATGGCATATTAACAGACCAGTAAGGAGTATGGAACATTCGGTGCTTCTCTTCAGTGAATTGAAAGATTGTCATGTGAAAGTAAGACTGAATTTGTGTGTAGCTCCATAAAAGAGATTTTATTTCGACGTGTTAAAAATAGTACCATTCAACAATAGAATGTGCAGTATGTTTTTGTTGTTTTGTATTGTTATTGGAAACGATGAAGTAACAACTACTTGATTACCTGTCAGGGATTATCAAGAAGATTCCTACTTTAAGCAAGAAGTTAGACTAGGCACTCTCTCAAGATTGCCTTCTTTTCTAAGATTCCTTGAGTCTGAAAACATTTCTTAATTTTTCTTTTAAATATTCAATACAACTAATTAAGTATTCATCCCAAACTAATTTTTCTTATAATTGACATTTTTGTTAGTAGTTAACCTGTCTTTTCTACTGTCAGCTAATGGTGTACATCTTTTTAAATTTGTTTTTGTTTTCTCCAAATAGGGCACCATAAAACAAGCTTATACAAATGCTCCAATGGTAGACAATGAACTCTTACGACTGAGTCTTCGATTATTTAAACGGAAGGCTACTTGCAACACCTCAGGACCTGAAAAGACTGAAGATAATAAACTCTCACAGTCCGGTATCCAACAGGAACTGTGTGTGTCTTAAGACTGAAGTCCAGGTACATTTTCGGTACTATTTTCCTTCATCAGTGCATATTCTTTTTCAGAGTTCTTTGGTTTGACACGTATTATTAGTGACAAAGGCAGAAAAGACTTATCAGCCATGCTAAAAGAGTGACAAACTTTGATCTAAAGTTTAAAGACACTATAGTTTGGCTAACTTAAGATTTTACATAAACAGTACTTGATACTCGTGCAAAATAATGTGAAAGCGTCTAGATTTAGTAGTTTATTCTGTACCTTTTGTTAAAACTGAAGACTTTGAAAACAGTCGTCCCTGCTCTCCCAGCTTACACTGATCTTTTATGAAATGGAGCCACTGATTTATGTACTGGATCATCCTTACAGAAACTGCGATTTTCTCCAGAAACAGTGTGTTCACCGAATAAACACACACGCCGTACACCACTGTGCTACACAGGACACAGAAAGCGGCACTCGGCCTGCGTGCTGTGTGTAAGCCAGGCCTCCCACAGGAGCTAGCCACAATCCTGTTTTCCTTTCTAAAACTGTAACAAAACTACTTACTGGCTCTTTGGTTTTTTAATATATGTGCATTGTTGCAATTATATTGGATAAATTTCAATTCTGAATGGTTTTGTTTGTTATCAGACTGTGGACTATTTTTATTTTTAATAAATGTACCTACCCTTTCCTTGTTCTAGATGATTTACTTTGCTCTTCATTAATCTTATTCCTGATGTTCTAAAACATTTGTCAACATTACATGTTTCGTACTTCAGATATTTTACTGCTCATTATTGGACAGCTGTAAATGATGCAATGAGTTGAGGATGTGCTTCAAATATACCTCAGTAATACTTGAAACAAACCAAGAGTTAACAAACCTATGTAATCTGAGCTTTAAAATCCTACCATCATACTTTGCAGAACTATAACCTTTGATTACATTAACCTGCCTCCAGCCTATAATATGTAAAACAGTTTACTTTTTGTAATTTACAGTACATCTGCTTTAGTTTGTCTGTACGTATTTAACTCATGAAGTGCACTCTTAGAAGGATTTGAAATGGACTCCAAACTGCAGAATTTGTGGCAGACAGTAAAAATAACAATGAAGGAAATCAATCAAAATTGTAATTTGATGATTGCCTTTCACAGATTTTTGTTAGAACTGTAATCCTATGTTACCTGTCTCAGTAGTTTTGTATCCTTTTCTCTACAGGTAACCTAATGTTATTGGTTGAAAGTTTGTATTCATTTCAAGAAATACTGTGCACTTAATTTTTACAAAATACTTACCCAGCAAAGGAAATAGTCTTATTTCCAAGTGACCTGGAAAGCGTGTATAAGAAAATTACAAGTAGCAACACAAAAACAAAAAAGATAAACAAAAAGATTTTCAGGTGTCTGTTTCCTCTTCCAGTTGGTAAATGTTTTGAATAAAGAAAAAAAAAGGTAAAATTCTTTAATGACCTGGAGAATGAATACCCTTTAGAAAACTATGTCCCATTTTAATGGATAATATCATTCTCTGTAGCATAAAGATCTAAGTCCTAGAACCTCTAATCTTAGTTCCAAGAATTGTGGAGTATAACAAAAATAATGGTTTTCCTGTGACTTTAGGAATATTTCACAAGTTATTTCTTTACAGAATGAAAACTGTGTAGGTAGATTTGCCATGCAGTCAAATCTGTTGCCTTTTTAGTTTTGAGTATCTTTTTGTTAGGTTGTAAAAGAAAATTTTAAAACCGTTTCTTTGCTTAATCACAGTATTCAGAGCTTTATGATCCCAGTGGGAATTAAAATTCAGACATACTAGGTATTGCTAATCATATACCCATAAAGTTCTTCTAAAGAAAATCTTTTTATTGAATTTTCCATAAAAGCTCTTGGACCATAAATTAAAGTCTCAAACTAGTATTCCTGGAAATATCTTCTGACCCATAAATTATTTGTGAGTACAGTTAGTGGTCTTCTGTCTCATTACTGATGGATGAAGTTTGTCCATTTGCCATAACTGCACAACTGGATTCCAGCTGCTAGTGATAAGGAGTTGTCTAGCTAGAGAAGAGGCAAGAGTATGCCTGCAGTCCATAGTAAATAAAATGAGAGTTAACATTTACATTTTATTGAGTCAGTTGTTGGATTTTTATTTTTTGGTTCTTTTTTTTTTTGGCAGATGTCCTCACTGTTTAGGAAAGTCTTATACTAACTTATAATAGCTGGTAACTTCTTCACAAAAATTTGTAACTATATCCTTAAGATGTTGAAAAATCTGACCTGTCATTTCTCTTTATTCTGATCAATAACTGCAGGTTATCTTCCACATCCTTCCCCATGACCACTTATGACTTGTCTTTATTAATTTGAAAATTTATGGCATCAGTAGACTATCCCGCATTATTTCTTACTGTTTAATTGGGTAAAGATTAAACTAAATAGTATCTATATTGTCAATGATGCTTTTAAATCTTAGAAAAAAGAATCAGCACCTGAACCTCAATTTGTTATTTTAAAAGGTGTATGGGTTCCAGTGCAAGATAGCTACATAGGAGAATCCTACACTCACCACCTCCCTGGCCACACTGATTCTATAGCTACATGTGGAACAATTGCCTCTGGAAAGAACCGAAAAGTAGCTGAGAGACTCCTACAGGGAAAACCCACATCTAAGCTGGTAGGAGAGGCTGAGACAAAATCTCACCATAAACCTCACTGTCAGTGTGGAGACCCACCATCAGGAGCGAACTTGCAACCCTGAGGTTCTCCTATGTGACTATCAGCAGATTGTGTAAACAGAAACTTTACAGACCAGAAGGGAGTGGCATGATATATTCAGAGTGCTGAAAGGAAGAAACTGCCAACAAAGAATTCTCTACCTGACAAAGTTGTCCCTCATAATTAAAGGAGAGATCGTTTCCTAGGCAAGAAAAGCTAATGTTAATCACCACTGGACTGGCCTTACAAGAAATGTTAAAAGGACTTCTTTAAGCTGAAATGAAGGGGTGCTCATTACTAACAGGAAAACATATGAGAGTATAAATCTCACTGGTAAAGGTAAATGTATAGTAAAATTTAGAAAAAACTAATGTAGTAGTGATGGATTAATTACTTATAAAGCTAGTGTGAAAGTTAAAAGACAAAATTAGTAAAAATAACTATAGTGATTTGTTAATGGATATGCAGGGTAAAAAAATATAAATTGTAACACAAATAAAATGATGGCATTAAAATGTAGAGCTTTGAGTTCATACTTAAGTTGTTAGCAACTTAAAATGGACTATGATAAATAAGTGTTGTAAACCTCATGATGACCACAAAGCAAAAACCTATAATAGATACACAAAAGATAAATCTAAGCATACCACTGCAGAAAATCATCACATCACAAAGGGAGCAAGAGAAGATGGAATTATGAAACAACCAGAAAACAATTAACAAAATGGCAGTAAGTACATACCTATCAATAATTAGATTATATGTAAACAGACTAAATTCTCAAATGAAAAGACATCAAGTGGCTGAATGGATATTAACAAAAAAAAAACAAGACCCATCTAATATGCTGCCTACAAGAGATTCACTTCAGATGTACAGACACACACAGACTGAAAGTGAAGGAATAGCAAAAGATATTCCATGCAAATGGAAATGTAACAAAGTTAGAGTAGCTACACTTACATCAAACAAAATAGACTTTAAGACAAAAACTAGTAAGAAAGAGGGTCATTATATAATGATAAAGGGGTCGATGCAAAAAGAGGATATAATATTTTACAATATTTATGTACCTGACAGAGGAGAACCTAAATAAAGCAAATATTAACAAACCTACAGAGAAATTGACAGTAATACAATAATAGCAGGAGACTTTAATACCCCTCGTTTATCAATGGGTAGATCATCCAGATAAAAATTAATGAACTATTGGCCTTAAAAGGAATATATTATTACCAGATGGACTTATATATGGAACATTCCATCCAAAAGTAACAAACATTCTTCTCAAGTACACTTGGAATATTTCCAGGACAGGTCATATGTTAGGCCACAAAAAATCTTAATAAATTTAAGATCAAAATCATATCAACCATCTTTTCTGATTACAGTGGTATGATTAAAAATTATAAGAAAACTGGAAAATTCACAAGTATGTGGAGGCTACTGAATGACCAATGCATCAGAGAAGAAATCAAAAGAGAAAGTTTAAAAACCTTGAGACAAATGAAAATGAAAATACAACATACTAAAACGTATGTGATAAAGCAAAGCAGTTCTAAGAAGGATATTCATGGCAGTAAATCCCTACATTAAGAAACAAGAAGACATCAAATATACATCCTAACTTTATACCTCAGAGAACTAGAAAGAGCAATGAACAAATCCCAAAGTTAGTAGAAGGGAGGAAATAACAAAGATCAGAGCAGAAATAAATGAAATATAAATTTAAAAGCCAATAGAAAAGACCGATGAAACTAAGAGCTGGATTTTTTTTGTTTTGAAAAGATAAAATTGACAAACCTTTAGCTAGACTCACCAAGAAAAAGAAGACTCCAAATCAGAAATGAAGAAGATGTTACAGCTGATACCATGGAAGTACAAAGGATCATAAGAGACTATTATAATTATTCACCAACAAATTGGACAACCTATAGGAAATGGACAAATTCCTAGAAGCATACAATTTGCCAAGACAATCATGAAGAAACAAAATCTGAACAGACCAGTACTAGTAAGGACATTGAATCATTAATTATAACCCTCTCAACAAAAGTCCATGACCAGATGTTTTCACTGATGACTTCTACCAAACATTTAAAGAATGACTACCAATCCTTCTCAAACTCTTTCAAAAAAACACAAGAAGCAACACTTCCAAATGCATTTTATGAGGCCAGCATTACCCTGATAACAAAACTAAAATAGGACAGCACAAGAAAAAATTACAAGCCAATATCCCCGATGAACATAGGTGTAAAGATGCTCAGCAAAATATTAGCAAACCAAATTTAACAATATATTAAAAGGATCACACACCTTGACCAAGTCAGATTTATTCTAGGGATGCAAGGATGGTTCAACATCAGAAAAATCAATGTGATACACCCCATTGGCAAAATGAAGGATAAAAAATTATATGATTATTCTCAATAGATGCAGAAGAAGCATCTGACAAAATTCAACATCCATTCATGATAAAAACTTTCAACAAAATTGGTATAGAGGGAACATACCTTAACATACTAAAGGCCATATATGATATGCCCACAGTTGTCATACTCAGTGGTGAAAGACTGAAAGCTTTTTCTCTAAGATCAGGAAGAAGACAAGAATGCCCACTATCACTGCTTTTATTCAACATAGTATTGGAAGCCCCAGCCAGATCAGTTAGTCAAGAAAAAGAGAAAAATCATCCAAATTGGAAAGAAGTAAAACTATTTGCAGATGACATGATATTACATAGAGAAAACCCTAATTCCATCAAAAATTATTAGAACTAATAAATGAAGTTGCAAGATACAAAATCAATATGCAATAATCTGTTGTGTTTCTACACACTAACAACAAACTATCAGAGAAACTAAGAAAGCAATCCAATTTATAATTGCATCCAAAAAATAAAATACTTAGGAATAAATTTAACCAAGGAGGTGAAAGGCCTGTACACTGAAAACTGTAGGACACTGATGAAAGAAGTTGAAGATATAAATAAATGGGAAGATAATCCATGTTCATGAGTAGGCAGAATTAGCATAAAAATGTCCATACTACCCAAAGGAATCTACAGATCTATGCAATCCCTATCAAAATTCCAATGGCACTTTTCACAGAAATAGAACAAACAGTCCTAAAATGTGCATGGAACCACAAATGACCCTGAATAACCAAAGCAATCTTGAATAAGAAGAATAAGCTGTAGGCATCATATTCCCTGTTTTCTATGTTATTGTACAAAGCTATGGTAATTAAAACAGTACAGTATTGGCATAAAAACAGATACATAGATCAATGGAACAGGATAGAGAGACCATAAATAAACTCATGCACATATGGTCAATTTATGACAAAGGAGCCAAGAATATACAATGGGGAAAGGACAATCTCCTCAATAAATTAGGCTGGGGAAACCAGACCGCCTCATGAAAAAGAATGAAACTGGACCATTATTTTACACCATAAACAAAATCAACTCAAAATGGATTAACAGGGGCTTCTTAGGTGGCACAGTGGTTAAGAATCCGCCTGCCAATGCAGGGGACACGGGTTCAATCCCTTCTCCAGGAAGATCCTACATGCCATGGAGCAACTAAGCCCATGCTCCACAATCATTGAGCTTGTGCTTTAGAGCCCGTGAGCCACAGCTATTGAGCCCATGTGCTGCAACTACTGAAGCCCATGCGCCTAGAGCCTGTGCTCCACAACAAGAGAAGCCACGGCAGTGAGGAGCCTGCGCACCACAACGAAGAGTAGCCCCCACTCACCACAACTAAAGAAAGCCTGCGCACAGCAGAAAAGACCCAACACAGCCAATAAAATAAATTTTAAAAAATGGATTAATAATTTGAATGTGACACCTGAAACCATAAAACTCATAGAGGAAAACACAGGCAGTAAGCTCCCTGACATCAGTTGACAGTGATTTTTTGGGAACTACAAAAGCAAAGACAAAAAAAGCAAAAATCAACAAGTGGGACTATATCAGACTTAAAAACTAAAAAGCAGCTAGCAGGACAAGGAGGGGGAGGAGCATTTCAGGCAGAGGGATTGGAATATACAAAGGCCTGAACTAGAAGCAGTTCATTACAAGAACTGAAATCCTAGTGTAGCTCATCTTTGGGTGGAGTGGAGGGAGTCAGGTGGGGGAAATGCTAGAGGGAGGGTCTAGGACAGTGCCACTCAACAGAATTTTCTGCAGTGATGGAAATGCTCTGTATCTGCACTGCCCAATATAATAGGCAGTAGCTTTATGTGGCTATTGAATACTTGACGTGTAGCCGGTGTGTGTTTTTAAACTTTTATGCAAGATTAACTAAATTTAAACAAGTATGTGTGACTAGTGGCTACCATTTTGGACAGTACATGGCACAGCCTAGTGGGTTATTAAAGTGTTTCCCAAAGTGGTACACAAGCCCTTTCTGTTGTAACTTCTATATTTAACGTTTTAGTTATTTCTATTTGGGCAAGTGGTACAGATTTTTTTTTTTATTAACTGTGGCAATATTACATTTTCTTTTAAGATAAATGCCTAAACATGTTAAGTAGAACAGGTGGTATGGAGATAGGACACAAATTATTGGTGCTCAAATAACTGAAGCTTAGAAAGTGCAGGCTACATATGAAATTAGAATTTTATCTAAAGGCAAACATTGAAGAGGATAATGAAATTATACAGGGTTCTGCCTCCTCTCTTTCTCTGAGCCAGACCATGTTCAGGAAGATGTCCACAGCCAGTCTTGCTCTTCCCTGTCTCCTAATTGGTTGTTGCAAATAAGGGACACAGATTTTGCTTTTCAGAGGAGAACGTTTTATGTTCAGAAAGAGTATTTTTTGCTGAGATCTGCTGCTGTCAGGTCCCTCTTGACTCACTGCACTGCCTCCTTTTACTTTCTCCCCACACTTGTGCTCAGTCTTAGCCCTTTTGGAATCCCTTTCATCTATTTTGGCTTCTGAAGATTATATCGGTCTCCTAATTTGACAGCAAATAGAATTTACGGAGTATTTTTACAATCTCTTTGTTGCTTATGTACAATTTACAGGAGGAAAATAGGGATCAATATTGATTTATGCCACTATGTTCCTACTGAAGTCCTCTCCACATCAAAACTGAATCCAATGGGCACTTTAATTCTCAGCTCATATAGTCCAACAGGACGCATTCCATCTTAGATGAACACCCATAAGTAATTAATACTTGAAATTATTATATCAATATAGACCAAGTAAATGAAGGTTAGTTCATTTTACTGATGTCATTCTGATAGGTGGGAATTATATTTTCTCTCTTTGTCCACACTTCCTTTATCATAATTATCACATGGCCAACTCTAGAAGCAAAGGAGGCTGAGAAATCAATTATTTCCGTTTTCTAGCCCCTACATTAGAGATGACCAGAGGAGATGAGGGTTGGATATAGATAGATGTTAGGTTTGCCAAAAATGGTGTCTTCTGCAATTTCAGTAGTAAGGAGGAACACGGACACCGGTTCAGTCCTATTGATACGGACCTCTTAAGACTTAACAATAGTCCAGAGACCTGGGTTCTAATTCTACTTCTGACACAAACTGGCAGTAGAACCTCGAGCAAGCCATTGTACCTTGGCTTTCTCACCTATCAAGCAGGTGCTAGAGAATTATAAGATTTAGACAGAAAGCTGGCATACAGTGGCTCAGAGGCCTGCCGAAGATGTGTCAGTTGGTTTGTCAGGAGCTAAGAGAAGAGGATAGGAAAAGGTCTTATTGCTTAACAGTGAGAATGAGGAATGGGGCAGGATTTTGACTATGAAAATCCTCCGATGCTTCTCAGTCTTCCTATATCACAAACTTTAATTCAGGTTATGGCTTCTGGGGGGAAAAGAAAGAGTTACAGCTTCTGGGTCAGATTTTCCTCCTGACATTATATAGATTAAATATATTGGATGGATGGATGGATGGACGGACGGATGGACAGACAGAATACAACTCAACAACAAAAAAAAAACCCAATCCAAAAATGGGCAGAAGACCTAAATAGACATTTCTCCAAAGAAGACATACAGATGGCCAACAGGCACATGAAAAATGCTCAACATCGCTAATTATTAGAGAAATGCAAATCAAAACTACAATGAGGTACCACCTCACACCAGTCAGAATGGTCATCATTAAAAAGTCTACGAATAAGAAATCCTGGAGAGGGTGTGGAGAAAAGGGAACCCTCCTACACTCTTGGTGGGAATGTAAATTGGTGCAGCAACTGTGGAAAACAGTATGGAGCTTCCTTAGAAAACTAAAACTAGAATTACCGTATGATCCAGCAGTCCAATCCTGAGGATATATCCAGAGAGAACTGATTTGAAAAGATACATGCACCTCAATGTTTATAGCAGCACTATTGACAATAGCCAAGACATGGAAACAACCTAAATGTCCATCAACAGATGAGTGGATAAAGAAGATGTGATATATGCATACAATAGAATACTACTCAGCCATAAAAGAAGAACAAAATAATGCCATTTGGCAGCAACACAGATGCAACTGGAGATTATCATACTAAGTGAAGTAAGTCAGAAAGAGAAAGACAAATACCATATGGTATCACTTATATGTGGAATCTAAAGCATGACACAAATTAACCTGTCTATGAAACAAAAATAGAATCATGGACATAGAGAACAGACTTGTGGTTGCCCAGGCGGAGGGATGAAGTGGGAGGTTGTGGTTAGCGGATGTAAGCTTTTATATAGAGAATGGATAAACAACAAGGTCCTACTGTATAGCACAGAGAACTATACCCAATATCCTGTGAAACCATAATGGAGAAGAATACTTAAAAAAGAATGTATATAAATGTATAACTGAATCACTTTGCTGTACAGCAGTAATTAACATTATAAATCAACTAAAATTTTAAAAAATAATTAAGGGAACTCTTCTTGAACATGGGCTGGACTTGATGACTCATTTCTAACAAATGGAGAAGCATGAATGGTGAAGGTGACTGCAGGCCTAGGTCATAAAAGCCATTGTGGCTTCTTATGTGTTCTCCTGGATCACCTGCTCTGGGGAAGCCAGCTGCTATGTCATGAGAACATTTCAAACCACTCTTTGGAGACGTCCATGCGGTGAGAAACCAAGGCTTTCTGTCAATAACCATTTGAGTGCACCATCTTGGAAACAGATCCTGCAGCCCCAGTCAAGCCTTCAAGCCTTCTTTCTAATTCCTTAGCTTAGTTTAGAGTTGTTTTAACTGGATTTGTTCCTTTATCAGAAGAAGTAAAATATATGTCACACCTTTTACATTGGTCTGTTTATGTGTTATCTCAAAATAAGCTGTATCTAGAGATAGCTGGGATTTGAAGATTACTGGAATATAATTTGCAGATCTTTCAACCTGCATCCTTTAATCATTCCAGATAAGCTCTAATTATCAGCAGAATTCTTCTGTAGGCTCAGCCATATCCAAGACAACTTTGGACCAAATAACAAAAGTCTTGAAATTAAATGAGGTAAGCATGTGAAACTGCTGTGTAAACTGTAATTTACTATACAAATAAAAGATACCTGCAGCTATCATTTTCATCTAACCAGTTCTTCACAGAGTAATGTTATGGGCTGAATTGCACCCCCCCATCAAATTTGTGTGTTGACATCCCAACCCCCAGTAACTCAGAAGGTAACATATTTGGAGATGAGGTCTTTAAACAGGTGAGAACTAAGGTATAATGAAATAGGAGGGGACCCTAATCCAATATGACTGATGTCTTTATAAGGAGAGGAAGAGACACCAGAGGTGTGTATGCACCGAAGAGCAACTGTGTGAAGAGGAAGCAAGAGAGACAACCATCTGCACACCAAGGCGAGAGGAAGTCAGCCCTGCCGGCACCTTGATCTTGGACTTCCAGCCTCCAGAACTGAGAAAACAAATTTCTGTTTTTAAGCCAATCTGTGGTGTCATGTTATGGCAGCCCTAGCAAACGGATACAGCTGGTCACTTCTCCATCCAGTACATCCTTACAGCCACAGTTCAAGTACAGGTTCACATTATGATTTTTACAATATTCAAATAATAAAATTTTTTATTAAGCATTGCAAATTGCATCCAATAGCCATTAAATATACCACACAACAATCTATCCAGAATTAATCAAGCCCAACAGTAGTTCATTCTTGCATAACCAATAAATTAGGCCAAAACACCCTGCAATTTATACAGGATACCTCCCAGCACTTACAGGCAGGGAATGAGGAATTCCACCCTATTTAACGCATGATAAGAAGCATCAGGAGAACTATATGAAAATGCATAGGAAGGATGATTCTGATTTTAAAGCACATTATGTGTGGAAACTAAATAAAAACATCAAAACAACACAAAAACATCCATTAATACTAAACCCTAGATCTCATTTCTTGATTTGGACCATGCTGCTTATTATTCAGACACCCCTACCTCAGCCCCATCTCCTAATCCATTCTCCACACTGCCACCAGAATAATCTTTCCAAGTTATCCTAAAATACAGACGTGATCGACCAGTTTTCTAGTTGGGTTCTTGCCACTGTCAAGTAATAAGCTTAAGTCACTTAATCTCTGAGTGTCACTTTATCAATCTCTAAAGTAAGGAAGTTGGGTTGTAGGCTGTTTTAAGTTTCCAGGACTTTTCTCTGTCACTCCTCCGTTTAAAAGTCTGTGAACGCTTCCTGTTTTCCATGGAACAAAATCCAAACACGTGCTTGGTCTGTAAAGGCCCTTCGCAGTCTCGCCCTAATCTCGCTTCCAGCCGCATCTCCCTCCCAATCACGACCTCCAATGGCTCCATGTGCTTGTTCATCCTCTGTGAGACTGTGAGCTTCTTGGGTTATTGTGTCTTATCCACCTTTGTGTGTCCACTGTACGACACTGACAGGATTCAGAACAAACTACCCCAAAATATGGCACCTTGGTGTGTTGACTATTTTAAGCTGAAGGAATTTGAGAAAAACAGCAGTAGGAAGATCTCTGACCTTTCCCCAGCCTCTTCCCTTGAAATAGGTCACAAAACCCTCACGTGAGAGGTGTCCTCCCTTATCTCCAAGACGGTGGATGCCGAGAAGCATCCAAGCAAGCAGGTCTTGCAAAGTCTCCCAGTTTATTACATTTAGCTCCTACCCCCTTTGTCTTATATTTCTCCACAACTTTCCACTCTTTATCAAACCTAGCAGAAAAACTCAAGTTTAACTGCTGCTTCGAGTCTTCATGTTCTTATGAAAGCACCTGTGTCATATAAATCTATATTAAATAAATTTGAATGCTTTTCTCCTGTTAATCTATCAGTTTAATTTTCAGACCCAGCCAGGGGTCCTAAGAGGGTCGAGGAAAACTTTCCTCCCCTACAGCACAGTGTCAGACATAGAAATGCTTTTGTAATAAATGTTGGATGTTGCTTCTGCCTTGAATACCACCTGCCTGCCTGTCACTCCAGTGCCTCCTTTATTACGTATCAGATTTGTATTTTCCTTTAGATACAGTTCAAATGCCACTTCGGTGAATTTTTTCTTGTCCTGTTCCAAATTAAACATTCTCTCCTCTCTGCACTTTGTTTTTGTCTATCATAGCATGTCTCTACCGTACATTATTAGAGTCCCTATTATGACATTGCTATAGTTACATTCTACTTGGTCGGATATGTGCCCAGATTGTTTTCCAGATTAGGAACAACTTGTATTCAGAGACCATTTTTTGATTTTGATTTTTTTTTTCTTGGCCGCACTGCATGGCATGTGGGATCTTGGTTCCCTGATCATGAATTGAACCCATGCCCCCTTCAGTGAAAGCACGGAGTCCTAACCACTGGAATGCCAGGGAAGTGCCCCAAGAGACCAATTTAAACCGAACGTTTTAGTCTCCATTCCCATCTCATTCCAATGTTTTTTCACTTGAACATAGTGTTAAAATAATTTAACAAGGAGGCCATTAGACTGAGGCGTCTCTAATGCCTTAGCAGCCTATATAGGCAAACCAAAGCATAAGCCTGAAATGCTTCAAGGTTAAGAAATCAAAACCTAAGCACATAGCATATGATACCACTTATATGTGGAATCTAAAATGTGACACAAATGAACTTATCTACAAAACAGAAATAGACTCACAGACTTAGAGAACAGACTTGTAGGGGGAGGGGAGTTGGGAGAGAGATGGCTTAGGAGTTTGGGGTTAGCAGATGCAAACTATTATATATAGACTGGATAAACAGCAGGATCCCACTGTAGAGCACAGGGAACTATATTCAATATCCTGTGATAAACCATAATGGAAAAGAATAAGAATATATATAAAACAATCACTTTGCTATACAGCAGAAATTAACACAACATCCTAAATCAACTACACATCAATAAAATAAAATTAAAAAAAAAAAAAGCAAAAACAAAAAAACCTAAGGACAACCAATCACACACAGCTAAACAAGCTTTCCCAAATGAGGCAACCACTTAAGCCACAGCCAAGCAAACAATTTCCTTGCTTTGCGTCCTCTCATTTCATTTCATACATAGCACAGTTCCCTGTGCTCTACAGTAGGACCTTGTTGTTTATCCATTCTCTATATAATAGTTTGCATCTGCTAACCCCAAACTCCCAATCCATCCTTACCCCATGCCCCTCCCCCTTGGCAACCACCAGTCTGTTCTCTATGCCCCTGATTCTGTTTCTGAAACTCTCAAGATTCTTAACATGTTTCAGTTTATCTTTTAACAATAGTGAACCCAGATGTTTACTGAATCCAGTTGTAGGAGTAGGTTAACATTTTCTACTCTGTCATACAATTTTTTCTTTGGATTTATTCCTTTAAGTAAGGACGTGAGTTTTGCGATAGAACCATTACAATTGGTCAGGTTCTAGTTAATTCCACTTAAAATTTTCATCCTTTTAATGTACCTTTTTTTTTTCATATTAACATGCAAATATAGGTCATGGGGATTTCTTAGGCCTCATTAATTGTTACTCTCTAGTTCCCAGACTTTAGTTCTCTGCATTATTTTTCCATATCAATTTCATCTGTAAGTGCTGGGGGGGAGGACAAAATGATTAAAAATAATAATTATTTTTAAATGAAAACTAGAATACAGTTTTTACATTGTGGCAGCAATTCCATTTCAATTATTATCTTCATTCTTGCTCTGTCTCAGCTCCCCCCCCCCCCCCCCGCAATGGATAAATGCCAATTCTTTCCATCTGCACTGCTGTCTCATGCGTAATATTTATAAATTCATTACAACTGTTCCAAACCATCAAGGGCAACTGAAGGCAGCAATAAACTTTGTCACAACTGTTACTATGGTTAACCAGCTGCCTGGAACATTCACCATCGTGGATTTAGCTTCAGGAAGTTAACTAGCAAACCTGGTAACAACCACTAGTGAGCAGCCTTGAAGAGATTATTGCTTAATTAATCTTTGTATTGTGCTAATGAAAATGTTAAATAGGTTCATCCTTGAATTGGGTAGCTCGGAGAGAATGTGAATTCCCTAAAGGGCGAATGTGGACAGATTTCCTATTAAAGTCAGCCATCCAACCAAGAAGCCCGCTTAGTCATTGTGAAGTTAAAAGGGCTAGTAGATAATTTTGTAATAAGTTGATGACATTCCTAGTGGCTACATGTGAGATATTATTATCATCTCTCCTGAAGATCTTTGCCTGTTCCTTTGGAGAAGAGTCTCATATTACAATTCTTAAATAGATACTGGCTTTTATTTTCCATCAGACTCCACAGGATATGGCATAAATTAAACTTGGAGCACTTATCTTTAACGAGCAGACTGTGGCGGGGATGGGAAATAGCACATGCCAGTGGTGTCACTGTTCCATCAGGAACCCATTAGGGTAAAAAAACATTGCAGCCAAAATTTTACATAATTAAACTAGAGGAGGGTCCTGTTGGATAGGTTTTTTGTTTTTTTTTTTTCATTTGGGGGAGTCCTGTTTATTTTGCATTGGCCTGTCATTGGGGTTCACGTGTGGGCAGGAGCGGCCCTGTGGGTCACAGCTTGTACCCGCTCTCCGTGGACACTGGTAACTAGTTATCCCTAGTGTGTGTCCCAGGACTGCTGCGCTGGCTTTCTCCCGCCCCCCCCCCCCCCCCCCCCCCCCCCGCGAAATGTGAAATAAACCAATTACTCATGGAAACATGAAAGGCCCCTACCTCCAGGGTCAGGGGTGTGCAGGGGAGGAGACTATAGGCATGGGTAAAGCAGGGATGCCTGTTTTTTAAGTGGCTGATAATTGCTGGCCATTAACACCATTCTCCCATTTCCCCCACCCACTCTCCAAAAACCATCTGTGTGGAAATTTCTTTCCTCTTTGTCTGTGTGGGAAGAGAGAATTCCTCTGTTGATGATACAGAGGATGGGTAGGAGGCACTTCCTTGATCTTGAATGTGTTTTGTATACATAAATTGAGAGTTACTTCAACTATGAGAATGTTGTTTTCCTGCTGTTGGTACATAAGGTAGAGTAAGCCTTTTTGGTATTTTAACTGTGAAAATAGCTTAAATACTGGGAATTGAAAGGAACCTGCTGAGTGTAAGTAATAATGGACTTTAATGATTAACAATGAGTTCATAAAATATAAGTTTAAATAATGAACTGTCTGAAATCCAAGGGCATACATACTTCAAGCTGTAAATAACTTAAGCTGGCTTAAGACTTATTCTGTTGGAAACAGTTTTTAAATATTGAAAAGTGGGTACTAAAAACATCTATATTGAATCAAAAAGACTTTGACCTAATCTTAAGCACAAGCAGGCTGAAATTTTTTTATTTGAATGAAAATCCTAAATGCCAGAGGCTTTATGGATAACACTCAAGTGTAACATTATTGTTTTATAACTCAGATATTATTGTCCGAATCATGAAGCACTTTGTCTTAGAAATACACGCTATCTAGTACTTAGCGTTATGATGTATTAAAATGGATCAGAGAAGTGAAAGTTAACTACTGGTGTCAACTGTTATTCTTTCTCACATTGCTATCATTATAGGCATTTAACATAATTCTTAGTTCAGTTGAAAGGACTCGTGGACGACCCCCTCGTTTATCCATGACAGGGCTAAACCCAGACCCTCCAAATTCCCACTCTTTGTCTTGTAAGTGATTAGCTGAACTGTTGGTCCCCACTGGCCAACCTGCACTCCATGTCCACTAATTTAATTTGACCAAACTTCAGTCAGGCCTCCTCTCCCCTCCCCACAAACCCCTGGATCTTGACCCACCCTTCATCTTCAAGAACAAGGAGCCATCCCTCCTTACATGCCCTCCTGAGAATCACCTACCCTGCCTACCACAGGGAAAACCATTCCCTGATCAACTCTCCCATCACACCACCCGTTCATCCCAAGTGCTCACTCCTGTCCTTTTCAGCCCTGTACGCTCCTCCCATCAAAGCAAAGCCCTCTGTACAGCAGAAACTGGCACAACAGTGTAAAGCAGTTATACTCCAATGAGGAGCAGAAGAAAAAAGAAAGGAAGGAGGGAAGAAAGAAAAGCCCTCTTCTGTCTGACCTTGAGATGTTTGCAGATCTTATGGTTGGACAGTTCTCCCTACTGCAGTAGCCCCTGTCCTCTTATTGCAGTAGTTCATTTACAGTTTATAAAGCCCTTTTCACCCACATTATCACATTTTTGTCCACCTTATGGACTGGAGTGACTGGTGAGGGACGCATTCTGGCTGTGAGGAAAGGGATATTCAGAGAGCCTTACCCAAGGCCAGTGGTGGAGGGGAAGCCGTTTCCTCTTGGGCACACAGTTGTCCTACATCTTCCAACCCTCTTGCCATGCAGAAGCGATGGATGTCACTTTTGGACCTAGCACCTACCAACTCCCCTGACAGCCTCCACATTCTTTGCTCAGCAGCTGTCTAGACCCAACACAGAATCCAGCAGGAGACCCTGAGACCTACAGAGCTGTGGCATCACAAGCTAAAAAGCCCAGGTCCCCCAAGTCATTGCTTGGAGTGTGTTAATCAGCTGAGATTGGGGTTGTTACAGCTGTAGACCTATCTTGACTAATAATGAAGGTCCGTATATGGGTCAACAGACTACTCTTTCCAGTTAAAGCTAAAAAGAATTTATGAAAGGATATGAAAGGGTCAGTGAACAAGCATGAAGTTTATACAACCATTATTAGAGCCCAAATCGCACTACAGGAATGCTCCCATGCAGCTGTCACGTCTGTGTCCCTGGACGTGGACCCCGTGGCTCACCCTGTATGCACAGGGCCCTGGATGCCCCCACTAGGAGCCCTGGTACTGCTGTCTCCCTCTGCAGAATGGAGACCGCGTGGCAGCTGCTTCTTCCTTCTCCAGCTTCTGAATGAGTCTCATGTTGGAACCTTGCGTCACATGCCTGGCCCCAGCCACAGCAGGAAGATGGGAAAGGGAGTTTCTTTCTGGTACTTTGGGGGAGACACAAATTCACTGCGTGGAGGATTCCCCAAACACAAGGAGGATGTTCCAAGATGCTGAGCCAAAAGGATGACAAATAGCCAGGACAGTCAAGATTGACACTCACTAACTGCAAATTGCGCTCTAAAGCACCCCACAAATTGCACGTGGCATTGCTGACGATGAACCCTGACTACTCTCACCCACCGCAGGAACGGGCACAGGAATGAACATGGGTTGAGTGACTGCTATGTGCCAGGCCCGTTCCCCTTCTGTGTCTCATCAAATTCTTATAAACCTCTAAGAAACATGTCATCAACCTCAGTTTTCTCATGAAGAAAAGGGGGAGGGGGTTGTTTCAAAACAATTACGTGGTTGCCCAAGGTCAAACAGCTACAATATCAGACTTCAAAGCATATTTTCAACCACTATTCCATGGAGACTTCATGCATGGTATATGCCACCATCAAAGCAGAACCAGTGCTGGAAAAAGGAATACCCATGTTAAAAGGATTCATTTTTGTGAAATTGTCCTTCAAATTCTGAAGCTAGTCTTGTCTTTCCTCTCTTACCCGCCAAACCTCCCTTTTTCCTCACCCTCTACAGTTCTCTTCTTTACTCCAAGCTTCCAGCTGCCTCCCTTTTTCCACACTTGCAGAATTATACCCTCAGCTGTTTATCAGCTAATCCTCCATAAAGTATTAGCTGATGATAGATTGATCCTTTGGGCGTCATGAAGTCATTGACCCAAATATTTACTTAGTGCCCATTAAGTACCAGGCGGCATTCAGGGTGCTGAGAATAAAATGTTGAAGGAGAAAGACAAATGCCCTGTCCATCAGGGCAAGAATAAAGATGCAGATGTAGAGAACGAACTTGAGACATAAGCAGGGGTTGGGGGGTGGGGCAAAGGGGAAGCTGGGACAAAGTGAGAGAGTAGCATTGACATATATATGCTACCAAATATAAAATAGTGCAAAGCTGCTGCATAACAGGGAGATCAACTCGATGATGGGTGATGACTTAGAGGGGTGGGATAGGGAGGGTGGGAAGGAGTCACGGGAGGGAGGGGATATGGGGATATATGTATAAATACAGCTGATTCACTTTGTTGTACAGCAGAAACTGGCACAACAGTGTAAAGATATCATACTCCAATAAAGAGCTTAAAAAAATTCCCTGTCCATGAAAGCTTAAAATCTAGTAGTGTCAACTGACAATGAACAAATCAATCAAATAATCATAAAATACATTTTCACCATAATAAGTACCATGATGAAAATTGAGGCTGGGTAAAGAACAGGGGTGCCATTTTAAAGTGGTAACCTCTCTGAGAACAGAGGCTTGAATACAATGAGATTAGGTTATTTTGGCAAAAATATTTCATGGGTGGGGTTGTGTACTTCCAAGAGGAAGCATATGCTATCTGCTTGTCTCTCTTTTCTGTGACGGTACCAGCCATTGACTACATCCATTATTTCATTATACGTTGCAAATATGCTTATTTAATTACATTCTATCATTCTTTCTCCATTTATAAACTGGAAGCCTTTTATAAGGAGAAACTTTCATCAATTATTTGGTTCTAAGAAGGTACAATTCATACAGGAAAAAAACAAGGTAAGCACTTATTCTTTCCCTCTATTCACCAGTCATCCCTCCACACCTAAAGGTAACTGAGGTGTTTTTTTTTTAATTGAAGTACTGTATAATTGATTTATAATGTTATGTTAATTTCTGCTGTACAGCTAAGTGATTCAGTTATACATATATATACATTCTTTTTTATATTCTTTTCCATTATGGTTTATCATAGAATATTGAATATAGCTCCCTGTGCTATAGCTTACTTCTGAGGGTTTTAAAAATATAATCAAATATTCATGCATTTACACATAGCTGATCTGACTAAATCCAATGGAATTATTGATATTATTCCTATTGATGCCACAGTTATACCATCTAGCCAAAGGGAACCTTTTCCAAGTTGGCTCCTAAACTTTTTTTTTGACACAACCCGGTTCTTTTTGTTGTTGTTTTGTTTTTTGTTTCCCTTTTTTCTGGTATGTTTCCCAATTATTTTGTACATTTCTTGCCTTGATCTGGAATCAACCATTTCTCCAAAGATCCCTATTTCTTTTAGTGCAGGGTGGTATTTAAAGACTAAGATCTTGCCTCTGGGCCTTTTCAATGGAGAGATCTAGGAAATACATACATTTCTTTGGAAAGATAAAGAACACATTATGAGTTCATACTGGTACAATTGATGCTTACAATTCAATTCAGAACTACAAAGCTTTCACTTAATCTTTTCTATCTCACATTAATATCTTTTTTCTTTCACATTAAAAATTCTGCTTTCTCCCACTCTAGCCACTTCTATTCAATATATTATTGAAAGTCCTAGCAAGGAACTTCCCTGGTGGCACAGTGGTTAAGAATCTGCCTGCCAATGCAGAGGCCGCGGGTTTGATCCCTGGTCTGGGAAAATCCCACATGCAGCGGAGCAAAAAAGCCTGTGTGCCATAACTACAGAGCCTGCAAGCCACAACTATTGAGCCCACATGCCACGACTACTGAAGCCCATGTGCCTATAGCCTGTGCTCCACAACAAGAGAAGCCACCACAATAAGAAACCCATTCACTGCAGTGAAGAGTAGCCCTGCTTGCCACAACTAGAGAAAGCCCCAACACAGCAACAAAGACCCAACATAGCCAATAAATAAATAAATTTATTAAAAAATTAAATTAAATTTAAAAATAAACCCAGGTGGACTAAAGTCAAAAAAGAGAGTTAGAAAAAAAAAAAAAAAAAAAAGTGTTTCCATTTGAAAAGAGAAAGAAAGAAAGAAAGTCTTACCAGGAACAATTAGGAAAGAAAAAAAAATAAAAGGCATCCAAATTGGAATGGAAAAGATAAAGCTGTCTCTATTTGCAGATGACATTATGTCATATATAGAAAACCCTAAAGACGCCACAAAAAAAACTGTTAGAACTAATAAACATATTCAGTAAAGTTGCAGAATACAAAATCAATGCACAAGTCAATTGCATTTATATATAATATAGATATATAATAACAAACTATCAGAAATAGATTTTTAAAGAAACAATCCCACTTATAAATGCATCAAAAGAATAAAATAGGGAATTCCCTGGCAGTCCAGTGGTTAGGACTCCACACTTCCACCACAGAGGGCACAGATTCAATGCCTGGTCAGGGAACTAAGATCCCGCAAGCTGCACTATGCAGCCAAAAAATAAAAATAAAATAAAATACCTACAAATAAATTTAACTGAGGAAATAAAAGACCTATGCACTAAAAACTATAAGATATTGATGAAAGAAATTGAAGACACAAATGGAAAGATATTCCATCCTCAAGGATTGGAAAAATTAACATTGTTAAAATGTCCACACTACCTTAAGTGATCTACAGATTCAATGTAATTCTTCTTAAAATACCAATTGCATTTTTCACAGAAATCAAATAAACTCCTAAAATTTGTATGAAATCACAAAAGACCATGAATAATCAAAGCAATCTTAAGAACAAAGCTATAGGCATCACAAGCTCTGATTTCAAACTATATTATAAAGCTATATTAATCAAAACAGTATGGCATTGGCATAAAAACAGACATATAGATCTATGGAAGAGAGAGCTCAAAAATAAACCCATGCATATATAGTCAATTTACAAAAATAAGCCAAGATTATACAGTGGGCAAAGGATAATGAATTAAGACTTGAATCTGAAACCTGAAACCATAAAATTCAGAAAAATACCCAGCGGGTAAGCTTCTTGACATGAGTCTTGGCAGTGACCTTTTGGGTTTGACATCAAGAGCAAAATATTTGACAACAAAAGTAAAAATAAATAAGTGGGTGTCCATCAAACTCAAAAGCTCTGTACAGCAAAGGAAACCATCAACAAAATGAAAATGCAACCCATCAAATGGGAGAAAATATTTGTAAATCATATATCTGATAAGGGGTTAATATCCAAAAAATACAAAGAAATCATATAAATCAATAGCAAAACACCTAAATAATCAGATTTAAAAATGGGCAGAGGATCTGAATAGACATTTTTTCCAAAGAAGATATGCAAATGGCCAACAGATACATGAAAAGATGCTCAACATCATTAATTATCTGGGAAATTGAAATCATAATGAGATATCATGTCATACCTGTTAGAATGGCTATTATCAGAAAGACCAGAAATAACAAGTTTTGGCTAGGATTTAGAGAAAAGAAAACCCTTTTGCACTGTTGGTGGGAATGTAAGTTGGTACAGCCACTATAGAAACAGTATGGAGGTTCCTCAAAATATTAAAAATGTAAATACCATATGATCCAGCAACTCCACCTCTGGGTATTTATCTGAAGGAAATGAAATCTTCTATCTTGAAAAGGTATCTGCACCCCCATGTTCACTGCAGCATTATTTACAAAAGCCAAGACATGGAAACAACCAAAGTGTCCATTGGTGGATAAATGACCAAAGAAAGTGTGGTATATGTAACACAACTGAGTATTATTCAATCATAAAAGAAGGAAGCCCTATCATCTGCAAAAGCATGGATGAACATTGAGGGCATTATGCTAAGTGAATGAGGTCAAAGACAAATACTGTATAATCTCACTTATATGTGGAATATTAAAAAAAAAAAATTCATTAAAACAAACAAAAAACTCATAGATTCAGAGAACAGACTTCTGGTTGCCAGAGGCAGGAAGTAGGCAGGGGTGGGCAAAGTGGATGAAAGTGGTTGAAAGGCACAAACTTTCAGTTATAACATAAATAAGTCCCGAGGATCTAATGTACAGTATGGTGACCACAGCTGACAATATTTGAAAGTTGTGTATATTTGTAGTGTATATTTGAAAGTTGCTAAGAGAGTAGATCTTAAAAGTTCTCATCACACACACACAAAATCGTAACTCTGTATGGTGATGAATGCTAACTTATTGTAGTAGTGATTTCACAATATATATTATATATTAAATCATTATGTTTTACACTTGAAATTAACACAATATTTAAAAACCAAAACTAATATAATGGGCATATATATCTCAAAAAAAAATCTGCTTCCCAACACCAGCATAACTACTTACATCAGCATAACTAGTCATTTACTCCCCGCCCCCGGTAGCTCATGTAATAACCTCAGAATATTGATACAAACATTACTACCAATAACATGATTACTAAAATAGGTTTGCAATGGTTTTTGTTTTCATCCTTTTATTTTTAACCTATCTAAATCTTTGTTTTAAATGAAATTCTTTAATACAGCATAATTTTTTATTTTGCTTTATCGGAGGGTCTTTTTATTTTTATAGGTAAATTAAGCTCATTTACTTTTATTGGTATAATTGATATCTTTTGCCTCATATTCTTTGGTTATGTGACCTTCTGTCTTATTCTCTCTGATCTACCTTTGTGTTTAGGAAGGTTTGTATTTTTGCCCTTTAAATGAACGCTTCCTTTTAACCCTTATTCCCCTTTTTTGGAGACCATCTATTCTTTGCTCTGAGCAATCTTGACATTAGCAAGTAACCTCTTCTTTCTCCTCCTTTCCCTATCATCCAGCATTTAATTTGAATATTACTTTTACTCACAGTAAATATTAAAAAGCTGTCAATTAGCCTTTTTTTTAAAAAAATTTATTTAGTTATTATTTTTTGGGGGGTACACCAAGTTCAATCATCTGTTTTTATACACATATCCCCGTATTCCCTCCCTCCCTCGAGTCCCCCCCACCCTCCCCATCCCAGTCCTCTAAGGCATCTTCCATCCTCAAGTTGAACTCCCTCTGTTATACAACAACTTCCCACTGGCTATCTGTTTTACAGTTGGTAGTATATATATGTCTGTGCTACTCTCTCGCTTCGTCTCAGCTTCCCCTTCACCCCCTGCCCCCTCCCAAACCTCGAGTTGTCAGTTAGCTTTTCTAGTTTCCATATACTCTCCATCTTCTCTCTTTATATCTCGATGATTGGGCTACACACACATTGTCAAATCATAGTTCTTACCACACTATCTCCCACATTTCTATCGTTTAATATTAGTTCTATAGATAAGTATTTAATATTTACCATTAGTCCTTATGCCTATGTCTCATCCATCATCTTGGTTGGTTGAAGCTTGTTCTCAGAAAGATTCCTCATGGGAATTATATTTCCTACATTCTAATATGTTCATAACAAATATGTCTGTGGACGTCATACTTGAAGGCCAGTTTATCTCAATACATAGTCCTTGCCTTACATTTTCTTTCCTTGGGTGTTTTAAATTTCCTACCCCTTACCTTCTGGTATAAAACATTGTAGTTCAAAACTCTGACATTAGTGTTATGCTTTGTCTTTTAAAAGTGACTTGATTGCCAGTCTCTGGTCAGTATATAATTTTAAAAATAACACTCTGTCTTGGCAAGCTTGAGAAATGCGTTAAATCCTCTTTCCTCTGAATTACAGCTGGGTGACTTCAGCTAAGTTATTTAACCTTTCCATGCCTCAGCTGCAAAGTGGGGATAGAAATGGCAGGAAGATTATTCTGAGGACTGGATTAGGTCATGTTTGTAAAGGACCCCAGCCTTTCCAGGAAGCCAGAGGCACTGGCTGGCTCGTTCTGAATAGCACTTCTTTCTCTTTAGAGTTTAAAAGCTTAAGACTGAAGTTTTTGGAGCCACCGACAAATGATAGTCAATAGTGACTCACATTTCGGTAACTTTTAAAAATGCTTTTGTGAGCGGAAGCAACTTAAAGAGCAATTAGTTTAATATTGAAGAAAAATGGCATATCTTCCTTTTTGTTATAGACCTTGTTTTTTAATAGGATTTTTTTTTTTTTTTTTGGCATTGCTGCTTTCTACTCTTGCCTTTCTCCATGCTCAGAAAAGACATCTCAATTAGTGCAGTCCCTTGAGTTCCTTAAATAGTGCTGATCAAATGATCAATATTTAACCAGCTTTATCAGTTCTTTGGACAGACCCATGAACAAATGAAAACATCCTGTTAGCATGAAGGTGGCCCAACAGGCACAAGAAATTTGTTTGCTAGATTCCCTCACTCTCCCAGGATTTCTTACCAGTTATCTACATTCCCAAATCAACAAAGCACTCTGCTGGCTGGTCCCTAAGGATGCATTTCTGTGATCCAGAACAAGAATAATCTCAAAAAATGTTTGCGGTGAGCAGGGTTTATTGTGCATGGGCAGACACACAATGACAAACATCTGGGAACTGATAGCATCACTGACGGCTTGACATGGCTTCAGAGCTGTGCATCTAACAGTCTGATGAACTTATGGCCTTTGAGGCCAAAGCTGGGAAGGAGGACAGGCAAGTCCTTAATCCTGGATAGAGGCAGCAGCCCCTCCCTGACTCCGTTTTTCTTTCTCACTCTAGATGGCCTTTTTAGAAGTTCTCACTGGGACTTCCCTGGTGGCCCAGTGCTTAAGACTCCACGCTTTTACTGCCAAGGGCCTGGGTTCGATCCCTCGTTGGGGAACTAAGATACCACGTGCTGTGTAGCAAAAATAAATAAATAAATAAATAATCTCAATGGAGCTAATCTTTTGAACAATTGGGCACTGATTGGGCACAGGGGTTGCAGATATACTCTGCCATGAAAATGCAGGAAAGAACCCACACCTACCGCATTCATTTGTGAGCCCAGCATACATGCGGATGGACCTGGTTTTGATGAATGGAACATTTGCTACCCCTTTAATTGTCCAAGGAGCACCACTGGGTTTACTGCTCCTTCTTCAAACATCCTTACCCTGTGTTTTAAATGCACAGCTGAGGGTTAAAGAGGTGTTCTGTGTGTGGTTCCTTTGCTTGTCAAGTGAAGCTTCTGACATAAAGCGAGCCCAGCAAAGGATCTCTTTGTCGTGAATGGGATGACTCCTGAGGACACGACAGCCTCACCTTCTCCCTCCGGGTTAGACTCCTAGCTCCTTCACCTCCAGAAAGGCCAGGATATGCAATTTTGGCACTTTCAGCTTTTGCCCAATTCTTCATGGAGTTCTTTATCCTCGATTTTCACACTGGGGGACTGCCTCATACTTGTGACATTCCTGAACTTAGTGTCAACAGAACGAAGCCCTGCTCCTGAGGTGCGGTCACGGGCTGGTGGGTCTGAGCTACAGCCCTGGGACAGCCAGTTTCCTCCAAGTGACCAGCACCAGCCCTTCCCCCAGGCCCACTTCCAGGATCAGGAGAGCTGATCTCTCGTGTTTTCATCCATACGTGAGATGCACCTGTGAAAGCCCTGCGTGCTTGACTTCTTTTTCCAAGATGAAAAATGAGAGAAAAGAATGGAGTGAGCAGGGCTTCTGTGGGAAACTGGGAAGAGAAGAAACTGCAGAGGCTGGATAGGAGGTGAGGAAAACAAGAGTAACGGATCAAAAGTGAGGAAGGCAGGAAGGGGGAGACACCATGCGGGCTGACGGCAGAGCAAGGTGAGACCATGTGGGCTTTGGACAGCAATGTGCGCTCGCTGGATAACTCAGCAGAGCGGTTTAATTCCATTTTAGGGTAAAAAACAAGCCAAAATTGTAGTTGAATGTATTAAATGGTATTTGGGGAAGGGACTCTGGAATCCAGGCTTCCTACCCATGGCGTCAGGAAGGGCTCTCTAACCCAAGACTCTGCCAAAGCCTCTCCATGGGGTGCCTGCTGGGGTAGAACTTTACAAAGAAACCAGCCTCTCTTTATGTCTGGAGGTGGAGACGGCGAACTACCTTATGTGACCCCCATTAATAAGCCTAAAGAGTGCAATGGCAGCGTCTGGGTTTTTAAGGGTTTTTTTTTTTTTTTTTTTTTTCTCATTGTTGTTTCTGGTGCAATGGAAGCTGCCCTTCCTTGGCCTGCAGACCTTCGGGGTTAGCCTGACTACAAAATTGCAAAACAAGCAAACAAACAAAACACAAAACCCCAGGGACCTCCTGGGACTCAAGGGAGAGTCCCCCAACTCCTCTTTCCAATGCTTGAAGTTAGGAACCCTGCCATGTAAACAGCGGTCCTGATCATGCTCTATGACTAACTGCCTGACTCAGGGGCGCCACTGACGCTGTACAACCCGGAATACTAGTGAGGACAGGACCCAGGACCCTTGCAAAGGGATTGACACCCCCACTCCCACCCACACACAGCTACCCTTCCTCTCACCTATCCCCCATTTTCCATTTCAGTGACAAGAAATCCTTTCAACTATGGAAGTTTAATCTCTCCACTGGGACTTGAATTCCATCTCCCCTCCTGCCTTCTCAGCAATCTTCCACTGCTGGAGGGTCCCTTTTTCCTCAAACCTCCAACACCCCGACATCTTCCCCTCATCTTCAATGTCAGCTGATGAGCATGTCTTAGTCTGTTCAGGCTATCATAACAAACTCCCATAGATGGGGTGGTTTAAGCAGCAGAACTTTGTCATCTCAGAGTTCTGGAGGCTGGGAGTCCCAGATCAAGGCACTGGCATATCCAGGGTGTGCTGAGGGCCCAGTTCCTGGTTTGCAGATGGCTGTCTCCTCCTTGTGTCCTCACATGGTGGGAAGGAGAGAGGGAGGGAGAGCACATGCACAAGCTCTTGTGTCCCTTCTTCTAAGGCCATTAATCCCATTCATGGGGGCCCCATCTTCATGACCCACCTCCTAATTCCATCATGTTAGAGGTTAGGTTTCAACATATGCATGTTGGGAGGACACAGACACTCAGGCCACAACAGCTTGCCTCCCACTTTATCCAGAAAATAGGAGCAATAAACAAGAATATCTATAACTCTCCCACAGACTGTCATCTCTGTTCGCCCAGATTTATACAGTAGCTTCCTTGTCTTTTGTCCTCCCAACCACCACCCCACTGCCAGAATAATTCTTTTCACACAATTCTGAAGTCACTTTTTGCCTGAAACTCTCCATGCTTCTACACAGCCGTCAGGACAAACTCACTCTTCAACGTAACATCCTAGGGCCACACTCTCTGGCCCTTGCCTGCCTCAGTGTCCTCCACACACCTTTCCCTCTGGTCCTTCCTCTGAACGTCCTTCAAATGCTACACACGGCCCCTTTCATAGCTCTGTGGTGATTTCCCACATGCCACCCTTCTGCTTGACGTCACTTCCCCGATACTTTAAATAATACTTATTTTTCAAAATGCACCACCTCCAAGAAGGCTCCTGGGATCACCACCTCAGACCAATATTTTAGACGGCAATTTTCTGTGCCGTTGGAGCATCTGTGACATTTTTGACATGTTTGGCTCAAACGCGTGAGGATAAGCGATGAAGCGTGAAGGGCCCATGAGTTAGGTAAAGATACACATTCTTGATCAGCTAGAAGAGGGATCTTGGTAGTGTGTAAGCAGCTCACAACAGCTGCTGTACCACCCCCTGGGCGAGTGCGGAGATGAAGAGGAGAAGAACGGTGTGCCTGGGAGCTCAAGGGGAATGGACACCGTATTCCAGGCTCACTTTGGCTTTAGAAGATTCCAGGCAAGCTGGGCCAGGCTGTAGGGATCCATGTGCTAGACTAGAAGCAGGAATTGCTCCAGGTAGATTTGCCAGGGGAGAGCAGACAGCTCTGTGTATTCAACGTGGAAGGTTCAGGCACAGCTGGATCCAGGAACTCAAGCAACGACATCATGGTTTTCTCTCCTCTTCCATTCTCTCTCCAGCTCCCCCATCCCTACACCTGCACTGAGGTCTTGCTTGTCTCTGCTAGTCTTTGTTCTGCCTGCAGGCTCTCTGCAGTTACAAAAGAGATGTCTTCAGAAGCCCCAGGCTCATTCTTAACTTAGCCATCATGCCTCTTCCCTGAGATCCACAAATCAAATGCACGGAAAATTTTCCTTGGCTGGCCAAAAGGAAGAGGAAACTGTCTGACTTCCAGAATCTTCCCAGCACCCTTGGTTCTTATCTGATCCTATTTAGGACTCATTCATTCAAAAACCCATTTCTTGACTGTCTCGTCTGTGCCAGGCACGGGGTACAGTGGTAAGTAGGGAGAGGAAAGGGAAGAAGTAAAGTGATTTTAGAATGAGGTGGGGAGGGAACCATTCACTGTCCCTATGTTGGTGGCACTCACAGGCTGATGCCTGAAACTTGGGGATTCTAAGCAGCTGTGACAAAGTATGTTGGGCAGCATGTGATGCACCAATGCCTCCTTGTCAAGGGCCGAAAAAAAAAAAAATCCAGGAACAAAAAATGTTTTTTAATTGACATTTTCCCAAATATCTAAAGCAACGGAATAGACCTGAGAACCAAAGGCATGGTGAATACGAACCATTATTTCGTGCCCACTGAGGAAAGGGCTCCTGAGCCAACATCCCAAAGGGAGACAGGGTGTGAGATGTTCCCTGGCTGGTGGGGGCAGGTCTCCAGGTCTTTACTTCCATGTGGACCTGAGGGACCTTCTGGGAAAGACCTTTGATTTAGATATCATTTAAGATTCACAAGAAGTTGCCAAAAAACGTTTAAAAAGCATTGAGACTTCCTGTGTACCCTTCCCCCCAGCTTTTCCCCAATGATAACATCTTATACAACCATGGTACATTTCCACAACTAGGAAACTGCCATTGGTACAATACTATTAATTAAACTGTAGGTCTCAGATGGCCAACAGGCACGTGAAAAGCTGCTCAACATCACTAATTATTAGAGAAATGCAAATCAAAACTACAATGAAGTATCACCTCACACTGGTCAGAATGGCCATTGTTAAAAAAGTCTACAAATAACAAACGCTAGAGAGGGTGTGCAGAAAAGGGAACCCTTCTACACTAATGGCGGGAATGTAAATCAGTGCAGTCACTATGAAGAACAGTATGGAGGTTCCTTAAAAAACTAAAAACAGAGTTGCCATATGATCCAGCAATCCCACTCCTGGGCATATATCCAGACAAAACTGTAATTCAAAAGATGCCTGCACCTCTATGTTCATAGCACCACTATTCACAATAGCCAAGACGTGGAAACAACCTAAATGTTCAATGGCAGAGGAATGGATAAAGAAGATGTGGTACATATATACAATGAAACATTACTCCGCCGCAGAAAAGAATGAAATAATGCCATTTGCAACAACATGGATGGACCTAGAGATTGTCATACTGAGTGAAGTCAGAGAAATGCATGTTATATGATATAACATGTGGTTGCCAAGGGGGAGGAATGATTGGGGGTTTGGGATTAGCAGATGCAAACTATTATATACAGAATAAACAACAAGGTCCTACTGTAGAGCACAGGGAACTATATTCAATCTCCTGTGATAAATCATAATGGAAAAAGTATGAAAACGAATGTATTATATTTTTGCTGCACAGCAGAAATCAATACAACATTGTAAGTCAACTATACTTCAATAAACTTTTTTTTAAAAAAGCTAAACTGTAGGTCTCATTCGGCTTTCACCAGTGAGTTTTAACATGCACACATGAGAGTGTGTGCACGAGCACATGGTACTATGGAATGTTAGCGCCTGTATAGGTTTGCATGACCACCACCTCCATCAGGACATGGAACTGTGGTGAGATATTCTGCATGTCGATGTCCTGAATGTCAGTTCTGAAACAGACCCTGGCAAACAGGGAAGACTGGGCCCCTACTCCTCTGCTGCACCTCCCTCTTGGCCAGCAAGGAACTTGAGACAAAATTTGGCGGTGGAGGAGGATGATTTCCAACAATTACCAGGAAGCACAGCCTCCCTCTCCCTATCAAGCTGGCAGTAAAAGAGAGGCACAAACGCCAAAGGTGAGGCCACAATTTGGGGAGTCTGATAACTGCTGTTCCTCTGGCTCCCGTTCACTAGAGGAAAGTGGTCTCATCAACACTGGTGAAGACAGGAAAGGTGACCCATGGCCCATCTGGTGGGGTTACCTCACCAGCAGGCTCTGCACCTGGAGGGCACCATGGCCACCAGGGAGCTGCTGGCGGTCACCAACCCCCCTCCCTGCCTGGGCTCAGGAGGCGCTCTTGGGGCACTAGGGGTACCTTACCAGAGTCTGTGTCCTCCCCTCCATCACCCCCCAGGAAGTGGGCCAAATTGCAAGGGTAAAAAATGACAATACAAAAGTGAAAGTTGGGGTGTTCTCTGGAGCGTTGCCTGACACCCTGTAGGCTGCTGAAAGCTTTTCCCCTCCTTCCTTAAAGAAGGAAAGTTAAAAGCCCTAGAGGTCTTTCTTTTGTGAAGGAGACTGTATTTTCTCCAAAGTACTGATAAAATGTAATCATTTTCCTTCACAAAAATTGGCTGAAAACTCAAGGCCAAACTAGGGCACTGCAGAGAAATGTCTAAAGAAAAGAAAGCCCAGGAGGCCTTAGATGAGAAGTGATTTCATGGAGGCAGAGGGGAGCTCCTGGCCAAGGACCTTGGAGGAACGGGCAGTCAAGGTCATGGCTCTTCCCAGGGCCCCTCCCAAGGCGAGGCTGTGTGTGATCTTGAACAGGCAGATGTGATGGGATGGCCCCAGAGTGGCCCATGGGGTCTCCTCTCCTTGCTGGCAACAATGCGGACACTCTTTCTGTTCTTGGCGGATTGTCCTCCCCTCACTCTAAAGAAGTGCAGGGCTCTGCGTCAGATCAGCCAACAGCTCAGGGACTTATCATCTGGACACCCTAGGTACCGTCTGGTGTCAGCCACAGTGCTTTTCTAGGACCTCTGGTCTAAGGAGGAAACTGCCCTGATTTTTCTCCCAGAGGTTTTGGGCTGAAAATACCTCCATTCTCCAGAGCACAGTCCTGGGAGATGCCTTAGATGGTTAAAACTTCAGCTCTCTGAAGGCATCACCTTGGACGATGGCACTGATGCCACTGTAAATGCCATCAGTGCCATCAACCAAGGCTCTGAGGACAGGAGATAAAGAAGGGAGGGAACGGGCATTTGTTAAGACCTCGCTGTGTGTCAGGCACCGTGCCAGGCGTAATATCTTACAGCACGAAATTCTCATAAAGCTGTGCCAATGGAAAAATTAATCAGTTGATCTAAGAAAGAAATGGCAAATTCTATTTGAGCCAAATTGAGGATTATAACTCAAGAATAGCCTCTCAGAAAGCTCTAAGAAGAGTTCTACCCATTAGAGTTCAAAGTATAGTTATAAGTTTGGAGACAGGACTGTATATTAAGTGACGCATTATTGACAGTTTATACAATCTAGTGAGTAGCGGGTCGTGGATCATCGTGGCCTCTTACAAGATTAAGAAGGAATGTTATTTTTTTTTCTTTTTTTAATAAATTTATTTATTTATTATTGGCTGTGTTGGGTCTTCGTTGCTGCACACAGGCTTTCTCTAGTTGCGGTGAGTGGGGGCTACTCTTCACTGTGGTGCGCGGGTTCCTCATTGCCGTGGCTTCTCTTGTTGAGGAGCACGGGCTCTAGGCACGTGGGCTCAATAGTTGTGGCTCACGGGCTCTAGAGCACAGGCTCAATAGTTGTGGCACACGGGCTTAGTTGCTCCGCGGCATGTGGTATCTTCCTGGGCCAGGGCTCGAACCTGTGTCCCCTGCATTGGCAGGCAGATTCTTAACCACTGCGCCACCTAGGAAGTCCCAGGAATGTTATTTTTTAAGGAGTTGTTTTGTTGATGCTAGGAGAATGGTGCTCTTTATGGTTGATCAGATATTTCCACCGATGGGGAGTTTTGGACGATACACAATGCAGATGCACAATGCACAGCAGGAGGGAGAGGGGACACCAAAGGGCAGAGAAAAAATTTTATAGTTAAATTTTTCTTTTCTTGCCATAAAACATGAGTTTTATTTCACAGCTGCAATGTGGGCTCTTACCCCAATTTTCTACCAAGCAAATGGGGGTGAAGATACATACCCAACATTTTCCAGCTAGAAAGCAAAGGAAACAGAATTCAACCTAGGTCAGGCTCGCTCCAGGTCTGCCTGCTGTCCACTGTTGGGGGCACAGCTCCCGGAAAGCCACTTCAGGTCATCAGATGGGAAAGGCAGGCATCAGACACAGGGAGGGAGCGAGGCTTCCTCCGATCACTGCTTTCAATTTTCCCAGCACTCATGTATGTTTCCTCCCTGGAGCCCTTACTGGTGCGCGCCCAGCCAAGGGCAGGCAGGTGAGCCCTCAGGTCTTCTGCCCAGGCCTCAATTCCAGCCAGAGATGCCTCCTCTCAACCTCGCTCCGTGTCCCCTGAGCCCCCTCCCTTCCCTCCCAGTCCTCTCCTCCAAGTGCCCAGATTTCCAGCGACCTTCAGATTTGATATATTGAACGTCTCCGAAGGATATTCCCATTGACATTGAGCGTGCTGCTGTGTGGAGCTCAGCAATAAAAGGGGGAAATTAACAGGCATTTAAATTCTGAAATTAATGATGAGAGGTCAGAGATTTCCGAACATCTGTTTCCAGCATTTTCAAGGGGGCCTTCAATTTGCAGGCAGCACTGAGCCATGCGGTTGTCAGCAGTTGCTTGTGACTTCCGCACACAGCGCCGTGTCCAGGAGCTGGGAGTGGACTCACTCACGTGCTTTGTGGCTCGCTTCAAGCCGTGTGTTCGCTGCAATGCAGGGACCCCGCCCTGCGTGTAGGATTCTATACACCCATCTGAAAACCCGAGCCTGGATTTCCCCAGTGTCAGAGTTCTGGAAACTGAGGATTCAGAAAAGAAGTGCTTTTCCCAAAGAAGGGAACTTAATGCTTTCTAGGACTGCACCAACCAATAGGACAACCATTAGTCACACAAGGCAGTTATGCATCTACAATGTGGCCAGTCTGAACTGAGATGCACTGTGGGTATAAAATACATACTGGATTTCAAGACTTAGTATGAAAAAAACTAATAGTCTTTTATGTTGGTTATGTTGGTGAAATGATAATATTTTGGCTAAATTGGGTTAAAGGAAATATATTATTAAAGTCAGTTTCATGCAAACTATTATATATAGAATGGATAAACAAGGTCCTACTATAGAGCACAGGGAACTATATTCAATATCCTGTGATAAACCAAAACGGTAATGAGTATGAAAAAGAATGTATATATATGTATGTATACACACACACATTCTTTGTTTTATATATAGCTGAATCACTTTGCTAAAATTAACAACATTGTAAATCAACTATACTGGAATGAGACACATTTGAAACAAGTCAACTTCAATTGTTTTATTCTACTTTTTTCAATATAGCTACAACAATTTAATACCACATTATGTGGCTCACAAACTTCTGTAAGTCACTATTGCTCTAGAGTTTCTGCAGCTTGGTGTTTCTTGGGCGGTGGGAGACTGCTGCGACTCCTAGAGGGCCTTTTAGAAACTTTGGAGGATCTCTGGTGTCACACTGCCTGGGGGAGGTACTCCTGACATGCAGTGTGTTGGACATGAGGAATGGGTGAGTCCCCCAGCTACCAGAACAGTCGGATGCAACTAGAGAGTTATCCATGACCCGTATCATTCTGAATGCCCACCAGACATGAGATAGATGAAAAATCGGTTACAATGATCTAAGCCTAAACTAATTCCATTTTACATATAAACAACGAAGTATTTGTTTGCTGCACAAACTGAGATTTCCAAGGACACAGCTACTGTGTAAATCAAAGAAAGATTGCACTTTCTTTCATCTGGAAGGTTACCAAACGTCTTCATCATTTGAGAAATTCCCAGCACTCCTAGTAATACTGCTCACAGTGTTTGAGTTGCCAACACAACACGACTGTCTCTGCCATTCACTGTCATTCCACCGAGAGGTGCAATTTTCTGCCTACTTCACTCTACCTCCTAGTGTAGTGCTTGAGCATTTGTAAATGGAGATGCGTTCCATTTTATTTAAACTACTTTCCCTTTGTTTCTTCTATATTACAATAGGACTTCATATTGGCTTTAAAAAATTATGTGTGTAGGTAAGTCATACAACTGAAAGGGGTCTTACACAATTTGTCTTAAAACAGAAAATGATAGCATTACAAACCACCACTCAAACCTAGTCACGCCTCTCTTAACTCAGAAGAGCTGAGTCTTAGCCTCTTAAACATCTTCTCATTCTTCAGGTTGCAGATGCAGTGGCCCGTCCTCCCAATAGCCAAGGTGTCACCTGCTCTGTGCTTCCCTGCACTCTGCTTCCCGTCATCCTTCCTCACACAGATGCCACTGCTTGTACAATTACCTTCCTCTCTGGACGGTGGGCTCCAATAGGGTAGAAGTTATGTACGTTTGGTTCATTGCTCTACACCCAGTGCCCAGCTCATGGCTGAGCACACTAGTACATGCTCAATACTTAGTGAGAAAGCGAATTAATAAAGATGAGGGTGACTTGGGATCTCGAGGCCTATAAGGGTGAGTGGAGCTGAGGGCCAGCAGCAGGGAAGAAGTGGTTGATAACGCCAGGGAGCCCAGTGCCTTGGGTGCTGGTAAAATGGAGAGCCCACAGCTCGTAATGTACTTTGCAAATCAGGTCGATTTCAGTTCGAGTCCCAGTTCTGCCTTGCACTACCTTGGTCATCTTAGGAAAGTTCGTTGACCTCTCTGAAAGACTGATAAGTGTACTTCCCTTATTTTTTGGGAGACTTAGCTGAGAACTGCTTGGGAAAGCACTTACTGCTGTGTCTGGCAAATAGTAAGAGCTCAAGACATGTTCTTGTTATTGAAACTCTTTCATAGAGGCTGGGTATGGCTCTAACAGAGGCCCTGGTTGCCCCAGTGTCAGCGCCCGTCACCTATAGGGAACTTCTACAGTTCAAGGACAAATGACCTGATTTTAAAATGGGCAAGGGAAGTGAACAGATATCTCCCCAAAGATGACATACAAATGACCAACAGGTACACAAGAAAGGTGCTCAACGTCAGCAATCATTAGAGAAGTGTAAATCAAAATCACAATGAGATTTCACCTGAGCAACTTAGGATGGACACACGTGGACACCTATACACAACTAACCATCACCTGAACCTTCAGTGAGTCAGTCTTTCTGCAATGAAAACAAAGATCACTGATCACAGGTCACCATAACAAATATAAAAATGAAAAACTTTGAAATATTGCAAGAATTATCAAACTGTGACACAGAGAGAAGAAGTAAGCAAATGCTGTTGGAAAAATGGTGCTGATAGATTTGCTCAACACAGGGTTGCCATAAACCTTCAATCTGAAAAAACAAAAAACATGCAATATCTGCAAAGTGAGATAAAGCAAAACGCAATAAAAACGAGGTCTGTAGAACTACCATATGGACCCAGCAAGCCCATTTCTGGGTATATACCCAAAGGAATTGAAACCAGGATCTTAAAGAGATGTCTACACTCCCATATTCATAGCAGCACTATTCACAATAGCCAAGATGTGGAAGCAACCTAAATGTCCACTGATTGATGAATGGATAAGAAAAGTGTGGTATATACATACGATGGAATATTATTCAGCCACAAACAAGAAAATCCTGCCATTTGCAACAACATGGATGAACCTGGAGGATTAGATGCTAAGTGAAATAAATCAAACACAAAATGGACAAATACTATTACACGTGACAGCAATTTATGAGAAATCTGAAACAGTCAGACTCAGAGAAGCAGAGAAGAATGGTGGTTGCCAGGGGCTAAGGGGAGAGGGAAGCAGAGACATATTAGTCAAAGGGCACAAAGTTTCAGTCACACAAGATGAATAAGTCTTAGAGATGTACTCCACCAAAAGTGCCTACAGCTAACAATCCTGTAGTGTACACTCGAAAATGTGGCGAGAGGGTAGATGTCATGTTAAATGTTCTAATCACACACAATAATAATGATGGGATGGGAGGAAACTTGGGGGAGTGATAGATGCAATTAGGGCACAGATTGTGTGATGGCGTCCTGGGTACACACTTATCTCCAAACTCATCAGGTTGTATCCATTAAATTCGTGCAGCTGTTTGGATGTCAACAATACCTCAATACAATGGTTTTAGGAAAAAAATAACAAAGATCAGTTGACTAAAAAGATGTTAACCTCATCCAAAAACACTCTCACAGAAACATCCAGAATAACGTTTGATAAATATCAGGGCACCCTGAGGCCCAGTCTGGTTGACATATAGAACCATCACGGTTTACTTAAACGTGTCCCCACTAAACTGAGTTCTTTGAGAACTGGTACTAGTGTCTTTAATCTGAATGTCAAGGTGAAGCAGAGACAATATTTACTGACCATGTGGACAGTGGCTCTGGCCCTGATTAGAGGACTCACATTTCTAGGTAAGAAAATGTTACCTCCTCACAGATACCCAATTTTACAAGTCTTCCTTCATCTAAAAGTCATTCATTCTTAGGTTTAACAGGAAGCCTTGAACTGTTCATGCTGAAATGTAAGCCCATTAAATTTCGTATAATCCTCAGGGGAGGAGAGAGAACAGCTTATCGTGGCTGCCGCGTATTATAACAGCATTGCCTCCAGCAAAGTAGGACCATCTTCCCTGTTCAGCCTTCCTGTTCATCCAAGATCACCACACCTCCCTCATGGTGGAAAGTCATCTGATGGACACATTTATACCAAGAAAGGGACTAAGATTTCTTGAAGGATAACTACGTGCTACGTCCTGTAGGTATATTACCTAATTTAATGACAACAGCCATAGTGTTCTTTACTCTGACAAATGAAGAATTTCCAAGAAGTTACTTAATTTGTAGTTAAGTGGCACCAAACATTGACTCTCTACTATGTGGTGGGAATGGGCCTTGAATCCAGTGTTACCTGGTTCTGCAGCTCCTGGTCTCTGCGGAACCCCACGCTGCCCCGACCCCCACCCCAGAGGGAGCACAACTGTCCCTGCCATCTGTGGAAACAAGCAGGGGTGCCCGGAAAGAGTCTGAGGACTCTCCCCGGGTGGCCTGCAATGACCCAGCAGATACCAGAGGCTCCTCTTTCCCCAGCAGATGGACGGAGCCAAGCTCTCCAGATGTGGGCAGCTGACTTTCCCAAGCATGGCTGTGAACAGCGGCTAACAAAGCTCAGATCACTTGCGGCCCAACCATAGACTGGTTTTCACCTGAGCTTCAAGTCCATTCTCAGGCTTATTCCAACGCAAAGGAAGGGTGCTGGAAGAGGAAACTCAGGTGCACCTCTTCCCAGGCTGTCAAGGGGCAGGGCTGCATGACTCTTGGCCCCTCCACGGGCGGGTCCAGTCTGTACCAGTGAGGCCTCCTGGTGTACACCCGAGCCTGCTCTGTGTGGCCTCTCCACTTCGCCGTCCCTTATTTTTTTTGATGCCACGTTACAATTTATTTTCACATCCATGTCTTGTTTCATCTGCTACATCAGGAAGTTTGGGCAAGCCTCCACCGGTGGGAGGAATCCTGTTCACCGCCTATTTTTGTTACGAGAACCCACCCAACCCTTTTCTCCCACATTTTGTCTGTGGCTACTTTCCCCAGAGCGGCTCAGTGGAGCAGCTGCTGCAGAGACCACTAGGGTCTGCGAAGCTTAGACTACGTACTATGAGGCCTTTTACAGAAAAGGTTTGCCAGTCCTGCTTTACACAATCCCAGGAGGCAAATGCAATTACTATCATTATTTCCAAGTGACAGGTGGAAAAAAACAACCTGGGATGAAACCAAGAGGCTCAGAAATGTTTCCTTAAGGACACAGAACTGGTTGGCAGAGCGCAACGGAGAGCCAGATGTCTTTCCTCCGTTTAAGGATGCGCGCTGAAGCCAGTCGGACACGGGTGAGGCTCGGCTCCAGAGGGCGATTCTTTGAGGAGGCCTTTCTGGCCAAGTGACCTTGACTTGGAGAAAGAAGAGAGGCACGTTTGTTCTTTAAAACCTGTCGGACAGTCAACACTTAACCTGTGGATGTTGAGAACCAGCCCTGAGCTACAGGCTGCAGGGACTGAAATGCCAGCCAAAAGGGTCTGGAATATTCAGAGTTGACATATTATTTTTTTATTATTCTTTTTTTGGCCATGCCTCACGGCTTGCAGGATCTTAGTTCCCTCACCAGGGATTGAACCTGGACTCTCAGCAGTGAAAGCAGAGTCTTAACCACTGGACCACCTGGGAATTTCCCCAGAGTTGATATTTTATTAACCTTTTTATCTTCCAATTAAAAAAGCAAACAAAACCCTTACAAACCATAGGTATGCAAGAAATAAATGTGGAAAAGATACATGTAGGGAAGGAAGCCATAAGCTCTTCTGGTGTCACCAGGGAAGCAAACTTCCAGGGAGTGGTTTTTCTCATGTAAGATTCTCTCTTCCCTCCCACCCCGGCCCTCACCACACAGGGCATTTGAGTGACAGTCAGGGTCAGAGTCATCACTTTCCCACGCTGTCTGGGACTAGAGATGCTTCTCCCGGGCTCTTCTCCTGGTGGGGGCAGGAGATGAGTGTGTATAACAGAGACTTGGAGGCTTTTATTTCTGATGAGAACCCATAATTTCCTAATGGTATTTAGTAGCAGTCAGACACCATCTCCTTGTGGCTTTATCCAGGACAGTGTCACTCTCCCCGGTCCCCCTGGGGTGTTTAGAATGGTCTGGGAATGATGGTGAAGGGTGGGAGGGGTGGGAGGGGTGGGAGGGCCCAAAGGAGACTGTTCTCAGTCCCGGAGTCTCAGGGTCTGTGGAGCTCTGAGCAGGCAAACACAACACCGTGTAGACAGAAGGGCCTCTTAAGAGGAGGCAGCCCTCACTCCCAAGGCAAACACTTAAAGCAGGAATGCCTTGGAAGAGTTAAAAAAAAAAAAAAAGGGAAGGCAAGGCCCAGGCTAGAGGGTGAGGCCAACCAGGAAGGGAGGAGGGAGAAGGTGGCTGACAGGAGTCAACCCTCCTGGGCTGGGTGCATGTTTGCATCTGTAAGTGGCGCCTCCTGGACTGTGCAGTGCACAGCCTGTGCAACCATACTCGGCAGCTCTGAGAAGCACCGACTTGGCTCAAAAACTTCCAGAAATAGATTTTGGAAATATAAGGTTACGTTTGGGGAGGTGGGGGGCAGAGAGAGAGAACACACACACGCAGACATACACACATACATGGATCTTTTGTTAAATAAGTAGGAAAGAAGCAGAGTAAAACTAAAATAAAATGAGCACCTCCAGGCTCTCTGTGCTGAGCTGCGTTATTAATGATTGATGCCTTGTCTGGGAGATGGTGAAATAAGAGGTTTTAAGAAGTCATTCTGCATGAGCAGGTCAAAGGTGAAGGGCCAGAAAAAGGCCAATTCGAGACCCAGGGTTCTGCCTGGCACCGGCAGTTCCTCTTCTCTCAACCAGAACCTGGAGACAGGTCTGTGCTTCCCCAGCCAGCCCCACTCCTTGCCTCCACATCAATATTTTCCATCAACTTCCTTCCATCCTTAAAAACAAGCTGTAGCCAAGTTCATGCAGACGTTAAGGAAATTAAACCCTGGGCTTGCCGGAAGATATGAGGGCAGTGGTTCTCGAACTTTCCTGTGCTCAGAGTGCCCTGGAGAGCCTGGGGACACACTGATGATGGGCCGCAACTTCTGAGTTTCAGCTTCAGTAGTTCTGTGGGTGGGGCCCAAGAATTTGCGTCCCTACTATAGTCCCAGGTCAGCTCCAGGGACCACACTCTGGGAGCTACTGGATGATAGACGCGTCAGTTTAACAGCATAGACTTGGGAGCCAGACTGCCCATGTGCGAGTCCTGGTCCCGCCCCTCACCCACCTCTGTGACCTGGAGCAAGATACTCAAACTCTTTGCATCTATTTCATCTGCTAAAAAAAAAAATGGTGTTTTGACAAGAGATTAAATTAGTTAATAATATACATAGATCCCAACCCACAGAAGGCAGTAAGCGAGCCAGTGTCTATCTGTGCCTCATCTGAAAAGGGAGACGGGGGACTTCCCTGGCGGTCCAGTGGCTAAGACGCTGCGCTTCCACTGCAGGGGGTTCGGGTTCAATCCCTGGTCGGGGAACTAAGATCCCGCATGCTGCATGGTGCAGCCAAAAAATAAAACAGCTAGATGTTTTCTGAAAACAAAACCAAACTGTTTTTTAAATAAAATAAAAAGGGAGAAGGAAGAGGAAGTGGTATGCTGGGGTGGGGAGGTGGGCAGGAGGGCGGACAGGAAGGGCCAGGGACCTGCAGCCTTGTCCGCATGGTGGCCTGGGCTGTCCCGGCCATCACCCACTTCCTGCTCACAAACTGCCCACTGACAGGTAAGGTGCTACCTTCCCATTGCTAGGGGAACAGGAAGAACGGAGGAGTGGCCTGCCTCGCGATATGTTATCTGCAAGGCACTGCACACCTGCCGTGTCACGTGGTCTCCTCCACCCCAGGCCTCCTCAGATACAGAAATCTGAGGCTCAGAAAGATCAGGTGACCCCCCAGCGTCAGGAGGCCAAGATACCCGCTGGCTCCAAAGCAGCGGCCCCATCCGGGGACCTTCCATCACGACTGGCCAACGCCTCAGCTAGATCTCCCTTCCCTTTCTCTCTTCTTTTGGAGCCAAGAGTCAGGGTCAGCGTTCAAGGGCTCTTCCTTGGAGAGAGGCCTGGCAGAAGGATGGCTGCGGGTGACCCTCCATGAGGGAAGGTGTTGGGACTCCCCAAGACAGTGCTTCAGCATCGCCTCAAAGAGGCGATGGGGACACGTGCAGGGTGGGCCCCTGTCCCCGAGCTCGCCCTGGCATGGCAGGGCCAAGTCCACAAAGTGGTCATGGGACAGGGCAGCAGGGCTGGCCTGAGGGCACTCACTCGGCCCTGGGCAGCCATGCAGAGTTTTGTCCTGGCATTAGGAGAGAGAGGGTGGGGCAGTAGCTGTGCAGCCAGGGAGGCCCGAGTGTCTCAGGCTCAGAGTTCCACTGCCCTGGACCACCCTCAGGCTATGGAAGCCTGCCCCATTCAGGGGTGTGTGGGGCTTCCCTGGTGGCGCAGTGGGTAAGAATCTGCCTGCCAATGCAGAGGCACGGGTTCGAGCCCTGGGCCGCGAAGATCCCACATGCCACAGAGCAGTTAAGCCCGTGCGCCACAACTACTGAAGCCCACACACCTAGAGCCTGTGCTCCACAACAAGGGAAGCCGCTGTAATGAGAAACCGGTGCACCGCAAGGAAGAGTAGCCCCTGCTCTGCACAACTAGAGAAAGCCCGCACGCATCAAAGACCCAATGCAGCCAAAAATAAAACCAATCAATCAATCTTAAAAAATTAAAAAAATAAAAAAAGGTGTGTGTCTGTGTGTGTGATGGGCAGGGAGGTGGAAGCAGAACCCGGAACCTTCCCTCCTTAGGTTTACCTACTCCATCAAGGACTCTCCCTGCCCCTCCTGCTTTCCCAGGCTTCAGTCCTCACCTCTGTCTCCTCTCTTCCTGTCTCACCATTGCTTGGACCCATGACCACCTGGCATTTTACCTCCCCTCCCATAAACTGTCCCAGGGGCAGCCCCGGTACACAGTGGGCTGGAGGGCAGGCAGGCCAGCACCCTCTCCTTGAAGGCTCACTCTTTCCCCATCTTTGGTTGGTGCACCCAGAGGGGGTAGACGACTAGAATATTGGGGAGATCCTGAGAAATTTCCCAAGTCCAAGGATACATCCTGCCCTTATGTTCTGACCAACTGCCTTTCTATTTAGAGAAAGGTGTCATTTTCTTTCTAATCTGATTTCAAACCAGATAACATCATTATTAGAGGGACATGAAATGCCCAGAGCCACGTAGGCTGTCATTGTGAATCTCTCTCTGCCCCAGTCAAGCCAAAGCATGATTCCAAGGAATGCTGTAAATTGCAACTAGGTGACAGCTAAATACAACACAAACATGTCACAAACCTCATAAGCTCAGTGAGAATGACAGAAACAGGCTGAAAAATTAATATGTCACATACACATCTCTGCCTTGTCTGTTTTGCTGGTTTAACCACACTTATCAGCAGTAGATAATCTTCAGCCACTAAATTGTCCTTTTGGGATTGTAAATGTCTTTGAAGTGAACATTTCCACACAGAACTCCCCTGATGTATCAGAAGAGTTTGAAGGAGCTTCACGATGTGATTTGAAAGGTGCTAAAAGGCACTCCCATCCCAGACCTTCTTCCTTGCCACAGTGCCTGAAATTCCCACAGTTAAAGAGAGATGACATTGAGTTCAGAAGGCATCTGCTGAAAGTCAACTCCATTACACGAAACAGACCTATGGGCTAACACAGCCCTCTCTCCAACTCTCCTTCACTTCTTCCTTCTTAAATATTATTGGGTGACTGTCATTACTCAAGGGCTTTTAACTGAGGTCCCAGGCCTGCCCTTCAGTGGTTTCCTGACATGGCCTGTCACTTCAGTGCACGTGTTATGTGCACATAGCCCTCTAGAGAGAGGTCTCTAACTCCCACTGTGTTTTCAAGGAGGTCCGTGACTCTCCAAAGGGTAAGAGTCATTAAATTTGTTGTATTTATTTGACATTTTAAAAGCTTAGCCTAGGACCCTAAAAAAGACAATGGCCAGGTGACCTGGAAAGAAGGGGCTTCCAGGAAAGGCAAACCAATTGGAGGACCACACAGTAGACCCTGGGGAAAGGGGTCAAGGTCACATCTGAACTTTGTGCTTATGCCTAAGGAAGGTCTCTTACATCTACATTTTTCCTCCTCACCCTCCCCAACCCCAAACACCTACATATACACTCTGCAGAATAACACTATATAATTTATTACATGCATACAGCATGACAGGTACTATGCTTAGACTACTTCTGTTATCTTATTTAATCCACACAACGCACTTCTGAGATCCGTGCTATTACTCCCCCATTTTACAGATGGTGAAACTGAGGCTTAGAGTGATTGAGTACCTTGATGAGGTCACTCAGATAATAAACAGCCAAACCGGGCTCAGGTAGCCATACTCCAGAATCCATGGTTTAAACCACCATGTCAGTGGTTCTCAAACATGAGCGGGTATCATGATCACCTGGAGGGCTTGGGAAGCACTCAGGTATCTAGATGCCACTCTAGAATTTTTGATTAAGTAGCTTGGGAGTGGGACCCAAGAACTGGCATTTCTAACAAATTCCCAGACTTTACTGATGCTGCTGGTCTGGGGAAGCTTGCCGCATGGTCAATCTCCCTCTCTCACAAAGGCTCCTAAAAATGTGTTCAAAGGATCATATATTTTTAAAGAATACTTACAAATTATGGGACTTCCCTCGTGGCGCAGTGGTTGGGAGTCCGTCTGCCAATGCAGGGGACACGGGTTCGAGCCCTGCTCCAGCAAGATCCCACATGCCGCGGAGAAACTAAGCCCGTGCACCACAACTATTGAGCCTGCGCTCTAGAGACCATGAGCCACAATTATTGAGCCCATGCGCCGCAACTACTGAAGCCCACATGCCTAGAGCCCATGCTCCACAAGAGAAGACACCATAATGAAGAGTAGCCCCTGCTCACTGCAACTAGAGAAAGCCCATGCACAGCAACGAAGACGCAATGCAGCCAATAAATAAATAAATTTTTTTAAAAAAAGAATATTTACAAATTTAAGAATACATTTCTGTGTTATTTTCTTAAAGTAGGTCCTTAAATTGTATAAGCTTTGGGCCTCCCAAAGCCTGGATGTGCCCCAGACCCTGGTGTCTTCCTTCGGTCACATTGTTCCCAATTTTATCTCAGACCTGCCTCGTGTTACAGTCCACACCCAGGAGCAATAGTTATCCCCAGCCCAGCAGGCTAGGATTTCACTGAGTTCTTCAGTCTGTCAGAGTTTATCTGCCAACACAATCTGTCTGCAGGTTTCAGATAAAGACGGGACAAAAGTAGCTTAATGTATTAAAGTGACTGCCTCAGCCATCAAGACACCCTGGTGGGAGTCGGAGTTGGGGTCTTAAGGATGTCACATGTGTCCCTGCAGGAAGGGAGGGGAGACAGGACCCTTCTGGTCTCTGGACTGGGGAGAGTATCGAGAGAAGCGTTTCTTTAGTATAGGATGGTGATGGAGGGAGCGGGGTTGCTTCAAATCTTCCCCTGGCAAGAGCTCAACACCACCCAGCAAGTCAGTGAGCATGGCGTTTGGGAAGCAGGAAAAAGAAGGGAGAAATGAAAGCCTGATTGGACCTTTCTGCAGAGATTCAGGCCTGGAAAATCCTGCAGGAGCTTGGCCACACTCCACCCTGTCCCTACCACTCAACACACTGTAGGCCAGCACTGGCCAACAGAAACACAACAGATATAGTTTTACATTTTCTAGTAGCCCCATTAAAAAAGCCAGGAACAGGCAAAAATCAATTTGAAATATATTTAATCCAACATATTCAAATTCTGATCACATCAACATAATCAATATAAAAATCATTGATGAGACTTTTTATGTTTTTGTTTTTTTACAATAAGTGTTGGAAATCTGTCTTTACACTCACAACACATCTCTGTTCAGACGCAACATTTTCAACAAAGTGAAATATGGTTCTAACAAAATAACGTTGTGTTTTGTGTTTAGTGGAAAAATATTTTATGTTGCTCCAGTTTTAAAATTCATATCCAAATAAATTAAAACTTCAGATCCTCAGCTGAACCAGCTGTATTTCAAGTGTTTAATAAACACGTGAGGCTAGTATTGCAACAAACTGACTTCCTGGACCTCCTGGAAGTTTATATAGAGTAGAGGAGAATTTCTATGCCCCTGAAATCATGGTAGTAATTCTAGTTGTTTGAACTCATCACAGAGAAGAAGGAGGGATTTTGGAATTTGGAGAAAAGCAAAAGGAGGAAATCCAAGATGGTTAGGATTCCTGTCACAGAATCTCCTATCTCTGAAATAACTCCTTTTAGCAGTAATTACCACATTAATATGTTTTGTGATGGCTTGTTTAGAATCTGACTCCTCTGCTAAGCTGTCAGCTCCACGAGGGCAGGAAGTGTATCTCTTACTATTATATCTAGTTATCACAGCTCTCAGTACAGTGGAAAGAATGAATCACACTAAATCCCTGAAGGACAGCTGGGGTGTGTGTGACTCTGCCCACGTATAAGCAAATCAGCCCTAACAGAGGTGACCATCGGAGCAAGACTGGCAGAGTCAGCATAAGGCTACCATTTAGCTACAAACAAACTACCGAACTGGGCTGAATGTCTCCATTTTGCAGGTGAAGCGACTTGAGGTATTAGTAGGTGGTGGTAAGTTAAGACCTGAATCCCCACAGAACCTGATGGGCTCCCATCACACATGGCCTGAAGCCACTCTCCTGCCCACTCAGATCCTGTTTTCTGGGTCTTCCTTTTATTTCCTACGGTTTCAGGGAAATCAAGCCAAGCAGTTGTCAGTGAGGAGTTATTTCAGTTTGTGATTTTTAAGGAAAATGACAGAAACTGAACCCTGACTTCCTTAAGCATAAAGGAGAACTCATTGCAAAAGTACCGCAGGGGACCCTGCAAGGGACCCTGGACAAGAATGGAACTAGGGCCAGGCACAGCCGGAACCAGGCCAGCCACACCGTCTCCTCTCCCTCCCCCTCTCCACTGCCTTCTCCCTGTCCCCCTCTGTCCTGTCCCCTCCTCCATCTCCTTCTCCCCCACCCCTTCCAGACTAGCTTCTTCTCCATCCTCAGCCAAGTGTCAGTAAACAGTCAGCCACCAGTAACCAAGCTTTAAAGCTTCCACTTCAACCACCAGAGGGAGGTTGGCACAAGTGTTGAATTCAAATTCCAGAATTCCACTCAGGGGCCTCTTTCGCCCTGCTCACCCAGGTGTCCTGCCCTGGATGAGTCATCACGGCCAGGTCTGCGAAGTCACAGCACATGCTCTAGTGTCAAAACGTGTTGAGACTTCTCCTGTGGCCTAGATTTGGCAAGTTCAACTCCAGTTTAAAAAAAAAAAAAAAAGAAAAGAAATGTATGGACCTAGAGACTGTCATACAGAGCAAACTAAGTTAGGAAGAGAAAAATATCATACGTTAATGCATATATGTGGAATTTAGAAAAATGGTACAGATGAACTGGTCTGCAAGGAAAAAACAGAGACACAGACATAGAGAACAAATATAGGGACACCAAGGGGGAAAGGAGGGGCGGGTGGGATGAATTGGGAGACTGGGATTGACATATATACACTATGTATAACATAGATAAATAATGAGAACCTACTGTATAGCACAGGGAACGCCACTTCACTGTACAGTAGAAACTAATACAACATCGTAAAACAACTATACCCCAATTAAAAAATAAAAAATCACAAGGAGGCGGTAGTACTCCCACTTTGTGAACAGAGTCACCTCCAGAGCATAGCCAAGAAATTGCCAAGCTGACCCACCATCACGCCAGATGGGCCCTCCTAACCCCTGTAAGATGACTGGAAGGAGAGGGACAGTTGTTCTGGGCTTTAGACCTTGTATGGAGTGAGATGATTCGGGGGTGGGGTGGGGTGGGATGGCTGCTTTCCTGCCCTCAAACCAAGGGAGAGGGGAGGCCCTGAGAGAACCAGGCAGGAGTGATGGGCCAACAAGGATGGCAGCTGGGCACTCAGGCCAGCTTCGTGGGTGTGTGAGCTGTGCAGTCTCACAGGCTGGCACTCAGGAGGCTCCCACACCTGGTTGAATGCTCTGCTGTCGCCATTTTGGAATTCTTAACAGTTCAGTTTTGCACTGGGGCCTGCAAATTAAGGGGCCCATCCTGAGGTCACTCCATTCTCTATGGGGACATTGCCCAGGCAGCGGACGTGCTAGTCTATCCATGTGCCTCCGTGGACAGGAGAGAGATGGCAGGGCCAAGAGAGGGTGCCACTGGGGCACCCAGCACGCCCCTCCACTTGAGGTGCTAAGGATATATGTATGGGTTTCTATTGGTCAAGGAGGCACAGTGATGGAGAGCTGACAGTAACCCATCTTGCTGATTTCCTAACAAAACTCATCCTCACGCAATGCCACCTTGGCAGCAAGAAACCTGGGGCCTCCTGATGGTGGAGGCTGAAGTGGACGAGGGAATGATGTTGGGCTGAGCAGTCCCCGCCACACCAGGGAACTGAGCCATGGGGAGGCTATCCCCTCTCCCTAATCATTCTCTAGCCTTGTTTTAGTCTCTGCACATTATAAGCTAAAATTATCTTACTTCTTTGTCTCCTTGTTTATTTTCCTTCTCTTCTACATAGACGTAAGTGAGGGCAGGAACGTTGTCTGTCTTAATCACAGCACAGCCCTCACATCTAGAACTATGCCTGGCACATTGTAGGCACTTAGTTTTAGGCACTCAGATAATTTGACTGATTGAATAAAATCTGAATACCCTATAAGAATGTATCCATAACTCTGATATTTGTAAGAAATCTTCTGCAACCTTCACAGTTCTCCCAAGCATATTATCTTTCCCATAAAACCAGTTTGTTTGTTTGTTTGTTTTAAAGACAAAGTCACATTGAGATGCTCACTAAGTGACTGACTCCAGCTCACTAGTTCTTGCAGAGAGTCTAAGGCTCAAATGTTAACTCCGCAAATGCCAGGTTCTCCACTCTTTCCACAGGCCAGGGATGGGTAGGGAAGGGTTACTATTCCATTAACCAAGGTCTTTGATTGTGATCACACTGATAATTTTCTTTCCATTAAGATGTTAAAGCCGTATGATTTTCCAAGTAATGGTTTCTCCTGGTGTAAAAAGTGCTGTAGGTAATGGGGAGAAAGGAAAAAGAGAGGAACTTGACATCTATGTAGATGGGGTGAGAGGCCAATCGGTGTTGCTGTCCTTGGTCCTGATGTTTTCGTAGGAACACACCACGGATTGGGGCAGAATTTCCAGGAATGCTACATATGGTTTTACTATTTTCATGTTAACCAGCTGAAAACTGAACAAAGAAAGGGGAGACCTTGTCCTGAGCCTGAAGTAGAGCTAACTGGGGGGAGGGAGCGGGGACAGGAAAGCACGGCCGTGAGCCATATGACAGAGACCCTCAGGTTCATGGTGCTTGACCCAGGAACTAGGAATTTCCATTTGTGGCTTGGAGCTCCCCTCTGCCTTCCCTGTGGTTCCCACAGCCCACACATGATACACAAACTATGTCCTGGCCTGTGAGTTTCCTGTGCTCTACTGTGGCTGAGTTCATTGCCCTTTGCCAGGCTCAGCTGTCCACCTTCCCTGCAGTAGCAGTGGGATTAGACAGGAAGAAGGGGCAAGAGATCCAGCCCAGAGGAGGTCAGTCAATAGGATCAGGGTGTGTTCTTGCAGAGCTTCCACCTTGTGCCACCAGGACGGTACCTAGTGGCCAATCACACCTCCTTTCTCAATGCGTTCAGTGCTCCCTACTCCTCTTCACCAAGCCATGTGTTCTCTCCAAAGCAGTCTCCTTCTAATGAATCTGTCTGACTTAGGTTACCACACTCCCTCAGTGACTTTATTTTTCAGGTTTTTAAGATCTGATACATTTAAGATGGGCCTGACTTCTTTAAGGACAGTATCTGCTCTTCCGCTTCCTCATAAACCCTTCCTATATTCAATAAAGTTCCAGAGGGGTCATGGGGAATTGGAGCAGTAGGGCGTGAAATATGCTGAGGAAGAAGAGGGTTTCAAAGGAAGATCAGGCAATCAAACACAGCACACGCACGCACACACACACACACAAACAGGAGACAAAGAAAGGCAAAAAGGGGGGATTTTTGGATTCAAGAATCAGAAACTCAGAGAACTTGAAGAGCAATTTTGGCATAGTTGCAAGAAAAAGCTAGATTAAAATGCATTAGGAAGTGAATGAAGGATGGTACCCAGTGCTCATAAGATGTGCTTTCAAGCACAGCTCACTGAGTATAAATTTATGTAACCATGTTTTGAGAGCTTTAAAAATAGTCATACCCTTTGTCTCAGGATTTCATTTCTAACCATGGCTATAGACAAAGATACAGGCATAAGAATGTAGCACAACAGTACAATACACCATGAGAAAATGAAAACCACCTAAATGTCCAAAACTAGATATCAAAGATAAAATATTAGTCACTACCACTATTATGCTTACAAAGGATATTTAATCACCTAGGATGACAATATCATGTTTAATGAAAGTTCGGTGTATAAAACATTTAGGATGAGTCAAATTTTGTAAAATAAAAAATTGGTCTCTACTGTCCTATTTACCTACCATTCATGCATCTAGTCTCACAGGTAAAAAGACTGAAAAGGAAACCTGCTAGAACATTAGTAATCAGTTATATCTACATTGTGAGTTTATTAGTGATTTTCATTTTTTTTTATAGTTTCTGTATTTTCCAGATTTCTGTACTAATTATGAGTCATGCTTACATTCAGGGATACAAAAGGTTGCTGTAAAAATAGAATGAGACCGTAGTAAGAAAATAGAAGGAAAGAATGAAGATTATCTTTTAAAAAGTTCAGAAGAGGCAAGAGGGTTTCGACTCAAGATGTCAACATAGGAAGCTCGTGAATTCACTTCCTTTGAAGAAATACATCTACAGCTACATATGGAACAATTTCCTCTGAAATAAATCTGGAAACTAGCTTAGTGGCTCTTACACATATGGCAAACGAGGAAAAACCCACAATAGGGTTTAGACAGGAGAGGCTGAGAAACAATCTCACTACAAACTCCACCCTCAATGCAGTGACCCAGGGCTAGGAGGGAATGCACAGCTTGTCCCTGAGGAGTGAAGGGTATGGACCCCACATCTGGTGCCCAAACTTTTAAGACTGCCACCTGAGAGATGGCCCCCCAAAACATCCAGCTTTGAAAGCCAGTGGGACTTACATCCATAAAGCACACAAAGCTATGGGGAACTAAGATACAGTTCTTAAAGAGCTCCTGTGAACTCACTGTGGCTAACCCCCCAGGACCCGGGGGCAGATGCAGCTGACTAAAATAAGCCAGTCTTTCTGTGAAAGAGGCCTATTTGCTTACCTTAAAAGCTTAAGCCTGAGGGGAAATCTAATTTAATACATATTTAAGGGACAACCACAACACTCTCCAGAGACTGGGGGGGCCAGTGGACACCACCTTTGCACTCCCCCTCTGCCTTGCTCCAGATCACCAGTATCTCCTGGAAAGGAGCCTGTGCACATCGGACACCCTAATTTTTGCTGCTGCTTCTTGGGGATACCACTCGATTGCCTGGCTCTGGTGGCGAACAGGACTTACGTTCTCAGGTCCCACTGGATTGTAACAAGCAGAGAAACAGTACTTAACTGGCTATCCCCTCACTCCCTGGGTACCGCAGAAACAGCAGATAGAAACACCCATCCCCAGTCTTTTCCTGAAAGAAGTACATTAGCATACTTTAAAAGCTGCCACCTACAGCTTCCAATCAGTGCCCAGCTTCCAATCAGCCTGTATCTAGGTGCCAACTGAGGTCCTCCCCTTTAGTACACTGATACATCTTGGCATACCCTCAATTACTGGAGCTATTAAGAACAAACAAGGCTGCTCAGACAATCAAAGGTTTGAGAGACAATAAAGAGCTAGGACAAGACTGAATGATAAGTTTTATCTCCTAAAGGAGTGCACTCCATCAAGACTGGGAGAGGTGGCTGTTTTATCTAATGCATAGAAACCAACACAGAAAAGTCAAGAAAAATGAACAGAGGAATGTGTTACAAATGAAACAAGATAAAACTTCAGAAAAAGACCTTAATGAAATGGGGATAAGTGATTTATCTGATAAAGAGTTAAAATCATGGTCATAAAGATGCTCTCTAAGGTCAAGAGAACAATCCATGAACAAAGCAAGAATTTCATCAAGAGACAAAGAATATTAAAAAGTACCATGTAAAAGCACAGAGCTGAAGAATATGATAACAACTGAAACATTTTAAAGAAGGGGTTAACAATAGACTATGTGAAGTGGAAGAAAGGATCGATGAGCTCAAAGACAGAGCAGTGGAATTCACCCAATGAGAGCAACAAAAAGAAGAAGGAAAAAGAGTGAAGATATCTTAAGGAACTTATGAGACAATATCACGTGGACCAATATTCACTTTATAAGGGTCTCAGAAAAGGAAGAGAGAAAGGGGTGGAAAGCCTATTTGAAGAAATAATGGCTGAAAAATTTCCTTAACCTAGGGAAGGAAACATATATCCAGATCAAGGAAGCCCAGAGAGTTCCAAAAAAAAAGATAAATCCAGTAGATCCACACTAATACACATTATAAATAAGCGCTCAAATTCAAAAACAAGTAAGAATCTTGTCTTTACAAGATTCATGCAAGGGAATCCCATAAGATGATTTGCAGATTTTTCATCAGAAACTGCAGACCAGAGGGAAGTAGCATGATATATTCAAACTGCTGGAAGAAAAGAATTGCAAACTAACAATATTTACCCAGCAAAGTTGTCCTTCAGAATTGAAGGAGAGGTAAAGAGTTTTCCAAACAAGTAAAAGCTGAAGGAGTTCACCATTAGACAGCCTTACAAAAAATGTTAAAGAAACGTTCTAAGGCTAAAATGAAAGGGTGTTAATTAGTAACAGGAAAACATGTGAAAGTATAATTCTCACCAGTAAAGGTAAATATATTGTCAAATTAATAATAATCTAATGTAATGATGGTGAATAAAATCACTTATAAATCTGGTATAAAGGTTAAAAGACAAAAATAGCAAAAACAAAAAAAGAAAAAAACCCTACAGAAGAATTTCACAGATATACAAGATAAAAGATGTAAATTGTGACATCAAAAATATAAATGTGGGAATAAAAATGCAGAGCTTTAGAATGCATTTGGACTTAAGTTGTTATTAGCTTAAACAGACTGTTATAACTCTAAGATGTTTTATGTAACCTTTATAGTAACCAAAAAGCACAAACCTGTAGTAGACACACACAAAATAAAGAGAGGAATCTAAGTATTCCACTACAGAAAATCATCAAATCACAAAGGAAGAGAAAAAAAGAAAAAAGGAATTACAAAACAGTCAGCAAACAATGAATAAAATGGCAATAGTAAGTCTATGCCTATCAATAATTACTTTAAACATAAAAGGACTAAATTCTACAATCAAAAGACATCAAGCAGCTGAATGGATAAGAAAATAAGATGTAACCATATGCCACCTACAGGAATTTCATTTCAACTTTAAGGACATACAGACATGGAAAGTGAACAGATCAAAAAAGATATTCCAAGCAAATGGAAACCAAAAGAAAGCTGGGGTAGTTATATTTATGTGAGACAACAGACTTCAAGACAAAGGTGGTAAGAGATAAAGGTCATTATATGGTGATGAAGGGATCCATCCAACAAGAGGATATAACATTTGTAAATATTTATGTACCCAACATAGGAGCACCTAGATACATAAAATAAATATTAACAATCCTAAAGGAATAAAGAGACAGCAATATAATAGTAGGAAGGTTCAGTACCCTACTTTCATCACTGGATAGATCCTTTACACAGGATATCAATAAGGCAACTTTGGGCTTAAACTTTGGGCTTAAATCATGTTAGACCAGATTATGTTAGACCACATAGGACCTAGCAAATGTATACAGAATATTCCATCCCATAGCAGAAGACACATTGTTCTCAAGCTCATATGGAACATTCACCAGAACAGGTGACATGTTAGGCCACAAAACAACTATTTACATATTTTTTAAAATTTCTATTGAAATCTAATTTACAATGTGTTAGTTTCAGGTGTACAGCAAAGTGATTCAATCATATATATGTATTTTATATATATTCTTTTTCAGATTCTTTTCCAGTATAGGTTATTATAAGATATTGAGTATGGTTCCCTGTGCTATACAGTATAGGCTTGTTGGTTTTCTAAGTTTATAAATTTAAGATTTAAATCATATCAAGCATTTTTCCTGATCACAATGGTATAACTAGAAATCAGTTACAAAAATAAAACTGGAAAACTCACAAATATGAGGAGATCAAACAACATTCTATTCAAAAACCAATGGGCCAAAGAAGAAATATCTTGAGACAAATAAAAATGGAGATACAACATATCAAAACTGGTGGGATGCAGCAAAAGCAGTTCTAAGAGTTCAAAGCAATAAATGCCTACATTAAGAGACAAGAAAGATCTCACATAAAAAAGCCTAACTTACATTTTAAGGAATTAGCAAATGAAAAACTGAACCCCAAAGTTAGTAGAAAGAAGGAAATAACAAGGATCAGAGCAGAAATAAATGAAATACAAACTAAAAGGCCAATAGAAAACATCAATGAAACTAAGGGCTGGTTTATTGAAATGATAAAAAATTGACAAAACTTTAGCCCAATTCACCAAAAAAAAAAAAAAAAACCACAAATAAAAATCATAAATGAAAGAGGTGATATTACAACTGATACCACAGAAATACAAAGGATCATAGAAAATACTACAAACAACTATATACCAACAAACTAAAGAAACTAGAAGAAATAGATAATTTCTCCTAGAAACATATAACCTACCAAGACTGAATCATAGAGAAATAGAAAAATCTAAACAGACTGATTACTACTAAGGAGAATGAATCATTAACTAAGAACCTCCCCCAAAACAAAAGTCCAGGATCAGATGGCTTCACTGGTGAATTCTAGCAAACATTAAGAAGAATCAATACCAATCCTTTCCAAACTCTTCCAAAAAAATAAGAGAAGGGAACATTTCCAAACTTATTTTGTCAGGCCAGTTTTACCATGAATCCAAAACAAGACTACAAGAAAATTATAGTCCAATATCCCTGATAAATGTAGCTAGAATCTTCAAAATACTAGCAAACCGAATTCAATACATAGAAGGATCATACATCATGATAGAGTGGAACTTATTTCATGGTGCAGTGATGGCTCAACATCTGTAATTCAATCAGCATGATATACATTAACAAAATGAAGGATAAAAATCATATGATCATCTCAATAGATGCAGAAAAAGCATTAGACTAAATTCAACATCCATTCATGATTAAAAACTCTCAACAAACTGGGTATATAGTACTTTAACATAATAAAATCTATCTATGATAAGCCAACAGCTAACACCATATTCAATGGTGAAAAACTAGAAGGTTTTCCTCTAAGATGAGGAACAAAAAAAGGGGGCCCACTCATGCTGCTTTTAGTCAACATAGTCCTGAAAGTCCTAGGCACAACAATTAGGTAAGAAAAAGAAATAAAAGCATCCAAATCAGAACAGAAGAAGTAAAACTGTCTCCATCTGCAGATGACATAATATTATATACAGAAAACCCGAAAGACTTCCCTCAGAAATTGTTAGCACTAAAGTTAGCACTAAATTCAATAAAGTTGCAGGATACAAAATCAATATACAAAAATTAGTTGTGTTTCTAGACACTAATAACAATCCCATTTGCAACTGCATCAAGAAGAATAAGATACCTAGGAATAAGTTTAACCAAGGAGGTGAAAGACTTGTACATTGAAAACTGTAAGACATTAATGAAAGAAATTGAAGATACAAATTAATGGGTAGAATATTGTGAAAATGTCCACATTATGAAGCAATCTACAGATTCAATGCAATCTGTATCATAATTCCAATGGCACTTTTTTTAAAACAGAAATAGAACAAACAATCCTAATCATATATGGAACCACAAATGACTCAGAAGAGCCAAAGCAATCTTAAGAACAACAAAGCTGGAGGCATCACACTCCCTGCTTTCAAGCTATAGTACAAAGCTATAGTAATCAAAACAGTATGGCATTAGCATAAAAACAGACACACAGATCAAAGGAACAGAAAAGAGAACTCAGGAATAAGCCTATGTATATACAGTCAATTAATTTATGACAAAGGAGCCAAGACAATACAATAGGGAAAGGACAGTTTCTTCAATAGATGGTGTGGGAAAAACTGGACAACCATATACAAAAAAATGAAACTAGACTCTATTTCACACCATAAATAAAAATCAACTCAAAATGGATTAAAGACTTGAATGCAATAAAATCTGAATCCATAAAACTCCTAGAGGAAAACAGACAGTAAGCTTCTTGACATTGGTTAGTGACAATTTTTTGGATGTGACACCAAAAGCAAAGGCAAAAAAAAAAAAAAAAGGCAGAAAATAAGTGGGACTATATCAAATTTAAAAGCTTCTGCACAGCTAAGAAAACCGTCAACATCATGAAAAGCAAGTCTACCAAATGGGAAAAATATTTGCAATTCATATCTGATAAGGGGTTAACATCCAAAAAATATACAGAACTCACACAACTCAATAGCAAAATAAATAAAAAAAAAAAAACCCACAAAACAAAAAAAAATCCCATTAAAAAATGGGCAGAGGATCTGAACATTTTTTCAAAGACAACACACAGATGGCCACCATGTACATGAAAAGATGTTCAACATAATTAGCCATCAAGCAAATGCAAATCAAATCCACAATGAGATATCACTGTGGATTAGAAAGGCTATTATCAAAAAGACAAGAAACAATAAATGTTTGTTAGGATGTATAGAAAAGAGAACCCCTGTGCCCTGTTGGCTGGAATGTAAATTGGTGCAGCCACTACTGAAAATAGTGTGGAGGTTCCTAAAAACTTAAGCATACAACTACCGCATGATCTAGTAAGTCCACTTCTGGGTATTTATCTGAAGGAAATGAAATCACTGTCATAAGATATCTTCACCCCTATGTTCACTGTAGCATTATTTATAGTAGCCAAGACATGGAAAAAACCTGTGTCCACTGACAGTGAATGGATAAAGAAAATGTGGCATATTTATACAATAGTTATTCAGCATAAAAATGAAGGACTCCTGCCATTTATAGCAATGTGGATTGATACTAAGGGCATTAAGCTAAGTGAAATAAGTCAAACAGAAAAATACAAATACTGTATGCTATCACTAATACGTGGAATCTTAAAAAAACAAACCTGAACTGAGACACAGAGAACAGATTGGTGGTTGGCAAACACAGGGGTGTGGAGAGGGTGGTTGAAATGGGTAAAGGTGGTCAAAAGGTTCAAACTTCCAGTTATGAGTGTATCCTAGTGGTATAACATACAGCATGGTGACCATGTTTTGTTTCATTTTTTTATATTGGGGTATAGTTGTTTTTAAATGTTGTGTTAGTTTCAACTGTACAGTGGCGCCCCCTGTGCTATAGAGTAGGTTCCCATCAGTTATCTATTTTATACACATTAGTTTATATATGTCAATCCCAAGCTCCCAATTCATCCCACCACTACCCCTCCCCACTGCCCCCCGCCCCGGTGTCCATACATTTGTTCTCTATGTCTGTGTCTCTATTTCTGCCTTGCAAACCGGTTCCTCTGTACCATTTTTCTAGATTCCACATATATGCATTAATATATGATATTTTTCTCTTTCTGACTTACTTCAATCTGTATGACAGTCTCTAGATCCACCCACGGATGACCATGTTTTTTTTAATTTTAAAAAAAAGTTGAAAGGATGGGGAAAAGAAAGAAAACCAACTCAAGGGGTAGCAATGTTTGGGAAGGCTTGATCTGGGGTGATTTTTAAAGATGGTACAATACACCATCACTTTAGACCCAGAAGAATGCAATAGTGAGGGTGAACCTGAAGACTCAAAGGGGAGAGTGATTGATAAGGATGACCAGGGCCACAGGGGCAGGTCCGCAGCACGGGGAGAGGTGGTCTTAGAGGGAAGAGGGCCCTTTCTTTCCTGAGGTGATTCAAGGTAGAGAGGAGAGGGGGGGGAAGAGCCCGGAGGGGCCTCAAAAATGACCTTGTTCTGCTCTGATGCAGAGCAGCGTGCCCAGGGGTGGGGGTGGGCTTGGGCTTTAGGAGGGAGGGAGGCGCCGTGCTTTGTCTGCTTTTCCACACCTGGGACCAGAATCCTTCCCATCTTCATATTAAAACAGGTTCCAGGCACCCACAGCTCTGTGCTCCCACTTTTCTCCCTTCCACAGACTCTTGCACAATCGGGATACATGGACAAAGTCTGTTCTGGTTGTGGGTATATTGCGCGGGGCAGGTGGCTCCTGGGGGGAGTCTGGGAGAATACAGGAACACAGAGTCTTCTCCTGGGAGCCACTGCAAACTCAGCGGGTCTAAAGCTGATGTCTAGATGGCGCTGAAGACCAGAGCTTACCCCCCAAGGATCCTCTTGCCTCTTCCTTGTGGTCTCCTGTGCCCACCTCAGAAATATCCTCACTCCCATTGTTGGCCTCAGGTCCTAATCACCTCTCAGAAGGATGACAAAAGTGCCTACCAGCTGGTCTCCCCGCCTCCAGCCTGTTCCCACTGCCCCCGACCCCACGCAGCGCCTTGCACTTCTTGGCTTGGGGGCCTTTGGCTATGCTGTTCCCTCTTAGTGAAGTGCCCTTCCTGCCGTCTCTTGGCCAATGCTGGTCACCTTCCAGACTCAGCTCTGACCCTCCCACTCAGGTTGAGCCCCTCCCTGGCACCGAGCCTACTGTACTGTACAGTCTGGAAGGGTGTGTGAGGGCAGGAACACAGTTCCATTTAAGCCACAGTCATGTTATTCCAGCAACTAACCTGGTATTTGGCCCTTAGTGAGTGCCTGGTAAGTGATGAAGGAAGAGCTGAAGAAAAGAGTGATGCTCACAGCTTATTCTACTCAAGTTAGGTGACTAGGGAAAGAACAACTGTTTTATGTCTACTCCAGGAATCATACCAAATATAGTTATCCTAAATGCTTTGAATATGCTATTTCAATAACTCTCAAATCAACACAGAGGTAGAGGTTATTATTACTCTTTTGCAGATGAGGAAACGGGCTTAGAGAGGGAAAGCATTTACTCAAAGTCACCCTGTTAGCACCCACCACTGTCTAACTCCAAAGTCCCTATAATCAAGGTCTACATATCATTATATTCTATCTCCTTCCCTAGCTAAACTCCCTAGCGATTGCAAAGCTTAGGGAACTAGGCAGTTACTCCTTTGTATAGAAGTTCAGGGCTTCTAATATATAACTTCGTCATCCATTATCTTTAAATGTCTATTTCTTATCTTTACATCAGTCTGAGAGGTCCCTGCAGACCAGAACTATGCCTCTTTCATTTTTGTACAACCTTCAGTTCTCGGCAAGTTACAACCTGTATTTTGTAAATACTTACTTGACTTGATAATCAAATTATTTGTTGATTTATTAAGTGAAGTTATGATGGTAAATTTTTTGGAGTCAGGGCAGCAAGTATTTTTGAGCAAACAGACCATTCCTGCACCCAACAAATTATACTAGATTGGTCATTTTCTAAGCACAGGGCCAGCTCTGGGGCTGTAGATAGAACAAATTTAAATTCATGATGAATTCATTTTAAAATTCCAGGGCAAGAAGTCTTTCAAGAGCACTAATGGCATCCCCATTGAAAACGGAATTAATTCTGTATGGTTTAAATGTTATTATGGTGAAGTGCAAACGAACACAGTTGTGATGAGGTGCTGCTTCGGAAAAAAGAATCCCTTAAGTGAGTCAATCACCATAGCTTAGCTGTTCATTAATACTACTTGACATCTTCTATCTCACGTCTCTTTTTCTCAGCTCATTTATTCCTTACGTATTTATGAAGCACCTGTTCAAAGAATGCAGGGGGCTGGGTGCTCGGGAAGTGGCACGGACATGGAAGGGGTGGTCCCTGCTCTGTAGGTCTTAGCTGCTCCAAGAGGGGTCTGAGATCCAGCATGTGGAGAGTTCAGCTAAACTGTTCTGTGATATTGCAGCCTCAGCATTCATCTTGTGTGACCAAGTGGCCTGCAGGGGCTTTAAATTGATGTTAGCCCCTCATGCAAGTACATGCCCTGGATTACAGCCCACAGAATCACAAGGAAAGTTTCCTGTAACTTCTGCCATGACCCTGTGATAAACAGTGTCTGTCTCCCACAGCCTTCCCCTTGTGTGCCCCTTAGATAAGACCCCGAAGAAGCTTACTGAAACCCTGCTCTTCGCTTTGAATTCACCAATCGGGCTTTAGCCACAGAACCCCAAAGAACTCCGCCCACCAACTCTAAAAAGTCCAATGGCCCAGATCCTGCCACTCTGCTTCCCTGCCCGGCCCCGAAAGCCACGCCAGGTACCTCCTCCAGGACCTGTGGGTAGTAAACGTCTCTATTTCAACTTCCCTTGTGGTCTTTTGTTGAACCTCACTATCCGACACCCTGGGGCTCTACTTAACAAACATTAATCTACCAAAGACACAACATGGCAGCAGCAGCATCGCCTGGGAGCTTGTTAGAAAGGCAAAATCTTAGACCCCATCCCAGACCTACTGAATCAGAGTCTCCAGTTTAACAAGATCCCCAGGTGATTGGAATGGCCATTAAACTTTGAACAAGCCCCATAAAAATCACCAGCATCCCACTGGCCACATAGGACAGTCAGATGAGAGGATTTCTTAAAGACGTAAAGCCTTTTTAATCAGGTCTACCCTATATATATGTATCAAACCATTTTGTTGTACACTTTAAACTTACACAATGTTGCATGTCAATTATATCTCCGTAAAGCTGGAGGTGGGGGAGGGGAAAGCCTACCCTGACCACCTTACTTACTCCTACAACCTGAATGCCCCACCTCACCAGCCTCATAACCTCCTTACCCGGCTCTATTTTTTCACATGATATTTATCACCTTCTAACACATAATGCAAACTTATTTTGTATATAGTTCACTGCCTCCTCCGACTAGAATTGAAGTCCACAAGGGCAGGGGTGCTTCTGATGGTCCTCTAGCCCCCAGCTCAGCCTGAGGCTCAGTTGAAAACAAACGTCTAATCATCAGATGAAGAACAGCTGGCTGCTTCCAGGCCTCAGAGACCCTTCCTAGTGCAGGCCTGCTTGCCTGTCTCCTGGTTCTGAGTCAGTAAAGAGCAGCCTGGAGTCCTCGTGCCTTGTGGGCAGCATGGCTGTGTCATTTAAACGGGGACACTTTTGAGATGGGGGGGAGGAGGCCCTATTAATAATTCTGCAGATACAACACGAGGCCCACTCTGTTACAGCTACAATCCAGTTCCAGGGAAGGGATCATGTCATATTTTTGTCTTAGTCTGAACTCACTGAGTTGCAAGAAACAGAATCCAATTCAAACTAGGTCAGGTTAAGAAGTGCCTTATTGGAAGGTTATAGGAACATCTTGTGGAACTAAGCACAGGAGCTGCAGGCAGGCCTGAGTGCAACGGAGAAGGGGGAAGGCACCGCCTCGCCACCCCCCAGAGCCCATGTCCCCTCATCAGTGTGCCTCTGTCTTTCTCGGCATCAGCTCTCTCTCCGTGCCTGCACTCCGACTCCTAACCAATTCTTGTATTCCGTGGCTTTCCAATGCGAACACCGCTGGCAGCTTGGGTGGGACAATTTTATTTAAATATCTTTATTTGGAATATTTTCTTTGTGATTGTTTGCTTTATTGTGGTGAGAACATGAGATCTACCCTCTGAACAATTTAAGTGTATGTTACCATGTGGTTTACTATAGGCACAGCAGGGTACAGTAGATCCAGAACTTGTGTTACGTAGCTGCAACTCATACCTATTAAACAGAAACTCCCCATTTACTCCTCTCAGGGATTCATGTGCTTAAATCTACTTTAGATCTTTTTTCGGGGGGGGGGGGGGGAGGGCATGCCATGTGGCATGTGAGATCTTAGCTCCCCGACCAGGGATTGAACTCGTGCCCCCTGAAGTGGGGGCACAGAGTCTTAACCACTGGACCACCAGGGACGTCCCTACTTTAGATCTTCTTGACTTGCCAATTTTCCACCAGGGGCTGAATTATTTGCTCACAACCTCATAGCCCTTCACAGAATAGATGCTTCTTAATGTACGGCTGGGTAATAATATGGTTCAAGTGTGGAGTTACCTACAGAGAACTGGCTTTGGCCTCTGACCATCCTGGGTTCAAATCAGTTTCTCTGCCTGTTAGTTGTTTGCGTTTGGGCCGGTCAACTAGTCTGAGTTTCAGCTTCATCTATTACAAAACGGGGAATATTATTTACCTGGCAGGGCTATCGTGAGGACTGAATGTTACAACATTTGTAGAGTACCCAAAAGTTTCCAGCAAATAGTAGGTGGTCAGTGAAAGGTCATTTCTTCCCCTTTCCCTTTCTCTATCTGGAAGTCTGCTCTAGCTCAGGTGTGAAGAGAGAAGCAGAAGAACATTCCCTAGGATATTCCTGGTTTACAGCAGTTTGGGAGAGCTAACTAATCAGTGGGACTAAGGGAGAGAGAAGGGGATGCTATGATGTTTTTGGCATGTGTCTAGTGTTTTCTAAAACTTGGGTCAATTAATATTCCTCTATCGTGGAATGCTTTTTCTTGCCTGTCCCTATACGCAGTCCATGTCCTCCACCAAGCCTTTCCGTATAGGACTTTTGGGGGTGGGACAGTTCTTCACTGTGCTGTGCAGAGCTGCTGGATACTTAGTGTCTCCTGCCCCTGCCCAGTAAATGTCGGTAGCATCTTCTTACCTATTCGTTGTTACAACCTAAAATACCTCCATGCATTTCCAAACGCGCCCAACTACGAGATAATATAGGTGTAGCATCCACTTCCAACAGAGCGTTAGTGTCTTAGTTCAGATTCCCAGGAGAGAAACTGATCAATTACTCTGCAGCTACTGAATTGGACCCTGGTCCATCCAGCCATGACTGGAAGAATGAATGGTCAGTCACAATCACAGGACACACACAAGGCCGCCAAGACCTGCCCCATTCACCGAAGCTGAGTGCAGGGGTAATTCCCAGAGAGGGGAATGTAACCAATCAGCCTGTAAGATTGGCTAAGGATGGGGCCAATGGAAGGCATTCTCAGGGATAATTACATTACTCAGGAGGCCCCAATTACAGGGCTCAGTACCTCGCCATGCTTTTGGAAACAATGCCTACAGGTCATCTATTTTCCCTTCCCTACTCCTTTGAATGCAAACATCACCTCCACTTTTATTTTTTCCACTTCCACCTTCTCTCATCTTGTAGTTGTCTATGTTTCCTCCAGCCTTTATGTCCATAAAAATATGATCTCAGTGGTTCTGGCTCCTCTTGTATACCAGGTAACATTAATTTACTGAAACTTGAATGAGCTATTTCATCATCATAAGAATGCAGGAAAAATGCCCTAATTTATCCCCAATTAATACACTTTTGGTGTACGTGTTTGCCTTGCACAGCTGTTCACTATTTGAAGAGGCCATGACAATGCTCTGAAGATAATCAAAGAAGTTACTTAAGAATAGCATGCTGCCTTTAAAAAAAAAAAATGCCCATGCTGAACTCAGAAAGGTAATGAGCTCGGAGAGGAACCCAACTGAGACCTCCGCGGCCAACCCACCCAGCTGGGATATTTGCATTTTATACGAACCTTTTTACGATGCTATAAATTTCACATTTTTACAGTTACGGGTCTTAATCATCATGAAAACCATTTCTGCACGTATCTTTGGTAAACGGAATTCAAATTTCCGCATGATCTGGAAATGCTAAATTGTGAGCAGTGTCTCCAGGGCCTCGTGGCCTGTTGTGACCTCTGATGATGTCACCATCGTTTATGCATCTAAAAATCACAACTCAGGCTCATGCACCTAACGTAAGTCTCCCAGGCATTTTTCACTCCGTTTTTGCTTTTTGATAATTAAGATAGAGGACCAGGAATTTGAAAAGCAGTGAGTGTATTGGTTGAGGCATCTAAATTCCTTTCTCACACCAAGTTTTTTTTTAATAAGCAACACAAAACAGTACAAAGTCACAGAGATACAATGTGTAAACCCAGCATATATTACAAACACCACTGTACCTATTGTTACACTCTATAAAGCATTCATTGGTAACATGCAGTCACAAGGTCTGACCCGTAATTTTTAGTTGTTTCACTCAGTATTTGGCTCTTACACCTGCTTTTCCATTTAGAATCTTTCTTAGAGACTGTTTAACCTCATGCATTTGAAGTTTTGAACCTGTTCTTTCTATATTTGCTTATTTTTTTGTCACAAAGCTTTTTGGAACAGACACAAATTTCTTGGATCTAAGCAAGCATTTGATTTAAAAGTTATCCTTGAGCCATTATAGTAGTGACTTCTGAGCATTGTATGCTACTCTATGGGAATTCTTCTGAGTGTTTCACTCACTAGTATTGTATCAGTTCTGTATGTCTGCAGTAAAGAACATGAAGTAGAGGATGTAGTCACAAGACAGTAAATTTAACAAGATGTTTTTTGATTTAACCATAACATCAAAGTTTGTGCTGCCTTGAAAACCTCCCTCACATGAAATGAGGGCATTGATTCCATCATTGTTACCTGCCAGAGTTGATCAACAAATCTGTGGTAAATGCCGACCAGACTGGCTCCGCGTTCGCGCCTCCATCCAAGCTGCCATCTTGAGCCTGGGGCTTTGGGAAGCAGGGAGGGTATTGGTTGAGGCTTATAAATCCCTTTCTCACTCCAGGTGTGTGTGGTTGATGGCGCAACGGGGGCGATAGAAAAAGCACTAAGTTTCCATGGGAACAAATGGAAACGGAAGAACTTGGACACACCTGTAAAGGATCTGACGCGTCCTGCCTGGGTATCTGACAAAGCCCTCTTGCCCTCACAATACTGGGCCATAAGAGATGCTGGGTCTGTCTTTTGAATTAATGTAAGAACTTCCTAACTGATCTTGCCTGTTCCAGCATCACAAGGCGGCCCCCAGTTTATCGTTCTCAAGTGTAAATGTGATTCTATCACGTTCTCTTTGAAACTCTTCAAAGTTTTCCTATGGCTTGCAGTGAAAACATACAAATGAGTTGGCAAGACCTCGAAAGCGAGCATCCTTTGGCCCCAGCCATCCCTCTGGCCTTGCCTCAAAGCACTTCCTATTAGTCTAGTCCATTCCAGCCCTGCAGAGCTGCATGGAGCCCCTGCAATGAGCCATCTTCCTTTCACGTGTACATATCTATCTAAAGGGACTCTCCCACCCCACTCTGCTTTTACTTGCCCTGGTAACCCCCTAGCCAACTCCTATTTATCCTTCAAGACACAGTTCAAGGATTATCTCTAAGAGGTTTTCTCCCTGAGCACCACCCCCCTTCCAACAACAGAATTAGTAGTTCCCTCCTTGCTGACACAGCTCTGTTCATGCATCATATAGTGCTGTAACTATTTTTTCTCCAATGGGCCAGCGGTTGTCTCCTTGATTACATAACAAAGTCACCGCAGAAGTTTTTTCTTTTCAAAATACCTATGAAAAAGGTATTTTAGGGTGCAGCTTCGAAGATTCCTGGGGTGGGGCTCAGGAATTTTTTAAGTGCTCCAGGTGATTCTTTTTTTCTTAAACACTTTTAAATTAATTTTTTTATTTTTGGCTGCATTGGGTCTTTGTTGTTAAGCACGGGCTTTCTCCAGCTGCAGAGAGTGAGGGCTGCTCTTCATTGCGGTGAGCAGGCTGCTCATTGCAGTGGCTTCTCTTGTTGTGGAGCACAGCCTTCAGTAGTTGTGGCACGTCGGCTCAGTAGTTGTGGCTCTCAGGCTCTAGAGCACAGGCTCAGTAGTTGTGGCGCACGGGCTTAGTAGCTCCTCGGCATGTGGGATCTTCCCAGACCAGGGATCGAACCCGTGTCCCCTGTATTGGCAGACAGATTCTTAACCACTGTGCCAATTAAACACTTTTTAAAAATATATTTATTTATTTGACTGCGTTGGGTCTTAGTTGCAGCACACAGGATCTTTTGTTGTGGCATGCAGGCTCCTCTCTAGTTGTGGTGCATGGGCTCTAGAGCATGCAAGGGCTTAGTTGCCCTGGGGCATGTGGGATCTTAGTTCCCCAACCAGGGATCGAACCCATGTCCCCTGCATTGGAAGGTGGATTCTTAACCACTGCACCACCAGGGAAGTCCCAAGTGCTCCAGGTGATTCTGATGTGCACAGTGAGACTCATTGTTGAAACTGATGGGAATTATCATACTGAACTGTGAGCTCTGGGCAGGCCGGGACTGGACTTTGCTCATTTTTCACTGCTCCTTCCCCTGCTCCCCAGCCCCCACCCCGCCAGCCTATAGCTTATAGCAGAAGGGCACTTAGGAGACTCTCAGTTGATACTGAAGAGGGGTGGGGAGGGAGAAGGAGAAGGAGGGAAAGAGGGAGGAAGAGAGGAAGGAAGGAAAAGAAAAGGAAGAAGGAAGGAAGGGAGAAAGAAAGGAAGGGAGAGAGGGAAAATAGAAGGAAAGTGGGGAGAGAGAAAGGAAAGAAAAAGAAAAGGACAGGAGAGAAAGAAATAGGGAAGGGAGAGGGGAAGGAGGGAGAGAGGGGAAGGAGGGAGAGAGGGAAAGCGAGAAAAGAAAAGGCAAGGGAGTTCTAGGCTTGTTGGAAGCATCTTACCCTCTGGGGGAAAAAACTGCAAATTAATACAGATTGTTTTTATGAAAAGAAACCTGGTTTAACCATAAGGACCAGATCTATCTTTCGAGACGATATAAGCCAGAAGATATACACTCAGAAAGGTGAACTGTGCGCACAGCCAAACCATGGGAGTTATTATAAGCACCTTATAAGCACCAATCTGAACCATCCATAGAAAACACACCAATCAGCCTCTTGAATTTTGCCTGCTGTACATCACTCCTCGGGTAGCCTGACATCTGGCTTAAAAAAATCTTTCAGGGCTGTGAGTCACAAATTATTCTCAAGACCAGCCAAGTGTTTCCATTCTCAAACCAGTTTTTTGACAATCCGGTGGTCCTCATACCATTCTGCAGAAGGCAGGATCAGCCTCCTGGTTCCACTGGTCAGCCCCAGCCCCACCCCCACCCAGAGCCAGGGTCAGGCTGCTTTGCTCCAGCGGCGGCTGAGATCCGCACTCAGCAGGCATCTCGTGCAAGAGGACTGGACAGACGAGAGAAGACTCCAGGGTGGGACTGGAAACAAACCTTCCCCGACTCCCGAGGGGTTTTCCAGCAGCAGAATTAGTGCGTTATTTTTGTCCGCACCGCATACCAGGACTGGAGCTAAGCATCATGCAAAATCAGCCCCCCGAGGGCTGCCAGGCAGGTACAAAACAAACCTCAGGACTTTAGCAACCGAACGGTCAGCGCTGACGAACTGCTCATGACTACGGGTTTTTTGTCTTTAAATATATGCCCTGGTGAGGGAAGGAGAACGCATGGTGCAGGGGGCAGCATTTCAAGCACACATGTGATCTGGGGAAGAGTTAGGATTACAGCAACCACTGCACGACTCCCCTTTGGGGCTCTGCCAGAGTTCCCATAAAACCCTCCTTTTTCTGGCATCGACACCATGAGCTCTTATGTAATCAATTTAAGAGGCTTTTATGAGATGCCAGAGCTCGTTACTTAAAGCATTCCCATTTATTTTGCCTCACTTTATGTTTTTATTACATAGAATTTGAATTAAATCCATTTGGCAACGTTTTACAGTGGAGGGAGGCGGAGGTCTGCAGGGAAGAAAAAAGGAATTTGTCATGAGGGGAAAGCTCTAGTGGCCAGGCTGCTCAGATACCCGTGGAGGAAGCAGAAGTAGAGATGCCTCAGGTGGAAAGCACGCCCTCCCCCCAACTTGACGCGATATGGACCGTTCCTTAAGCATCACTAGGCTTCCCTCTCTCCTGCAATCGGTGGTCATTTTTCCAAAGACTCTCCCTGCCCACCACTGCTCTGTTCAAAACCCTCCCATGACATCACATTGCCTTCAAAATAAAGCCCAGATGCCACAGTACGATGTTCTCATCCTCTGTGATCGGCCCTCAATCCGCCTCTACAACATGACTTATGTTCTTTCCTTTTATTACTTCCCACGCTCCAGCTAAACATGCACTGCCTCCGACGGGTGCCTCCCACTCACCAGCCTTCAAATCCTACCCGGTGGTCAAGGCCCAGACACCACATCATCTCAGCCTCAACATTTCACAGAATCCTTCCAGAAGGAAGTAATTGGTGCCTGTTCTGAATACCCATGACATTTTATTTGTACGTCTTTATGACAATTACCATTTTTTATCTTGACTTGTGCATGCATCTTTTAAAAAAAAAAATTGTAAGTCCAGAGCAACAGTTGCCCAAATGTTTTATCTTTGAATTACGTTCGGCACCTAGTGCCCTAACTTGAACATCAGAGGGACCCAATAAATACTTGTTGAGTGGCTACATATATGCTGGCCCCAGTAAGCAATTTCAGAATTAAGAAGTATTTTCCACTTACTTGTAAATGGGCCTTAAGTGCGTAATTTAGAGGTTGCTCCCAGAATCACAGCTGCTCACACACCCACCTAAGAGCAGCCCTGGCAGGACTTCCCCAGTAGTCCAGTGGTTAAGAATCCGCCTTCCAATGCAGAGAACGCGGGTTCAATTCCTGATCCAGGAACTAAGATCCCACACACTGTGGGGCAACTGAGCCCATGAGCCACAACTAGAGGGCCCGAATGCTGCAACTACAGAGCCCATGCACTCTGGAGCCCCCATGCCACAACTAGAGTAGAAGCCCACACACAACAAAGAGCCCATGTGCTGCAATGAGAGTCCCAGATCCCACATGCCGCAACAAAGATTCCAAGTGCTGCAACTAAGACCCAACGTGGCCAAATAAATATTTTTAAAAAAGAGCAGTCCTGGCAGTCACACAGATCAGCCTCATGGTACCACTGGTTCAGCCCCACCCCAGACCTGAGCCAAGGCCAGGCTGATTTGCTCTGATGTCAGAGATCGGCACTTGGATGTCATCTTGTAGAAGAGGACTGAGTTACTGAGGACCAGGAACGGTTCACCTGGTTGCAGTAGGGAGGCTCCTTAGGTATTAAAATCGGGCTCATCTTGAGGATCCAGATGGAGCTGTAATCAGGCCAAGCCCCTCGTGGACACACCTGGAGTCTGGATGGGGGGACTGTCATTCTGGTGTCCCACCTCGGTCAGGCACGGCCACACACCTCACCTCGGATGCCATCTGCAGGGTCCCCAGCAGGCCCTCCATCTAGGCGACGTCTCCCCACGCCCGACGCCACGGCCTTAGAGCTGGAGCTCTTGCCAGCAGCCAGTGAGTGCCTTGTCTCTATCTTTTTCAGTTTGAATTTCTGAGTAAAGGAATTTGATTGGTCTAGCGCATCTCTGTAAGCCAGACGACTACGGCCCTTAGGTCAGGTGCCTTCCGTGGGGTCCAGTCCGCAGAGGCCGGGGCACAGGGACTCGCGTGCATCTGTGGGTGTGCGCAGTGGAAGCTGTTGGTCAGGCAGGCACCGCCACACACCTGTAGAGGATCGACGCCCGCCCTCCACCGTGACCTTGCGCCTCAGGGAGCATAAGGAAGGAAGGCCTCTGCTTCCTGTCCGAGCAGCAAGAGAAACACAGTGATCGGGAGATGTGACAGCTAATTTACCCAGATGTCCAGGCTTCGAAGCGCTGCAGTGAGAATTGGGGGCTGTGGTGTGCGGGGAATGAAATCACCACAAGTGATCCCAGACTTATTAGGAAATAAAAACGAAAAACATACACAAGGGAGAAACAGAAGAAAATGAAGTCAACACCATAATTAGAAGCTGAAGCCCAAAGACCGTCTTCTGTACTGAGTGATAAACTCAATGCCTTATTTAGTACCTTAAATACAGCTCATTTAGTCCTCCTGTATTTTAGACTTATATTCTATTCCGGGTCCTCATTTTTAAGACATTTGAGGTTTGCCGTTGGATATTTAAAAAAAACAAAACAAAACATAAGCCATTGCCTGATTAACGCCTAAGACACAGACGTTTCTGATGTTCATCACGAGCTGTGCTTCTAGAAGTGGCTGATGCTTGTTCAATTTTTACCTAACAAGCTCTCCGTTCTCACGTCTCTGGTACTTTATAATCACAGATGGAGAGCCATGATCAGCTGTGCGATCTGGTGACCACAAGCACTAGTTATTTCTTTCAGCAGATTCAGGCAATCGCCCTGATGTATCTCTAAGAGTCTAAGATTGCAGGGCACTAATGATCATGGGTGCCCTATTGCCTTCCCCCTCCGCCCTCCCATGCTTCCTTTTGTTTCTTCTTTCAGGAATCCTCTGGCTGAGAGGATGAATCCAATACTGGTCCTAAGAGCCAACCTCTATTGAATGCTTAATCCATACCAGGCACCCTTGTAAGCGCGTTCCATAATTACCTCACTGAATCCTCACGACAGCCCCATGGGGCGGGTACCATCTGTATCTCTAATTTACAGAAATATTTTCAATGCTCTCCTTCCAATCTGGGCTGGGGATACAGTAGGGGGGAGGGGGGAGGAGGGCACACGAAAGAGAAAGGTGGGGCACACGCTGTGCAAAGCCAACTTGATAAAACTTACTAGGTTGTGACGTAAAGCAAGTGACTCAACCTCTCTGTGCCTCACTTTTCTCACGTGCAAAAGAATAACAGCACAGACCTACCTCACAAGGAGGTTGGGAGGATTAACTCATGCCTGGAAGAGACAGACAGCTCTGTTATGGGTAGCTGTTGCAAGTATCCTATCAAGTTATCATGTTCTACCCCAGTGTCATCTGTGGCCCCTCCCAGAAAGGCCTGGCTTCCCAGAGTTCTAGGAAGAATTGGAATGGTTAATTTCCAAAGAGATGCACTAGAGGAATTCCTAGGTGACGCAGTGGATAAGAATCCACCTGCCAATGCAGGGGACATGGGTTTGATCCCTGCCCCAGGGAGATACCACATGCCGCGGAGCAACTAAGCCCGTGCGCCACAATTACTGAGCCTGTGCTCTAGGGCCCATGAGCCACAACTATTGAGCCCATGTGCCACAACTACTGAAGCTCATGCACCTAGAGCCCGTGCTCCACAGCAAGAGAAGCCACTGTAATGAGAAGCCTGCACACTGCAACAAAGAGTAGCCCCCACTCACCGCAACTAGAGAAAGCCCATGTGCAGCAATGAAGACCCAATGTAGCCAATAAATTAATTAATTTTTAAAATTATTAAAAAAAAGAGAGAGATGCACTAGAGGCAAGTTTCCAAAGGATGGAATTTCTCGATCTATCACAAGGTGATAAAATAGGTCATGGCACAAAATACTAGTTTATTTAATTTGCACAACTTCCAAGATAAGAGATGATTTTATCCTCATTTTACAAGTGAGGCACAGTAAAATGAATCAGTTTGCCCAGCATCGAAGTTGGGCGAGTGGAAAAGCCATCATTCCAGCCTGGGCACTGCACTAGTAGCGCCCCCATCTCACCATGCTGAGGTGCAATGAAAAGAAGAGGGAGTGATGGGAAGCCATCCTAACGGGACCTGCGTTTCATCAGCGGGCCCCCTGCGCTTGCTGTTGTCTTTTTTTAATCAGGCAGACCTGCCACCTCCTGCTCCCAACTCCGGCACATCTGCAGCAGAGGGAAGCCCAGCTCTCCCTGCCCTCGGGCACGTCTCCTGTGTAGCTGGGGCTCCATTTCTCATCCTCCATCATCACCCCCACACCACACACAGAAAAAGACAGGGGAGAGACAGACATCCTTTGTGTGCCCTGGAAGACTTAAATTTAGGAGTTCGTCCTGCTTCAGCACCAAGACAACAGAAATATGGAATGATTATGGGGTACTGACTTTGTCAATTGATTTTTAATTTCAAGTTACTTTTTACTTACTTTCTCGGGGAAAATTCTACATTCTCCCCCTCCACCCCGTAGATGAATGTCTTGAGATCTCTCTCATGTCGTCCCTTTTATTTTCACTTTTATGCTTTTCTTAAAAACCTTTTTTTTTTTTTTAACCTTGTGACTCCCTGGGGCTGACATTAAGTCCTATAGCCTCAATTATCACCGCAGCAACATTAAAATGTTGAGTTCCAACCCTCACCTGACCTCTGACTGGGGTTTCTCATCTCCTTCTAGCCAGGGCTGGAAACTCTTCTCCCAGCTCTGCTGATAGGAAGACAAAAGGGGAGAGCCTGAGCCTCTGAAGTGAGGCCACAGTCTGTGTGCAGAGTGCAACTTGGCTGAGATGAGTTTTTAGACAGCTGAGTGCTTTTTAAACAAAAACCTGGACAGTTATTTCCATCCCTGCAAAAGAATTAAACTTCATCAAATTTCCATTGTTTTTATTCTCCCAATAGAAAGATCCTTAGGGGTTTCGCCCCGGGCATTTCAGGGGGAAGCTAGTTCCAATTCAGACATAATCTCCTCAAAACTATTGAGCCTGTGCTCTACAGCCCGTGAGACACAACTATTGAGCCCATGTGCTGCAACTACTGAAGCCCATGCACCTAAAACCCGTGCTCTGCAACAAAAGCCACCACAATGAGCCCGTGCACCACAATGAAGAGTAGCCCCCGCTCTCTGCAACGAGAGAAAGCCCGTGTGCAGCAACAAAGACCCAACACAACCAATACTAAATTAAGTAATTAATTAATTAAAAAATAGGAGACCCTCAGCCAATCAAACTTGGGGGCTTCACCTGACCCCCTCTCCCCCCAAAGCACATTTACTAATTGGTCCATGACAAGGGTGTTCTTTGCATTTTTTCTCCAATAAAGGAGGAAAAGCACCGACCTCCCATCCCAGAATCTTTGACCACTTCATTAGTCAACAAATAATGAGCACCTACTCTGCGTCAGGCAGTGAGTGTGCTAGGGTAGAAAACAGACCCTACGATGGTTCTAGGAAGGAAAGAAATCATGCTCCTGTTTCCATCCTCTGAGCTCAGATCCAATGGAGAGATACATTCAAGAATCTGACAGGAGGAGATTCAAATAGCAACTTTATTACTGGTAAAAGCTGGATTGGAGGATGTGGCTTAGCTGTGCAGCCTCTTACTATTTCTCACTCCTGCCCAACCCATCCCTGGAGAGCCGGCCTCCCGCTGCCTCCTGCAAAGGGCAAAGCGTGTGTGCCCAGGAAGCTCCCCCCAGGCTGAGAGCAGAAGGCAAACCTCCAAGGGGGCCAGATCTGAAAGAGAAAGGACAGTACCAGGACCAGGCCCTTCTCCAAGCTCACAGGTTCCATACACCAGTTACTCCTCTGCAAAGTGAGGACAGGAGGAGGGCCAGGAACGTTGTTCCGGTTGAAGCCCCTGTACCGGGAACTAGAGACGTCCCCCTCACAAACACGCTCCCTCCTCTCATGGAGAGGAAAAGGAAAAGAAGTATACAACGATATGATTGATCATCATTTTACAGAGCAGAGGGTCTCTGGCCTAAGACCAGAAGGATGAGCGAGGCCCTTGCCAGCTGGGCAGGTTGCAGAGGTCTCAGAGGCACCAAGGCTCAGAGCCTGATGTAAAGCGGCTGAGCGCAAGATGAGGGCAGACATGGGAGAAGCGAGCGAGGTGGATTTCCTCCTCCTGGCTCTCTGAGAACCAGCTTCCTCTGCCTCCATGTCTTTTGCACTCAATGAATAAGGAATTGAGCAGAGGACCCAGGAGGCAGATGCTCCACTGAGCAAAGGCAGGCTTGCTCGGGTGCCTGCAGTGGCGTCTGGTACACGTGGGTGCTCTGTAAATATTTGTTCTTTGAACCCACATCACATCTCTCTGGCCGCTCTCTGCCCCGCCTGGAGCAGGCTGCTTTTCCTTTGTGTCTGTTTCTTTTAACTGCAGAGACCCCAGTCCAAGTCACCTTCTCACTTCCCTGAGCCTCTGCTGTGAACATTCCAGAAGTGATGTTTGCACAGGCCTGATGCTCTTGGAAGTACAGCTCTCTGTAAATACAGTTTTATTATTAGAAGACGATGCATTTTTAAAATGCCAATTCTGGCCTTTTCACCGTGACAGAGTGTAACTCAAGTCTGTATACACTTTGTTCTTTCTTCATCAGAAACCTTGCAGGTCTCAGCTCTGGACTGAGGACGTGACTTTGGGCAATGGTCAAGGTCACAGGTGCCCAGGGGAGCCAGGGAGGTCCTGTGAGTGATGGAGCTTGCCAGGCTGGAGCACAGGAGTGGTCAGGAATAAAGGTCTGGCAATAGCTTGTCAACATTTTCAGCCTTGTACTAATTTTTCCTTTCATGTTTCCAATGGGAGAACTTGTCCTAATTAAGGTTTATACCCTATAGCACTGATACTTAGCCAGACTGGGTTGGGGGTACACAGAGCAGAGCCCATGACGTCATACCAATCTTGGTTTAAACCCTGATTCCATCTTTTATTGGCTATGTCATGTTGGCAAATCATTTCATCTTTCTGGACTTCATCTGCAGAAAAGGAATGTTCATAATCCCCATTTTAAAGGGCGACTGTGAGACTGACTACAGGTAAAGCACGGAGCACCCTCTCTGGCAGAGCGAAACCCCAGATAGAGGGTTCCCTGTCCCTCGACGCCTCCTGCTCCCAACGGAGAACTCAGGGGAAATGGAAAGCCAAGTGGGCATCTCTTGGGGAGAGAAAAATAAGACCAGAATCAGCCAGCATCTGGGGCACTTCCTTCATTCTCAGCGGGTTGCTGATCTGACTGGGAAACAATTTGCCACACACTTAACTGGCTTCCTTTACTGATGGGATCAAATAAGCTTGCAGGGCAAAGTCTGGGCCACAGAGTCTTCTTAAGCCCTTGGCGTTGACCCTTGGGCCCTGCAGGGGTATAAAGCGATTCCTTCTCTTGCATGGAAACTGTTTTGCTGCCTCCTCCTGGGCGTGATCAGAGAGCTTGATGTGACCCTCTCCCATGGCATTTATTATCCTACCCTGTTTTCACTGTCTGCAGGGCAGGTCTCTCCCCCCATTAGAATGCAAGCCGGTGGACGGTAGGTTGCATGGCGGGCAGCATCTTCATCTCCTTCATCCTTGCATCGCCTCTTCCTCAGCCAGCTTGCCCAGGGGCTGCCAACTAGTGCTAAAAAAAAAAACCCCAAAACCAAAACCAAACAACTCTGCTAATTAAGGACTGAGCCAGGAACAGCACAGGGCCACAGGGCTTAAATTCCCTGCTAAACCCATGCCAGCTTTTATTCGCGGACAGTGTTCCCGTCCTTTTCCACGTCAAAGCTCTCAATGATATCAATTATTGCCTCCACCGTAAGACTGTTGTCCGTCTGCCCCTTTACCTTATACATTCTTTGGGGGCTTCTTCAACTTTGAACGTGAAACTCTGGAAATAATGGACTGTGAGGAATAGGAACTAGGTCCTTAAAAAAATTTTTTTTTGAGGCAAAATTCACATAACATAAAATTAGCTATTTTAAAGTGTACAATTCAGCAGCATTTAGTACATTCACATTGTGGTGTAACCACCACCTAAAGCTAGTTCCAAAATATTTTTCATCATCCAAAAGGAAATCCTGTGCCCATCAAGCAGTAGCAGCCACTCCCTGTACCCCCTCCCCACAGCCCCCGGCAACAACCAATCTGCATTCTGTCTCTCCAGTAGATTTATCTGTTCTGGATATTTCATTTAAATGCAATCATATTCTCTGTGGCCTTTTGTATCCGGTTTCTTTCATTTAGCATAGTGTTTTCAAGGCCCATCTATATTGTAGTAGGTATTGGCACTTTACTCCTTCATATAGCTGAGTAATACTCTATTGTATACACTACCTTGTGTTTATCTATTCATTCCTTGAAGGATATTTTCGTTGTTTCACCTTTCGGCTATGATGACCAACACAGCTATGAATATCTGTGGGGAACTGGGTCTTTTAAACCATTGTATTCTCAGTGCAGTGGCCCTGCAATAAACATTTATTAAAGAGTGGGATGCGTATTCAAAAATGGTTGTGGAAAAAAGTAGGCCAATGTAATAGAGTTTAAGGTGGAAGCTTAAAGGGTCCTGTTACCTCATCTCCAGCTCCAAGGAAAACAGTTCACACTGTTCTGTTCTTGACAAATGCAGTGGGTACTGACAGCAATGGCAAGACAGGCAGTTACAATGAAGAGGACGCTGCGAATGATGGTCGTTCGAGACCTGGTCCTGGTAGTAGCACCAGGTTTCACGGAATCATAAATGAATTCATGATGGCCACGCTGGAAAACTGAAAGATAGGTGGCCAGTGTTTTAGGTGTTCCTCAGCTCCTGCAGAAATCCAGAGAAAGAAATCAAAAGTTCTGAGATTGGGCAAGAACTCTGCCTTTGCCCCACACCTGCACCAAGGAGCCGCAGAAGCACCGTCCCGCGAGCGGAGCTGTGACACGCTGGGACGCCAGAGTGACAAAGGGACAGGCCTGCTGTGGGACGGTGGGCTGGGACTGGCTCCTTTGAGGGAGGACAGCAAGCTGACCCGGAGCCCAAGAGAAAAAGCGGTGCCAGGCCCGGGGAGAAGGGCGCTGTGTCTGTACATCAAAGAGTAATCACACGTGGGAAGAAAAATGGTCCTCCGCCGGCCTTGTCAGTGACACCCGAACAAACTGTCAGTAACTATGTTCAAGGTGTTTGTGTGGATATAAAGTATGTCCCGGATTACGGCACATTTGGAAGAATAATGGATGGAACGGTTTTGCTGTTAGGGTGCCACTTCTCAGGTGTGTGGTGAAGAGCTTGAAATAACCAATGACACCACATGGACTCACTCATGCATTCAGCAAACACTGATGCCATAATGTCCAAGTGCAGGGCACTGTGCTCGGCACTCCGGGGTGACTAACAGGAGCTTACTGTCAATGCAGAGAAGTGAGTTGGTCTTAAAGTTTGAATGAGAATCTACTAGGATGGGCATGGGCTGGGGAGGGGAAGGCACAAGCCTGAAAATCAAGCTTTGAGGAAGATGAAAAAATATGTCCCAGGGACAAGGTTTTTTCAGCTTCAGATAATGCAGTTATCAATTTGAACATCTTTGGGATGATCTATCATCTGGCAATATCTGAAGAAAGTCATTTTGGAGTAAAATATCTTTTTTACTCATAATTTATTAGACAGTGGTTACCTGCCAACGTTCAAAAAGGAACTGAAGTGATTTGCAATAAGAATTCCTGGTTCTCAATGTGAGGGAAAGCCCCACCATCTGAGGCTGTAGCAGATGCTGTTGGCGGTGTCCCCATAGGCAGGCACCTCCACCTGCCACGGCTCCAGCCCTGCCCGAGGGCTCTCCCAGGAAATGGGAGTGCTGGCAGGCAATGCCCCAGCAGCCCGAGGCCAATGATAGAGGAGGGTCGGAGGATATTCTACATGGTCTTGGGAGGCCCTCCAGCAGGACCGAGTCCCAACTGCCCACCAGAGTGGCCTGCTCATCCACACCCTCCGTGCTGCCTTCCTTCCCTTCCCTTCCTCATTTCACCACCTACTTACAGCGCTTCCAGGGATCACCTCCCAAATACACTATTTACATTCAAAACTTTGTCTCAGGGTCTGTTTCAGGAGGAACCCAACCGTTGCAGAGTGAACTGTGTTTCCCAAAAAGACATGTGGAAGCTTTAATCTTCTCTACCTCATCTGTGCACGTGACCTCGTTTGGAAATAGGATCTTTGTAAATGAAATCAAGTTAGGAGGAGGTCCTCCTGGATTAGAGTGGGCCCTGATCCATTATGACTGGTGTCCCTATAAGAAGAGGAGAAGAGGCATTGACACACGCAGGGAGAAGGCCATGTGACGATGCGGGCAGGGATTGGAGGGATGCCTCTGCAAGCCAAGTAACCAGGGATCGCCAGCAACTACCAGAAGCCAGGGGAGAGTCTTGGAAAGCAGTCTCTCTCTCTCGGGACCTCCAGAAGGAACCAGTCCTGCTGTGGGATTTTGGACTTCTGGCCTCAAGAACTGTGAGTGAATAAACTCCTCTTCCTGGGTAAGCCACCCAGTTGGTGGTCTTTTGTTATGGCTTCCCTAGGAAACAAAGAAACCAACCTATGACAAAAGTGAATGTTTCATTCTTTTGAATTTTCCAAGAGTCTGGGGTTTTTTGACCATGTGCTTCTGAGACCCTTACTGCAGGGGTCCACCTTGTCCCTGCTCTGGGGTCAGACTGTGATGACAGGAGGAACCAGGCAGAAATGATGGAAGGAAGAGGCAAGTGGACTCTGCTGGAGTCCCCCTGGGTGGTCCAGCCAATGAAAAGAACAGTGTGACCAGATTTAACAAACAGGAGGGGTTGGAAATGACTGATGCTTCTGTAACATTTACAGATCTTTTCTATACACACCCACAAAACCCTACACTCACATGTAACTGAGCTTGTACAGCTGTTAAATGCTAAAGTATACTGTTTGCCATCTTTAGATGGATCATGGCACTAATTAAATACTGGCAGAGAAGTTCATATAACTGTAAAACTTGCTTATGTCAAACTATACACCCCAAATCTCTTGACTGTTTATATTTCTATTCCATTTCCAAAAGAAGAAAGAAGGAAGAAAGGGAGGGAGGGAGTAAAGAAGAAAGAACGAAAGAAAAAAAAAAGAAAGAAAAAAGAAAAAAAATCATTGACCTCTTTTGGAAATTATCTTAATCCTTTATGAAAACCCAGCTCCAGTTTTCAAACCTACAACTGTTTCCATCTTCTTTTACCCACCTTTATTGAGCCAGCGGCCTCTTCCTTAACTTGCATTCAGTCCTTTTCTATAAGAAAGAAATCTGCTCTTAGGTGTTTGACTTTGAGCCCTGAAGACGGAGGAAGGACAGAGGAAAATCAGCACAGCCTGATAAAGACGCTGCAAGGCTGGGGAGGTGCTTCATGCATGTCTTTGGAACCTTAGAGTCTTCCTCCTGGTCTTTCATCCCCTAGGCCAGAGTCATCAGGTAGGTACCCCAAGCAAAACCCAGTGCGGGCCTGTGGCTGGAAGTGGCCATAGCAATTTGGAATCTCTTTTAAGGATTCCCTCCCACCATTCTGCAGACAAGCGTTGCCATGGTAATTCTCCAGGGGCATTTTCAGCCAGACAGAGACATCCTAACCTGCAAAGACAGTTGGTTAAGAAAATCTATCTTGACAAATACTTGGCGTTTTAATTTGAGGCAGAGTCAGAACCTCTGCCTACAGCTCTGAGTGACCCTTAGAGTAGGAGAATGCAAGTGATCAAAGTTAGCTGAAATGTCTGTAATCAGACTTCCAGCTGGGGAGAGCAGGGCCCAGAAGCCCTCTTGGGGAGGTCTCTCCATAAGAAAGTGGCCCAGCTAGCGAGATACCCTGTGAGTGTTAAGGGCAGAAGTCAATGGTGTTGATTTCTCCTGGAAAGGGAGGTGGGTTCTCTTTTCTTTTACTCTCTTACTCATTCACTCTCTCCATCTCCCTCCTAGAGTGTTCCTGCCTCTCCAGGTATCATTTCTCTCAGGCCATATACCATATTGGATTTTGAATTCATTTGAAGCTGGAGTTCGATCCCAGCTGTATGACATTTTTCCTTAACCTCTCTGGGCCACAGTTTCCTCACCTACTAAACGGAGCTAGTACAGTGGAGGATACTTGTAAACAGGGAATGGGATGGCATCTGTCCTTGGGTTAGCACAAAAGCAGCACAGACCTACCCAATAAACGTTGGTTCCTTCCCCTCTTATAATGTCTTTTTCTTTGTAGTCTTTGTGTGATCATAAATGAGAGATGGAGATGCCATCCCTCAGTTCTGTGGGTGTCTGGCTAAAGTGAAAGCATTTGATGGTAGTTACTGTTCAAGTGGAGAAGAGACCCTCACAGGATAAAGGCACAATATCCCAAGAGAACTGGAATGGGACCAGCAGAAATCAACAAAATCTTGCTATGCCACTTCTAGTGAAGCCACTGCTGGGGGTGGGGGTAGAAGGAAGTGCAGAAGTGTCCCCAGCAGCACACTATGAATGTACTTAATGCTACTGAACTGTAAATAGTTACGATGGTAAATTTCATGTTATGTGTATTTTATCACAATTTTTTTAAAAAAAGCGTCAGTAGTGATTTCCTGAGGATTTTATTCCAGATTGGAAAAAATAATAATGCAATTAATGCATTAAACTAAGAAATTAATCCATTTAGGATATATTCATTAATAACAACCAAGGCGGGGGGCGGGGGGCGAAGGGGAAACTGGGACGAAGTGCGAGAGTAGCATACACATATATACGCTACCAACTGTAAAACAGCTAGTGGGAAGTTGCTGTATAACAAAGGGAGATCAACTCGATGATGGGTGATGCCTTAGAGGGCCAGGACAGGGAGAGCGGGTGGGAGTCGAGGGAGGGAGGGGATATGGGGATACATGTATAAATACAGCTGATTCACTTTGGTGTACCTCAAAAGCTGGTACAAGAGTGTAAAGCAATTATCTTCCAATAAAGAGCTTAAAAAAAAAAAATAACAACCTAGGCATCCTTAACGAGGGTGAACTCTGCAAAGAGAAAAGGCACTCTACATTTTGAAAGGCCAGTGAGAGAATGAAGAGTTGTTAAATGCCAAAGATTGCAAACCACCTTTCAGATCCCCTTGAATTAGGACCTGAGGCACACACAACACTGGGAAGTCTTTAGACTGCCTTTAAACACATTTGGTTTTCTCACTAAACATCTCCATATTCTACCCCTGAAGGTAAATTGATCTGCATGGAATTGCAAAGTTGTTAAACAACTGTGTCTGTGTTGTAGTTGGTTTCCGTTGGGGCTGGAAAACCTTTGAGGGCTTCTTCTGCTCCCCAGGCCTCCAGTTCAGGGAACACAGCCTCCTACCCCAAGAGGGCTGCCTCACACCTACTGGGTGGGCTCCAGTGACGGGCTAGGGAAAGTTCTGTTGTAAAGGTGGCTTGAAGGGCTGTATTAAATTACCACTTAGAATGGCAAGTGCAGTCAATTATTTAATCTTCCACTGTCAGGTTTTGGGCTTTTGTTTTCTTCAAATTAAAAAAAAAAGCAATTTCAGTGAGACTCTGCTTGACAGTTTTTCAAGCCTGTGGAGTTTCATTTCCAGCTCTAACCCCTGAAAGAAAGCATATCAATCACGGAGCTGAAAGGAAGAAGTGCTTTCCAGGCAAGCTCTGATGGGGATAGGTGTCTGCAGTCAGGAAGGGGCTTCTGCTATTCTGGGAGTGAATGGGACCAGAGGTGTGAGGCCACTCATTGGCTGCAGGAAGGAACAGTAAACACTGACCTTGTGGGGGCAAGGTTGAGCCTGCTCTGCCCTCTGGCTCATGGGCTCCCCTTTTTCTTTAACTTTTTATTTTATTTTGGAAGTATAGTTGATTAACAATGTTGTGTTAGTTTCAGGTGTACAGCAAAGAGATTCAGTTATGATACATATACACATATATATTCTTTTTCAAATCCTTTTCCCATTTAGCTTGTTACATAATATTGAGCAGAGTCCCTTGTGCTATATAGTAGGTCCTTGTTGGTTACCCATTTTATTTTATTATTTATTTATTTATTTATTTATTTAAGTGGCTGCATTGGGTCTTTTTTTGCTGTGCGCGGGCTTTCTTTGGTTGCGGTGAGTGGGGGCTACTCTTCATTGTGGTGTGCGGGCTCCTCATTGCCGTGGCCTCTCTTGTTGCGGAGCACGGGCTCTAGGCGCATGGGCTTCAGCAGTTGCAGCACATGGGCTCAATAGCTGTGGCTCACAGGCTCTAAAGCGTAGGCTCAATAGTTGTGGCGCATGGGCTTAGTTGCTCCGCGGCATGTGGGATCTTCCCAGACCAGGGATCGAACCCGTGTCCACTGCGTTGGCAGCTGGATTCTTAACCACTGCACCACCTAGGAAGCCCAGTTATCCATTTTAAATATAGCAGTGTGTACATGTCAATCCCAAACTTCCTAACTATCCCTCCCCCTGAACCCTTCCCCCCCAGTAACCATGAGTTGGTTCTCTAGGTCTGTGAGCCTGTTTCTGTTTTGTAAATAAGTTCATTTCATTTTTTTTAGATTCTACATATAAACAATATCATATGATATTTGTCTTTCTCTGTCTGACTTATTTCACTCAGTATGACAATGTCTAGGTCCATCCATGTTGCTGCAAATGGCAGTATTTCATTCCTTTTAATGGCTGAGTAATATTCCACTGTATATATGTGCCACATCTTCTTTATCCATTCATCTGTTGATGGACATTTAGGTTGCTTCCATGTCTTGGCTATTGTAAACAGTGCTGCAATGAACATTGGGGTGCATGTATCCTTTCGGACCATGTTTCTCTCTGGATATACACCCAGGAGTGAGATTGTAGGGTCATATGGTAGCTCTACTTTTAGATTTTTAAGGAACCTCCATACTGTTCTCCACAGTGGCTGTACCAATTTACATTTCCACCAACAGTGTAGGAGGGTTCCCTTCTCTCCACACTCATGGGCTCCCTTGATGGGGGAAGGAAACAATATTTCTCAAAGTCCTTATAAATGGCAAGTGCTTTATATACCTTATCTTTCTGAGTCCCCACACGGACCCTGCGTAGTAGGTACAACGCTGTGCATCTCACACAAGTGGAAAATGGCTCCAATTGAGTAAATAACTTACACAAGTTAACCCTGATGGTAAACTTGTGTAAGTGGGACTCCAGAGCACCCCCCACTTCCATCAAACCACAAGCTCCATTCAGCACCCTCAGAGGAGGGACCACAGCAGCTGGGGAGAGACAAGGTTTGAAATTTGGGTGGAGCAAAGGGGGGCTGGAAAGAAGCAATGAAATGCAGTGCTGCTAAGAAAACAAAAACAAAAAATAGCAGCAAAAACCCAGTCATGGCCAAGTCCTGGGGGCCTTTGGGTGCTGGGGGGAGGCTCACTGCCCATGCTGAGTCATTAATGGGGAGCCACTGAGGACTGTAAGGAAGGGAGTACCAATACCAGATCTTTAGGAAGGCTCCTCCAGCCTTGATCTAGGGGACACACCCAAATGGAAGGACTTCAAGGGAGTACAGGAAGTCTCCTACATACGAACGAGTTCTGTTCTGAGAGCACGTTCATAAGTCCAATTTGTTCATAAGTCCAACAAAGTTAGTCTAGGTACCCAACTAACCCAATCGGCTATATAGCACTGTACTGTAATAGGTTTATAATACTTTTCACACAAATAATACATTAAAGAAAACAAAAAATAAAGAAAATCTTTTTAATCTTACAGTACAGTGCCTTGAAAAGTACAGTAGCACCAGCTACATCACCGCTGGTTTTAAGCTTGCTTCTGGACATCCTGGGCTTGAAATAAAGATACTGTGCTACGGTACTCTACACAGTACTGTACAGTAAAGTACACAAAAGCACAACCACTTGTAGAGGATGCACTCATGTGAACATGTACACCAGAAACGAACTAACTTACATGATTGGACCTGTGAACACATGTTCGCATCTTCGAAAGTTTGCAACTTGGAGGTTTGTATGTAGGGGACTTAATGTATTTGATGGTGCTGCAGGCCTCAGGGTTAGACTGTCCCTGTTTTCTGAGCAGGTACACTTTACCCTTTCTGTACACATCTCCTCATGGGAGGAGGTAGCAGGGCGAGCTGGTCAGGAGCTCTGCGAAGCTCTGCCTCTTTGTAGCTGTGTGTCTGGGGCAAATTACTTGCCCTCTCTGAGCTGAATTTCCTCTTCTATAAAATGAGCATAATAGTATGCACCTCAGAGGGTTACTGTGAAAGACACAGGAGAAAAAGCTCATTCATCACTTGGCAGAGTGTTACATCTGTGAACAGTCATTATCACCCCTGTTAGGAATGCATCAAAGTGCCCTGCTTCTTCAGTGTGAGTGGGTCTGACCAGAATCAAAACTGTGAAGAAAGAGAGATTAGTCTTTGGTCTCCTTTCATCTCTACCCACCATTGCCAACCTCTAAAAACTCATTTGGTGGCAAAGCCCTGAAGTCAAGGGAACCTAGCGTCAGACTGTATCTCACTTAGTGTGGGATGCACATATTGTACTACTGCAGTGTCTGTGTGTTTGATGATGCAGGCTTAGGCTGTGGTGCCTACTTGTTTGATCACACACTAGCCTAGCAGTTGCTGTGAAGGTGTTTTTAAGATGCAATTAACACCAGCTATCGACTGACTTTAAATAAAGATTAGCCTCAAACGTAGGCAGGCCTCCGTATTAGTTTGCCCAGGCTGCCATAACAAAATACCATAGACTAGGGGAGCTTAAACAACAGACATTTATTTCTCACAGTTCTGGAGGCTGGAAGTCCAAGATCAAGGTGCTATCAGGTTTGGTTTCTTTCTGAGGGCGGTCTCCTTGGCTTGGAGACCTTCTCTCTGTGTCCTCACATGGCTTTTTCTCTGTGTGCCCCTCCCTGGTGTCACTTCCTCTTCTTATAAGGACCAGTCATGTTGGATTAGGGCCCCACTCTGTGACTTCATTTAACCTTAAGTATCTCTTTAGAGACCCTACATCCAAATATAATCACATTGAAGGTTAGGATTTTAACATATGCATTCTGGGAGGACATAATTCAGTCCACAACAGTCTCATCCAATGAGCTGAAAGCCTTAAGAGCAAAAACTGAGATTTCCTGGAGAAGAAGAAATTTTGCCTCCAGATTGTAACTTAGAAATCCTGCCTGAGTTCCCAGCCTTCTGTCCTGCCCTACAGGTTTTGGACTTGCCAGCCCCCACAATCATGTAAACCAATTCCTTATATCAAATCTCTTTATACACAATATATATATGTGGTATATATGATCTAGAATGTATAAAGAAGATGTGATATGTATGTATACACACACACACACACACACACACACACACACACACACACACAATGGAATACTACTCAGCCATAAAAAAGAATGAAATAATGCCATTTGTAGCAACATGGATGGACCTAGGGATTATCATACTAAGTGAAGTAAATCAGAGAAAGATAAATATCATATGACACCCCTGGAATGTGGAATCTAAAATATGATACAAATGGACTTATTTACAAAACAGAAACATTCACAGACATAGAAAACAAATTTATGGTTACTGAAGGGGAAAGGTAGGGAGGGACAAATGAAGAGTTTGGAATTAGCAGATACAACCTACTATGTATAAAGCAGATAAACAACAAGGTCCTACTGTATAGCACAGGGAACTATATTCAATATCTTGTAATAACCTATAATGGAAAAGAATATGAAAAAGAATATATATATATATGAATCACTTTACTGTACATCTGAAGCTAACACAACACTGTACATCAACTATACTTCAATAAAAAAATATGATCTATAATAGGATACTTATATCAGATGTGGTATATAAAGCATCAGTGCCATGCACGCCTGACTTATGGTCTCTCCATCAGGACTGTCCGGGGCCATGCTGTCCAGCAGCTGAAGGTTCAGGACCTGAGGCCTCAGGGCGCACTCCTGGAGTGGAGTAGGATTGAAGAGAAGGTGGAGGCTGTGTAGATTCTCCAGAGTAGCTTGCTGAATATAAGTCCTTATTCCATAGGGACTGGCCCTTTGAAAGTTGCCGAGACCAGCTCGGCGACTCGAGGTGAGTGACGGGTGCCGCAAGCTTGAAGAAGACACAGACACAGACTGAAGAGAAAAGTGGGACCGGGGGGCTCAAGACCTCTCGGATCAAGAGCCCTACTGACTCATCCCAGGTTGCTTTTATTGAGTTCCGTGGGCTAACATTCTCAGGTTACACTCATAAACAATCAAAGGCCTCACATGATTGAGGCAATTATCTTTGTTTACTTCCTGGGTCCGAGTTGAGCAGGTGTGGATTTGAGCTGGGGGTGGAGAGCAAAACAGCCCTGGGGGCAGGAGACCTCTCTCAGATATTAGGGGTCTGTGCCCCACCCGTGTTGGCCCCTCTGCGACTGTGCCTGTCTTAGGTTGTTCCTCCCTTGAGGAATCTTACCCGTCTCTGGCTAACCAGTCATCCTCCAGGGCCAAACACGGTGATATAAGGATGCACCACCCCTGTTGGCCCCTCTGTGGCTGTGCCTGTCTTAGGTTGTTCCTCCTCTGAGGAATCTTACCCGTCTTTGGCTAACCAGCCATCCTTCAGGGCCAAACAGGGTGATATTAGTCTCCACGCCCCGCACCCTCAGCTCCTCCACTGCTCAAGAATCCCATCGCTCGGCCCACATCAAAAAGGTTCCCGAATGTCTTCCCACAGAAAGTGAGCCCCATTTGATGAAGTGGAAACTCTTTCATTTCATTTCCCTAGATAACATGTTTTCTCAGTCTTTAGTGATCAGTCCTTCCTGCCACCTCATCTTGTCCATTTTCCTTATAAACGATCTCAGTTGTGACCCTGAGCTACTATTAAGTCAGTTAAATACTGTGAGTTTTCTGCCTCCAGCAGTGCTATAGAAATGGAGGGTTTTGCTGGTAAGTGACTAATCTGCCTGAACATATTAATTACTGCATGAACTGTTAGAGTTTTGAGAACATCCTAAGAACATTCTAAGAATACCTTGATAATGGAACATCCCCTGCCCCCTCCCATCCATGGTTCACCTCTTCGTGGTCCAGAGAATGTCTCACATCAAAAGAAAGCCTCCACCTGCGTAAGTCACTCAGAAAGCACTCAAAACAAGCACTCAAAAACAGACCGTATGAATGCGCTTGCGTATTTGTATCCATGAGGACTGGCCAGGTCATGCTGCAATAAAACAGCTCCCCAAACTCGGCAGCTTAAAAAACAAGTTTCTGTCTTGTTCGTGCTACTTACCCCTATGAGCTCTTTTCTGGGTCATCCTCACATTGGGAGGAATTCGCTGGAATGAATTACGCCTGCTTCACAGTGACATCAGGGCAGCTGTGGGTCAAGGTCACGTGCCAATGAGGGCAGAGGAGCGCAGCCTGGAGGTGCTGGGGCACCAAGAAGAGCACCTCTGGGGACAGACAGGCTTGGGTTCAAGTTCCAGCTCTGGCACGTCCCTTGCATGTGATCTTGGGCATGTTCTTTATTTTCTCTGAACCTCAGTTCTTCCATCCAGTGGGATTAACCACATCTCCTAAGGCTGATGTGAAGATTGAGATGATACTTGGAAAGTGGAAAAGCATTGAGCTCCATGAATGGCAGGGAACAAGTGCTCAATGGATGTGAGCATCCTTTTATCCTTTCTGCTGCTACAACTTCCTCCGAGCCCATCTCAACACACACACACACACCACCACCACCACCACCACCACCACAGGGCAATGAGAAAATTCTAAGTTTCATAAAAACACCATTCTTAACTTAGGAGTCTTTAGACTGGTGTTTTCCAACTTTTTGATCACGACCCCCAGTCTGAAAAAACATCTGAGTAAAACCACGTGTGGGCTAGTAGGGGAAAATGAGTACAAGCACTGAACTGCACCTCACCAGGTAGAATGTGCAGGAGTCACAAACCCAACACCACTCTCCTGTGTGCCCAGAAAAACTCCTTTGCAGGTGCACCAAGGAAATGAAGGAGAAGCTTTGTAGCAGCACTGTTTGCAAACACCCAGTCTGGAACCATCCCCATGTCCATCAGCCTGGGGCAGAACCATGATGCACTTATAGGAGGAAAAGCACATAGCACTGAAAATCAATGAACTTCACCAGTGGGAATAAATCTCACAAATATTGAGTGGAAGAAACAGATTCCAGAAGAACTGTTATGAAGAACTCAAAGACAGGCCAACTAAGCCCTATTTTTCCTGATGTATACATGGTGATTAAAAAAAAAAAAAAAAAGCAAGGCACTTTGTTGTACAGCAGGAACTGCACAACATTGTAAAACAATTATACTCAGTAAAGATCTGAAGGAAAAAAATGAAAAAAAAATAAAAGAAGAAGACCAGCTGGCTATACAAAATTATATATTATTAATGGCTGGAGCAAAACCATCATTTTATGTACAACATGCCAACTTCTTGCCATTTCGAATTTTAATAACAAGAATAGAAATTTATAGCTGGGCAGCAACATGGATGGACCTAGAGATTATCATACTAAATGAAATAAGTCAGAAAGAGAAAGACAAATACCATATGATATCACTTATATGCAGCACCTAAAATATGACACCAATGAATTTATCTATCAAACAGAAACAGACTCACAGACATAGAGAACAGAACTGTGGCTGCCAAGGGGGAGGGAGGGTGGGAGAGGGATGAACTGGGAGTTTGAGATTAGCAGATGCAAACTACATATATAGAATGGATAAACAAGGTCCTACTGTATAGCACAGAAAACTGTGTTCAATAGCCTGTGATATACCACAATGGAAAAGAGTATGCAAAGGAATACAAATGGATGCATAACTGAAGACACTTTGCTGTACATCAGAAAATAACACGACATTGTAAATCAACTATACCTCAATAAAATACATTTTAAAAAGAAAAAAAGAAAGCAAGGGAGTGACTATCATAAAAGTCAGGAGAGGACAGGGGCTGCCTCTAGGGGGAGGGAGGGAATGAGGTGAGGAAGGGCATTCAGATGGTATCTAGAAGATACCGTTCTGTCCTACTTCTTAATTGTAGTGGTGGGAATTCAGAATTTTGCTTTATTAGTTTTTAAAATACATAAATTATATATATGCTGCTGGGAGTTTAATATATTTCACGATAAAGATTTAAAAACCCAGAAATACATTTTAGGTTCTACCCCAGTACACACATTTATAGACCTATGTGTGTATGTATATATACTAGAACAAAAATTTCCCAAAGAAATCCACTTTTATTACATGAAGTGTATTCATATGTTTATTTTATTCTATTTGGTTCAATTTTAGTTTTTAATGCTAGTTGTAAGTGACTCAACTGATTTCAGAGCCCCCCTAGTGGATCATGACCTATAGCTTAAGAACACTGCTTTAGACTAATGATAAACACCAACATCCCACCTTGCTTAGACCAGAAAGGCTATTTGAAATATTTGGCAAAGCCCAGTGTGGCAAAGCCAGACCTTGTTCTTGGAAGAGATTTACTGCTTTTCATCAGCCATTTGCAATTCAACGGCAAAGCTTTTCCTCTGGGGAGCCAGTCCAATAAGTGATTGCTGGTTGTTGTATTGCAGCATCAGGCACCCTCATCCTCTGATTCAAACAGCTGAGGGGGGAAAAAAAAGAGGCTGGATGCAACAGTCTGGGGCCTGTGTTTCTGGGTGGAATAACAATGCTTCCAAGAGACAAACCAAAGTGTATTATCAGGAAATGGGCAGTGGAAACTATTTACAGGTGCAGCAGGGAGTGAGAATTGCTCTAGGCATCTCTAAATTGAAGAGGGATGCTGAGTTGAAAATGGTGCTGTAACACAGCCTCCGACGGAAGAGCGTTTTGTTCAGGTGCTGTCCTGTTGTGGTTGGCAAATTACATGGAGGGAGCAGCTTGGGGGTGAAAGCACTGCTGGCCTGCCAGATAACAGAGCAGCAGTAGGAAATCGATGGACAACCAGCAAACACTCCTTTAGTGCCTAAATTACTCCAAATGGTCCTCTCCAGTGCTTTGGCGTCAGCGTTGCTTTTACTGGTTGAGCAGGATCCGGGGCAGAACAAGCCAAATCCCCCGACTCAGATTCACGTGAATTGCACACGTGCTCTAAGGGGACAGGACGCCTCTGGTCTCACGCCTTTTCAGGATCTCTGGAGTGAAGTCCTTGTTGCCCTCTGACTTTCCTGTACCTCCCAAGTTCAGAAATGGTGACTCCCTCACATGCCACAGTGGGAGCCTACGGAATGCTGTCTCCAGGGACCCCAACCCATCTCCCAAAACCCCATATGGACGATTTCAGATGGCCTCTGCCTTGGGCTGGTCCCAGGTGCTTCTCTGGAAAGTGACCAGAGGACGTTAGACTCTGGCTGCTTCTAAAGTACTTTGGGACACACTCCCTTCAAGCCTTGAAAAAGTAAGTGGATAAAGCATCCAGGTGTTACTGCCAGGAGAGGTCAGAGCTATATGCTACCCTGTTCCCACAGGGAACCACAAGGAGGGGGAGCACAGATTCTGATAAATACCCAGCAGGTAGATAGGGTCAGGACCTGTGACATGAGCTGCCGGGAGACAAGGACATCATTTGAGCTCCAGATGGTCCTGCAGTGATGCCAGGGCACCGAGTCATAGGGTGTCCCGCCTAATCATTGGGATGGGTTGCACTAAGACAACGGCAAGAATGAGAGAAAATGACAAAGAAGAAATGATGGAACTCTCACGTCCCCCTGAGTTCTTGACAATCACTGAAAATTTATAGCCAGAATCATAAAATTTGAGTTCTCAGGTCCCTTTCATTCCAGCATTCCTCTTCCGCAGTAGGAGGGAGAAGTGGTCTGTATTCTTGGCTCTTTACAAATCCTTTATTATCTTACATGCAGAGAAGCAGACCATCCCCAGGTACAGTCAGTCCATATTTTCTCGGCCTTCTTTCTGTATCAGGGTTTACAGCAAGGCAGAAGATTAGGAACCTTGTCTCCTCTGAAAGAATCCACGAGGGAGGTCTGCTATGATGACATGAAACGGGTCTCCTTTGTCCCCAGAAAACTATTAATATTTCTTTGTGTTGCGGATAGGAGGCTGCAATATTGCAGGTGTGTGTGTGTGTGTGTGTGTGTGTGTGTGTGTGTGTTTGCATGCACATGTGTGTGTCCACACAACACAGAGGAGGGAGAGAACAAGCTTATGAGAAAGATCAGAAAGGGATGGAAGCACAGTTTGTGAAGCAAATGTTGAACTGATGAAGAACCACATATCACCTTCAGGCAGCAGGTTTTAGCTCACAGGGTCCTCTCCCCAGTAGCTGGGGCTCTTGGCTCTTGGCCCAGCCTGTTGATCAGTGATGCCTGCTTCTAACCCCTGCTTTGTATAGAGGATGCACGTATACACCTTAGGTAGCCCCTAAAAGGGAAACCACGGTTTGAGAAGCTAAATATGCCATAAAAGCTTCATGAAATAAAGACGACATTTCACAGTAAGTACACGCTTCTTGGTAACAACAGAAATTAAGCTGCACTGGGTTTTTCCTGTCCTACTTGTAAATGCGCCCAGAGGGTAATAAGCCATGAGCCCATCCAATAACTCTAATAATTGAATAATAAATAAGCATTGAGTCAAGACAGACGGTATGAGGAAGTGATGCCAACAGGCTGGAGTGGCACCTCCCCGAGTGGCACAAAGGCAGGTTGAGACAGATCAAAGAGAAAGTATTTAGGACAACCCTCTATAGATTTCCTGACCTTGGCATTTGTCCAAGACACGTGGCACAAACAAACTCCTAAATGCACACCTAGCACACACCTCCAACCTCCTTGCAGCTCTAAATGAGCCTGCTGAACCTGGTTGTTCTGGTGTGGGCTGAAGATAGCCACTGGGAGCTGCAGGGCAATTGCCTGGAATACTTAGACCATCACAAAATTGGATGGGTTCTGACTTCAGCATCAATCAGCTTCTTCCCCAAGGGAAAAAAGATGTGTGTGGTGGGGGGCAGGGAATTAGATTATTGAGTTGGAAGAATTAACATAATGGAAGGAAATGAGGAGCTACAAAAAGTGTATGAATTCATTGCCGTATATAACTCACTCCTGGAGACATTTTTTTTTCTTTATGATTCCGGATGGATTTGTCCCAATGATTCAGGGGCACTTGTGAGGCCCTATCTATCTATCTAACTATCTATCATCTATCTATTTATGACTGTGTTGGATCTTCGTTGCTGCACACGGGCTTTCTCTCGTTGTGGCGAGCGGGGGCTACTCTTCGTTGTGGTGTGTGGGCTTCTCAGTGTGGTAGCTTCTCTTCTTGCAGGGCTGGGGCTCTAGGTGCACAGGCTTCAGTAGTTGCAGTGCATGGGCTCAGGAGTTGTGGCTCTCGGGCTCAGTTGCTCTGCGGCATGTGGGATCTTCCCAGACTAGGGCTTGAACCCGTGTCCCCTGTACTGGCAGGTGGATTCTTAACCACTGCGCCACCAGGGAAGCCCGAGGCTCCATTTAAATCGGAGGTAAGGGGAGAGTGGAGCTCCGTCACTGAAGAAAGACCTACGGGTACCACAGGAGTAAAGAAGGAAGGGCTGGTGCGTGTAATAAAATTCATAGCTCACACTTTTAGGGGAGCTCAAGTTGGGGCCACTCCCTGATTACAGGGGCAGCCTCCTCCCAAGTGCTCTCGTCAGGGAGGCCATGGCCACCTTTAACAGAAACACCCAGAGCTTGCCTCTGGCCACGCTCCTTTGGACCCTGGGAGGAGGGGAGGGGCACAGGGCCAGCAAATCGCTGTACATCCTATTAATGTTATTAGTACGTCCTTCAAAGAAGTAATAAAGTGCAAGGATACCATTAGAAATGGAAGACACAGTGTCTGCTTCAGCCCACAATGTAAAACTACACCATGAAAAACAGTTCTATGAACACGTATACATTGATCCAATGGTGCTCTCTATTTATTTTATGCATTTAGCATAGTAGTCTCCACACAGGCTCTTTGGTAAAGGTTATGGCTGATGATTGGCGGGGGAAGGGGAGGTGTTGATGAGGAGGGTGCCTTGGAATTGTTTGGTGCAATCTTTTCTGTAATGGGGGTGGATTAAGAGATCTAGACTACTCCTTGTAACCTATGAAAAACCACTTTACTTTCCTATTCAGTCTAAAAATTCTATAAACGTACCTTTCAGGATTGTGCACATGACAGTTGAATGATAAATACCTATGGACTGATTTTATGAATCCATTTCATAGGCTGTAAGTGGAAAGACTAAGCCTGTTCCACCATCAGACAGCTTGTCAACAGTGGCGTGCAAACAGAAACCAGGCCGGGTCCCAGATAGAGAACAGACCCTTGAATAATGAGCCCTTGGACTGCATTACTGAATTCACCTTTTCTGCAGGGAGGGGAAGCGTAAGGAAGTGTCAAAGTGGTGATGTCAGGGATGTCAGAGCCAACTCCTCTCTTGAGAAGGAAGAATCACACACAACCACTGAACCATTAGGAGACTGAAAAATCAGCTTTTGCTTTTCCTGCAGAGCTTCAACTTCTTGTTCTCTCTGTAAGTGGAAGTGAGTCAATTTTGAGGGCTATTATCTATTATTCATTCATTCATTCATTCTTTTTTTTTTTTTTTTTTTTTTTTTTACTGAATATCTACATCATCAACGCCAAGCCAATGTAGAAACTGTCAATGCCTTCAGGGAGCTTGCAGTCTAGTAAGCGTCTAAGAAGTCTTCATATTTCACTACTACACAAAGCAGGATAAGGTAAACGCCCTGAGAGAAATGCAGATAAAGGCTAGTAGGAGTTGCGAGGTGGTAGGTAGAGGTGTGGCAAGAGAAGCATCTATCGTCACCATGGCTGCAGGAGAACGGGGAGGCATGAAGCCCATCAGAACGCTGACTGCCCGGCCTCCTGAAGCTGATCTGAGACTGCACATACAGGGGTGCGTGTCGGCCTTCCTACCCGCAACCCCCTTCGCCCTCCATCTTGACTCATTCATTGCTGCCTCTTTAGGAAACAGAGTGATTTTGGCCTTCCGCTTGGTGTCTCAGGATCTAGAAGGCTGAAACTACTTTAAGTGGTCTTAGCATGTGCGCAGTCAGGAGACAATCTCTGATTACAGGTCAGTGGTGCAAAAGGAGAACAGGGTAACATAATTACATGCTGGCATTTCTGCAGTGTCCAATCTGAAAAGTGCTGGCTGTTTTCTAGGTTATCTACACCATGAGCACTCAGGGTGAAATGTCCCAGTGTTATCAAGAAATAGCATCATTTCAAGCCCTGCCATTACATACACTAAAAATATCAGGTCTTGTGGCTGGCCAAGACGAAGAAAACTTATCAACTCTGCTTACAGAAACACACACACACACAACTATCAAGGTTTCTCAGTGTCACCTTTGTTTACATTCCTGACTTCTGGTTTTTGCCATTAACCTAGAATCTCCTTGAAGAATCTTTGTTAACAAACCTCAAAGAACTGCAGTCTTTATGACAACAGGGGTGCTAGGGCCTCTTATGGAATTAAATGGCTGCTTTACCTTGCAATAGTTCATGATCTAGACTTGTTAGAATCAGCTATCTGGTGTTGGTGTCTGTTTTTCTTTTTTACAGGAGAGAGAAAAATCAATCTGAGAGGTTACTATCAACATTGATGTTAAAATGCCAGTGGAGGGTGAAAAATAACAAATAATGCTGAGAACAATTTTCCTCCCCAGATGTCGTGACGGGCCTCAAGAATACACAGCAGTCACCACTCTAATCAAGGATGAGCAGATCGCAGGGCAGTAAATAATACCTAGGAAAGGCATTTTCCCTTTATTTTTTTAGTTATGCAAGCAATCATACACTCAATGCAGAAAAACAGAAAATATAGATATTAAAAAGAGTTAATCAGGGACTTCCCTGGGGACACAGTGGTTAAGAATCCGCCTGCCAATGCAGGGGACATGGGTTCTATGCCTGGGCCGGGAAGATCCCACATGCCGAGAAACAAGTAAGCCTGTGCGCGATGACTTCTGAACCTGCGCTCTAGAGCCTGTGCACCACAACTACTGAGCCCACGTGCTGCAACTACTGAAGCCCATGCGCCTAGAGCCCATGTTCTGCAACAAGAAGCCACTGCAATGAGAAGCCTGCACACCCCAGTGAAAAGTAGCCCCCGCTCGCCACAACTAGAGAAAGTCCATGCATAGCAATGAAGACCCAACACAGCCAAAAATTAAAAAAAACACATAATATAAATAAATAATAAATAAATCTTTAAAAAAAAAAAGAGTTAACCAACCAACATTCTATTATCCAGAGAAAAACATTGTAAATATTTTGGTGTATACCCATTGCTATGGATTGAATGTTTATGTCTCCCCCCAAATTCACATGTTGAAATCCTAACCTCCAATGTCATGGTATCAGGAGGCAGGGCCTTTGGAAAGTGATTAGGTCATGAGGGCTCTGGGATTAGTGCATTTATAAAAGAGACCTCAGAGAGCTCCCTCCTCGCTTCTGTCATGTAAGGAGACAGTATGTAAAAGACTGCCATCTACAAATCAGGAAGCAGGTCCTTAGCAGACACAGAATGTGCCCATGCCTTGATCTTGAACCTCCCAGCCTCCAGAACTATGAGGGAAAAAAATTCTGTTGTTTATAAGCCACCTTGTCTATGGTATTGCATTACAGCAGCCCAAATGAACGAAGACATCATCAAAACTTTTTCACATATCTGTGTGTGTTTCTTTTTAATGGAATTAAATCTATATTTAATATTTTGTGACCTACTTTCCCCCTTAATGTATCATGAATATCTTTATACACACCTTATTATTTTTAATGATTAAATAATGTTCTACTCTCAAGATGGACTATAATTCATCTATTCAATCCTGGACATCACTGGACATTTAGGTTGCTTGCAGTTTTTCACTTTTAAAAGAAGACTCTACTGAGTATTCCTGTACATATATTTGCATATTTGTCTGTTACTTTCTTAAGGATAAAGTCCTTAGAATGGAATTACTAAGTACATTCCCCTTTTTTAAGCATTTGCTAAATATTCCCCAACTATACGCCAGGATTTGTACCAATTTACACTTTTAGCAACAGTGTCTAAGAGAGTCTTTTTCCCTAGATGCATGAGAGGCACCTTTTAAAATCCTGTGTATCCTCTTTGCCCCTAAACTCCCAACCAGGACACGCTCCTTTCCGGACAGCAGCTTACAGAAAGAGCTCTGTACCATGCCTGTGCACCAAACAAAGAAAGATGGGCAGGCAGCCATCAGCTGGAGGAACAGCTGAGAGGAGCTGTCAGGGCACAGTGAAATTTTGCTCAAGAGAAAGAAAGAAAAGAGTGAGGTGTCAGCCTCAGAGATATGTGGTTTGGTTCGCACTTCCCTTCCTTCCCGTGTTAAAAGCAGCAATACTTTCTGTTTATACAGCAAGCTTTCAGCTTTCAACCTCTTTCCAGATTCAAGTATAATTGATATCTGTGCACTTTTACATAGATGGTTGTGCCAAGTTCCCCACCCCCCCCCACTACCTGATTGGCTGCAGGTGCGATTATCTGCCTCCCTACGGATCAGGACACTTGCCTAAATGGCAGGTAGGGTGTTGCACCTCTGGTACCCAGTCTAGAGCTCCCTTTAAATATTTCCCTCTTTTGCCTAATGTTTAAGAGATTGGAATAAATACATATGAACCCCAGGACCTGTGGCAGAAATTGCCTTTTTGACATAATTCCTGTTATCAACATCTGCCGTGCTTTGATTTCCTCCTAAAGAAGGATGCAGCACAAATAAAGAAACACTGAAATCTGGTCCCAGCTATTCTGCAGATGCCATGAAATTAGTTGCATTAATGGAACTTATTTATTGTGTGAGCGACTCTTTGGGGTCATGGTTACTGACCTGTGAGGAGGTCCTGATGTTTGGACAGTGCTCTAAGCGGCCCTGTCATGGTCAATTTTATCTGTCAACTTGGCTAGGTCATGGTACTCAGCTATTTGGTCAAACATAACTCTAGATAATTCTGTGAAAGTATTTTTTGATGAATTTAACATTTAAATCAGCAGACTTTGAGTAAAGCAAATTGCCCTCCAGAATGTGGGCAGGCTTCATCCAATTAGTCCAAGGCCTTAATAGAAAAAGCTGATCTCCCCTTAAGAAGAGGAAATTCTGCCTCTAGACTGCCCGTGGGCTTGAACTGCAGCACTGGCTCTTCCCTGGGCCTCTAGGCTGCTGGCCTGCCCTTCAGATTTTGAACTTTCCAGCATCCATGATGTGTGAGGCAATTCCTTAAAATAAATTCCAACCCCCCAACCTCCTGCTCTCTCTCTCTAATACATAGAGATTATAGATATATATATAACTATAGCTATATATGAGATAATACATTATATATACAATATTACATAATATATATATAAAATCTCTTGCTGGTTCTGTTTCTCTAGAGAACCCTAATACAGGTCCATTGCCAACTTGTGACAGAACTTTCTGGTCAGGGTTTCTACCTCATCTAGTGTCATTTTAAAATCCAAGAAGCAGGCACAGGTGAACCCCATTCCTTCCGACTTTCCAAAGACATGTTCATGTTCAAAGACAAATGAGAAGGATGATAAGGGTAATATCCCAGGTGCTGTGCCAAATTACAGCCCAACACTAGGAGGTCGGCCCTGGTGCCCCCACCGAGAGAGAGGAAGCTAAGGCCTGGGAGGCGGGGCTACCCATCCCATCCTTGTAAATGTGACTCCAATGAAGTAACACGTAATGAGTCATGAATAAGCAGCAGAAGCAGCAGGCCTGGGGGTCAGGTCCAGGTTCCCCTGATTTGTCTGAGGCCCAAGATCAGGCCTTTGACCTCCAGGCCATTCTGCCATGTTGTAGAAGCGGCTGGCATTTGAAAACATATTCAGTACCAACTGGGCACAAGCAGGGCTCTAAATTCTCTTTATTTCTGAGCAGGTGAAAACTGTACCCATAGATGGTTTCCAGTTCTGAGCACACGAAATGAGGTTCAGGCAGGAAAGAGAGTCAGAGCTGTGAGTTTCTCCAGTTCAAGAACAATTTTGATGGTTAACATCTCCCACTGGTTGTCTCCGAAGCTCTGTTTTCATCTCCAGCTCTGATCTCTCTCTAAGGCCATTATATGCAGAGTTGGGCTCCAGCCCCATTTAACTCACCTCTGACTCAGCTCTTCCCAGGCTCCCAGTGTCCCCATGCGGGGCTGCCTTGTGGCTGGGTAGCCTGTTTTGCCCTTGGCTGAAAACATCTCTAGCACACTCCGCAGACTGGCTGCTCCCTTCCCATCCTCACTGCCACATTCTCCTTGCTTCATCCCCTTCCTTTGTAGGTAAAAAGATCTGGAGGCAAGAGCTCAGGGGAGGAGAAGAGGAGGAGGAGGACCAAGGCTATTCCTTTCCTTTCTTCTTCCCTCACAAATCCAGACACAGCCAAAACATAATAAGCATCTTTCAGCCATGTGAATAGATGCTGCAGTAACTGTTACAAGAAAACATCAGAGTGTTTTAACTCTCAAGGGGGCAGAGCTGTAAGAAAGCCCTGCCCACCACTATCTGGAGTCATAGATGGGAAAATGACAATATGACAAGAGGGATGGCGCTTCTATTTGGTTTGGGGCAGATTATATATGAAAAACACCATTTGCCTTTCACCGATGACACGTTAAGCATTATAGAAGCATGTTCATCCAGAAAACAGTCAATATTTTACAGTATTCTTTCTTATTTTCCTAGGAAAGATGTACAGAATCATTCTGCCTCTTTATTTCTCCTATTTGCTCCCTCCCCCACCCTCGGTGATGCCAGAAGCAGCTGCTGTTGCCTTGGCAACATTACAGAATCAACTTGTTGCTTCTGGACCATCTGTACCCAACCTGGGCTATGTCGAGGCGGTTTATTTCCTTTTCCTGTTCATCATCTACCAAATGCCAGACTTCATAATTCACTTGCTGACCTTCCTGAGCAAGTTATATGAGGGCTAACTTCTCACACCCATTTCAGAATTAGAAGGGCTGGTTCACTCCTTTGAATTCAGATCTTTCCCAAAGGACCCTTAATAAAATATATGCCAGTTACTGGGGAAATGGGACTCATCAACACACTATAATCCAATGGGATTAGTCAGTGTTCTTGACGAAAAAAGAACCTCAATGGACAGCACAGGGCCAGCACATGAGAAACAAGTGTTAAATAATGTGCTTTTCCCCCCTCACTATAGACATATTTTTACTAATTTATCTATTTGTCCTTATTCCAAGAGGGACAGTGACTATAAAAATAATATTTGTATCTTAAAACAGATTTGAAAAATACAATATTCCAAAATTACCAATCCTGCTACCCACACACATTGTTACAATTTTTTATTTTTTCTCTTGTGCTGTATGTTTCTTTAAAAAATAAGATGGATTTGTTTTATAAATACAACTTTATATTCTGATTTTCCTAATTTAATATACGTTGGACATTTTTGCACATTATAAAAACTATTTGAGGGAATTAGCTGGTGGTCCAGTGGTTAGGACTCCGAGCTTCCACTTCAGGGGGCACAGGTTTGATTTCTGGTTGGGGAATTAAGATCCCACAAGTTTCAGGGTGCAGCCAAAAAAATAAAAGTAACAATAAAAATAAAATAAATTTTAAAAAAATCATTTGAAACATGACATCTCTGTCTTTCTCTCTCCTCCATTTCCCCCATCCCTCCCCCCGCCCTCCCCACCCCCCCCCCCCCCCCCCGGCCCCAAGCACTGTTTTATTTATTTAGTAAAGAACCTGGTCATTTTTCCTGTACAGTTTCCTACAACCTGGATTTTGCTAATTGGATCTCTGTGCTGTCATTTATCATGTTCCTCTGTCCTCTACATTTCCTAAAAATCGGTAGCAACATTTCAAAGTTTGATCAGATGCATGTTGTGACTTTGGTAAGAACGCTTTGTAGTGACTTCCCAGGAGGTACCTGATACCTGGTTGTCGTTCTGTGATGTCAGCAGTCAATGATGATCATTGCCCAGTCTCATTAGTTCACGAGGAACTTCAAAACGGTGAATATTCTCATTTTACCATTATTTCTTCATTCGTTAACTGGAGTTATAAAGAGAAACCTCTCCTCATTGACTATTTAATTATGCTGAGATGCAGTCCATAGAAGAAAGGAAGCATGAATGCCTAATTTATTCCCTTTATTTGCCAGTTATCAAAGTAATGAATTAAGTGCCAAGCACCATGCAAAGGGAACTAATTAGTTTTTCTAGTATCGTTATGAACGTGTGGATTTAAACATATTTGGTGTGTTTCAATGCAATGCAGTTATTACTCTTACCCATGCTCCAACGGCCCCATCTTCAGCCAGTGGGAGCCCCTTCACGTTGCTTTCTGAATCCTTAAAAAGATTCTAGCATTTTTTCTAGTCCTTTAAAAAAAACTGCAACCTTACGTTCTGTTGTTACGAGACGTTCCAGGCTCATCTTAAACACTTTCTGCTCCAAATCTGGAACTAGCCATTTCTTTAAGGAAACCGAGTTTGTTTGCTTTTAAGTGAGACATTTTATACAGGATCTGGGTTTTAAGGTGTTCATTTTCGAGGTCTTTTCTGTGGACAGAATTAAGAAACTTCTTTGCTCACCCCACCCCTCCCTGTCCTCCTCCTCTCTGCCTTCTCCTCTGTCTGCTCCTTAACATGAAACACACCATTGCAATGACTGCCATTTGAATTCAAGATTTCAGTATTTTTTTTAACCTTGTCAGTCTGATACCTGTGGCTTCTTTCTCTTCCATCAGTGACACCAACATAATTACTCATCTGCCTCATGAACAATACACACGCATCAAATTCCCCCAAAACTAATGGTTCAAAGCAACAACAGACACTAATTATGTCATGGTCTCCATGGATCAACAACTTAGAAGCAGCTTAGCTGCACAGTCTGGGTCTGAGTTTCTCAGAGATTGCAGACAAGATGTTAGCCGGGGCTGCAGTCATCTGAAGGTACGACTGGGGCTGGGAGACATGCTTCCAAGGGGGCCTCCTTACATGGCTACCAAGTCAATGCTGGGTGTTGACAGAAGGCTTCAGTAGGTCTCAGAGGGCTGCTGGAGGGTCCAGACAGCATGATTTCTGGCTTCCCCCAAAGTGAGCTATTCAAGAATGCAAGGTGTAAATGGCAACATACACCTTTGGTAATCTAGCCTCGAAAATCACGCAGTGTCAGGTCTACCACATTCTATTGTTATAAGTGAATCACTGTGTATGGTTCATATTCAAAGGGAGAATGAGTCTCTACCCACTGAAATGGGGAATGTCGAAGAATTTGCAGGCATATTTCTTTCCACTCTCTGGCTGTAACTTATTTACATTATAAATGTAAAATACACTCACCCCTTCCAAAGACTGCCCCAAAGTCTTGTTCTTGTACAGCATCAGCCTGAAGTCCAAGATCTTGATACTAAATCAGGTAAAAGTATGCAGGAGACTCCTCAGGTGTCCTAGAGAACAGCTCCTTGAGTACAATTCCTCACAATCTGAAGACCTATGATCTAAGAAGAGAAGCTAATTGCCACTTACATGCGCACACATGTGTGCGCACACACATACACACACACACACACACACACCATCCAATGGCAGGGTGAGCATAAGATAGGTACTAAGGACTATCAACCCACCACCACGACCATCATTCAAAATAAAGGAAAATAGGAGACACACAGAAGCAAAAGATAGCAAATTCCATCAGGACAAATGTTGAAAGTTCCTTGTCTAGGACTCTAGGTCTGAAAATGAGTCTGCATAGCTTTCAGCTCCAGTCTCTGAGCTCTTATTTCCACCCTACATGTCATCCTTTCTTTTTCATAAAACGTGGCCCATGGTTTCTGCTGAAGAGCATTCTCAGCTTGCTTCCTACCAGTAAAAGCTTCAGGGTCCAAAGGCCTCTTAGGTTTTTTGGTTTGTTTGTTTGTTTGTTTGGCTGTGTTGGGTCTTCGTTGCTGTGTGCAGCCTTGCTCTAGTTGTGGTGAGTGGGGGCTACTCTGTTGCAGTGTGCAGGCTTCTCAGTAGGATGGCTTCTCTTGTTGCCGAGCACAGGCTCTAGGCACTCGGGCTTCTGTAGCTGCAGTGTGTGGGCTCAGTAGTTGTGGCACAAGAGCTCTAGGGTGCACGGGCTTCAGTAATTGTGGCGCATGGGCTCCACAGCTGTGGTTTGCAGGCTCTAGAGCACAGGCTCAGTAGTTGTGGTGCGTGGGCTTAGTTGCTGCGCAGCATGTAGGATCTTCCCGGACCAGGGATGGAACCCGTGTCCCCTGCATTGGCAGGCGGATTCTTAACCACTGCGCCACCAGGGAAGTCCCCCCGCTCTTAGCACTTTATGCTGATTCTGGCCCCTTCAATCCAATCCATGTGGTACTTCTGCCAATTTACTTCTCTTAAAAACTTTATGGATCTCCTATGACTCTCATTATAGCCCCACTTAGACAAAACCACATTCACAAACTCCTCCAAAATAAGCCATCCTTGACCTCAGGCTTCTACGCACAGTTTTTTCAAGGCCCTGTAGGCTTCCGTGAATACTCTCAGCTTCGGTCCACTGCCCAATTCCAAAGCCACTCACAAATTTCAGGGTCTAGCTATGGCAACACCCAGTCCTGGTACAAACTCTGTATTAGTTGTCTATTTCTGCATGACAAATTATCCTGAAACTTAGTGGCTTAAAGCAACACTGAACTCTATCATGTCACAATTTCTGTGAGTTAGGAACCTGAGAGCAGCTCAGGTAGGTAGTTCTGATGGGGAGTTTCTTATAGAGTTGCAGTAAAGAATTTGACCAGAGCTGCAGTTATTAGAAGGCTTGACCAAGGCTGAGGGATCTGCTTCCAAGGTGTCTCATCTGCATGGTTGGCAAGCTGGTACTGGCTGTTAGCAGGAGACATTAGTTTCCTTCCATGTGGGCCTCTCCAGAGGACTAGTGGAAAGTCCTCATAGCATGAAGCCTGGCCCCAGAGAAAGCTATTCAAGAGAACAATGAGGAAACTGCAATTCCTTCAATGATCTGGCTTCAGAAATCACACATCATCATTTCTACACTTCATCAGAAGCAGGTCATCAAATCTGCTTCACATTCAAGGGGAAAGAGATTAGGCTCCACTTTTGAAAGATGGTGATATATTTTTAAACCACTACAAACACTACCACCAGCAATATATTTGCTAAAAGTGAATTTTTTGAACTTCTTTCAGTCTTTAGAGTTCATTTTACTAAGGATATATAGTAATTTTACTACATTCCAAAGTAACTCAAAATTGTCCTTTCTGTGTGCATATGCCAGTAACTTGTAAAATAGTTTGTTTTATTTTGTTTTGACTTCTGAGGATTTCTTTTTAATTTTTGTTTTATAATTTTATAAAATAATTTCAAGGTTTTGAAGTCCAACTACAGAACAAGATGCATTCAGAGAAGTCTGGTTTCATTTCTGCTCCCTCCACGCTCTTCCCTTCTCTCCCCTATAAGTAAATTTGTTGTTAGTTTGTAATTCATTCTTCCATCTTTAAAACGTAAATAACAAACAAATACATATCCCTCACTCTAAGAGAAATATTTTCATGTTACGCACAAGAGTCTTCACATCACTTTTTTTAACCTACTAAGATAACCTGAGTTCATTGCTTAGCAGTATTTGGAGATACCTGTCATTTCTTTTTATGGCCAATTGTCACCATTATATAAATGTATATTGTATATAGTTTATTCAACCAGTCCCCAATGGAGGAATGATGTGGAGGTTTACTAGTCTTGTACTACTACAAAAAGTGCCACAATGAATAGCTTAATGCATACGTCTTTCTATACTCTTCCCAGAAACCTACTTTTATGGCTATAATTTATTCCATGTTGTGGCTAGGTGTACCTTAAATTACTTGTCTACTTAAATAATTTTGGACACATAGGTTGTTTCTATTATTTCCGGTAGTATAAGTGATACAACAATGAACATCCTCATACTTAAGTCTTTGTTGACATTTCCGTTTATATAATAAGAACAGATTTCCAGATATTTAGTTAGTAGGTCAAAGTTTATGAATCTTTTTAGGCAGTTAATGCATATTGTCAAACTGTTTTCAAGGAAAGGGGACAACTTGGGACTTCCCCAGTGGTGCAGTGGTTGGGAGTCTGCCTGCCAATGCAGGGGACACGGGTTCGATCCCTGGTCCTGAAGGATCTCACATGCTGCGGAGCAACTAAGCCCATGCGCCACAACTACTGAGCCTGCGCTCTAGAGCCCATGAGCCACAACTATTGAGCCCATGTGCCACAACTACTGAAGCCCACGTGCCTAGAGTCCATGGTCCACAACAAGAGAAGCCACTGCAATAAGAAGCCCGTGCACAGCAATGAAGACCCAATGCAGCCAATAAATAAATTAATTAATTTAAAAGAAAAAAAAGGGTACAACAAGTATATACTCTCAGAGGCAGCAAATCTCAGTATGTGGCCCTGCAGAAATCTGGGGTCAAATCCTACCTTTACCATTTACTAGCTGAATAACCCTGGACAAGTAAATTTTCCTAAGCCTCAGCTTCCTTGTCTGGAAATGAGAAAGATACCTGATGGGGTTGTTGTGAAGAGGACACTAGGATATTTGACTGTAGATGTACTTGACTATACAGGCCAACTATTTAGCAGAGTGCCTGATATCCACCAAGCATTTAAATGTTTGTTATTATTATTCTTATCACCAGCAGAGGAGAAAGTCAGTCTCAATGAAGATTTATCAGCCCTGGATATTACTGTTCAAAAATAGAAAGTGCCAGTTTGACACATAAAAGATGTTATCTTCTTTTAATGCATTTCTTTGATTTCTAGTTCTATCTTGTTTTATATAATTTTATGTAAAATTATATATATATTTGCCTATCTTGTTTAATATAATTTTAGTTCTTTAAAATGATATACAAGAGTTCTTTATTAGGAATACAAATCTTTTGTTGTCATAACTGCTGCAAATATATCCCTCAATATTTTGGGTTTTTTCAATGGTCAGTTGCCAGACACTATTTTGACATAGAGTTTAACATTTTAAGTAATCAAGTATTTTCCTTTGTGTTTACTTCAATAAACTTTAAAATTTTTTATGAATACTTCACTCTTTCAAAATGCAGTTATATGCTCATGCACATGTTATTTCAGTATATTTGGGGCATATATCTTACATACAGAAAAGTACACTGACCATAAGTTCACAGCCTAAAGAATTTCCACCAAATGGATATGTCCATTGCATTGTTTTTAGGGCTGCCATAACAAAGTACCACTAACTGGGTGGCTTACATCAGAAGTCTATTGTCTGACAGTGCTGGAGATGTTTGAGAAGTCTGATGTAAAAGTGTCAGCAGAGTTGGTTCCTCCTGGAGGCTGTGAGGGAGAATCTGTTCTATACCTCTCCCTCGGTTTCTGGTGTTCTTTGGTCATCTCTGGTGGTTTGCTAGTCATCTTTGGTGTTCCTGAGCTTATAGATGTACTGCCCCAATCTCTGCCTTCACGTTCACACGGCATCCTCCCTGTGTGTACGTCTCTATATCAAAATTCCCCCTTTTGAGGTCAACTCGATGAATGGTGATGCTTTAGAGGGCCAGGACAGGGAGGGTAGGAGGGAGTCACAGGAGGGAAGGGATATGGGGATATATGTATAAACACAGCTGATTCACTTTGGTGTACCTCAAAAACTGGTACAAGGGTGTAAAGCAATTATATTCCAATAAAGAGCTTTAAAAAAATGGTACTACCAGTTAGAGGTACTAGGCTAAATGAAAAAAAAAAAAAATTCCCCCTTTTATATGACACCAGTCATACTGGATTGGAGCTCACATGAATGACCTCATGTTAACTTGATGACCTCTGTAATGACCCTATTTCCAAATAAGGTCACATTCTGAGGCACTGGGCATTAGGGCTTCAGCATATCCATTTTTAGGGAAACAATTCAATCCACAATATTCATGAAACTAGAAGACAGATCGAGAAACAGAATCTATCCAGCTTTCTAAAACCTACCTCATGTCCCCTTCAGCCGTAACCCCTTGCCAAGGTTACCACGCTCCCAATCTCCCACACCGCAGATCATCTGTTCTATGTTCTTGAACTTCATATATATGGAATCACACAACATGTATTCTATTGCATCTGGTTTCTCTACCTCAAAACTGTATCTGTGAGATCCATCCATGTTATTGCATTGTTGCATGTAGCAATAGTTTTCTTTTTCACTTTTATGCAGTATTTAACAAAAGAAGGAAAAAAATAATGTAATTTATCCATTTTATTGTTGATAGATACTTAGGTTGTTTCCAGTTTTTTACCTATTGTGACTATGGTTGCTATAAAACTATATTATGAATATGTTGCAATGAAAATCCTAGTGCCAGTCTTTTGCTGAGCACACGCTCACACCTCTGTTGGGTATATGGAGTGGGCTTTCTGGGTCATAGCGTAGCCATATATTTGGCTCTACTAGATGCTTCCAAGTAGTTTTCCCAAGTGGTTCCCAGCAGTGCATGAGAATTCTGCTTGTTCCACATGCTCACCAGAACTCTGGGTTGATTTGGACATTTTTTTGATGAGAAGGTGATACTGATGATAACAATAGCTTCTCATTAAAGGTATTATGAAAACCAGCCATTGGGCTGGTTATTTTGCTTATATTATCTCACTTCATCTTTAAACTAATTTTCAAGGGAATCATTAGCTTCATGTTTACAGACAAACAAAACTAAGCAACAGTGAAGGTTACATAATTCGCCCAAAGTAACAGGAAGGAAGGAGCAAGGTAGGCTTTGAATCCAAATTTGTCCAGTTGCCAATCTCAGAGACTTTCTGGTCCCAGATAAAATGTAAACCTGGTTGTTATGGAGGTGAAGGGGAAGCCTTGGGTATCATGGCGCAGCATGGGGGGACTGGCGTGGGCTACCGCAGAGGGGCCGACTTAGTGGCAAGAGGCAAACACAGCTCTAAACCTCTACCCAAAGGCTAGTTTGTGGGGACATTAACTATGAGCATGTTACCAAGGTTAGCTTCAGACAGTTCCCAATGGGTGATTATTCTGAGGACTGATTCTGAGAACAGATGGGTATGCTTAATATTTCAAAATAGAGTGATGCAAACCAGTTTTGGGGTAGAGAGTGAGAGCAAGAGGTCAGGTCTGGGATTAAGGAAAAGCATCTGTAATAGCAGGTCTGTGGCACTGTTCTCACCGCTGATGTCGATATGCACTCTTAGCCCGTCAGCCCTCACTCCCAGGCCCAGTGTCCAGGTAATACCAGGAACATCCACCCTTAAGACCATAGCACGAGCCAAGTCCACTCTTACCATGTCCTCTGCTTTCATGGCGCTGGGATGGCAGGATGAATACCCATGGGGAAAAATATTTCACAGAGCAGGAAGGAAAAACATTCACTCTTCTACCAAAGACACTCGAAGACGCAAGCATTGAAAGGCTGCTTTGACTCAGGCACTGTGCTGGGTTCTTCCAGATATATCACCTTGGTCTTCACAATAACCTTGAGAGAGAAATAATTTGCCATTGTCCCCATGTTACAGGTGTGGGAACTGAGCCTTAGTGAGGTTTTAAGAAACCTATCTGAGGTTACCCAAGAGTAAAAACAAACAGCATGATAGTTCCATTCTAACAAAGGATGTAGAAAGAGGAAGTTTACACCTTCTGAATTATGAACTGTGTCTTTAAGGAATCTATGGGAGTATATGGTCACTTTTATTCATTTATTTTAAGGAAGACAATAAAAGAATACTGAATGTTTTCCTGCTGAACTGCTTAAAGCTTGTTCTGGAAAATGAAAACTTTAGAAAGAGAATTCTGGGATTGTAGGCCAGCAACTCTTACTTATGAACCATATAAGGAATGGGTCCAGGGACTCATATTCCATAAAAGTATCACCTTGATGCAGTTCTAATCAGTTCAAATGTTGTCATCTTCTAATTTGGTGCCAGTGCAATTATTTTAGAAAGTACAAAGTTTCCCTTTTAATTGGTGCTTGGCTTATCTGTTTCTGAAAACATTGGTTTGGTTCTAAACTCAGGTGAAAATGAACACCTGGGCTCTGTCCTGGTTTCAGGAAACCTGTGCATTTTCTTTTTCCTATACTTTAATCAGTAGTTGGTTTAATTGCCTGACCAGGTTACAGACGTCAGTGTCCCAGGTGTGTGTACGCTTTGCCTACATGACAACCCAAGCACTGTAGCCAGAGTAGAGTGAGAGCCATTCAGGAAGAAGCAATGGGCTCACACTCCGGGTGTAATTCACACCCAAGACTGATGCTCACCCAGGCTCACCGCATCTGGGCTGACTTCCCAGTGGAGAAACCACCAAAGAGGATGAGAAACACAACACATGCAATTCTCCTGCTTTAGTCCCAAAGACTGACTAAGCCATCAGAGCTTGTTCCCCCCAAACCCTAAGACTCCTCGTATACTGCTCAGGAGCCTTTCCTCCAGAACCAGTGGGTGGGCTTAGCGCCCCCACCAGCCCAGTTCTGGAGAGAGAGGGAGTGCAGTCTGAGGACTGGAATGCCCTCTGCCTGCTCCAGCACAGAAATGTGCTGCTGGCGTTCACAGAGACAAGCACATGATGTGGTGTGTGTACTCTTAATCTCTACTTTAATGTCTCCAACAATCTAGTGGTTAATTAGCAATTTGCTGCCCACCAACATGCAAGTGAATGACAAGCAAAAGCCCTCTGCATCTGTAATTATTTTGCTGATTTACAAGCCACTCTCCTCTCTGTGTAGGTTTTTCTCTGTGTGTGCATTCATGCATCAGGGATTTCATTATTTTTAGAAGCATACTTTGTACATTTTTTATGCTTTAATATTCTCAGGCTTCAGTAATTACAGTATTACGGATATATATACATATTTTCCCCCTCAACGCCAAATGCATTTGTCAGGAAGGCTTTTTCTTTAATAAAGAGTGGAGAGTAAGATTTATCAAGGGGCTGAAATCCAAATTGCAGAGAGAGAGCACAAGATTGAAAGATGCACGTTTCTTGCTGCTGACAAATCCTTATCTGGAATCGGAGGAGTCTTGTAATATTTGATTTTCTCCCAAAGCAGCTCTGGTGAATCGAGCCACGATCTGCGTTATCCATCTGCCTACTTTTGGAGCAGGGTGTTTTACTATTTGGCGGTTTAAATGCTTTACGTTTTCGCCAGCGCGTTAAGAAAGGCTCTCATGTTAAATTAAGTCAATTAATAAATGGAGACACATTAAGCAATCAATTTTGTCAGCCTATCTCCCCAGCATTATGTATGGTTGGCTGTAATCACAAGATAAATGCAATGTGCTGATCTATGGTTATGTTCAATAATACATTCTCCGCCAGGCTCAATTCATCAGGGAGTTTCGGTAGGGGAGGCATTTGTTATTGGCTGTCTCTGCACCTCAAGGATAACATTTCTGTCCTTTTGATTGGCCGCCTCACTGCTGCAAGATTCTAACCGTCTTATTTTGATGATGAACGCTGAAGGCGCGCTAAGCCGGGCTGGAGCGTAGTGTCTCAGAGGCTGCGCTCCTTCCAGAGCCCAAGGACTTACAGCTTCCTCCGCTGCCTTCCTGTGCCCACAACCCCACCCCCCTCCAAAAAGTTGTGATGCTTTTCTTCACCCAGTGCTTTGGGGCTGTGTTAGATCTCATTCACCTCCGCTTTCAGCACTACAAGGCGAAACGGGTGTTCTCCGCCGCTGGGCAACTTGTCTGCGTTGTAAATCCCACGCACAACCTGAAGGTGAGTCGTTCTCTATCATTTGATGTTCCCGCGGCTCCGGTTCAAGTCCTTCCTCCCGGGGGGGGGGGGGGGGGAGGGTGTCAGTGACCCTCCCGCGAGCACGCACGCGCGCGGGCACGGGGAGCTCTCAGCAAAGGGGCGAAGGCCGGTCCTCTGGTGCCAGGATGGTTTTGGGTACCCGGAGCCAGTGCCTCGGCTCTTTCTCCCCCTCTTGGTGGCTGGATGCTCTCGGCGGCGACAGTGCGTTGTTTTCCTTGACTGGCAAGAAAGAGCAACTGGAGTGAGAGTCTATTTCTTTTCCCCACGCTGTCAGCCTGGGGGGGGGGGGGGGGGGGGGGAGGGGGAGGTCAGAGCCAAGGGTGGTGGAGGGAGCGGGGGACGTCCCCCTGTCTCTCCCAAATATTTGTGGGCAAGTGTTTAGGAGACAGGGTTTGAAAAGTTACCCAAATTGCAGTCTGTCCCATGTGTTGGAAAGGCAGGCGAGCGCACGGATTTAGGGAGCCCCTCTGGTTGCCGCTGAAGTAGCAGGGGTCGGGGAGGGGGGGACAGGAACCCCGAGACACGCATCTGGGAGTTGGGGAGGGGGCTCCTTCGGCAAAGTGTTTTTTCCTTGTGCTCGGACTCGGCCTGAGTGGAGGGATGGGGGGGGGGCGAGGGCGGGGCGGCGATGTCGGCAGGAGTTTGTCTTCTTTCCTTCCTGCGAGCTAGGTGCCCCCGGTGCGCTGAGCACAGGCGGAGGCAGATGTGCCTCAATAGTATCGTAATGAAACCGGCTCGGAGCTGCCACTGCCTGAATCACGGCAGGCGCCGCGGGTGCCTCGTTGCTGTGCCGCCGCCGGGCTGCGCTTCTGACGCCACGGCCCCTGCATGTGCGCCGTTAGGTCCATGCCCTTTAAGAGAACAGCCAGAATGTGGGCTCGAGGGACCGCTTCACATCACCGCCAGGACTGGGGGAAATGAATGAAGAGCCACTGGCTAGGGGAGGCAGGGAAGAAGGAAAGGTAGGGCGGGAGGGGGCGGTGGGAGGGCGCAGCTGAACTTCCCCCAACGTGAAAGTCTGAGCCAACCGGGCTCCGTCTCAAAATAAACGCTGGACTCGTTTGGGAGCTGCTTTCCTGTCCTCATCACACCCAAGGCTGTGTGGCGGGGGAAGGGCACCTCTGCAGCTGAGCAACCGAACAGCTTCTGTGAGAATAGATCTGTCATTCTGACCACTGCTGTTGGGCTTGCCACCCATCACTTTATAAACTCCTGCCGTCAGACCCTCTTCAGCTGGAGCCCTGCAGGCCAGTGCTGAAGGGTGCCTCCCCACAACCCCCTCCCCCCGCAATACACACACACAATTCCTGGAAGTCCCTAGGAGGGACAGCTGCCTGGAGTCCCTGGGGCCATATGCCAAGGCCAGCCCTGAATGGAGGGGTCATGGACTACTCTGGGACTGCTGTGGTGCTTGTGACCTAGGAACTGGCTTTCAGTCGTACCCAAGCAGTGACGAACACCATCTCACTCAACTCTGCTCTGCCTCCCCCTCTCTCAGTCACTCACTGTCTCTCCCTCTCCCTTTCCTCCTCTCCTCCGCGCTCTTCCCCTCCCTCACTGCCCTATTCCTTTTTCCCTTCATGGCTTACTTTTATAAAAGAGAATTCACCCCCAGTCATCCTTGACAAAGTGAGTGTATGATGTACATACTAAATGTGATTCTGAATTCCATTCTATGGCCACTTTTGAGACGGCATTCAAACTCCCATTACTTTGTCACTTTACATTACGTAGCTCCCTGCGGCAAGAAATTTTTTTTATTTCTGTTTTGCATTATAAAACCTTTACAAATTGTTCATGAGACTTCGCACTTTCAAAGTTTGAATTTATATGGTTTGCTGCTTGCGGCTGATGATGGAGGGGGAGATGGGTACTAAGATCTCGGTGTTGGGTGGAGTGAAAACATCTGTGTATATGTTTCAGTGATGTCAGCCTGGATATTGACAGGTGGTCCTGCTGCCCGGACCCTGGAGTCCAGAGTCAGGGTTGGAGTCCTCGGGTCAGTGCTGATCAGCTGTGTGACCTTGAATGACTCAAGTCTCTGAGCCTTCCCTTCCTCTGCTTCAAAATGAACCAATGACTCTTTAGCTTGCCTCCTCCATGACTCTGTGAGTCTCCAAAGAGATACTTGAGATAGATGTGCTTTATAACACTCTCCTCCAAAAAAAATTATATTATTGTACATAATTTGTAGGGTTCCATTAGGAACTTCAAAAGTCATCAGTTAAAACCTTCAGCCCACTTAGAAACCATGTAAGTAGTAACATAAAAAGAGATGACATATGCTTTGAGAGGCTATTTTCCATGGCTCACTTTTTCATGTACGTTCTCATTTGGCTTTTCATTTCCTATAAAAAGCCGCTTAGAGATTTTGCTCAGATGAGTGTCACCGCAGATAAACACATCAAATCGAGGGCTGCTAATGTTACCAGGGGTTGCAGTAGGACACACAGGATTTACAGAGGCTGCACCAGGCAGAGACAGACCTCTGCAGTCCAGGTTGCCTCTGTGGAGGTCTCATCCAGGCTCCAGGTGGCCCATCAGGGAAGCTTTACCTGCTTCTCAAACCTGAGGGCTAACAATCCTTTGGAGCTTTTAAAGGAACAATTCTCTAGGAGAACTGCTGCCCCATCACTGATATTTAAAATTGTATAAAACCTCGAAAGAAAGTGCTCTTTCTACGCATTCCTTTCCATAGACAGATCATGGAAATATGCCTTGGATGTAATAAGCTGTGAGCCACATAGGAAGAAAAATTCTTTTTTTAAAGAGGAAAAAAAAAAAAGTTGTGGCAATGTGAACCCAGAGTAGCTATTGATCTGTGGTGCTTCCCCACACTTTGTATGACAGGCTAGTACATGAAATGGTGACCAAGGACAGAGAGACTGCAACCTTGCTTTCAATTTTCTAGGTTGCATATTGCTACAAAGAGGGCTGGGAAGCCTGTGTTTTCCTTTGCAGAAGCAGTTTTGCACTTTGTCCTTTCCTGGGCTTTCCTGAGAACGCTAGCAGTACTTTAGGACCTGAGGCAAGTGCTGAGTTATAATCACAATTCACTTACGGAGCAGAGAAAATCGTGTATTTACCATGCTTCTGTAGGTCACCTGCCTTCTCAATCTTATTATGGCAATTACTTGGTAACCTGGGATTTCTTCAAGCAAGCTGATGCCTTTCTTTCTAAGTGGAAGGCATAAACCTTCCCGCGGAATGCAGACAACCTTGAAAGCCATTACAGTCCTTAAGCCCACCCTACTTAAAAGGGGTGTTTAGAGTCGCTGGCCTGGAATAGGAGGGTCTTTTGCTTCAAGAAGAATCCACAGCGGAGCCAGCTCTGTGGACTGCTAATGGTGCTCTGTGTTGCCCTGTGTCTGTCTGTCTGTCTCTGCCTGTAGGGATGGCTCCCTGAAGGGATCGGGGCCCCCTACTTCACCTTCCCACCTCATTACAAAGTGACCACCGAGGAGCCGGTGATCTTGGTTGGCCGCCGTCCGCTTCCTTATTCATGGAGGTCACTGAAATGTGGCCCGCAGACAGCGCTGGGGGGTGGCACGGCCTCCTGCTCCTGATTCAGAACTGCCTTCTCCCTTGTGTCCTTTGCTTGTTTCCAAACCAAGAAAGCCTTTCTCTCCTGGCCCCACTCCCATCGACACTTGTGGCTTGTACAATGCCCTGCCCCGGGCAGCCCTCCCTGCTTCTGCCCCGTCTCCAGAAGTGCCCTTTAAGGGGTGGACTGGCCAGTCTCTGCACCCAGGCCTCTCCAGGAAAGGGTCTGCAGTGACAGCCAGAGCCCCTCTGGGGTCAGTCCCAGCACTTCCCAAGTGGACAGGCCCTGAGCTGAAGCTGGCTGGGCAACTTCCTCCCCGTAACCACAGCACTTGAGAAACCAGGTTCTGAAAGAAGTCTAGCAAAACGCTTTCTGGCAAACTTCCAAAAGGCCCTTACCAGCGCCAATGTCATTGCAGAGACCCCCAGTGTCCTCCCCGGCACCCAGGCCCGAGGGCAGAACCTCCCCACCTCTCCTGGGAGGCTATTCATGCCTCTATCCAGCCGGTCCAGTCCCTGGAGCTCTTTTCTACTGTAACCCATTAACCTTGAGTTACAGACACACACACACAGACTCAGAGTCATGCACACATACACAGTGGGAGGGGCATAAGTGACAACGATGGCTTTAATTTAAGTGCCAGGGAGATGCTAAATCTAAATCAGGGCATTTTAGTACCATGCCCTGACGCATCCACATGCCTTTCATTCTAACACCAACCTGTGTGGATGAATGCGTGCTGAGTGATGGTGGGATGCGGGGTGGGGCCGTATGGAGGGGAGGGGATTGTCAAAGGAGGGAACCAAGGCAGCCTGGTGGCAAAGGCAAACCTCGCCTCTACCATTCAGGGGCTAATCTTCCGAGATCCCGTGCCCGCCCCGCCCCTGGGCTTTCACTAACTCTGCTTGACACAGCACGGCAGGCAGCTGAAGGAACGCTAAAGACCTGAACATTGTTTTTAGAGATTTAGAGGTGGCCTTGGTACGTTCGGCCTGAATACCTAGTTAAAGGCAGTTAAAGGCTTCCGACAAGAGTGTTTAATAGCCAGTGTGGTTACTCAGCTCTTCCTGACACAGCCACGTTTGAGGGTCCCATCCCCAGTCTTCTGGACATTTCACCATCTTCCTTTGCTGCCCAGGCTGAAGGCTCTTCACAGCTCAATTAGCACCCTAGACGGGGCCGGGAAAAGGATGAAAGAGTGGCCAGAGCTCGTTGTACTCACACTCCAAGCTTTATTCTAAAGGTTTTCCTTTGCCGCCTCCGCCAGCCCTTTGGTGTCTGTGAATATTATATGACACTCGACTCTGCAGGCACAGAGCAGTCGAGCGGCTTTTCTGGTTGATGGTGATTGCAAATGAGGCTCCCGAGTCCCATAAATGAAGGCACGGGCCCTGAGCAGCCGTTTGGTTAGCGGTGTGCTGGTGATGGGGACGCAGAGGAGGCTGAAGCTGGCGTGGAGGTGAGGTGAGCCCATTACCGCTGCGCTGCATTTATCCGGCAGCCCCAGAGCAGATTTTGTGGCACCCCCTTTACCATGGTCCCTCAAACTGTAGGGACTGTTCGGAAGAAATGAGAAGACAGGGACTGAACGCTTTCCTTGAAGTCCACAGAGAGGTCAGAATTATTCGGATGGCTTCCCTGGGATAAGGTAGGACGTTTCTCTAGCAATTAACAATAAGAAAAAAAAAATTAACTGTCGCGGGTAGTATTTTACTCTTGGCAAAGTCATCTTGACTCAATCAGCTCTGTTCCCCAAAGGGGAAAGTTTGGTCTGTTTAGATGCACAGTGCCACGTGGAACAGGTCACCTGGAGGATGGAGCCCCTTCCTCCCGTGGGGGTCTGTGGCTCAGAGAGTGATGGGGAGAATGTCAGAACTGGGAGCCTGAGCCCTCCTAGTTTACAGTCGAGGAAGCTGAGGCCAGGGAGGGGAGTGACTTGTGTTCATTTAACACGGCTGCTATAGCAGATTACCACAAACGGGGTGGCGTAAAATCAGAGAAATCTATTTCTCAGAGAAATCAGGGGGCTGGAAGTCCAAAATCAAGGAGTCAGCAAGGCCAGGCTCCCTCCAAGGCTCCAGGGACGAATCTGTTCCTTGCCTCGTCTGGCTTCGGAGGGCTCCATGTGTTCCTAGGCTTGTGGCCACATCCCTCCAATCTCTGCCTCTAGGGTCACATGGCCTCCTTCTCTCCTCTGTGTGTCCATCTGATAAGGATACAGGGGGTTGCATTTAGGTCCTACCTGGATAATCCAAGATAAGCTTCTCATTGCAAGATCCTTAATTTAATCACACCTTTGGTCATATAATCTTCACTCTTTTGCTATTTAAGGTAATAGTCACAGGTGCCAGGCACTAGGATGTGAATATAGCTTTTCAACCCACTGGTACTTGACTTCTGCAGAGTTGATCTATTTAGTGACAGAACTGGAACCAGAAGTTAGGTCTCCTAATGTCAGACCTAGATCCCTTGCACTGCCCCAGGCTGCCTTTCAATCAGCCCAAACTAAATATCCTTTGCTTGGGGGCAAGCTGTGGGAGCAGAAAATTGTGGGGACCTCCCCTGCACCCCATCAGCCCTGGGCCAGCAGTGTGACCCCATGGGCTGCACCACACACCTACCATCTCCCCTTTATCAGGCCCACATTTCCTTAGCAAATCAGTCTCTTCATCATCCTTCTCCCTTATTTCCCCACCCCCGCCATAAATCTCCTTTCCTTTCCTTTTTCGAATTCTTTTAAAAATGATGTGATTAACATGGGTGCACGCACATCATATTTTAAAAAATCAAACGATAAAGAGATACACCGTCAAAAGCATAGAGCATTATATCTTGCCCTTGGTACATATTTTATAAACCCACCAGATCAGTACAGGGAGAAGCAGTGGGTGAAAGGAAAAAACTTGGGCTGCGGGACAGACAGGCCTGAATTCAAATCCCGACTGTGCCACTGGCCGACGTGTGACTTTGAACAAACGACTTCGCCTCTCAGAGGCTCCATTTCCTCCTCTATAAAAAGGAGAAAAGAACGCCCACCTTCTACGGCGGCTGCGAGGCGGAAATGAGCTCACAGAAGGAAAACGCCCGCCGTAGAGGAGAGAGTCGGCAAATAGCAGCCGTTATTGTCAACACAGGTCATTACAATAAAAGATAAAAGCAGCCCCTCAGAAGCTGAAGTCAGCTCCCCACAACCCCACCTTCTGGCTCTCTCTGCCTCCCCTCCCTCCCTGCAGGCCTCCGTGCTTGCTGTTCCTTGGTATTCCTCCATTGCCCTTGGCCTCGAACCGAATTTTGAACAGAACAATTTGTTGCCTTATGTAAAAGTCAGATTTGTCCTTACTGCCTAATTTCAAAGAAAGCCCTGAGCCCTGCTGGGGTTCTGGGCCTGGAAGTGCAATGGGAGAGGGGCTGGGTCTGGGGAGGACACGTGCGCCCAGGGTGGGACAGGGGCTGAGGGGCTGGCGCCCGGAGAGCCAGGAGCCGCAGACCAGGCCCCTTCTCCTCCCACCCCAAGATGGGCCCTCATGACATGTGCATGCCTTCTTTTCATTAGCAGCTGCTGAGTAAGCACATGGGCCACTGGCTCTACGAGGGGCGCCTGATCCCGAGGGCATGGGTCTGAGGCTGAGTGACACCACCGAGAGATGCAGTGGGGCGGGGAGTTGTAGGTGGGCAAAAACTGCACACTCCCTGGGAGACTGGACATTTTCTCTCTGCCCTTCAGTTCACTCTGCCTTGAGGAAGTCGCTTCCCTCTGAGCGGGGTGGGATGAAGGGGGTTGATGCTTAACGGAGGCTGTAGCCCCTGGAATCAAGGGCAGGCGAGAGATGCTCTGACCTTTCTGAGCCAAGAAAGAATTCCTAGATCCCACTGTCATCAGATGCTTTTGAAAAAGCACAGAGGCAGGCCACAGGGCTGAGTTCCCTTAGTCTAACCTGAGTTTCTATACACACACACACACACACACACACACAGAGTCATTGGAGATTCTGAGATGCCAACCTGCTGTTTGGACCCTGAGTGGTCTCTGAATAGCAGTGCAAGATCACAGGGTGCAAAGCCCAGTGGATGGGGAAACCTGGTCCCCAGCACTGTGGAGGAAAGGATGGAAACGAACAAGATCCTTCTCCCCCACCCAACCTGTAACTGACCACTCCAGCCTCAGGAAAGAGGTAAAGGGAGAAAACTGATGGGAGAGAAAAGAGTAACATTCTAATTGAGGCCCTGGAATACGGGCTTTGGACCCAGACGGATCTGGGTTTGAATCCAGTGCTGTCACTTCCCTTAACTAATGTCTTTGACCTCCTGGAGCCTGCATTTCCTCAACTACAAAATGATTGTTGTGAAGGTGAAATATCATGATGTACATAAAGTGCTTAGCACAGCACCTAATACATACTCCACAAACGGCAGCCATCAGTGCTAGTAAGTGGAGTTCCTTAGAGATGTTACCTGATGCACAAGATGTGACCAAGATGCTTTTGCCCAACTTGCATGCGTGATCAAACTTCTCCTCAGACTGGATATTGGAGGGAAGAGAGGGATGGGTCAGCAGTAAAAGGACCTATTTGTTGAGTGACCAAGATTTTGAGCATGGCAGGTTCAAGCTCAGAAGCAGAGCCATGCTCCAGTTCCGGGTCCTGGTCTAACAGATGAGGCCCAAAGGGGCGACGCCCAAGGTCACAGCTGATGAGGGGCAGGGCCTACTGCTCTATCTGTGCCACTACACTGCTGGGGGCTGGGGGAGTTGTTAAGGATGCTGCTTTTCTACTATGACCCACACATGCTGGGCATCTTCCCAGGGGATCCTTGTCCTCAGGACCTTGCCAAGATATAAACCAGCTGGGTAAGAGTGAGGCTGTAAGTGAAATCACCCAAGCCACAAAGCCATAACCCCAGACTTTCAAATAGTACAGTGGATCAAGTTCTGCTACAAAAGGCTACATTTTCATCTTGACCTTGAGCCCAGGATGAAAGCACCATCAGAAACGGATCTGAAATCAGCCTAATGTTTTTAGCAGAAGAACAGGGTCCTTGTGGATAATTTAGAATTGTGATCTAACTAGAAATGTCAGTTTTAACTTGCAAGATGCTGTATCTCTTAATAATTTCTTGGTCCTTTAATGTATTTTTAATCATGAACCGCTGATTAGGAGGGAGCTGTGAGCCACAGGGCTGTCTCCAGGCGGCACCGGGAACTCCAGCTGGAGAGACTGGCCTGTGGAAGGGGCAGGGCCTCCCAGGACAAAACTGGAGAGTGTCCTCTATGGAGGGGAAAGGCCATTGCAGACCACATTTGGAGAGGGAAGACAGGGTTAGCATGGCATTAGGAAGGCTCCACAGGGACGGAACCAAATCCAGATCAATACCAGATTTTACAGAAGACTGGCCAGCCCGTCTAGCCATCTGTTCGGCTTTGTAGCCAGACGCCATGGTCCCTGAGATCTAATTCCTAAGACTTTGCCAAGGATGTGCTGAGAAGTCCAAGGCAAGTAGCCACTCAGAACCTCGGGTTCTCTTTCTATAAATTAGAGGTATATCGTGACTTAGGCTAAGCTAGCTACATATCCTGAAACCCACAGACTGTAGTTTTCTGCTGTCACAGTTATACACACAAGAGTAATCATGATGGTCAGAACAACCACAAAAGAGCTACCATTTATTGAAGGTGCGCTATGTCCAGGAACTGCGTTAAATGCTGTGCGTTTAATCCTCCCTAGGAAGTAGTGTATTATTATCATTCTATTAAAGCAGAGGAGAGGGAAAGAGCTTGCTCAATGTTACACAACTGTTTGTGGCAGAGCCATTTAAAATTAAAATTCTGTGCATTTTTTTGTCACCCCTCAGTGTTCTCTTTTCACAACAAACACCTGACCATAGGACGAATATTGAGCATATTATATTTCATTTAAAAATATTGATCTGGGATCCTGTCTCATTTACCCTGTGTGTACATACATCAAACACACAGAGATGCCCTAGCTCTTGGTGGACACCCTGGGAGGCATGGTCTAGGCTTCCCTGGGCTGCCCGGTGGGATGGAGCCCTATGGCTGATGGCAGTGACTTTGTCCCTCCCTCCTGCTTCCTGAAATCCCTTCCCAAAGAGACCACTGCATCCAAGTCCTTATCTCAGGCTCTACTTTGGGGGAACCCAGGTTAAAACTACATATGTCTCTACTTGAAACAGTATCTAACAGTCACCTAATAAATGATTATTACTATTAAAAAAAAGACATATGTTTATATGTTTTTGAATTAGCTCACGTTTATTGGGCACTTACTAAGTGCTAAGTGAGATGCTGAGTAATTTACCTGAATTGCTTTTTTAAAAATCCTCAGAACAATGCCAACAGTGTCTCCCCAAATTACACAGGAGGAAGCTGAGGCACAGAGAGATTGAGTAACTCATCCAAGGACGCATCCAATCAGTGGTAGAGTTTAGCTGATGCTTTTAACCTCTTTGTTAAGCTGTCTCTCCCTCTCCGTCACAGAACTGCTTACCTAGAAGCTTCTACAAAGAACCTGGCCTTCTAATTCAGGCTCAATAAAAATTATGATTTGCATAAAATACTTGAAGGAAATCTTGGCAACAGTTTTCCTAAGTGCCCGACTCAAAATTATCCTGCAGAAAAGGAAGTTGGTGCACCATGATCATTTTTTAAAATGGGTTACATGGCTGGACAGGAGGACAGAGCATCTGAAACCAGCACTGATCCCCAAATCTGGGATGTGTGATCGATCATCTTGTCAATATCCCACTTGCATCTCAATGACAGTGGGAACTAGTTGACCATGTCAGAAATGCAAATGCTCTCTAAGCCCTGGGATAGCATTAAATGCCACTTTTTCTCTGAGAAAAAAAGAAAAGAAAAAAATCTTTTTATACAAAAGCAAAACTGTCCTTCGAGAGGATGTGGCTCTTACCCTGTCACACCCGTTCTCGGAGAGATCCACAGGCCTTTGAAATTTCCTTTCCCATTAGCGGCCATACTTTATTATGAAACCTATTTTTTTAAACTAAAATCAAAGAGGAGCAAAATTTTAATGACCATTTTCTATCTAATTTAACTCGGCCTCCACCTTGATTTCTGGTCAACCCTTCCCCTACTACTCTTCAAACATGCCCTTTTTCCAAAACTGCCGTGGGAAGAACTGAGATGAGGGAGGCGTCCGGGTGAGAGGTGAGCTTATGGGAAGAAAGCGGGATGATGTTTGAGAGCTTTGTTCCCAGTGCACAAGCTGGAGCTGCACGGGGCAGTGTCTATACTGACTTTAGAGGGCGTGAGGAAAACGCTCAGCCAGGCACTGTGGAGGGGAAGCCAGCGAGGTCATCCCCAGAGTCACCTCAACCAGCAGCCCTGACATCTGGGGAAAGTCACCGAGGCTGCAGAGGGCTCACAGGGGCAGTGACGTGAAGGAACTAAAGGAGGAAAGTGCCTCAGGTTTGAATGAAGTGCCATCACCAGCATTCCCAGCCCCCATGACGCCTGCTCGGCCCGGAGCCCCTGGGGGTGATGGCCTGGAGGAGCACCGGGGGCTGGGGCTGGCGCTGCAGGCATGTCTGCCCCGCCCCCCCCCAGCCCTGCCCGTCCGCCACCCCCATAAGCAGGAGGGCTGATGAGCACGTGAAGAAGCTGCCTCACTGAAAAGACAGTCTCTTCAGCAAGTGGTACTGGGAAAGCTAGACAGCCTCATGTATATCAATGAAGTTAGAACACTTCCTCACACCACACACACAAACTCAAAATGGCTTAAATATAAGACATGACACCATGACACCAGGAACTTCTAAAAGAGAACTTAGGCAAAACTTTCTCTGACATACATTATAGCAATATTTTCTGAGATCAGTCCCCCAAGGCAAAAGAAATAAAAGCAAAAATAAACACACGGGACCTAATCAAACTTATAAGCTTTTGCACAGCAAAGGAAACCATCAACAAAATGAAAACACAACCTACGGACTGGGACAAAATATTTGCAAACAACGCAACTGACGAGGGCTTAATTTCCAAAATATACAAACAGCTCATACAACTCAATATCAAAAAAACAAACAACCCAATCAAAAAATAGGCAGAAGACCTAAACAGACATTTCTCCAAAGAAGACACACAGATGGCCAACAAACACGTGAAAAGATGGTCCACATCGCTAGTTATTAGAAAAATGCAAATCAACACTACAAAGAGGTATCATTTCACACCAGTCAGAATGGCCATCATGAAAAAGTCTAGAAACAATAAATGCTGGAGAGGGAGTGGAGAAAAGGGAACCCTCCTACACTACTGGTGTAAATGTAAATTGCTGCAGCCACTATGGAGAACAGTATGGAGGTTCCTTAGAAAACTAAAAATAGAACTACCATATGATCCAGCAATCCCTGGGTATATATCCAGAAAAGACAAAAACTCTAATTCGAAAATATGCATGCACCCCAATGTTCATAGCAGCACTATTCACAATAGTCAAGACATGGAAGCAACCTAAGTGTCCATCAACAGGTGAATAAAGAAGATGTTGTACATATATACAACGGAATATTACTCAGCCATAAAAAAGAATGAAATATTGCCATTTACAGCAACATGGACAGACATAGAGATTATCATACTGAATGAAGTCAGAGAAAGACAAATATTATATGATATTACTTATTTGTGGAACCTAAAAAAATAAAACAAATGAACTTATTTACAAAACAGAAACAGACTCACAGACATGGAAAACAATCTTATGGTTACCAAAGAGGCAAGGGAGGGATAAATTAGGAGCATGGGATTAACAGATACACACTATTATGTATAAAATAAACAACAAGGTCCTACTGTATTGCACAGGGAGCTATATTCCATATCTCATAATAAGCTATAATGGAAGAGAATCTGAAAATATATATGTGTGTGTGTGTGTGTATAACTGAATCACTTTGCTGTATACCTGAAGCTAAAAATATTGCAAATCAACTACAGTTCAATTAAAACAAATAAATAATAAAAGACAGAAAAAAAAAGAAGTTAACTCATAGAGCCCAAGTGATACATCTGTTTATGGTAATTAAATAAATGCCAGTTGGACCCTTCACAGTATGCTTGCTGCTGCCAGTGCCAGACACCCGAGGCTCTCCAAGAATCCAAGAGAAATGAGAGCAGAAAGGCGAGCTCCCGGGCACTCACCACGGCCCCAAGAAAATACTCAGCCGAGGAGGTTTGCTCAGAACCGAGAGGCTGAGCCTTTACCTGCAGTCTGGCTCCGTTCCTGTGGGGTCTTGAGCAAGTCATTTAACCCTGGCTTCTCCATCTGTCAGGTGAGAGGCGACACTTGCTCTGTGCCTCCCTCCTGGGTGACCTTGGTGTGAAGAGACGGCTCTTCACCGCTGACCTCATCTACACACAGCCTCTTTTCAAAGGGGTTCGAGACAACTTACGCCGAATGGTGGCGTGACCAGGTGAATACAGTGGAAGTAAAATGGAGGACGCGAGTAGTTAATTGCACAAGCTGAACTCATTTATCGCGAGTGATAGAAATTTAGTAGAAAAGTGAAATTCTACAGATATATTTTAAACACCTCTCAGTGTACTGGAAAGATCATGGCCTTTGGACTCAGATGTGGCTTCAAATTTAGTTCCAATATTCATAGCTGTGTGACCCTTGACAAGTGCCTTAACCCCTCTGAGCTTCATTTTTCTTGTCTATAATAAGACAAACAATGTGAAGCTGATGGAGGATTAAATATGACAAATACATGCAAAAGCACCTGGATCAGTGCCCAGTAAGCAGTGGTGCCCTCGTGGATGTTGATTTCTTCTTGCATGCCTGCCTGCCTTCTTCCTCTTTTCATTTTTTTCCGAGGTAAATAAGGAAGTCTCCAGGAAACACTTCTGACATTACTTGAATAGTGGGTTAGAGGAAACTCTCTAAGAATAAGAAAGAGTTTGAAATTACGAAAGGAAGAGAGCCTTGTCATACAGGGAGGGGGAAAATTTCAAGATGGGGAATGACTCAGTTAACTTATCCAGAGTCATCAGATGAGTCTTTTACATCCTCTACATCTTGTTTTTGTTATCTAGGTGTGGAATTAACACGATGGGTTTTCTTTACACCTGAGATCTCCCAAGGGTATCCAGGAGTAGCACGGGGAATGCTGAGAGGATGTTTTTTCCATGTGAAGCTGGAAGACCAGGGGCAGGGCCGCTGTTGGGAGGGCGAGGGGGGCATTGCAGACAGACGTGAAGCTTCACAACATCAGGATGCCTGGGCGGGCCCGGGGGCGCTGGAACCTGCCGTTCCCCTGGTCCTGGAGCAGGCGCTGGGAGAGCAGATCTCTGCATATTTTCTACTAACCAATGAGAAAGGAAAGATGACAAATGCAATTCCCACTTGCTCTCTGAGGTCATGTGGGTGTGTCCAGGCAGGCAAAGAGACAACCAGCCAAATTCCAGGCAACTGGCTGGTATTAGGGACGCGGGGCAGCAGGAAGCAGCCCATGACGCCTCCTCTGTGAAGCCTTTCCTGATAACCCGTCACCCCAGGGAGAATCAAACCTGCCTGGTCCACCTCACTGATCCCTGCACTGATGTGCATCACAGCCTTCAGGCTCTTCCGCTCTGTGCGACCATTTGCACATCTGTGTCTCTGTCACACGGTGAGACCCCCGAGGGCTCTGTATCCCCAGGCCGAGCATAAATGACCAGCACCTAGTAGGGACTTAGTGAATGTGAGTCTAGTTAATAAATGGAAGGCTCGGGACTGTAAGAACATGGCAAGGAAGCGGGAGAACTGAGCAGGTTAGCAAGAGAGAGGCGCAAGAGCTGGGAAAGAGACAGAGCCTGTCTCCCGGAGCCCGGGCTAAGCCAGAAACTCCATATGAGGGAGACAGTCAGGTTACAAGGCCAGAGCTGGACAAGCAGTGAGACTTGGCCCAAGCCCCCCAGGTGCCTCCTGCCTGAGGACACTGTTGGGTTTCTGAGCCTGGACTGGGTCTGGGCTCGCAGTTGGGATCAGTGATACAAACAAGTGTGGTGTGATGCTGAGTGAGGGACTCTGGAGCCACGCTGCCTGGGTTCAACCACTGCCCCCACGGCTATAAGCCACGCAACTTGGGACTTGCAACCTAGCTTTTTTATGCCTCGGTTTTCCCATCCGTAAAATGGGAATAATAACAGCAGTACTTGCATCCTAGGGTTATTGTAAGGACTAAATGAGTTAATACAGCAAAGTGCTTGTCACCGAGTAAATGCCACACAGATGTTAGTTATTATTACTGCTGCTGCTGTTGTTGTTACCAGATGCAAGGAGGGCACACTTAGTCCACAGGTCCTGCCGGTGATGCAGTGTAAGTGGAAAGAAGAATCTAGTGGGCTCTGGCTTCCATCCACTCTATCATGGCTGCTCTAACTTACACTGGGTAGTTGATCATCTGCAGGTCAGTTCTCTCTCTACATACTGTTGAGAAATGTCCACTTTGGGAGAGCCTGGAAGTCACTACCATGATGGTGTCATGGTACTTTTTTTAAAAAATGAATTTATTTATTTTTATTTATTGGCTGTTTTGGGTCTTCATTGTTGCGTGTGGGCTTTCTGTAGTTGTGGTGAGCAGGGGCTACGCTTTGTTGTGGTGCGCAGGCTTCTCATTGCGGCAGCTTCTCTTGATGCAGAACACAGGCTCTAGGTGCGCGGATTTCAGTAGTTGCGGAGCATGGGCTCAGTAGTTGTGGCTCACAGGCTCTAGAGCGCAGGCTCAGTCGTTGTGGTGCATGGACTTAGTTGCTCCACAGCATGTGGGATCTTCCCAGACCAGGGCTCACATCCATGTCCCCTGCATTGGCAGGCGGATTCTTAACCACTGCACTACCAGGGAAGTCCCTGCCATGGTACTTTTAAAAGAACATGCGTTTGGGGTTGGTTTGCAGGTGTTGCAAATGAACCAGTGGGCTTTGTGGTTTAGGCTTTCTGTCTTTACACTCTATCTAAAGAGGACAAAAGAACATTAAAAAGTTTTAGATGTTAAAGGAAAGCTTTTTTTTTTTCAAATGCATACTTAAAAACCATTTACTATGAGCCGTGAACACTGTTCTAATTACAAACATTAACTCACTTAATCCTTAAAATAACCCTATGAGATAGGGAGATAACGATCACTAGTTTACAGATAAGGAATGAGGCAGAGAGAGGGGAAGCAATCTGCCCACTGCCACACAGCAGTGAGGGGAGGAGCCGGGAGCATGAACTCAGGAGCCTGGCCCCAGAGCTGCTCCGGTGTCTCCTCTTACATGCCACTCTCCAGAAGAGCTGAGTCTGGGTAAACGCACAGGAAGATAAGCGGGCCTCTCCCAGTCCAAGGCAGGGTGAGCTGCCTGATGGTAGCTCTGTCTTTCCTGCTAGAAGGAAAGGAGACTCCCGCAGATCCCATCAGACACCCTGGGCTGACTCCAAGTGGCCCAGCTTTGGAAGGGAAGTTTCGTGGCCCCCAGAAAAGGAACTGAGAACCCAAGCAGACAGTCCCCACGAGGTCAAGGACACTGTCTACCAGCCATGGAACCCTGAGCTCCCAGGGAGCACAGCCCTGTAACCTGAGACCTTAGAGGCAGATCGCCTCTTTCCCTTGGTTTTCTATAACCTCTCAGATGGCCCCTGACTCAGACACAGGGCTAGGGGCCTGGAGGACTTCCTCCCTATTCTCAGCGAGCGGTGGGGGGTGGAGCCCCAGGGAGCCCCACGGATGCTGGTAAACGGGTCTAGGTGATTGCTGGGCCTTCACAGTTGGACAGCCTTTCCTTTCCCCTGATAGAGATACATGTGGATAACTCCATGATGACGCAAACATGGTAAAGTGCCAAGCACAGCACGTTTAGTTACAGAAGCCAGGAATAATTGCTTCAGCCTTGCTGCTAAGAAAACTAGTTGTTGAGTCCGGGATGATTTTAGGAAGAAATTGGCATTTGGGGACTAATTGTTTAGAATGGGATGACCGCTACAACCCCCACTGATGGGAACAGAAGGCCGTTTCCAATTTGAAGCTCAGAAATGAGATAGACCGCGCCAGGCTGGCTGGTACAGAAAAAAGAGAATGGAAGGGCTTTTGTTTTCGTGTGTTTAACCTCACTACTGATTGGGAGAAAAATCAGAAAGCATTTTGCAAGAACAGCTTCTGAAAAGACTAGCCAAAAGTCTGTGCGGACGTCTCAGGAAAACTCTGCGATCGTTTCGTGAAAGCCCGGCTGAGCTCTTCCTAGAAGCCCTGAGCGGGTTTGGGGGCCGCGAGGCAGAGGTGAGTCATCACCGTGCTGGAGGGGAAGGAACAGGCGCTGGGCACAGAGGCAGACCCATCCCTAACGCTTCGGCTTGACCTTCAGCAGGTCACCTCTCCCTTCTCAATCTGCCCGTTCCTGCAAATCTGGAATGCACTGCAGCACTTACCCTGCCAACCTCAATGACTTATTGGGAGGATCAAACAAGAAAATATCTGGCAAAGTGCTTTGTGATCTTTAAATCACAATGTGGGTGAAAAGTATTATTTGGATAAACTACCCGCTTCCACACCCTTTTATTTGTTTGCTTAGCCCTTGTTGTTCTAAAAAGGACCCAAGGCAAGCTGCCTGTTTTTTCCTCATTTCTTGCAGAGAAATAAGCCCTCTGTAGAATAACTGTGATGTAGAGCAGTGTTTAGTACCGAAAAAGACCCAGGATGGTTTGCTGGGTTCACTGGACAGGAGTCTGATGGTCCCAGTGGGAGCGGAACCCTTGGCAGGTCTTCAGAGTATTGAACGTGAAGGGGAAAATGGGGTAGCCCATTTGTTCATGTGTCTATTTAGTGAGATCCTGCTATGAGCATATGTTTATTGAGGAGCTGCTATGAGGAGTGGTTCTATCATGGAGTAAAAGGACCCTCAAAAGATACCTACTTAACAAATACCCACGGGAGAGGTCCCCAATTCTTCACCAGTTCACCAGTTCTTATCCATTTCCCTCCCATCTCCATCCCCGCTTCCTAGCTGACACTGGTAATAGAGTTGCTAAGCAGGATATCCCTGAGTTCTTTCAACTAACTAGAAGGCACGCTCATCAAAGGTCCATCACAAATGAGGACTCCCAGGAGTGCCTGCCAGACTCGAGCGGTCCGAGTAGGTACCAAAAGAGGATGCAGACCTGGTTCTCTTAGGATAAAGACAAAGTCAATGGAAAATCACAAGTGCTGTTAGAGGATGTGGAGAAATTGGAAACCTTGGGCCCTATTGGTGTGCCTATGAAACAGTGCAACTGCTGTAAGAAACAGTGTGCAGTTCCTCAAAAAACTTAGCAAAGAATTATCATCTAACCTGGCAATTCCACTCCTGGGTATAGACCATAGGAGCTGGAAATGGGCTCGAACAGGCATGTGCACACCCGTGTTCACAGAAGCGTTACTCACAAGAGCCAAGGGGTGGAAACAACCCCAGTGTCCATCAACAGATGAATGGACAAGCAGAATCTATATGGTATGGCTATTCAGCCATAAAAAGAAATGAAATTCTGACACATGCTACAACACGAATGAACCTTGATGAGACGATGCTGAGTGCAGTAAGCCGGTCACAGAAAGACAAATACTGTATGACTGCACTTATATGAAATATCTCAAATGGGCAAGCTTATAGAGACAAAAAGTAGATTCAAGGTTACCAGGGGCTGAGAGGAAGGGGAAACGGGGAGTTATTGCTTAATTGTCACTGTTTCTGTTTGGGGTGATTTTTTAAAGTTCTGGAAAGAGATAGTGGTGGTGGTTGCACAACATTGTGAATGTAACTAATGTCACTGAACTGCACACTTGAAAATACTGAACATGGCAAATTTTGTGTAATACATGTTTTACCACATCAAAAAGTACATTTTGTTCAAAAAAAAAAAAAGCCAAGTCCCTGAATTTGCTGGTCACAGCAGGGCCCCGGCTGACCTTGGATGGCTTCACTCCGCACCTTGCCCCGCCACACTCTCCAGCCTCTTGGGACTGGCTCAGCCTTCCTGTTCACCTTGCTCCCTGCCATCACTGGGCCCTTAGATGCTTCTCCACCCGACCAAAGCAAGCCTTTTCAGACCACCCAGGCTAGGTCAGGTTCCTTGGTTATATGCTCTCAAAGCCCGTGCTCCTTCTCTTCAACCTCCAGTGACGGGATATTCCAATGATGCCTGACTCCTCCTGGCTCCCCCAGGGACAGCGTCTGTTTAAATCTCTCCACTTTAGTGCCGTTGCCCGTAGCTGGCCCTCAGTAAATAGATATATGCTGGATGAAGAAACACCTGCACGACTGAGCTCATCCATCTTCTTCTTCCCACCTCCTCCATCATCTCTATCCCATGATTCATTATCCATAGGACTTAGGTCTGTCTGAAATAAAGTCTTTCTTTCTTTATGTCTCTGTGGCGCCCCTGCCTTCTCATTAGGATGTGAATCCCCTGAGAGCAGGGATCTTTTCTCCTTCGGCCACTGCGCTACCCCCAGTATAGACCAGTGCCTGCCATATTACAGGGCTCAGTAGATATCCATTCAATCACTGAATAAGTGGACCTTCACGAGCTCCCGCCTGGATTATCTTCTGCTCGATTTCATGGTCTCCACATCAGTGCCAGAGTCATATGTCTACAGATGTTGACCTGCCTGAGCCCCACTTCTGCTTTAAGCCTTCGGCGCTCCCCCGGGGCCCGGAGGTGTGGTCCCTGTTCTTGGCAGAGCACGCACTGGCCTCTCCTGGCACTCCCCACGTCGCCGCCCGAACTCTCCCAGGCTGTAAGCTCACGACACAGACCATTCTTAACTCATGCTGTTCTCTCTCCCCAGAATACCCTTCCCTGCTTCTTGGTCTGGTTAGTACTTTCTCACCCATCAGGACTGCTGAGATGCCATCTCCTTGCAGGAGCCCTTCCCCAACCTCCATCATGATACAGAACCGTGAACCACTGGGCTCTCCCGCTAGACGTGGGGCCCGGGAGAGCTGGGAGCAAGTCCTGTTCATGTCGGGACGGGGCTCACTGCCCAGCATATGGCAAACCCTCAGTGAAGAGGGGCTTCACCAAACCCGGCTCTTCAGAGTGAATTTGAGAATGACAAGAATTGTCTCTTGATTGAGACCAATGATCTCAATTCTGTAGAACCCCCTGGACGACACGAAAGAGCATGTTAAGCCCAAGCCCTGCAGGTCCCACCTGGCCCTCCTCAGGCTGTGCCCCAAATCTGTGGGGTGAGGAATCTGCAGCCCCGAGTGAATGTTCCCACCTGGAGCTCGCACCTTCCCTTCCAGGCCTCTCTCTGCGTATCCAGAACTTGTCTTTTGCAGATCTGTGCTTCCAAAGCTGTCCCGTGCCACCAACAGGCATGACCGGGCAGCTGGTCAAGACTTCCTTTTTGTGGAGACTGTGGATAGAACTTAGAGGTACCGGCTCAGGTGGCCACACACATACATCAGGTGCGGGATGGAACCAGAAACAGGAAGAGAAGCAGGGCAGGTGGCCCAGCCTAGAGCCACAGCTGACTCTCTACCACCATGTTTCAGAATTCCGAGGAGTCTGGGCGCTCTAAATTCAAGCCTGGTCTTCTAACGTGTTATGAAGATGTCTACTTATCAAGATGGGGGGAAAAGTACTTTATCAACCTATTGGCTTAGCTGTAACTTTGAAACAACTAGACAAATGGTCTGTGGGCCTCTATCTGACCCTTGCCTGGGGTCTCCCTAATGCTAAGGGCAGGCCTGCACCTCAGCCAGACAGGAGGGAAGTCCTCACCACAGCACAGGGGCATCATGGGGTGTGGGGCTGGTGTCTTGAACACAGAAGCCTCTAGAAATACAAGGTATTTTTTTTTTTTACTCTAAATAGAGATTTTACATATAATTGAACACATACAATACGTACAGGATTTATTAGCAGGGCCGAGAGACAGGAGCACCACTTGGTCTTCTCTGGGGAAAAAAATGCAGGAAGGGAAACAAGCAAGATTGTTCTGTCTCAAACTAACTTATGTCAGAAGAGGAGGGGGGCGGGGGAGACTGAGAGAAGCTTCCAGAATGCTGGAAGTGTTCCACATCTTGATCAGAGTGACGGTGACTGGGTCATGCACGTGTTAAAATGCACCAAGCTGCACACTTGAGATTAATGTACTTTACACACGAGCAGTTTTGGGAGTTAGTCAGCTGGGGCTGGCCAGCTCCATGCCTCGGGAAAGCTACATATCCACTTAAACCTCAAATTACTCACCATACAATGGGTAAGATCAACTCCCTACCCCACAGGGCTGAGCCAAAGGGAGGAGGAGCAAGTGCTTCCTCGCTGGTGGCTACTCTATTATATCAGCTACATTAACTACTTGTGCGTTAGGGATGTAAGCTGGTGTTTATTAAAAGGCTTGAAACTTTGAAAGGTACAGATTTTCTTTAAGGTACAGTTTTTCTAAGTGCAACAAGATCTGTCCAAAACTCTCCTCTGTCTAATTCTTCTGTCAATACCACTCACTTTCACTGACTGATTTCTTAGGAACCACACTTGGGTCTAGGTATCGACTCTTCTGCGTGGTAAGCAGGTTTCCCCTCAGCCGCCAGGCGTTGCGATGCGACTGGAATTCAATCCTAAGGGAAACTGGAGCCCACTGTGGAAGCTGGCTTCTTGAAAAAGACCTTTATTGCTGTTTGGTGGACTTCACCTCAGGCCCCCGAAAGAGGCCTGGTCCTGGCTGCATTGATTCCTTATGGTAATGTCTCAGTTCTAATCTAATTCCACATGGAAGCTCAGAGGATGTGGAGAGATTCTTTTTGACTGTTTTATATTAGGTTAGCCAAGCTGGGATAGCAATTTTTGAGTCTCACAAAATACTGACCATGCCTTCTTTGTTATACTGCTGTTAAATCACGCTGTTCTCTAAATTCAACTTCTAAAGGAGAAGTGGGCTTCTTCTAGAGTCCTAGAAGCTTCAAGAGCAGCATCCGTACATCATCAAACATTTACCTGGTGCCCGCCAGGGACAAAGGACCATCCCAGCCAGTTACCATGGGAGGAAATAAAGAGGATCTCGGCCCTCAAAGAGCTTAACTGGCAATCAACTCCCTAAATGAAATATCACGAATGTGAACTTCAGCCATGGAGATGGATGTCAGTGCAACTAACTGTAACATGAGTCAGACCAGGACAAGTATGCAGGAGAAGGGCAGAGAAGACCCAGAACAGGGCACTCGCATAGGCCAGTCACAGTGGTGCTGCTTTGCTTCTGTCTCATTTAGTCCACCCCAACAAACAGGCAAAGCATTTAGGATTATTCTCATTTCACAGATGAGGAAACTGAGGTTCAGAGAAGCTAAGACATGGCCCAAAGTCAAAGTCTGTAATGGAGGCAGGACTGGCTACATCATTTGCAAGGCACAGCATGAAGTGAAAATCTAGGACCCTATGTTAAAAAGTTAAGAATTTCACAGCAGTGACAGTACTGCATTACATCAAGCATGGGACCATTCTAAGTGCGGGACCCTGTGCACCTGCACAGTTTTGATGCCCATGAAGCCAGGCTTGAATGGAGGAGCTACAAAGAATTGTGGCAGGAAAGAGGGATTAATCTTGGCTGGAAAGATTGTCAAAATGAAAAGTTTTATTGATGGAGGTGGCAATGAGCTGGAAGTGGAATATCACTTTGGTTTCATATAGTCAGACTCAAGACCACCCTGGTGGTGCTCTTTAACCAGAGCAAGGTGTAGCCAGGAGCTTAGGTATCTGCTGAAGCCTATGAGACTCAGCAGTCTGTCCCGGGAGCAAACTGCCAGTGCTTGTGTTTAATTCTTTGCTGTCTGCAACTTTCCCAATCCCTCTGAGAACTCTGTGACCCTCTGGGCCAACCCCAGGCCGGGACTGGACATGTCTGCATAGTTCCCTATCAGTTAAGAATAGGTCAAAAATAACAGAATAAGTATCAGCGGCTTGAACAAATACGGGCCTATTTTTCTCCCAAAACAAAGTCGAAGAGTAGACAGTTTCTAGCATTAGTTCAGGTTCTCAAAATGTCAGTGTTGGCCTCCCTGTGATTCTCTTGCCCTTTCTGTCAGGGTATCACCTCATGGCTGCAATATGCTTTCTGTAGCGCCAGCCATCCTGACTGCATTCAAGAGAAATAGAAGAGGAAAGGGTGACACTACACCCGATAGGGAAAGCAAAAGCTTTCTCAGGATCCCCACCTCTAAATGGTGGCCCTTGAATTTCATGGACTAGAGCTGGGTCACACCCAGAACTGCCAAGAGGGGCAGGGAAACAAAGAACAGTGATTGGCTCGGAGCTGGAAACGGCCCCTAAGCTGCAATGAGATACTATTAGCCATGGAGAAAAGAGAGCTGGCGTTGAGTAGGTCTTAAGACTGTTGGTTACTCTATGGACAAATCTAGTGCCCTGTGTTCATCCCAGTCCACATGTATGTCTCCCAGAAACAGTCCTAGGGAATCTTCGGATTATGGTGTACCTGAGTATCAGTCTGGGGGTGCCTATTATCCCAGGATTGTGGATGGCTAGGCAGCCTTTGAAGCCCATGGCCTGTGGCCCCATGTCACCTCACCTCTTCCCTTTAAGGCATTTACAACTCACACAGAGGATTTAGGTCTTTCTGAGGATGCCCTTTCTCTCCTATGGGACTATAAACTCCTAGAGGGAAAATCCATTTTCAATTTAGAGAAATGTACTTAAGGATGTCAATTGTTAGGAACTGTGATTTTTGCTACAATTCATTAATGTGAGATAAAGGCTGCAACACAGACGTGTGGAGAGTGATAGGAGAAAGCACAGAGTTCCTGTCATAACATAACTTGGAGAGCCAAGGAGGGCTTGCAGAGAAGGATGTTGATCCACCCATCTATCCATCCACCCATCTATCCATCCACCCACCCACCCATCCACCCACCCACCCATCCATCCATCCTCCCATCCACCCACCCATCCATCCACCCATCCACGCATCCATCCATCCATCCATCTATCCACCCACCCACCCACCCACCCATCCATCCACCCACCCACCCACCCATCCATCCATCCATCCATCCACCCACCCATCCATCCATCCATCCATCCATCCACCCATCCACGCATCCATCCAACCAACCATCCATCCATCCATCCATTTAAAATGTTTATTTAACACAAATTAAGTGCCAAGCACTGTCCTAGGCCCTGGGGATATATTAGTGAATAAGATAAACAGGTCCCTAATCTCATGGGGCCGATCTCAATCTAGTCCAGGGAGGGAGAAAAATAAAACTCAAGTAAATAAACAAATATATAAGGTAACATTAAATGCTTTACGGAGAATTACAAGCTTCTATGAATCGGGTCATCCAGGAAAGCCTTCTCTAAACAAATGGCAGGTGAGTCCAAATCTGAATGAAGAGAACATTTCCAGAACCAGCACTTCAAGGCTTGGAGGAAAATACCTTTTGAGCAGAGGCTAAGGAGAAACCAAGAAACAAAGCTTCAGGGCTGGGGTATTGAGGGCCAGAGGAAAGAGGGCAGGGACCTCTAAGTGCTGAGGGTCCTGGGCTTTGTCTGCATGTGTGGGGAGCCTCCAGAGGAAAGCTGGGTCTTAAAGGATGAGTCCAGGTAGTGAGGAGGGAGGAGGGGAAAGGGCATCCTATGGACAAAGCAGGATGATGACAAAGCCCAGAGGCCGTGTGTGCCTGGGTCAAGCGGGATGTGGGGGAAGGGGACACAAGGGGTCATTGAAGGTCCCTGTCCTAGACCCGTGGGAACTGCCTCAGGGTAGGGGGGAGTGGAGAGAGATGTCAAACTCAGGGAAAAGAATGCTGGCAGGAGACCCTCTAGAGGCGTTGAAATATCCAGAAAAGAGAAGACGAGGACACACACCTCAGAAGGGGCTGGGTGGTGGGAAACACAGTCGATCTGGGAGATAAGTAGGAAGTAGGAATATGACTGGGCTTTCATCTTCGGATGCTCTGCAGGGCCTACCTGCTACTTTACCTGTTACAGGTGTGCACTGACAGTGGAATGAATGAACAGATGATGAGAGGCTCAGTAGCTCCAGAAAGCAGCGAGAGGGAAATTAGTTGCAGCAACAGAAAGGGTTGCCTCCTAAGTCACTTTCTGTTCACCACGATGTTTCATAGAAGACACTGACTCTTTTCCTTTCCCCTACTGTTACCTTCGGCAGGAAAGTGAGCTGGGAGAAGTGGCTCACTTGGAGCACTAATTTTCAAAGGTGTGAAAAGGTCAACTCAGATTTAACGCTGAGCACATCACCCCGACTTAGCTGGGAGTGGGGCTCCTGGCCTTGGTGAAATCGGTTTTCCTTCCCCTGTTTTACTGGTGAGCAGTGTGGCGGGAAGCTCTGGAGTGGAGGCTGCAATCCCTTCCCTGCCTTTTCTCTACCCTCTTCCTTCCCCTTTATTAATGTGATGCTCCCAGAGTCGAGATAATGATTTGAAAGCTCTAATTTTGTTACATTCTGAAGCCTGTCTGCCATCAAGGCGGATTGTAATGAGATTTGGGAAGGAGCTGGGCTCTTAGCGGGGGTCAATTCATCTCTGGGAGAAAGTGCTACTATCAAAACGCCCAGGAATTATTAGCACTTAGAGGACAGCTGAAGAGACCTATTAATGCGAGCTGCCTGGGGAGTCCTGAAATGTGAGGTGCAATTATGTTTCTTATTTATTTCCCCTGGCTTCATATTTAAGGGTGAAGAAGAGATGGGTAGGTAAGATCTCATGAAAATCACCATATATTTAGTGATGCGCTCCCAGCATTTTACCTGGGTACCGCATGCCGGCACTCACGGATGTGAGCACGTCAGTGCACACTAGGTCCCACATCAACTTCTCAGCCCAGCCCTGTAGACAGGAGAGGACGGCCTGTTGTCCATTTTTGCTTTTTTCAAATGAGGAATCTGAGGCTCAGAGAGAATAAGTTCCTTTCTCTAATAAGTGGTAGAGCAAGATTTAAAGCTCAATTTTCCAATCCCCGTGCACTGTTTTTATACATCCATGACACCACTTTCCTTACGCACCAGGCTCTGTGTGATGCGGTCTGGGGGTCCAGAGAGATTTTAGCAAGTGGTTTCCAACCCTGCCTGCATGTTAGACTCGGCTAGGAAGCTTCAAAAGAAGGAAAAAAATGTCAAAACCTGGGCCCCACCCCCAGAGGTTCTGCTTTAATTAGAGGAGGTCAGGCCCAGACCCTGTGAGCTTACAGAGATGGGAGAGAAGGAAGAAGGTGGGAAAGACACTGAGTGGTAAGGGGGCTGTGGCTACTGCGTTACTGTTTTTATTAATAGCAATGCTTTAGTGACTGCAAGACTGGGCAGGTGCCCTGCCTGCTTCTGGTGCTTATCACACTCAATCCTACTAACAACCCTCCACGGCCAAGAACATAATTGACACTTTTTAGGGAACTGAACACCGCACAGTGAGACGAATTAAGGGCGTGGAACTAATAGGAATTGACTTCAAAACCAAGTTCTGCCGGTTTCTAGCTGTGTGATTTCGCACAAGTCACCTAAACCTCTTTAAGTCAAATTTGCCTGGTTTGTAAAATGGGATGTAAAAGTTGCCCTAAGTTATCGTGTGTGGAGATCAAACGGAAGAAAACGTGTCTTTGAACTTTGTAGGGTCTACTGTGTAGGCCATCGGGACAACATCCAGATGATACTACAGAGGAAAAAACTGAGGCTCGGAGTAGGAGGCAGTTTGCCCAAGGTCACAGGCAGGATGGGCACATTCCGGGTACAAATCAGTTTCACCCCCTCTACTGTGCGCCTACAGGATCCAACCACCCCATGGACATTTTCATGGTACCTGGTTGCCCTGAAGGCATTTGCATCTTTGGACCTCTGTCTTAAAGGGAGGGTAGGATAATGTGGGCAGAGAGGAGTAGGAAAAGCTTCCTGGTGTCTTTGGATAGTGAAAGCCTGAGCCCAAAATGTTGCCAGCGCTTGGGAGATCATGGACTAGACCAAGCTCTCTAGGGCCGAGAGTTTACATTCACATAATTGGAAAATTTTAAAGCTGGAAGGCATATCAACTGTAGGTTTCACAAAAGAAAAGGAAATTGGAAAAGCTCCAGAGGTAGAATGAGACTTCAGGTTTCCAAAATAGTGGCTATAAAAAGACTTGCCTCGGAAACTGGGGCAGACTTGCCTTGCCTGTAGCAAGCAGTTCTGAGGGTCAGCTGAAAGAGCGGGCCTGTGCTTCAAAAGCTCCGAAGCAGCGCTCCTCAGCTCCGGCTGCCTATCAGGATCACCTGGGGAGCTTTCCGAAGACTCCACAAGCAAGGAGCCCACCCTAGAATGATTAAGTCAGCAGGCTGGGGGTGGGCCGGGCAGTAAAAGCTCCCCAGGCGAATCGATTGTGCATTTAGACCTGAGACACTGCCACTCTGAAGCATCATGCAAATATGAGGTGCGATGATGTTATTATGCGTGTATACCCAAGGCTATTATGCAATACGGCGCCCACCTTCTACTGAGGGTCCAGTGAGAGCTAACTGTTAATCTGCACCAGAAGGGACCCGTTAAACCCAAGGAGGAGCTGTCCATCCTGAGGCAGGAGTAAAAGAATCCCTCGTGGTTGCCTCTCTGTAGGGCGACCTGAGCATAGCCGTCCACGAGGACCACATGACCTCCAGCCTTCCTCTGCTCTTTAATAATGGAAATAAATAGAACCGCACGGAGGTAATATTTAAGGCTGGGCTGGAGCCCATGGAGGCAGGAGATGGAGTTGGCGAGCACAGCAGCTTTCGGACCAGCTCCTCCCATTTCAGAATGAGGATGAGTTTCTACCTCCCAGGTCTGCATACACCCAGCTCTCCCACAATAAATATTCGTCAATCATACTGAGGATATTGACTCTTCTAAAAATAACATTTTTCTGATTGTATGCAAAACTACACGTTCGTTTTCAAAATTTGGCAATAAAAATATTAAACATTTAAATTGCCCATAATCTCCCAGAAGCAATCATTATTAATATTAATTGATATTTTTGCATTTTTCCCCATTCTCTCTCTCTCTTTCTCTCTCTACATATACACACTTGGTAATGAAAACTTTAGCTCACTTTTCCATAGCATTAATTGTTCTTAAGTAATAATTCAGAGCTGAAGCTTAGATGGGAAAAGATTCAAATTCAAATGCTGTTTCGTTATAAGATAAACACTTTAGCTCAGTGTGTTTTCACAGGATCCAATATGCTGCCCACCATACAGGCATATCTTGTTTTATTGTGCTGCACAGATACTGTGCTGTTTACAAATGGAAGGTCTGAAGGTTTGTGGCCACCCTGCATTGTCAGATGATGGTTAGCATTTTCTTTAGCAATAAATTATTTTTAAATTAAGGTATGTACATTCTTTTTTTAGACATAATGCTATTGCACACTTAATAGACTACAGTATAGTATAAACGTAACTTTTATATGCACTGGGAAATTTTAAAATATGTGTGACTTGCTTTATCACAATATTCTCTTTTTTTTTTTTTTTTTTTAATTTTTTTAATGGGATCTTCCTGGAGCAGGGCTTGAACCCGTGTCCCCTGCATTGGCAGGCGGACTCTCAACCACTGCGCCACCTAGGAAGCCCCACAATATTCTCTTTATTGTGGTGGTCTGGAACCGAACCTGCAATATCTCTGTAAAAAGTAATGAGTGATTACTGGGGAAATATATTCACCTCTAAGAAGTTTACATTAGAGTTGAAGAACAAGTTCCCAAATCACATTCCAAGAAGACTGCAATTTTTCTACTCACCGTTCCCCAATCACGGGAACAGGATGTTAGACGGTCTGAGCCGGGATCTCCGTGTCTTCAGGAAGGGCCCTGTGCGTAGCTGAGCAGGTCTCAGGACTAACTCTGGGGAGCCCGGACGGGTAGCTCCAGGAGCCAGACTCCTCTGAGATGCCCTGGGTCCCACGTGTCCCTTGCAACGGGGCACACATGCCCCTGGAGCAAAAGCATGTAGTCCCAGCTAGGAACACACAGGCAAGATGCATTCCCTGTAACCGCCGCTGACGGCCCTCATAAATCATTCCTGCCTCTTCCCCACGCCCTCCGCCCCGCTTCCTGGAGGGTGGTGCTGAAAGATAAGAACCAGAAATCAATTTGGCACGTGCAGAAGCTCCTCCAGGTATCTCACAGGGCACATTTGTTCTGTTGTCTCTTCCTACGCAGCGTGCTGAGCGGCAGATGCCTCCCTTCACTGCCTTTCTGCCCCCACTTCATGGATTATCAACCCAATAATCAAGAACATGTATTTCCTGGGGGCCCCGTCTAGGTGATGATATAATGAAGAGAGCTACAGAGCCACTTAAGTAACACGTGCTTGTAATTTGCATCTTTGTATAGTCAATTAGGGCCACAGTTAAAATTCTAGCAGTTTTCCACTTTGAAGTCTAATTATTCTATGGCACTGACATTTTTCGATGGCCTACTTTGTGTCAGGCACTGTACTACATCCTGGGGCAGTATGGTCCGGGCCCTTCAAGGAGCTGATGGTTTAGTTCTGGAGACAAGAAATCAAATAAATGTAACAGGCTGTGATTGGGCTATTAGTATCTGTGTTAGTTTCCTAAGGCTGCTATAGCAAAGTGCCACAACTTAGGGAACTTAAGCCTAAGAAATTAATTGTCTCATGGTTCTGGAAGCTGAAAATCCAAAATCAAGGCACAGGCAGGGCTGGGGCTGGAAGCAAGACTCTGTCCTGCCCCCCATTCCAGTGGCCTCAGGAGTTCCTTGGCTTGTAGGTGGTGCTCTCCTTGTGTCTCCACATCCTCTTTCCTCAATGTCTGTCTCTGTTTCCAACATTATCTTTTGATGACACCTGTCATACTGGATCAGGGCCCACCATAACAACCTCATTTTAACCTGATCATCTGCAAAGACCCTATTTCCAAATCAGGTCACGTTCACGGGTACCGGGGGTTAGGACCTCAACATCTTTTTCGGGGACATGATTCACCTACAATGGTACCCACATCTATGTACAAAGCACAGAGGGGAATGCAAAGGAGCAGCAACAGAGCCTGAAGGGAGAGCCTGGGGAGGAGAGGACCTTCCAGGAAGACAGAATATTATGTGCAAAGGCCCAGGGGGCAGGGATGAGGCTCCCAGAGAACAGGACCGGCAGCAGCATGTCCGGGAGGCGCCCACAGCTACCTGTTCCCCTGTGAGCCGCTCCAAGGACCCCAGAATCTGGGGGAGGAAGGGCAAGAGGAGCCCCAGGGGACCCAGGGACTCACAGACGTGGCCCTGGTGGAGAGTCTGTTCTCCTCAGGTTATTCAGGATGTGGAGAAGGAAGGGGAGGTGGTGGTAAGAGGGGCAGCGGCTGCCCAGAAGGACTCTGGACTCACCAGGCACCATCGCCTTGAGCAGACCTGCCCCTAATGCCTGTGAGGCCTGGGGCAAGTGGAAGCCCCCATCCCATACGTCTACCCTCTGAAAAGATCAGCCCCACGAGCCTTCAGTATCTCGATGAGGCGAGGCAGGCCAAGGAGAGCAGTGTGCTCCATTAGCCCTCTGAACAAGCGTAATTAGAGGGTGCGCCCCCAGAGGGCTGCTGTCCTGGGGGTTCTGTTGACATTTCCATCCAGATGAATGCCATCCCTGAAGGGTTTTATAACGCAACTGTTCTAATTTATGACAATACTCTACAAAACAGATGCATACACATAATTTTCCACTCCACATGTTAGTGGAAATAAGTGGTTGTAAACACCTCTTTTTCTTTTGCTGGGATATGAACACCCGATAAGCCTCACTTCACTGTCTTTATTCCAATCTGGTCACCAGGATCCTAAGGGGAAGAGGCTGGCAGAACCAGGGCCAGCAGGTTGCCAGACCGCAGGGCCCCATGCCGGTGGCCGTTCCCCGGGAGCAGAGTGATGGGGCCGCACAGAACAGACACAAACTAGAGGGGACTTCAACCTCACTCCTCTGTCTTAATGCAGGCCAAGCACGGCAGCTGCCTGGGCTTCACTCCTGCCTCCAACGTCATGTGAACCTGGGCGATGCAGCTAAGTTTCTCTGTGCCTCAGTTTCCTCATCTCTAGCACAGAGTTGATAATGATTCCTAACGCGTGGCTTTGCTATGAGGATGAAATGAGATGATGCGTGTAATGGGCTTCCCGTGAGGCCTGGCTCCTGGCAAATGTGACATAAGTAGCACCTGTTGTCATTTTTATTATGAGGCTCCCCATGCTGCCATGTCACCTTAACTGCCACTGTCAGCTGTGTGACAGATGAAGAAACGACTCCCAGGAAGTTAATTGCCTTGTCTAGACTCTAAAGATTCAGCGGGCTGGGGCAGGCGTGGAATTTGGGGCTGTTTTATTTCTACCAAGTCCTCTGTGATCATGGTGTGAACACCTGTGACCAGTGGAAAAAGCCAGAAAGCATGGTCTTTCCTGGTGGATAAAATGTAACATTTTCAAATGAATCAGGCAACCTAAAGGTGCCAGGGCTTATCCAGTATAACAGTCAAGGTTCTCCAGAGAACAGAACCAATAGGATTGATCTATCTATCATCTCTCTCTCTCTATCTCTATCTCTATTGAAAGAGAGAGATTTATTTTAAGCAACTGACTCACATGACTGCAGAGGTTGGCAAGGAAAAAAATCTGCAGGGCAGGTGGCAGGCTAGAAGCCAGGGAAGGGTTGATGTTGCAACTAGAGTCTGAAGGCAGTCTGCACGCAGAGTTCCCTTCTCCTCAGGGTACGTCAGTCTGTTTTCTTTTAAGGTCTTCAACTGACTGGATGAGGCCCACCCACGTCGTGGAAGGTAACCTGCTCCCCACTTAAAGTCTACTGACTTAAATGTTAATCTCAACACCCTGACATAAATTGCAGCAATATCTTTTTCGATCCGTCTCCTATAATAATAGAAACAAAACCAAAAATAAACAAATGGGACCTAATTAAACTCAAAAGCTTTTGCCCAGCAAAGGAAACCATAAACAGAATGAAAAGACAACCCACAGTTGGGAGAAAATATTTGCGAATGATGTGACCGACAAGAGACTGACTGGTCTCCAAAATTTACAAACAGCTCGTGAAGCTTAATATCATCAAAACAAACAACCCAATCAAAAAATGGGCAGAAGATCTAAATAGACATTTCTCCAAAGAAGACATACAGATAGCCAAGAGGCACATGAAAAGATGTTCCACATCGCTAATTATTAGAGAAATGCAAATCAAAAGTACAATGAGATATTACCTCACACCAGTCAAAATGGCCATCATCCAAAAATCTACAAACAATAAATGATGGAGAGAGTGTGGAGAGAAAGGAACTCCCCTACACTGTTGGTGGGAATGTAAATTGGTACAGCCACTGTGGAGAACAGTATGGAGGTTCCTTAAAAAACTAAAAATAGAGCTACCATATGACCTTGCAATCCCACTCCTGGGCATATACCCAGAGGAAAACATGGCCCAAAAGGATACATGCACCCCAGTGTTCACTGCAGCACTGTTTACGATAGCTAAGACATGGAAGCAACCTAAATGTCCATCAACAGAGGACATTTCCAATGTACAATGGAATATTACTCAGTCATTAAAAAGAATGAAATAATGCCACTTGCAAGCAACATGAATGGACCTAGAGATTGTCACGCTAAGTGACGTAAGTCAGACAGAGAAAGAGCAATATCGTACGATATCCCTTACATACGGAATCTAAATGTTAATCTCGTCCCCCAAAAAACTTCACAGCAACACCTGAATTGGTCTTCAACCACATATCTGGGTACCATGGCCTAGCCAAACTGACACAAAAATTAACCATCACATCCGGAAAAATGAAATGCAGCAGTACACTCCTATCCAGCAAGCACCCACAGTGATTTTTTTATTTCTGCTAGATCTCTGCAGGGAAATAAACTCATGACTCCCCCCAGTAGTCCAGAAAGAGCTGAGCAGCATGGGGTTGTGGGGAGGGGCTGAGATGAGAACGAAGCCTACAGACTGTGCCATTACCTTGGCAGGTGCTGCTACCTGTGCCAGCAAGCCCGCTCCCTTGTTTCTTTGCTTGCCCAGTTCTGTTCATTTCCTGAGAGGTCACTTCTTCTGGGAAGCCTGCCCTGATACTCTGAAACGATGCTGGTTTTCCTCTTAAATATCCCCAGCACCCAGGGACCACACCATGCCAGGGCACATCTCCCATGTAATATTGCTGGTTACTTGTCAGTTTCTCCCACTGAACTGTCAGTGCTTTGGGGACTACGCTCCAAAAACACTTCTTGACTGAATGGATGAGTGTTAGGGACTTCATGTTTGTGTCGCCCCAAAATTCATACATTGAACCTTAGCCTCCAAGGGGATGATATTAGGAGGTGGAGCCTTTGAGGGGTAATGAGATTTAGATGAGGTTATGAGGCTGGAGTTCCCATGATGGGATTAGTGTCCTCCTCCTAAGAAGAGATGAGAGCTCCCTCCGCCATGTGAGGACACAGCAAGAAGATGGCCAACTGCAAATTAGGAAAAGGGCTCTCACCAGACACGGGAGCTACCCACACTCGATCTCGGACTTCCCAGCCTCCAGAACTGTGAGAAATAAATTGTTTTTTAAGCCACCCAGTCTACAGCGATCTGAACTAAGACAGATGAGTGAATGAAAGAATCAATGACTCTGGGGAGTTCCCTGGTGGCCTAGTGGTTAGGATTCCGGGCTTTCACTGCTGTGGCCTGGGTTCAATCCCTGTTTGGGGAACTGAGATCCTGCATGTGGTGTGGCAAAAATAAAAAGAAAGAAAGAAAGACTCTGTAAGGCTAGGCAGAAGGCCTTGTTGGCATAAAGCTGGCCAAAGGGACGTTAGACAGGATGCCAGGAACAAGCTCCAGCATCGTAGTCCACTTAGGCTGCTAAAACAAAGTACCACAGACTGGGCATCTTATAACAACAGAGAGGTACTGGTCACAGTTGCAGAGGCTGGACACCTGAAATCAGGGTACCAGCATGATCAGGTGGGGGCATCGTCGGAATCATGTGTCCTCACACGGCAGAAGGGGCAAGGGAGCTCTCTGGAGCCTCTTTTATGAGAGCACTAATCCCATTCGTGTTGGTTCCAACCTCATGACGTAAGCACCTCCCAAAAGCCCCACCTACTAACACCATTACATAGGGCATTAGGATTTCGACATATGAATTTGGGGGAGACACAAAGATTCAGACCATAGCATCCAGGTTCCCCAGCACCAAGTGTGGGGAGTTTCCTCTTGCCCCTTATGCCGTGGAAGCCAAACAGCCTCCTTCCCACCTCGCCTTCTCCCCTTTGTAACTGCATGAGAGCATCACTGAGTAAAGAGCTGAGGGCAGCAGTGAACCAGGATCCAGTCCTGGGGCAGACTCACCACCTCCCGCTGGTCCAGCCAACCTGCTTCTGAGTGTGGACTGGGTCAACAGCAAAGGCCGGGTACCCTCTCATCTCCCAGGGGGACACCCTGGGAGCCCACAAAGGCCTGGGCAGGCTTTCTTCTGCTCCTGAGAATAGGCTGTGGCTTCACATTTGCAGCCAAGAGGGGCTCAGCACCTTTATTTGCGACCTGTACTTGAGCCTGTGAAAATGCCCCAAACTTTCTCTAATTGTGGTAACTCCCTGTGCGTGTCATCCTCAGAGGCTTTTGTGCCCCCTAGATCTTCAGAAAAACGTAGCGAATTCCTGCTTACAGGTGCTGGGACCTCAGGCCTCATTCTCAGCACTCTGGGCAAGCTGCCTCACCTAGATGCCCTGGGGGTGGGGGAGGAGGTCGGTCAATTGGTCTGTCTGTCTGTCTGTCTGTCTATCTGTCTACCCATCCATCCACTCACCTATCTATCCATTTATCTATCTATCTATCTATCTATCTATCTATCTATCTATCTATCTATCTATCTATCTATTCATCCACACGCACGCCCATGTGTCACTGAACAGCATGGCAGTAAGGAAGCTGTGCCCCAGGCGCCCAGCGATTCTATGTCATGATAACAAAAATTATAATCATTATAATATTAGCCACCCGCTGCTCCAGAATGACTGTGGGGATTAATGGGATGCTGTTAACAAAGTCCTTGGGGAAAGCTCTTTAGCAGGCACTGTTTTTAACCTCTTTCAGGTGCAAAAAGAAGGGGGGGTGGGCGGGGGCTGTAAACTAGGAAGATCACATCCTGGCCATCGCCCTGCCAGGTCCTAGCTCCAAGGCCTTAGGCCAGTTGTGTCACCTCTCTGACTCTATTTCCTCATCCGTAAAGTGGGCTCACAGGGCTTGTCTGTCTTCTCTCCTGGGATTTGGGTGAGGACAAAAGGAGATCCTGTAAGTGGACGCCCTGTGAAAACTAGCAAGCTTGGGACACATTCCCAAGCTTGAGCCTGCATTATCAACCTCAGGTCCTGTTTCTGCATCAGACAGCTCGGGAGTCCCCGGGCAGCTCCTCCTCAGAAGCCACTGTGTCTGCCTGAACGTGACCCACTTATTCCTTCCCCATCTCCACCCACGCTGGGAGGTGTCCTTTGCATGAGTGGCTCTGGGCTAAAAGCAGCACGTGGGGAGAGTCGGGCTCCTGTTCTCTGCATATGTCCTCAGGTGACCTATCCCTCCCCAGCTGACAGCTGAGGAATCTCTGAAAGTTCAGAGGGAGGCGTCCCACAGGGTTTCAGTGCAGAGCTCAGGCCCTGAGCCCTTCTCACAACAGGACCAGGTTAAAAGTTCTCTGGTTCCCCAGAGACAGAATCATCTTCCCTTTGGAAGACTCTTTCCCCAAAAGGACCTCTGAGCCCTAGGTCAGTAGAGGTAGATGTACACAAGGAGCAGAAGTTAAAACCAAGAGCGGCAAACTCCAGGACAGGACAGCCCTGGGAACCCCTGGAAGGAGAAATCGGAGCAGGTGACAACGGAAGTAGTTATTTCCTGTCTACAAGAAACTTCAGGACAGGAAGTATACCAGGATCACAGTTTCATAGCCCTAAGACCCTGAAGCGGTTTCCTGAAATTAAAAAAAAAAAAAAAAAAAAAGTCACCCATAAGAGGTGTCAGTTAGAGGACACTAAAAATGCTTTTCCAGAACATCTATTTGTCCTATCAACAAAGCCTAATTACAGAGTTTTCAAAATCTAGTTAAGCTGAAAACACTCTTTTTTTTTTTTTTTTTTTTTTGCCGCATTGCACAGCTGGCAGGATCCTAGTTCCCTGAACCCGTGCCCTTGGCTGTGAAAGCACAGAGTCCTGACCACTGGACCGCCAGGGAATTCCCGAAAACATTCATTTCTCTTAGGAAATGTTCATTGCCTCCCTCATGGCCAGAGTACCAACTACCACCACCCTTCACCCTCTCCAACTAGTCCTGCCTCGCTAAGTTCCAGAAACGATCACCACCCCCACCCCCACTGTCATCATCACTGCCAACACTGGTTAGCAGCTCCTCTGTCCCAGACAAGATGCTGAGATACATGACTCTCTCTTTTAATTCTTAAAATCACCCTATGACAGAACTTCTCTCATTGTCCTAATTTTACATAGGAAGCTCAGAGAGGTTAAGTAACTTTCCCCAGGTTGCACAGCAAATGAACAGCTGAACCAAGACTCAAACCCAGATCTCCAGAATTCATGCTCTTAACTTCTCTATTTTACCGCTCTGGGGTATAACAGAACAGTTCCTCAATCATAGTCCTGTGGAAACCAACCAGAAAGATATGGGCATGCAAGCTGTGCATTTTCTTTCTTTCTGACTCTAGGCCTGGTTTCTGGAAAGTCTGACCTTTCAGGTACTGTACATGCAGACCCTCATTCTACCTAAAGAAAATGAACCAGAGGGGCCCAGGGGAAGTTTGTGAAGTTTGTTGCTTCGTATCTCCAGAGCGGCCTGTAACTGAATCCGAGGTGACAATTCACAGGCAAATTTTAGCAGCAGAATCTGTTCAGAGTAATCATTGTTTCTCTCAGGGTTTGCCTCTGACTCCAAGCCTAGAAGTGGAGAAATTAACTAGCTCCACGCAAACACTGGGCTAAAATTCCAGCCCTACATCAGTCCCTGATGCAGCATTTTTCTATTTCCTGGGGATGATTTGCTCCAATTCCAGGACACATCAATACCCCACATCTAAGCCACCAAATCAGTCACTGGTAGCAGAGTTTGAAAAATGCCTCCTGGATTTTAAGTATCCAGGGTGGTTTGCAGCAGCACTACATCAGCCCGACAACACGTGCAAGAGCCGAGATAAATCTGTGCTCCTGGTGCAAACCATCCCTCACCCAGGCCCTGCGTGGAAGCTGACTCCCGTGTGAAACAGAAGTGCATCCATCCATTCAGTCAGCTAGCCATTGCAGAGCATATCGGATGCACGCAGGACAGGGCTGGACCTGCTTGTCTCTCACCTTCATTGAAAGGTGGAGTTTGGGTTGAGCAACCGGAGGAGCATGGCATCTCCTGGGAGAGGATGCAGAGCTCAGTTTCTTGGGAGGGTCCAGACATTGGCTGTGGGCCACTATGATCTAAGCTGACAGCTTCTCAGCAACCTTTGCTGAATTGTGCCTTCAGCTTGTTGCCCCAGGGCTTTGCTCTGGTTTAGGAACTTTGGGTACTGTGTGTTGGGACTGGCTCAAATAGGGTTACAGTCCTGGGCTGGGCTGCTGATAGGAGGAGTTCTAAATGGAAGTGGTATTTTTCTTCTGTTTTTGCTTTGTTTCATTACTCTCCCACTCTTTCTCTCTCTTTCTCCCTCTCTCCCTGCTACATACATTATTTTTTAAATAACATTTACTTTTTTAATGACAAAATCAGCACATGCTCTGTAAGGATGCTTATAAAATATAGAAAACCATTAAGAAAAAATTGCGTATAATCAATCCCACCCAGAGAGAACCACAAATCAGGTGTTAGTGCTTCCAGTAAATTTTTAATGCAATATGTTTGATTGTATTTTTATAAGAAGAGCATTAAATAGCATTATGCATATACAGTCTTATCTTGCTTTTTTAAAAATTTTAAACATTTTACAAGGTCAGTATGAAGGTAGGACCTTTTTGATTAAGCACCTTGGGCACTTTTCAGCCCAGTTTTCCTGACTTGAGTCTCAGCCAGGCTAGAGGAAGATGGTCCAAATTACTGATGCTCTGGGCTGAAACTTTCCTTGCAGTCTTTGAAGCAGCTGATCAGCCCAAGATCAGGAGTCATGCCTGGCAAAATCCCCGTGAGACACAGCTCTCCATCTCTAGTGGGCACATCTGATTTATCTAGGGCATTTGTTACAACGTCCAGAGATTCTCATTCCACAGATCTGCAGGCATGAAAAACATGTCTAGTACTTGTAATGATTTCCAAACCATAGTCTATAAATTTTCAGGGTAGCCTTAAGTGTGGAATGGAAATTATGGAGTCCATTTAAAGGTCTCAGTTCTATAGAGCTTCCAACATCCCCAATTCCCTCCACCCTAACTCCCAACAACTCAGCCAATTACCTTTAGGCAGCAGCCGCTGAAAGGTCAAAGGTTATGCAGGGCAGCCTCAGGATTTATGTCCGCTTCAGGACTCATTGACCCTCATCGACTTCTCTTGTGTGTCAGGACTGAGAAGGGACCATCAATATTGTCACAACAGGCTTGGAAGCCCGCTCATTCCCCATGTGGGACGTGGCGCTGAACACGCAAACAGAGGGCACTCTGGTCTCGGAAGCTTCTTACTCAACTAAGCTCTTTCAAATGAGAAATAGGTACAAATCTTAAACATATTCATAATTCGAGAAGTGCAATAAATGCAAGATTCTTTTCTCTATAACTGAATTTGACACATATCTTGGGTTCTCATTCCATCAAGAGTGGAAAAATCTTAGCCGAGTTGAAGATTCCCCACTGTGGCTCAGAGTTGTGTCCATGTTTTGAGGGGCCTAGGAAGTGATGTTCTTTTTTGGCCCCACTGCATGGCTTGTGGGACCTCAGCTCCCCAACCAGGGATCAAACCCGTGCCGCCCACAGTGGAAGCACAGCGTCTTAACCACTGGACCACCAGAAAAGTCCCCAAAGTGATGTTCTGTTCAATGTTTAACAATCAGCTCTCTGAGGGGAAAAGTATGTATATAAAGTACGTAAGTTTATTATAAACTTTACTGGTATAAAGCACATGAGACAATTCTAAAAAATAATAAAATATACAGTACTCTTAAGTTCCATATAGCCACACAGAATGCCTTCTTTGGTTTTGCTGAACTCTTGTACCCACAGTCAACCTACAGCTGCAATTCAGCCATCACTTGACAAGATCAGATTACCATGAGAAGTGACCACAGCATTGATGAATGTGTATGATTTCCCTCTGAATGTTGGTTGATAGTTTCTTTTACGTTAACAAGATAAAAGGGAACCAGCAAAAGTAAATGTCAGTATATCACTCACTTCTCAATGATGTGAATGACCTCTTGGCTGAATCAGGTAACAATTTTAGGATACTAAAAGAATATTTCCTTAATTTTTTGCACTATTTAACACAAACAGCTATACACATGACACAAAATTTGCCTTATTAACATTTTCTCTATTACTTTCTTCAGTCTACTCTAGACCCTCAGAAAAACAGGAAATCAAGCCCTGATTTCCAGCATTTGCCAATTTCCTAAATATTCCCATCATGGCTAACTTCAAGCTACTGACGTGACATTGTATGAGGGTGAGTCAAAAATTAGCTGCACTCCGATTATATTAAAACTTCTATAAATTCTACAGCCACAGTGTAGATAATTTTTGACGCACCCTCATACATGAGGTTGGGAAGAGATGTTTACCGTTATTTAGTATTTCCATCATACAGATAAAGATACAAAGGTTTATAGATATGTACAATAAATAACCTCAAGAACACATATAATAGTAAAATGGTTAGGAAGTGATGAATTTTGAGTATTTATAACCTTTGTTTCTATATAATTTACCTGTCGGTTTGCATAATTGAATTTCTGTAATGGCTGAGCTTAACAATCAGCTTACAAAATTCCTGAAACTTTAACAATTAGCTCTTGTGAGCTGATAGACACTGGTCTATGGGCTGTCAATGGCTGGATGTGGTGGGCATTCTTTCTAGCCATTGTCATCCATCCATTCTGACACCCACTAAAAAAGTTCTTGCTGCCGTCTGGTCTCTGGTCTTGGGTCCAAGCAGTTCGCTGCCGTGTCCTGATTTTTCTACACACACTGTCTTCCCCAGGTCCATAAGCTCTCAGCTCACTCCAGTGCCTCTCTGGATGACTTGGGATGCAGATTCTAAAACTCATTAGAAGAGTTGGGAGATTCTTATCTCTAATGATACAGGATGCTAACTTTATGCTCTACTAAATCTACTAAATCAACCCATATATATTTGGGTCTATGTTTGGCTTCTGTGCTGTTTCACTGATCTACTTGTTTTAATGCACAGAATCACACATTTAAATCCTCTAACTTTATTCTGTATTACACAATTTGGTTAGCTAATCTCTTTCACCACTATTCATTTTTCAGTAATATCCTGACTATACTTGTATGTTTATTTTTTCATATAAACTTTTCAAGTTAACTTGTTTAACTGTATTTTTTAACTTATTGGCATATTTATTATGATCACCTTAAATTTCTGGAATGTCAACATATTTATAATAGCGAGCCACTATTCATGAATAGATTATTTTTCATTTATTTATTTTTATTCAATTCTTTGTGTTCTTTAGTAGCATTTTAAACTTTTTTTCTCATAGTTTGTGAATGTGTCCTATAGAATTCATAGGTATTGTTCCTAGGTATTGTTTTTAATGCATGTAACTAGTTTGTAGATATGAAAATTATTATATTTGTTAAATTTGTGCTTAAGTTGTTTAATTTTTAGAGTAATTTTCCAGTTGATGCTCTCCTTTCCAAATTTTTATACCTCTAATTGCTTTCTCCTATCAAATCGCATTGGTTTACTTCCTATGGAATGTTAAAGAATAATAGTACAGCAAATATTCTTGATTTGTTCCAGACTTTACTAATCCTTCCAGAGTTTGTCCATTATAAGTAACGCCAGCCTACTTGTTCAGAAAGTTTCTACCTAGTCCTATTTTTATAACAGTTTTATTGAGATATAATTCACATACATTTTAAAGTGTATAATTCTGTTGGGTGCTCATATCTTCCAAAGTTGTACAACTATCACCACCATCTAATTTTAGAACATTTTCATCTCCAAAAAGAAACCCATATTCTTTAGCAAGTACTCCCATTCTTTCTTCCTGCCAGCCCCTAGCAACCACTAATCTACTTTCAGTCTCTAGGAATTTACCTATTCTGAGAGAAATGAGAGTTCCAGTTTCTCTACATCCTCACCAACACTTATCTGTCTTTTTTATTTTAGGCATCCCAGTGGATGTGAATTGGTATCTCATTGCGGTTTTGAGTTGAATTTCTGGGAAAGCTGATGACATTGAACATCTTTTTATGTGCTGATCAGCCATATAGCTTCTTTTGAGAAATGCATATTCAAATCTTTAACCCATTTCTTAATTGGGTTATTTGTCTTTTTGTTGTTGAGTTGTAACAGCTCTTTATATATGCTGGATACAAGCCCCTTATTGGATATATGATTTGCAGAAATCATTCCTCTCATTTTTCACTTTATCAAATATCATTTCAACATCAAGAAAGATAATTATGTAACTTTTTTTATCTATTTATTTGGTAAATCACATTACAGCTCTCTAACATTGAATCATCTTTGCATTCCTGATATGAACTCTTCTTAACCAAGGGATGTTATTCTTTCAACATGCTGCTGCCACACTCTATTTGTACCATTTTATTTAGAAATTTACATCAATATTCATAAGTGAGATTAGTCTAAGCTCTCTTTTGGTGTTATCTTCATTAAATTTTATTCTTAATCTTTTGATGGTTTTCTGAAAATCAGATTTCTTTTTAGTCTGCTTAACAATTTAAATAAGATAAGGATCATCTGTTTGGTAAGGATTTGGTGGAATTCTTCTGTGGAACCATCTGGGCCTGGTGGCTGCATCTTGGGAGGGTGCGACAGGAGCCACAGCTTTCTCTATTGCTTCTCAGATTTCCCATCTCTTCTGAGACGACTCTTTTTTTTTTTTTTAATTTTTTTATTTTTTGGGGGGTACACCAGGTTCAATCATCTGTTTTTATACACATATCCCCATATTCCCTCCCTTCCTTGACTCCCCCCCCATCGAGTCCCCCCCACACTCCCCACCCCAGTCCTCTAAGGCATCTTCCATCCTCGAGTTGGACTCCCTTTGTTATACAACAACTTCCCACTGACTATTTTACAATTGGTAGTATATATATGTCTGTGCTACTCTCTCGCTTCGTCTGTTTCCCCTTCACCCCCCACCCCCTCCCATACCTCGAGTTCTCCAGTCCATTCTCTGTATCTGCTTCCTTGTTCTTGTCACTGAGTTCATCAGTACCATTTTTAGATTCCGTATATGTGAGTTAGCATACAATATTTGTCTTTCTCTTTCTGACTTACTTCACTATGTATGACAGATTGTAGTTCTATCCACCTCATTACATATAGCTCCACCTCATCCCTTTTTATAGCTGAGTAATATTCCATTGTATATATATATGCCACATCTTCTGTATCCATTCATTTGTTGATGGGCATTTAGGTTGCTTCCATGTCCTGGCTATTGTAAATAGTACTGCAATAAACATTATGGTACAAGTTTCTTTTGGGATAATGGTTTTCTTTGGGTATATGCCCAGGAGTGGGATTACTGGATCATATGGTAGTTCTATTTGTAGTTTTTTAAGGAACCTCCAAATGGTTTTCCATAGTGGCTGTACCAACTTACATTCCCACCAACAGTGCAGGAGAGTTCCCTTTTCTCCACACCCTCTCCAACATTTGTGGTTTCCAGACTTTGTGATGATGGCCATTCTGATTGGTGTGAGGTGATACCTCATTGTGGCTTTGACTTGCATTTCTCTGATGATGAGTGATGTTGAGCATCTTTTCATGTGTTTGTTGGCCATCTGTATGTCTTCTTTGGAGAAATGTCTATTTAGGTCTTCTGCCCATTTGTGGATTGGGTTATTTGCTTTTTTGGTATTAAGCTTCATAAGCTGCTTGTATATTTTGGAGGTTAATCCTTTGTCCGTTGTTTCATAGGCAATTATTTTTTCCCATTCTGAGGGTTGCCTTTTAGTCTTGTTTATGGTTTCTTTTGCTGTGCAAAAGCTTTTAAGTTTCATGAGGTCCCATTTGTTTATTCTTGATTTTATTTCCATGATTCTAGGAGGTGGGTCAAAAAGGATCTTGCTTTGATGTATGTCATAGAGTGTTCTGCCTATGTTTTCCTCTAGGAGTTTGATAGTGTCTGGCCTTCCATGTAGGTCTTTGATCCATTTGGAGTTTATTTTTGTGTATGGTGTTAGGAAGTGTTCTAATTTCATTCTTTTACATGTTGCTGTCCAGTTTTCCCAGCACCACTTATTGAAGAGGCTGTCTTTTTTCCATTGCATACTCGTGCCTCCTTTGTTAAAGATAAGGTGTCCATATGTGTTTGGGCTTACTTCTGAGTTCTCTATTCTATTCCATTGATCTTCCTTTCTATTTTTGTGCCAGTACCATACTGTCTTGATCACTATGGCCTTGTAGTATAGTTTGAAGTCAGGAAGCCTGATTCCACCTACTCCATTTTTCCTTCTCAAGATTGCTTTGGCTATTCGGGGTCTTTTGCGTTTCCATACAAGATTTCTTGCTTTCCGTAAGATTTCTTGCTCTAGTTCTGTGAAAAATGCCATTGGTAATTTGATCGGGATTGCATTGAATCTGTAAATTGCTTTGGGTAGTACAGACATTTTCACGATGTTGATTCTTCCAATCCAGGAACATGGTATGTCTCTCCATCTGTTTGTGTCGTCTTTCATTTCTTTCATCAATGTCTTAAAGTTTTCTGCATACAGATCTTTTGCCTCCTTAGGCAGGTTTATTCCTAGGTATTTGATTCTTTTGGTTGCAATGGTGAATGGGAGAGTTTCCTTAATTTCTCTTTCTGCTCTTCCGTTGTTAGTGTATAGGAATGCAAGAGATTTCTGTGCATTAATTTTGTATCCTGCTACTTTACTAAACTCATCAATGAGTGCTAGCAGTTTTCTGGTAGAGTCTTTAGGGTTTTCTATATATAATATCATGTCATCTGCAAAGAGTGACAATTTTACTTCTTCTTTTCCAATTTGGATTCCTTTGATTTCTTTTTCTTCTCTGATTGCTGTGGCTAAAACTTCCAAAACTATGTTGAATAATAGTGGTGAGAGTGGACACCCTTGTCTTGTTCCTGTCCTTAGAGGGAATTCTTCCAGTTTTTCCCCATTGAGAACGATGTTGGCTTTTGGTTTGTCATATATGGCTTTTATTATGTTGAGGTAATTTCCTTCTATGCCCATTTTCTGGAGAGCTTTTATCATAAATGGATGTTGAACTTTGTCAAAAGCTTTTTCTGCATCTATTGAGATGATCATATGGTTTTTATCCTTCAATTTGTTGATATGATGTATCACGTTGATTGATTTGCGTATATTGTAGAATCCTTGCATCCCAGGGATAAACCCCACTTGATCATGGTGTATGATTTTTTTAATGTGCTGTTGGAGTCTGTTAGCTAGTATTTTGTTGAGGATTTTTGCATCTATATTCATCAGTGATATTGGTCTGTAGTTTTCTTTTTTTGTGACATCTTTGCCTGGTTTTGGTATCAGGGTGATGGTAGCCTCGTAGAATGAGTTTGGGAGTGCTCCACCTTCTGCAATATTTTGGAAGAGTTTGAGAAGGATAGGTGTTAGCTCTTCTTGAAATGTTTGATAGAATTCGCCCGTGAACCCATCTGGTCCCGGGCTTTTGTGTGTTGGGAGATTTTTAATCACTGCCTCAATTTCCGTACTTGTGATTGCTCTGTTCATGGTTTCTATTTCTTCCTGGTTCAGTCTTGGAAGATTGTATTTTTCTAAGAATGTATCCATTTCTTCCAAGTTATCCAATTGATTGGCATCTAGTTGCTTGTAGTAGTCTCTCATGATGTTTTGTATTTCTGAGGTGTCCGCTGTTACTTCTCCTTTTTCATTTCTAATTCTGTTGATTTGCATCTTCTCCCTTTTTTTCTTGATGAGTCTGGCTAATGGTTTATCAATTTTGTTAATCTTCTCAAAGAACCAGCTTTTAGTTTTATTTATTTTTCTTATGGTTTCTTTCCTTTCTTTTTCATTTATTTCTGCTCTGATCTTTATGATCTTTCCTTCTGCTCACTTTGGGGTTTCTTTGTTCTTCTTTCTCTAGTTGTTTGAGGTGTAAGGTTAGGTTGTTTATTCGATCATTTTCTTGTTTCTTAAGGTAGGACTGTATTGCTATAAACTTCCCTCTTAGAACTGCTTTTGCTGCATCCCATAGGTTTTGGGTTGTTGTGTTTTCGTTGTCATTTGTTTCTAGATATTTTTTGATTTCCTCTTTGATTTCTTTAGTGATTCCTTGGTTGTTTAAGAGTGAATTGTTTAGCCTCCATGTATTTGTATTTTTTGCAGTTTTTTTCCTGTAATTGATATCTAGTCTCATGGCGTTGTGGTCTGAGAAGATGCTTGATATGATTTCAATTTTCTTGAATTTGCCGAGGTTTGCTTTGTGACCCAAGATGTGATCTATCCTGGAAAATGTTCCGTGTGCACTTGAGAAGAAAGTGTAGTCTGTCGTTTTTGGATGGAATGTCCTATAACTATCAATTAAGTCGAGATGGTCTAATGTGTCATTTAAAGCTTGTGTGTCTTTATTTATTTTCTGTTTGGATGATCTGTCCATGGATGTAAGTGGGGTGTTCAAGTCTCCCACTATTATTGTGTTCCTGTCGATGTCCCCTTTTATAGCTGTTAGCATTTGCCTTATGTATTGAGGTGCTCCTGTATTGGGGGCATAGATATTTACCATTGTGATATGTTCTTCTTGGATGGATCCCTTGATCATTATGTAGTGTCCTTCCTTGTCTCTTTTAATAGTCTTTACTTTCAAGTCTAATTTGTCTGATATGAGTATTGCTACTCCAGCTTTCTTTTGACTTCCATTTGCATGGAATATCTTTTTCCACCCCTTTACTTTCAGTCTATATGTATCCCTTGGTCTGAAGTGGGTTTCTTGTAGGCAGCATATAGAAGGGTCTTGTTTTTGTATTCATTCAGCCAGTCTGTGTCTTTTGGTTGGAGCATTTAATCCATTTACATTTAAAGTGATTATTGACATGTGTGTTCCAATTACCATTTTCTTAATTGTTTTGGGTTTGTATTTGTAGGTGTTTTCCTTTTGTTGTGTTTCCTACTTAGAGAAGTTCCTTCAGCACTTGTTGTAAGGCTGGTTTGGTGGTGCTGAATTCTCTTACCTTTTGCTTGTCTGGAAAGCTTTTGATTTCTCCCTCAAATCTGAATGAGATTCTTGCTGGGTAGAGTATTCTTGGCTGTAGGTTTCTCTCTTTCAGGACTTTCAGTATATCCTGCCATTCCCTTCTGGCCTGCAGAGTTTCTGTAGAAAGGTCAGCTGTTATCCTGATGGGTTTTCCCTTATATGTCGTTTGTTGCTTTTCTCTTGCTGCTTTTAATATTTTTTCTTTGTGTTTAATTGTCGTTAGTTTGATTAATATGTGTCTTGGTGTATTTCTCCTTGGGTTTATTCTGTATGGGACTCTCTGTGCTTCTTGGACTTGGTTAATTATTTCCTTTCCCATGTTGGGGAAGTTTTCCACTATAACCTCTTCAAATATTTTCTCAGACCCTTTCTTGTTTTCTTCTTCTTCTGGGATGCCTATAATTCGAATGTTGGTATGCTTAGTGTTATCACTGAGGTCTCTGAGACTGTCTTCTAATCTTTTTATTCTTTTTTCTTTTTCCTGCTCTGTGGCGTTTATTTCCGCCATTCTATCTTCCAACTCACTTATTCGTTCTTCTGCCTCAGTCATTCTGCCCGTTATAGCATCTAGAGTATTTTTAATTTCAGTTATTTTGTTATCCATTGCTGTTTGTTTTTCTGAGTTCTTATGAACTGTTTCTTGTACTTTCTCTATTTTGTTATCGAGATTTTGTATCATTTTTACTATCATTACTCTAAATTCTTTTTCAGGCATTTTTCCTATTTCCTCCTCATTTATCTGGTCTTGTGGGTTTTTTTCCTGCTCCTTTGCCTGCATGGTGTTTCTTTGTTTCCTCATGGTTGTCCAAACTTTTGGGGTTGCTTGTCCTGGCAATAGAGGTGTTTATAGAAGACTGTCCAAGCCTCAGACTAATGTCCAAGTATTGGATTAAACGAATATTAAGTCTAGGAAACACATACATGTATAAGACACACAATTACTGAATCCGTTAGGACATAAGGCTCTAGAAAGACCTGACAGAACCCCAGTGTGCTATCAGATATTCAAAGAGAAACCCAACAGAAATGGACAACTGAAACAGAACAAATCAGAGACAAAAGCAAAAGCAAACAAACAAACAAATAACACCCTACACATACAAACATCAATCCAGGGAGATTTTGTAAGCTAGGATCAATATAGAAAAGAGCCGGAGTACCACCAGAGAGAATGGAGATTCTCGGAATGTAATTAGACAACTGTACTAAGAACTAAGATAAAGACAAAAGCCTAATATTAAATACCAAGGCAGTGCGTCATCTGGAGAATAGAGCAAGGAGTCTGAGCAGACCGATAGTGTTGCTTATAAGTATGTTAAGATAAAATAAACTTAAAATGGCTGGAAGAAAGGGGAACAGAAGAGCGTAATGTGGTTGGAAATATGCAAATAAAAAGAAAGGAATAGAAATGTATAAAAGATAGGGATGAAAGGAAAGTATGAGAGATATATTGTCCGTACTACCAAAAACTTAGCTAGATATAGAAGTATATAAAAAGGCAAAAAAAAAAAAAAAGAATAAAAAATATCATTAAAAAATTATGTTATAAAACTTGTAGATCCCTTAGGGCTAAGATTGTATTTAATAAAGGAAAAAAAAAAGAGAGAGAGAGAGAGAAAGAAAAAAAAAAAATCCAGAACTGATCCCAGAATGGACCAGTTCAATAGGTATTGATAATACTATTTCTGTTTCCTTAGCGTCTCAGCTGTGTCCTTCTCCTTGCCTTGGGTTTTTTTGCATTATTCTGTGACCAGCAGAGGTTCCTTTATTGTTCGTCTGTAAGCGTCGGTGTGTGGGGAGGGAGAGGATACAATAGTGGCTCCTTCTCCTGGGAGTAAGTGAGCAGTGGCGCACTGTTGTTTCAGTCGGGCTTGGAGGTGCCTGTTACAGAGGGCGCTGGTGGCTCAGGCGTAAACAGAAAGTCTTAGAGTTGGGCCTCTCTTGGGGTTTTTTTCTTTTTGATGCTGTTGTTGTTGTTGTTGTTTTCCTCTTGGCAGCCTCCCTGCTGCTGGCGTTGCAAGGGGTTTTAATCGAGCCCCGCCCGAGCACCTGAGAGTGCTTGTTATCCCTGAGCGCCTTAGGTGGCCCCCGGGCATCTCTCCACTGCCTGTTGCAGAGGCGCCAAAAGGGAGAGAGAGGCTATGCGCGCGGCTCCTCCCCCCCCCCCGCCCCGCCCGTGAGCCTGCAGCCTCCAGCTGCCATCATGGCCGGGCAGCTCTCAGGGACGGGCACTCCTCTCCGCGGACCTCCTCCCTCCTGTCCTCTCCAACCGTCACCCTACCGGCAACAATGTTTCTCCCCCTGAACCAGCTCTCCGGTTCCCACACTCCCGCTCCTGGACCCTCCATTCAGCCGCGGATCGATGTCTCGGTCCGGGAACGCTGAGCTGCACTGCGGACCCTCCATATGTTTCTCACTCCCTCCCGTCTGCCACAGCTCCGCCGCTTCACCCTCTTTGAGCCCTCGTAGATGCCTCCCTACCAGCTATGTCGGGCTCCCCGCGGTCCTTTCTGGTGTCCGAGGCCGTCTGCTGGTGTTCAGCTGGTTCTCTGTGGGAATGACTGCGTCCTTCCGTGCATTCCCAACGCATCTGTGGAGAGGGATGCACTCCACGTCTCTCTACTTCGCCGCCATCTTTTCTCCTCCGTGAGATGACTCTTGTAAACACATCTCTTCTAGGGAAAGTATACATATATTTGCACAGGCTGAAGTAAAGCAGTGTTTTATAGTGTCTACAAATTTCCTCTGTCTGAGCTTATTCTCATCTCATATTTGTACACTGTCCTTTTTTTAATTTTTAATTTTATTTTTGGCTGCACTGGGTCTTCGTTGCCGCGTGCGGGCTTTCCCTAGTTGCAGCGAGTGAGGGCTACCCTTGGTTGCAGTGCATGGGCTTCTCGTTGCCGTGGCTTCTCTTGTTGTGGAACACCGGCTCTAGGCACACAGGCTTCAGTAGTTGCAGCACGCAGACTCAGTAGTTGTGGCTCACAGGCTTAGTTGCTCCACGGCATGTGGGATCCTCCCAGACCAGGGCTCGAACCCGTGTCCCCTGCATTGGCAGGAGGATTCTTAACCACTGCGCCACCAGGGAAGTCCCACTGTCCTTTAATAATGACTCAAGTTGTTCTTTTGGAGAAAGGAGACCCCTCTGTGTGTCCCACCTTTGCACAGTAGCCCTCGTGGATCAATTTAAATGTGAGACAAGGAGTTAGATCCTGCTCACTCAACCCAGACTCTCCGTGCAGGACACTTGGTCTGTGTTCCACCAAGTCAAGAGCCATTTTCCTCTCACCCATGTAAGTGTTCTTCTCATTTTCCCCTCATTCCCTTTGAGTGAATCCTGGAACAAACATATGGTAATCAAGACTTGGGAAGTGGCTTATTCCTAAATTTGAATAAGGCCTGTAATTAGTTAAGAGCATTGCACCGATTTTATTTTCCTGATTTTGATAACTGCAAGATGGTTATACGAGCTGTTGGCATTAGGTAAAGCTGGATTCATGGTACGTGGGAAATCTCTGAAATCTTTTTGCAACTTTCTTCTAAGTCTAAAATGAGTTCAAAATAAAAATATAATTTAAGAAAATACCTGATATTATACACAAAACTTGAATGTATGACTTTACAGCCTAAGATAGAGTATATACAATGTAAAAAAAAAGTCTTTACTTCTTAGATATGTATTTGTTTTAATTCCTATGTATTTAGAGCAGTATTAATATATTAATAGTAGGAATGGTAATAATGATCTCACCTAAATAATACATAAAGTGATCTTATTTTTTAAAATGTAATACATAAAACCATTCTATTTGTAAAAGTTCCAACCACAATTTACTTTTTAGAAATCAATCTGTTTTCAGTGTACAACTATGTGCATCTCTAAAAAGGGGTATATGTAATCGGGTAAAAATAGACATTTTAACTGCCATGAACCTTATATCCCTCTTTACACCCCACCTCACCTACCTGTCAAGTTTTTAGTAAGAAATTTTTTTATGTCAGCCTCTTTCCCTTTCCCCCTTAAAATCCTTTAGTGGCTCCACCAAAGCCTTTATGATGAGACCCAAACTCCTAGCAGGGCCTCCACAGCTCCATGGCCTCTTCTGTGTCATTTCTCATCATTTCCACCCACCTTGACTTTGACCACCCTGGCCTCCCAGGCTGGCTGAACTATTTGTACCCTTCAACTGTTGACATGTCCTTGCTTTCTGTCTACCTGAATGTCCTTTCCTTCTCTCCACAACCTGCCCTCTGCCGAGACAGTTCCCATTTGTCCTTCAAGGCTGGGCTCAGCTATCACATCCTCCACGAGACCTTCCCTGGCTGGACATGTCTCTCCTCTGCTCCCACAGCTCCCTGGTCTTATTTCTACCATAGCACTGATCACACGTATTATACTTGTCTGTTTTCCAGCCTGTCCCTCCATCAGACTGTGCTCTGTTTAGGGTGTAGACACCAGCTCTTATATATCATTTTATCGTCAGGATGTATCACAGTTCTTGGCACATGGAAGATGGTTGATAAAGTGTGATGAGTAATGAATGAATGAATGAATGAATGAAAGAATAAAATGAAATTCATACACTCCAGCTCTAGGCAAATCTACAGACACTCCTTGATCACCTCTGCACACCCACCAGTGACCTGAGCAAGTCAGAGTTGTGTAAAGTGCAGCCCCTACTTTCAAACTACTTAGAAGAGTAACTTACTCCTGCCCACACTCTACTGAAGAGGCTTTACAGTCCAAGGCTGCTTCATCCCAGAACTCCTGGTTCTGCCTTCTTTCACTTGCTCAGTACATATTAATTGGGAACAGCAATGTACTGAACGCAGAACTGGAGCTAGCGGGGCACTTTCATGAGGCTCACCAAAACCTCTGCCCTCTGTCTTAAAATAACGCATCATTGGTACAAATCAACCCATTTGCAAGGCAGAAACAGAGACACAGATGTAGAGAACAAACATACGGACACCAAGTGGGGAAAGCGGGGAGGGTTGGGGGGGGAATGAACTGGGAAATTGGGATACCAAATTGTACACTCTAAATATATGCAGTTTATTGTATGTTAACTGTATCTCAATAAAAGTTCTTAAAAATAAATAAATAAATAAATAAATAAAACAACGCATCATCGCAGAGCATCCCCACCCCCTGTCCCAAAACACGAACCGTGGCTCCTAGTGGCAGCCAATGTGACCCCCCCCCCCCCCGTCTAGTGTACAAACACCTTGGCTGAGAGTTATCCTAATCATCCAGAAGCTTTTCCCACTATCCCTTCAGCTCAGGGACCATACCCCAAGATGCAAAAGAAAAATTAACTCAATAGTTCCTTCCCTGGCTCACCCCACTATGGTCTGTAACCGCACGTCAGGTCAGGGCCCAGTGGCTGGGAAAGAACTAGACTCCAGTCATTCTGCCACTTTATTGAACTCTAAACTCTTTTTTTTTAAAAACTAATTTTCTGGTTGATCTTTTACATAATGTCCCAATCTCCATGAAGACCATTTTCCCCTTCTGCTACCTGCGTCTTCCAGCACCAGCATGGACGGGCAGACTCTCCACTAAAACTCAGCCTCTCCACCACTCTGCCACTAGGCCAGTGTCTTTTGCTGCTGGCCTAGACCAATGCCTGGAACGTAGGGAATATCAGCAAATGTCATCAACTGGGCGACAGATGCACTTGACCTTCCCTATATCCAGTATTAAGTGAGACACTAGGTATGAAAACACTTTTGAAATGCTAAAGTGATGGTTTAAGGCAATAGTTCTTCGCAGAAGAGATGGCAAAACAATGAATAATGTAATGTGTTATTAAATATCTGTTGAGCCCCTGCTGTGTGAAAAGCTCTACACACACTATTTCCATTATAATTTTCAGTCCCTAATATTAGAAAGCATGGCTATTCAACACACCCTGTGTATCACGATCATGTATCCAGGATATGGAACCAGTTCAAAGGGAACCCCCATGCCACCCCTCCCACCCCCACCCCCCATCTTGCTTTCAAAGCTCTTGGTAATGCGGTCACATCTTTCCAATCCGGCCTTACTTCTCATTATTCTGCTAAGGCCTCACCAGTCCATGAAAAGACCAGCTCCTCGCCAAGCTCAAGCTGTTCCCTGGCCTCTGGAAGTGCTCTTTTCCCATCCCTCCACCATCCAGCTCTCATCCATTGTTTCTGGTCCATTTCAAGGGCCACCCCCTGCACAAGCCTTTTCCTATCACTCAAGCCATTTGATACTGAAGAGAACACAGCCTGCATCACTCCAGGCTCAATTACATCATAGAAACATATGGCTTCACATATGGCCTGTGCCGGTGAGCCCCCTATGGCCAAAAGAGTGACACTTCTGTCCATGTCCCCTTCAACACATCACATGGTGTTCAGCATACTCTAGTTGCTCCACAGGCACATGGCTGGTTGATAAGGACCCTGGGGGAAAATGGCCCTGAGCCTAAAATCAAAAGTGAACACAGGCAGAATTGGCCCTTCTCGTGGGATAGTCAAAGAAGCAAGGCCACATCACGCCCTCCCTGCTGTGAACATGGCATCGGGAGGGGTCACCCACAAAGACAATGTTCTACCTCATTACCAATTCAGTCCCCGTGGAAACCCCTGCCAGGGCCCTTAATTTCTTGTGTTAAAACAACACACGAGGTGACCCCAGCACAATCTCTAATAGGTAGCATGGGTCAACAATTATTCATTTGTACTAGAGCTTTTCGCATGACGGGCTGAGATGAAAATTTGTCCTCTTCCTGGCAAGAGCTATAAATTAGTTTTATGCTACTGTTAAACCCAGAGGCAAATAAAGGAAGGGATTGGAAGGTGAGGGGAGGGTCAGTGACTAAGGCCTGGCTGCTTCCAGGGACAAAGCTACTTCTTGGACCCTGTGGACAAGGACAGAGGGGAAAACGGAGGACAGTGAGATTGGACCACAAAAGAAATTGATGCAGACACTCTGAGACAAGACAGTGAACTCTTTGAAGATCTGAACTGAATCTTAGTTTTCTTTTTATGCCCCAGATCTGGCAGGTCTGCTGAATGAATGAACTAATAAATGATTGGATGCACGCAACTGTGTCTTTCTTAGGTGATTTGCACGAAACCAATTATGCCACCTCCGTATGAGTTCTCCATGAGTTCTCCGAGGCCAATGGAGTCAATAAAAATGATGGTGTTACTCACTGTTTTTTGACACACACTGTCTTGTTCCATAAGCTCTCAAATGGAAAAAAACAGCGTACAAGACCATACATATAATATTTAGGTGTTTATGTTTAAAAGGCATTGAAAAAAGTACCCACCAAAACATTAAGAGTGGTACCAACAGGATAGTGGCCTTCTGACTTTTCTATTTTCTTCTTTATACTATGCAGAGTTTTCTGAAATTTCTTTGACCAGAATACATTCCCCTCTAATCAGAAAAAAAAAAAAAAAGTTTAAAAAGAAATCGACCATCAACCCACAGTTATCTGGGCTAGAAAAAGAGAACAGTGGTGTAGATCATCTAGAAGATAGGAAAAATCACCCATGCTTGACTGGAATATGTTACATTTTTTTCCCCAGAAGATTTATCTTCCTAATTATGCTTTGCTCTTTACTTAATATTAGGATTAGTTCTAAGTCCCTGAGCTCCCTTGCCAACTAATGAGCTGAACTGGATGGCAAGAAAAAGTCAGCCTGGAATAAAATGAAATATGAGCTGCAGATAATCCACGGGCAGATGAGTTTCAGCCGCACACAGAGAGGGGGCAGGAAGCCCTGGGGGGCTCGGTTCCCCTGCTCAGAAGCCAGTTTCCCAAGGATCAAAACCCAGCTTTGCTACTACTCACCCCAAAGTCTTGGGAGAGACCCTTATCCTTTCTGGGCTCCAGTTTCCCTGGGATGTAAATTTGCTAGTGATAATGGTCCCCACCTCCTGCAGCCCAGAGGAGGATTAAATGAGATGATGCGTGTAATACGCTTAGCACAGGCCCTCAGCAGGTGTCAGCCAGGACAATTACGCTGGGGGCACACCCTCCCGTGATTTGCATCCCTATAATACTTTCTTCCTAATGGATTTCACCGTTTAAAATACATTTGAACATCTCTTTCACATCCTCTAATTGGGGGGCAGCTGCCAGCATTCTCAGTGTACAGTCATGGAAATGAAGGCCTGGAAAAATGAAAAGAGTTGCTTTGGGTTTTGGAAGGGAGTGGACGAATTGGGACCACATCTCATTTCTTCAGGCGCCTTCATGGCCAGGTGCCCCTGCCCCTCCCCATCACACATGGTGGGGGGGGGGGTCGACTCTACATCTCAGTTCCTTTCTTAGCCAACACAAGGAAATTTCAGTTTCATCCTGGGGCTTGCCCACTAAGATTTGTGAAAATTAGCCCGGAAATTACTGTTAAGTGCTTGGCCAAGATCAAATGCTGTTGAAATCCAGTAACGCGGAGAAACTGAAGAGACTTCCGTTCACTCTGACTCTTTGTCATAAGGCTGGCACGTTAGCAGGGCGAGAATTGGGGACTTGTCATTTCTGTGTTTTACAGAGGAAGCCCTTCGTGCCATTATCGACTTATCTCCCTTCTGAAATATTCTCCAATGTTAGATTCATGCAAGAATTTTTTGGCTGCGGTGGAATAGGGGGAGGCATGGGGAGGAGGATAAAGTCCTTCCAAATCCCCTTCCTTTGCAAGTAATTTATACAGAGATCAGACCCTTAGATTCTAGAGTGGATTCTAGCTTCTTCCTCACCTCCCACCTAAGACACCTTCTTTTCACTCCTACCTTCCCTCCCCTCCCATTAGGACAATAAGAGAGGAAAAAGCAGAAAAGACAGGGCAGTTTGCACTCAGCTTCTCTCTGCAAGACACTGCACAGGGTACCGCCCTGATCATTCTTCTACAAATCCCTGCCTGACCCCTGCAAGCACGTGCTCTCCCTGCTAGGAAAGTCGGCTCTGTGACGATAGGGACCACATTGCCTTACGCACCTCCCATGGCACATGATAACCGCTCAATATAGATTTGTTGAATGAATGAATGAGTGAGTGAATGGATGAATTCACTATGTGACAGCAGAACGGCATGGACATCAATGGACATTGCTGAAAAGGGTGACATTTGTTTGTTTATGTGTTACTTCCAGAGGAGGAAGCAGCTTCTAAATTCTGAACGTGAAAACCCAATTAAACTAAATAGCAGGAAATTACAGGCAGCCATAAAAAAATGAAGAATTTATTAATTAAAGCTAAACTTGCTCCTAAAAAATGAATTTAAGTACTGTGAAAAGCAAGAAGATAAACCAACTTCCCATTCTGTGCTTAAAAATTCCCTCAGAGCTATGCCTCCCCCCTGCCCCTCCTGTGAAGTGGGTCCGTGTTACCAGGCTCTGTCTGGGTACTGGGGAACCCCCACTACCCGTATGACTGACTAATCAAGCCGTTATCCTGCAGAATAGAGAAGCCCAATTACCTCTGTTACAAAGGCACCGTCGAAGTTTGTTAAAGAATCAGAGAGTAAAGAGGACTGTCTGAGGTCCTTAAGAATCATCTACTTGATTCCAAAAGAGGTGGCCAGTAGGATCTAAGCAGGTGGGGAAGAGTGGGTCTAGCCCCTTTCTCCTCAAAGTGTGGTCCATGACCTAGCAGCTTTTGCATCTGGGAGCTGGTAAGGAACACAGAATCTCAGCCCTGGTGCACACCTGCTGAATCCGAGACTGTATTTTCACAAGGTGCCCAGGTGATTTGTAGGCATGCTGTGGTGTCTAGGCTAGACGAGTCTATCCCACTCTCAGTGGAGTAGTGAAAGGAGAGTTTTGCTGAAACTGCCAGGGATGCGATGGGAGATTCATACAACTGTAGGACACGTGACTTCCCTTTTACAACATCCCCAGATTGCACGAGGAATGGCGGAGAGATAGGAAGCCAGCCCAGCCACCCGGGGTGACCCTAGAGTGGACCCTAGCGGGGACCCACACTGCAGCTGCAGACACTGTGCAGGCTGCCACCATCCTATACTGCAGAGGGCTGAGCTAGAGCCTGGGGCCCTAATCTCCTTCCCTTTGGGCCAGCTGGAGCGTTTGGGACCCTTGTAGAAAGTGAGCATCCTCCAATGGAGGGAATGGGACCAAGACAAGACCAATGTTGAAATGCAGCCATGGTGAATTCTAGAAAGAAATACACTTATGGGGACAATTTCAATTGCCTTCAAGTACGTTGGACTAATTATCTCAGCGGACACTAACACACGTGTTCCTTAGAGACGTGTGGTGACCGTAATAACTGGCAGATGAATATTGGATGAGCGAGTTATTAGGGACTGGCCAGACAGCTAACCTCCCAAGCCCAGGGGCAGCAATTCTCCTTTCTGCCTCCCCGTGTCTTCCCCCTTAAGCCTAAGATTTGTATTAAATATGTACCCAGCTACTGGGAGAGCTTTAGAGTCAATAAAACACCTGCCCCCACCTCGCTTAAGGGGATTGACTTGGAGCCGTCAGCAGGGTGGGGAAAGCCTCGCTGCAGAGACAGGAGGAGACATTTATTCAGCCAGGCCTCGGCCCGCAGCCAGGGGTTCGTCTCCTCTAATCCTTGATTCTGCTGTGGTACCGGTGTCAGTCCTCAGCCCCTCATCTAGTCTCAGGGAAGAGCCTTCTGCCCCTGAGGACCAAAGGGCTAAGCCTTGCCCCAGTCCAGGCACGGCTGTGAATACCTTCAATCCTTTCTTCCCGTTTGCAGTCTCCCTGGACGTGTCAGCCAGACCCCACCTTCGAAGCCCAAGGGACCCTCACTCTCCCTGGATACGAAGAGCCTGCCCCTGCTGTGACTCCCATCCTCATCCTCCAGTCGCCCGGGTTATTAGCCTCCCAGGCCACTAGATCACTAGAGGACCAAATGAACATATGGGAACATGAAGGAAAAGGTTTGCTGGGTTCTGCCTTAAGCCCTGTACAATACACCCACTTAGCAGGGACTTGGAGATGAAGGCCATCCACACCCACTCCCCCACCGTCTTTCTTTTTCGTTTGTCATTTGGTTTTTGTTTTGTCATGTACAGTGTGCAGTGAAGTACCCAGATCTCTAGCATACATCCTGACAGATTTTTACGTATATATGCATCCAACTCACCACCACCTGGATCAAGAGTTAAAATATTTCCAGCTCCTGCCCCCAGAGGTTCCCTCATGTCCCTTTCTAGGCAATACGGCCCCGACACTGTTCCAGCTGTCAGCTCTGCATGCTTTAGAACTTCATACACGTAGAATCATCCAGTATGTGCTCTTCTGTGTCTAGCTTCTCTTAACATGTTTTTGAAAGGTATCCATGTGTGTAGCAGTCTTTCATTGTCTTGTGATAGCTGGGTAGCATTCCACTGTGGGGATACACCACAGAGTATCCACGGAAAGGACATTTAGGTGGTTTTTAGATTTCTGGCTATTATGAATGAATCCTTCTATAAGTATCCATGTGTATGTTTTTTGATCACACAGTGCTCACTTCTGCCAGGGGTTGAGTGTAACCAAAGCGGGTCTGAGATTTGACTCAATTTACAGGCTCACAAAATAGCCTGCCCGTTTCATGGAAGCTGGCGGCAGACATGACCCTCCTGGGTCTGAGATGAGGGGCCTTTCTCACCCACAGCAACAGCAGCAGCCAGAGTATTTGCATTTTTGCACCAGTTCTTCGAGACCCAATCCCTAAAGGGTAACTAATACAGAGAGGGCCAAACGATGCCCGAACACAGTGGGTGTGTTACAAACGCTTGGGGAACCCCAATTTCTTTATAGTGAACAGTAACCATGCCTGCCCTTCGTTCTGGAAGGAGATACAATATCTGTGTCCCAAGACTGTAAGCAAATCTGCCTTTTGCTTAGGGAGACACTATCTCTATATCTCAAGGCTGTTTAGTATACAAACATCCTTGAAAACACAGTCTGGAACAAAGGACATTCAATGCCTTGCTTACAAGGTGCACAGAAATGCAAGAGCCCAACAGAGAATTGTTTCCCAACAGGTGAATGCCCAGGAGTAGAACTGCTGAGTCAAAGGGGCTGGTCTATATTTAGCTTTAGCAGATACTGCCAAAAAGGGTCCCAAAGTGACTGTACCAGTTTATACTCCCATTAGCAGTGTCTGCGGTTTCAGCTGCTCCACATCTATTTCATTTAAGCCATCCTGGTGCGGCCATGCCTTTGTTTTTTCAGGAACTCTTCCACATGGCAGATGTTTAGATGTCATTTATCCTGATGGTTCAGATCAACAGGAATATTATGGTCTTTACCAAATTTTCATTTGTCAACTATATATTAATTGCCATATGCCAGGGGAGCGGTGGGCAGGGCAGACGTGAGGCTCTGGGAAGCAGACACACAGGGCAAACTTCTCTCAGGAATCACATTTTAAAGACGTAGAAAGTAGGATGTGGTTCCTATGCAGGGAGAGCCTGTCTCAGGGGAAGGCACTGACTGTAGAATGCCATTCAGGTCCGGCCAATGTGGATGAGAGGCCCAAGGAGAAATGCTCGCTCAATGGAGGACAAAGGGGAGTGATGGTAGGAAGGGCTAGTGACCAGATCTGCTCATAGGATCGCCTGAACTTTCTAGCAGCACGGCACTGAGCAAAATGCTAGTAGATGATGATGGTGATGAAGGAGATGAAGAGGACAGTGTTCAGTTATTGAGCACCTCCTAAGCTAGGCTCTTGGCGTGTATTTAATTACTCTGTATATTGCAGCCAGTGTCCATTGGCCAGTGATGAGATGAAAATATTTACGAAAAGACTTGTTGCTAGTGAAAACACTGGTCTTGGATGAGAGCTGTCGGGGAGGTTTAAGGGAGATTTGGAAGGGCTTTGGTGTTTGTATGATTCCATCCAATTCACTTATGAGTCTAGAAATTATGTAGGGTGAATTTCCTTAGCTTACATCTCGATCAGCTAGCTCTTCAATCACAATAATAACAATAGTGATGACGGCACTAATGAAAATAACAATAATATCTTCTTACTCTGGGCTAGGCACCGTACAATGTCCTTTGTATTTCCTTCAACCCTATGAGATATGACGATTCCCATTTCACAGGGGAAGAAACAAGTCTGGAGAGGTTAATTAGTGAGTCCACAGTCTCACAGCTTTTAGTAGCAAAGCCAGGATTCATATCCCAGTGGGTCTGACTTCAAAAATGTTTTCTTTCTACTCCACAGCACTGTCTTTCCATCTACCCTTGGTCAAATGACACACTTCTTATTTTAGGGACAGGCTTTTAGGAAGGTTTGATTTGCTAAAGATGATTATTGGGAATTAAGCCTGCCATGGGAAGACGGATCTTTTGTGTGTGAAATGACCTGGTTCTCTGCTCTAGATTTGTGCTGCTCTGGTATCAGCACATAGATACTGAGTTGACAATCATCCAGGGAAAGACTGGGCTACATCCAGGCCTGGGTGTAGACACGGTGTTTCCTGACAGTGAGGCCATTCCTGGTCCCAGTCATCCTCAGGCAGGTCCTCAGGGAGGAAACCAGAATTCTCAGCAGAGGTCCTAGGCAGACAGAGAGGGACCCCCTGCTTCTTTCACGGCCTTGCCGTCTTGGGCCTAGAAGATTTAGAGGAATACAGGTGTGTAGGTATGAATTTGTCAGTGCTGGGAGATTTAGAGACGGACTGGGAGCCAGGATGGGACAGCTTGAAAGTCCTAGAGGCCAGGCCTAATATTTACACAGAAGCTAGGCCTGATCGCAAGCACTGGTCCAGGGTCAAAGTCTGGTTAGAGTGAGCTCAGGATTGTTTTTGCTGCATTTTACTTTGAAGCTGCAAATAAGCAGGTCAAAGTTACAGCCAGGATCAGGGACACACATGGGTGAACACTGCTTTCCAGTGCTGCCCTAGTTCCCTACAGACACCAGCAGTTTGTGGTCTTAGTAGCCACAGGCCATGAGAAATTGGCCAGGCCAGAGTTGGGCAAAACTCTGATGGGGAGACCTGGGGGCAGGAAGGAGGGAATGGGGAGAGTCACTGTCATATCAATATCCCAGTGACATGTGCACTTTACCCAGATTCTCTAAGATGAAAACATTTAAGACCCAAAGGAATTTATCTATTCATTCAAAAACAAAAAACAAACAAAAAAACCTACTGAGCTCTTTTAGGTACCACATAATGTTCTAGAGATATGACAGTGAACACAACCAAATTCCTAGTCCCAAGAAGTCTACACTGTGGTAGGGAAGACAGACAGTACACAAATAAATATATGACCTACACTATATATACTATATGTTATAATTGTATGGAACTGATAAATACTAGGAAGTGAAATAAAGCAGAGTAAGGGGATTGAGAGGGTTTCTTTAATAGATAAGTGAAGGAAAGCCTCAGAGTGGAGGTTAGTTGTGGAGCAGAGATGTGAATGAAGTGTGAGAGTGAGCCATGTGGGGATCTGGTATTGTTCCAAGTAAAGGGAACGGGCAATGCAAAGGCCCTGTGGCAAGTGTGTAGACAGCATGTTCAGAGAACAGCAAGAGGCCAGTGTGCTCAGAGCAGAGTAGCAAAGGTGATACAGAGGAAAAAAAGATGAGTCAGAGAGTAAGCTGGGGGTCAGAGGATATTGGTTCTTTTTTTTTTTTAATCATTGAAGTATAGTTGATTTGCAATGTTATGTTAGTTTCACATATACAGTAAAACGATTCAGTTATACATATAACTATATATATATATATATATATTCTTTTTCAGATTCTTTTCTGTTATAGTTATTACAAGTATTGACTATAGTTCCCTGTGCTATGCAGCGGGTCCTTGCTGTTTATCTATTTTATATATAGTAGTGTGAATCTGTTAATCCCAAACTCTTAATTTATCCCTTCTCCACTCTTTCCCCTTCGGTAACCATAAATTTGTTTTCTATGTCTATGAGTCTATTTCTGTTCTGAAAATAAGTTCCTTTGTATCACTTTTTTGGATTCCACGTGTATGTGATATCATATGATACTTATCTTTCTCTGTCTGACTTACTTCACTTTGTAGGATAATCTCTAGGTCCATCTATGTTGCTGCAAATGGCATTATTTCATTCTTTTTTATGACTGAGTAGTATTCCATTGTATATATATACCAAATCTTCTCTATTCATTCATCTGTTGATAGACATTTAGGTTGCTTCTATGTCTTGACTATTGTAGACAGTAAACATTGCGGTGCATGTATCTTTTTGAATTAGAGTTTTTTTCTTTTCTGGATATGTGCCCAGGAGTGGGATTGCTGGATCATATGGTAGCTCTATTTTTAGTTTTTTAAGGAAACTCCATACTGTTTTCCATAACAGCTGCACCAACTTACATTCCTACCAACAGTGTAGGAGGGTTCCCTTTTCTCCACACCCTCTCCAGCACTTATTATTTGTTGACTTTTTGATGATGGCCATTCTGATGGATGTGAGGTCACACTTCACTGTAGCTTTGATTTGCATTTCTCTAATAATTAGTTATGTTGAGCATCTTTTCACGTGTCTGTTGGCCATCTGTATGTCTTCTAGAGTATGTTAGTTCTTGATGGCATGGATAGGGAGTTTGTGTTTCATTCTAATACTGATGGAAAACCATTAAAGTATTTCATGAAAAAAGTTACAGTCAGTATGAGGCCAAGAATGGATGCAGGAAGACTTGTACATTCATTTCCTAGGACTGCCATACATATTTCCACAAACTTGGTGGCTCAAAATAACAGAAATTCACTTTCACACAGCTCTAGAAGCCAAAATGCTAAAATCAAGTTGTTGGCAGGGTCATGCTCCCTCTGAAAGCTCGAGGAGAGAATCCTTCCTTGTTTCTCCTTCTTCTGGCTCCAGGCATTCCTTGGCTTGTGGAAGCATTATTCCAACCCTCACTTCCATCTTCACACGGCCTTCTCTTCTGTGTCTGTGTCTTCTCCTCTTCTGTCTCTTCTAAGAACACTTGTCATTGGATTTGGGGCCTGCCTGGATAACCCAGGGTGATCTCATCTTGAAATCCTTGATTTATTTAGATCTACAGAGACCCTTTTCTCAAATACAGTCACATTCACAGTTCCAGGGGTTAGGCGGTGCACATATCTTTCAGGGGTCATCTTTCAACCCACTACAACTAATTAGGAGGCTATCACAGTAGCCCAGAAAAGCAGTGAGGGTGACTTGCCTTAGAGTGGTGGCGGCCAGATGGTGAGAAGTGGTTGGATTGTATTAGGGTGACAGCTCAGTGGAGAGGAGTCACTCAGTTATCATCTCCACAAATATTTCTGGGGTTCCTACCATGTTCCAAGCACTGATGGCCCTGGGGATACACCAGGGAAGAAACAGATGCAACATGCACCACCTGAACTTACACCACAGTCCAGCAGCAAAACTGGACGTTGAGTAAGTGTGTTATGTGTCATAAAGGAACAAGCAGCACACAGACCTGCTCTAGTCAGCACGGAATACCGGAAGGAGGAACACAACCTAGCCAGGCCAAAGGTTGCCCTGGGAGTGGGGGATGGGGAGGGTGCAAAGCCCTGGTGGAGAGAGCTGAATTTGTGGAGTTCCTGGTCACGACGTCTTTGAAGAACCAGACCCACAAGGGTGGTGTGTGGCCTTGGGGCAGCCTGGCCATCAGAATATCTCAGACCACCCAGGACACACCACTGCCCACTTGTAGCAGGACAACACATCTGCTTCTGAAGTTTGCCTTTGCATGTGTAAGCATTTTTAGCAACCCATCCCCTCCCTAAAATCACAGCCCTGGATCCTACCATAGCAACACCAAGTACATGAGCAACACTGTTGCCCCAAACTTGAGGCGGTCCAGATTGGCTGAGCCTGCGCTCCCCTCATGCTAAATCAGCACACCACCCTTGAGTCACCCCTGGGGTCCTGAAGTCATCCTACAGAGATGCTTGCAGTTAATGGGTCTTCAAGTAATTAAATCTTAACCTTTAAACTGCTCACCCAGGCCCTGCGTTTCACTTGCCAGTTGCAGATATAAAAGTCTAACCACTCAAAACGTTGCTTTTAAGAAAAGGCCTTTCATCTGCAAGATTCATAAAACTCATCAGCGTGCTCAAAACCTCGCAGATAAAATGCAGACTCAGAATAAGTGGAGGTGGAGTAGGATTCCTCTGCTGTGTGGTTTGACTGCAGGCCCATCCCTAATATTTGTGGGGCTCAAGGCAAAAGTGCAGGCGGAGCCCACACACAGCATGTCTAAATACTTAAAAGTAAAGATCAAGGTAAGAGACTCTTTACGGCATACCCTCCTAGCTTAATAAGTATCCCTTCATAACGATCTCGATGGCCGCAGCCCCCAGCCAGCAACCTGTCTCACTTGCTTCCTAATGAGGCTTCATCCTGCGCTGTAATGAGTCCTGGGCAAAGGCAAGTGAACCCCCCAGCCCACACATCCAGGCTCCAAATAGTCCCCCACTGGCCACATCTCATGTCTAATGGTCCGCCTTCTGGATAATGGATCTCAGAAATAGCACAGGCTCCTGGAAGCTGACTCAGAGCCATTGGGTAGGGAATTCTAGGATCCCAGTCATCGGGAGTGTGGTCTGGAAAGGCCAGTTCAGGGCACTGGGTGGGCACAACCCATTAGCCCCCTCATCTTATGGGGACGGTGAAAGCTGGGGGAGGGCCTATAATCTTTGCTTGGATTGAAGTTACCTCCTGGTGATGGTTAGCGGAAACTGGAAGTATGCGGCCATCCAAACTGTAGTTAGGTCACTGGTCCTGCTGAAGTGCCAGAGGGGAAGGTGGGTCTAGATCATTCTAAGAGGTGGACCTATTGATCCGGGGTTGAGCTAGCAGACTGTCCTTCCCAAACAAATTTTAAGAAACAATCTGCTATTGATAAAGAGAATGCCTGAGACTCCGAGTAATCTCTATAAAACAGTAAAAGCAAAGAAAGTACTTCACTGGCATGAGAAGTTCCTTCTTCAAAGCTGTTATTTTACCTCCCATGATGGCAGCCGTGCACATAGCAGTATCCTGCTCCTGGTCAGGTCCCCGTGTCCCATCACTGTTGAGTTCTGGGTAAGGAGCCACCAGGAGACCTCCTTGATGAGCCCACAGCTATGGACTCACGTGCACACACCCACACCACACCACACATACTTCTACAGGAAGGAAGGGCGGAGGACAGAGCCTATGACTGAAGACAAGCAGCCTTTCCATGGATATGGTCCACGACACGGTTCCATTTATGAATCGTTCATTCATTCATTCAAACAATAAATATTGAGAGTCTACTAGATGCCAGACACTGCGCAGTGCTGGCTTTGTCCATCGCGGAACTAGGCACTGGGCAAACTCTACCCCGTTCCTGCCCTCTTTGACATCCAACCTAGCTAAGGAGAGAAAGCCATGCACTAGTGGTTTTCAAAATGAGTTGAAATAAATAATTCAACTTGTATGAATCGTATGGACAGATCTTAACCACCGCTTAACGTCACAGGTCAGGGAGGGAGGCAGCATCCCTGTTTTACAGGGGCTGATGGTCTCAAAGAGACAACACCAGTTGGGACCATGATTGACACACACTGGGCGACCATGGACCAGGATCTAGGAACTAAAGAAGGGCCTGGGGACTGAGTCATATTTTTTGTTTTCACAACATTGTCCACATATTTCTTCCCAGCCTCTCACACCGCCAGGCTCTGAATTTATAAGCTCGGTCACGAGACTTTTGAGACCATAGGACCCGTGTCTGTGTAGACGTCTGTATGAACCCCTTTCGTTATTTTCACCCATGGACCTTGGTTTCTAAAAATGTGATCCACCCAGATTTGTACCTTCCTCTTTTCACAGTAATAACACATCCCTCTTTTCTAATTAGTTATGGCATATATAGCTCAGGACTCAAGGCTTCTGTGTGTCTGCTAATCCATGTCTCCTTGCTCGATTTACATAATTTTGATTGCCAGTGAGGAAAGTTTGTATGCAGTGATCCAACAGGAGCAAGATTCTGATACTCGTAGAGATGGCATCAGACCACAGGAAGTCTCTGACTCAGTGGCCAGAGTCAGGAATAGTTAGGGAACAAGCTCCCGGGCTCGTCCGTAAAGCGCAAAATTCCTCTAAAATGTTTCAAAAACTCTTCGTACCTTGAAAACCACGAATTTCATCAAGGAGAGTCCATTTCTAGCATCTATTATGCTGATCAACAACTACTCATTTCACCAATGGAAACCTCTGTGGAAATGTTAATTAGCAGCATCTGGTGTGGATCCTAAACATGGATACTAATTGAGGCAATGGTAGCCGTTATCACTGGAGTGTGGCCTGTCGGATGAAATGTTAGGTGATCTCCTCGAAGTGCGAATTCCTGATTAGGGAATTGACAGCCCCTGGAGTGTAGGTTAAAAATGTACACATTTTTAAATCACATTCTCTCTATGAAAGCATTTTAAAGAAAATTACAGACCTTATTATCAAGCTGCCCACATGAAGATCTCATTCATTCTGTGTTCTAAGTATGACAGCCTTGGGGGAAAGGAGCGTGAACGACATTTCCTAACGAAGATGTTCTATCCCAGGCGATAAAAGCTCTGTCTTGTCTTCTATCTCAGTGTGACTTATTTCTTAACTGGTTGGTGGGAGCTTTCCGGAGCTCTCCTGGGTTTCGTGTGCACATACACAGTCATGTTAGGTTTTGCACGAGAGGGGTCAAGAGCCAGGGCACCCCTAGAAAACAGAATGGGCAACACAAAACCTTCAGCCTTGACCGTCCTTCCCAGAAACAGAGGGAATTTTTAAAGACTACGGAGTGGGACCTGGAGCAGGTACAAATACTCCCCCTTCTTGGCAGACCTGATGCCCAACTAGGTTCTGGCCTTGACTTTATCCCAACGTTCTGATACCTGCCCTGGAATGTGACTCCTCCCCCCTCTTCTCTCCTGTGTGTGAGATACATCGATAGCATCACTGCCTTTCCACCTTCACCCCGCACTGACAGCTTCACTTCATTAACTCTCACAGATAAGGGTCATGAGCAAACTCAAAGCACATGCCTGTCATTTGAAATTGGGGGCAGAACCTGCCTTCAGCGGAAATGCATTCATTAGCATGGCACCCTGCATGGGCTCACGTGGGAGGACAGAGAAGTCCTCCAAGTGAGCTCGCTAACCAGAGGGAGCAGATGCTGCAGAAAGGGTCACGTGATTTTCCAGGGGCAGGTTTCCTCTCTGGATGCCAGGATTTGGAGGGATAGCTGTTACCAACCATGGGAGTGTGGCTGATGAAGTTAAGGAAGGCGGGTTTTTAAACTCACCCTCCGTGGAAATAGTCTCACTAATGCTTGGGGAGAGAATTATACCCAGTCCATAAAGCCTTACATTTCTAAACCCAATTTTGCGAATTATTCTAAAGGTTAATTCAAGATCTCTCTTCCAGATGGGAAGTTTAATACAGCCAATGGAAGGAAGGCATCCTCTGACTGACGGAGGGGTTTATCAGCCTGCAAGAGTTCATTAGTTTTAATTAGTGTAATCACTAATGTTGCATTAACAGTTTAGTGAAGGAAAGTAATTACTCACACATTCACTGTATCAGATGGGAAGATTAGGATTCATTTTCCAAAACAATTAGCATTTTGCTAATTAAAAGAACCCCTTCTCCCTGCCAGCAGCCCTGTGACCTCGCTCACCTGAAGATCATTTAAATGAAACACATTTTGCATCAGAAGATGGAGCAGAAAGGAAGGAAGAATTAAGGCTGTGCTTCTTAGCGCCTTCTCAGGGCACAGCAAGAGCAGGGGTCTCCGTGAGTTTATAATGTCTTGCTTTATTTGCATAGTCATTTACTTCAGTCACTTTGGATTACACTGCTGGCTGCTTTATTACCCCACTGCAATTTAACAGTGGAAAGGCCAGTGGAAGATGAGGCCAGAAGGAAGCAAGGGGAGAGTCTGGCTGGAATGACCAGGGTCCAGGGGTTGGACAAGTGCCGGGACTCACTGTAGCCCCATCCTGAGTGACAGCTGGAACCAGCTATGCCGGGGGCATTGTGCTGCCAGCAGGGGCTCCCTAAAGCATGAAGCTGCATTCCTTGGGCCCTCCGACGGGTGGTCCCTGAGTGCTGGGTGTCACCTTCGTGCCAAGACTTTGGCAATAAGGTCCGACTGCTCGCCAGTCCTCCTTGTTGCCAGATCCTCTAGCGACAGCCACTTAGAACTTCTCATTTCTTAAACATCCCATGGTCTTTCAGATCTGGCTCCTCGGAACCTGTTATTCACCCCATCAGCAAACCTTTTGCCTATTTTGTTAGAGCATCACCCTTCCTGCTTCGCCCAAGGTAAACAGCACTTTGCACTGACTAGAAGAGCTACCGCCCCCACTCTGCATGCTCAGAGCCCCTCCAGCATCTTGCATTTTTGCACTGTGTTGTATTATACTAATCACAGTGAGCTACTGCGAGGAACAGGGATTGTCGTCTGTTCAGTATTCTCAGCATGCGCTGAGGCAGTGCACATGTCAGCCGCTGTATACGTTTTCGTTGAATGGCTTAATGACTGTGGGCATATATTAGCCCTCCCCACCTCCCTCCCATCAGCCTCATCAAAGCTCAGCCTAGGAGGCCCAGGCTGGTCGGATCAGTGAACATCACAAAGGAGGGAACTGAGACATTTGCATACAGGTGGACATTCCCTCTTCACATGCGCAACCTCCCTGGTGAAACACCATTTCCAAAGGGAGCTGACCCTCACGAGTGCACCTCCTGGGCTTCCTTACGGTATGTCTCTGATTGCTTTTAGCCAATGGGAGGCACTGGCAGAAGATTGGAGGGAGCAAAGAAAGGGAGATAAAGGTGTTTCTTCCTCACTCCCTCCTTACTTTGATTTCATGTTTCTGATACTAGCTGCACAGAACGGGGTGGAGACGATGGAAAGCGGATCTGGAGAAGGGCAGGTGGGGAATCACTAGCCCAGGGGCCATTTCTGAGATGGGAATTTCAGGATATTCCATCATCGTGCATCTTCACTGGACAGGAGGCCCCTAGCCAAGTGCTATGCCGGGGTCCAGACCCTTATGGTGGCCTGTGCTTAGTCCAGAGTTCTGTCCAGGTGGGAAGGTCAGCTGGCCAGGACAGAGACAGGCAGAAACGCTTCACCCCAAATCATATCTAAATGGAAATGCCATATTGATGTAATCTTGAAGTGGTTATTAAAGCTGTTTGACCGGCACTGTTCCATTTGATCCCCTAACAATCCTTTGAAATAAATATTTTGCTGACGGGGAAACTGACTGAATCAAGGCTGCTGGACAAGTAAACAGTGGAACAGAGCAAAGTTGGCCGACATCCAGCCTGTGATCTTCCCAGGCTATGAGCTATATAACCTTTAACTGGTCTGGGCTCCATTCCCAGCTGCACCCCTTATGAGCTGTGTGACCCTGGGCAACTGACTCAACCTCTCTGTGTCAGTTTCTTCACCTATAAGACACACATGACAAGTTTCTCTCATGACTGTTGTGACCTAAATGGGGGGGCGGGGGGGGGAGGTGCTTCTCAGAGGCTGGGAGAGGGGACAACGCTTGGGGCTTTCCATGAGAAGCCAACACCAGGTTCTCTTGAGCAAAACAGAAGAGGCTGACCTTCGGCCGGGGCCTGAGATTGTTGGGAGGACCTGCGAGGGGCCCTTGCACCTGGCTGATGAAGTGTGTGAGCCTGGGCTTCTTGTACAATCCCAAGGGATGGGAGGACTAGGCCCCCTCCTTCACCCATTGACTAAATGATATCAGCCACCAGTAAGCACCCAGGAACTAAGCCAGGTTTAACTTTTTTCTTAAATAAGAAAGTTGATCTTTTCTGTGAAAAGTTAAATAATGATGCAAAAAATACCTGCTTTCCACAGTGCCTAACACTTAGTAGCTGCTCCATACTAGTTAACTCCCCTCCCTGTATGTAACACGACAGGCTGAGACTCACCACTAGCAGGATTCTGGAACATAGCCTGTTCCTTCAAAGGGAAGACACTGTCCCCCTTGGGACAGGTGGCTTGGTGGACGTGCAGGATGGGTGACGACAGGCTGCCCAGTAGCCGCCACGCAGGAGCAGCACAGGAGCTACTAGGAGAGCCCTGTAGCTCACCCTCCAGATCGGCTGGGTTCCCGGGGGCAGACAGGCGGAGAACACCTCCAGAAGAGACCTAGTCGGGCCCCCACGTGCCCCCAGTGTGTGTGTATGTGTCCCTGGGTGCCCTAAAGAAAGGGAAGCTCACCAGGCCGCCACTCTTAGCCACATTCCGAGCCCCCGGGGAGAGAGAAAGACTCTGGCCGCAACAGTGGTGAGTGTGAAAGACAGACCATCACCCATCACCCTGGTCCTTCGCACACTGGGAAGGAACCAAGTGAGGAGCACATGCACAAAGGCACCCACAGTCCAGAAGGGGCTTGGAGAGCGAACCTGAGGGCAGCCCGGAGAAGGCTGCCACGTGAGCACCTCATGCCTGGAGCGCCCTGCACAGCCCAGATCCCACAGGCTCATTAAAGATAAAGAACTCAAGGAATGGAGGAGGGCGCTGGAGGAAGGATCCTTGCTGGGTAGAGGGCTGGCGGGAGGGGGCTGCTGCGTGCAGAGTCACGAGGCGTGAAAGTGAATCCCAGTCTTTCACTTCCCAGCTTTGTAACCTTGGGCATGTTACTACTGAAGCCTGTTTCTTCAACTGAAAAATAGGAACCATGGTCCTCGTGGCACAGGGAGGAGCCTTGTCAAAACCATAATCGATGAGACACGTAGTAATGTCTGTACCACACTGAGAAACGCAGGGCTTGTTTTGCTCCCAGCTGTATCTCTAAGGTCTGGTCATGGCAGGTGCTCAGTAAGTGCTTATCGATACCTGATCAGAAAGTGTGGTCACAGCTCCTGGTGTGTTGAGGGCATTTGTGGGCACACTGTTGTGAAGAACAAAAGGTCAAGGGGGTCTCAGGGTGGAAGCTGCCTGGCGGTGAGCCCCTGGCAAGTTGTTCTGGAACAGTGAGTCTAAAGCAGGACAGAAGTGTGCCTGGTGGGGCAAAGTCCCAGGAGTCACAGCTGAGACTCCCTCCCAGGGGACTACGTACGGTCCAGCTGCACACGATCAGCTCTATGTCCCATGGTTGCCTTAGGACCCAGAAGTGCGACCCCGGCAGCACTGGAAGGACAAATGGGTTATTTACCGAAATTTTGTTCTAAAAATACTAGTAATGATAGAACAGAGGGAAAAATCCATTGACCTCCAGGTCCTGCACAAAAATATCAACAGTATCAAAAAAAAGCACAAACAATTGATTTCTTTGTTCTTTATGACTAATGACCACCATAATGCATGTTATTCGAAAGGGAAAATTGCCTATTAGTTTGAGTATCTTATTAAAGAAACAGAAAGGCATAAATATTGCATTTTCTTGGACAGTTTTCAGAATCTCAACCACCCAAGGCATCCACCATGTCCCTTATTGTTTCAAAGTCGTGGGGTTTTTTTTTTTTTTAATATACTAATACATTTGGAAAATCTCTTCTTGCAGGAGGCATCTTTGAAGGAGCTTCTATTTTCCATTGGGTAAATTTATATTCTACACTGAAATGAAATGACATGGAGAAGACTTACAATGTTTTAGAACCTAAACCTGGCAAAACATTCAAAATAATGAATTTTGTCTCATAAAAATATCTGTCAAAACAGATAATAACAAGTGTTGGCAAGGACATGGAGAAATCAGGACCCTCTTACATGGCTGATGGGAATGTAAAATGGTGCTGCTATTTTGGAAACCAGTCCGGCAGGTCTCATTTTGTTAGGAAATAACGCTTTCTCTACCTTTACTGGAGAGTCTGCTCTCCACACTCTGAACACCAGGGGCGTCTCCGCCAGGCCGAGAGACTGACCTCACAGCCACTGACGCTCTTCTCTTTCTCCTACAGTATGTGTCCAGCCGACGGGCCGTCACCCAGAGCGCCCCGGAGCCCGGCAGCTTCCCCCCTCACCACCTCCCCCACCATCACCGCCATCACCGCCCCCACCACCACGTCCGCCACCACGCCCGCCCCCATCCCCTCCACCCCCAGGAGGCAGGGCTGCACGCCACCCAGGTGACGCCCTGCATGTGCCCCTTGTTCTCCTGCCAGTGGGAAGGCCACCTGGAGGTGGTGGTGCCCCACCTGCGGCAGATGCACAGGGTGGACATCCTCCAGGGAGCCGAGATCGTCTTCCTGGCCACGGACACGCACCTCCCGGCACCGGCCGACTGGATCATCATGCACGCCTGCCTCGGCCACCACTTTCTGCTGGTGCTGAGGAAACAGGAGAGGCACGCAGGGCACCCCCAGTTCTTCGCCACCATGATGCTGGTCGGGACCCCCACCCAGGCCGACGGCTTCACCTATCGCCTGGAGCTCAACAGAAACCACCGGCGTCTCAAGTGGGAGGCCACTCCCCGGTCTGTCCTGGAGTGCGTGGACTCGGTGATCACGGACGGGGACTGCCTCGTCCTCAGCACCTCACTGGCCCAGCTCTTCTCCGACAATGGCAGCCTAGCCATCGGCATCGCCATCGCCGCGGCGACGGAGGTCCGCTCCTCGGAAGCTGAGACGTGAGGCAGAGGCCTCCGGATGCTCATGCGTGGCCACCCCTCCACCGAACACGCGGCCTGGGCCCTCGGATCTCCGAACGCCAGGACTCCAGGCTCCTTTCTATTCTTCTCCCTCCTCCCCTCCTTCCTTCCTTTCTTTTTTTTGTCTCAGGTACTTTGTGGTTTTTGGTATTTGTCTGCCATGGGCATTATATTATGTAAACATCCTGTGATTCAAGACCTTGGTGTGATGTTTGTCCTGATTTGTCGGTATAGTTTTATAGGACACTTTTAATCGGACTCAATCAGAATGGTGATTTCTCGCCACACACCCGTTCCCTTCTCTGCTGCTTCTAAAATGAGCAAAAGTCACCAAGGTCACGAAGCAGACTCTTGGGGTTGAAAGGAGACGTATTGTCCAAATAATTTCTTCCTTCTCTTTTCAATCTATTTCAGAGTGAGCTAACTCTGAAATGTGTGCAGACAGCAGGTTAGGGAAGGGGACCTGGCCAGCTCAGAGATGTGTATTTCAGACCAACTAGACACAACTCTGCCACCTTCCCAGGAACCTCAGGGGCCACGCTGCCTGGACACGAGGAGATGGCATCTCCTCTGAAGGCCAGGGAACCGGGCTGGAGGCACCATCACGCCGTGTGTCCTCTGGGTTGATCCCAGGGCTCGGGGGGAGCGGGCAGAGGCTGAACCCTCTTTCGGCAGGTTGCTATGAGCTTGCTCTCAGCCCAGGCCATCTCTTCCTGCTCTGAAATCAAAGGTCTCAAGGGTTTGGTGCTTTCTTGAAAACCTCTTTGCCCTCTGTTGAGCAAGTCATAGAAAAGGATGGGCCAGATTTAGGGGGAGAGAAGCAGCTAAAAAAGCAAAGGATAAAATTAATCTCCCACCTCTGGGAGGGCATTCTGAGAGAGCTTTATTATCAAGTTATAAAATCCATCAATCTTTTCCCTGGGGTGGAGCACTTTTGTATCAGGAAAAGAGCTCTCTGGGCTCTTGACTATTCAGAACCGGAACCACGACGCAGTATCAAACTCCAGGAACTTGGTGGGTGCACCGATGACCTGGAGGCCTGGCCCCATCACTTAGATGCCTAGGAGGGTCCTCTTTCCTTCTCTTACTTCTAAAACGCTCTGAGGGCTGCATGCGGCACACAGACGCTATCACTGGTCAGGATGTGTCCAGCACCCTGTTGCAGTGTGAACAAAGAGGCCACGAAAATCCATACTGCCTCCAGGTAGACAGCCTTCTCTTATTCGGCTGTCAGAACAGTCTGCCAACCTCTCCTTGTGGAAGTCTCTCGTGTTTTTGAAGAAAGGAAGCACGTTTAGTCGACTTTGTCTCTTCTGATGGAAACTGAATACCTGTAAGCCTTCCCAGCAGGCCCTCTTCCCCCTTCTTTTTGTCATTTTTGTTCTCCCCTTGGCTACTTCCCAGTCGCAGCACCGGCATGGGGCCCCCAAACCCCACACGACGCTCACCAGTGGGCCTTTCGCCGATCAGATGTTGTTTTCAGCCCTGTTCCCTCACCTGGGCCATCTCGGCTGGGTCCTGGCAGGCCTCCCAGTGAGGACTTAGTTTCAGGCAGCCTGCCCTGGTTGGCCATCGGCAACCTTTCCTCTGCCAAAAATAACTGATCCTGAAACACAACACCCTTCCTCCAACAACTGGGTAATCCCGCAGCCACCTGTGCTGTCAACCACCAGCTCCCGCTCTGGAAGGGCGGTGCCCCTACTAGTTACACAGTAAGCTCTGGGGCCTGGGAACTGAGCATTCGTTCTCTAAGAACCCTAAGGAGACCAATAAACATCATGTCGCTGATTGAGGCAAACGCCAGGTCCGCAGTCCCAAGGAGAAAACTGTAAGCTTCTGTCTCTTAGCACTGTCAGAACACCGCACAGGGCACCAGCCTCCCCTGCCTAGCTCAGCACCGCCAGCCTGGGAACAAGCTGAGGCTGGTTGGTCCACGTGAGAAGAGACTAGCTCACTGGCTTCCTACTTTACCCCATGCGCTTCCCCAGAACCTAAGACCCCCTTGGCTGAGTCTGATATCTCTGGAAGCCTCATTCCTTCCCTGCTTCCTGATACTCCACCACTTTGAAAATATTTGTTTAGCATCACAGGTGCTCCCAGGTAAACAAACCAAACCTCATTAAGGGTATAATTACCATCCACAGGGCCTTAGGGCTCATGCAAACATCACCTCTGCCTTCCTGTGGTGCCAAGTTACACGAGCCAAACTGAGAATAACTTCAGGTTATTATTAACGCACATAAGACTGTATTATGAATAAGTGATCCCAGGTAGGAACTGATATGTTTGATTCCTAAGAACCTTTAGATTAAAGGGTAGAGATGTGTTATTTTCATCCACCTATGGTGCTCCCAAGAAGGCTTTCCTCTCTATAGCCACATGTGAAGAATTGAAGAAAAAGGAGCAAACTAAAAACAATGAACAGGAATTAGAAAGTGGTACCAACAAAGTGTGCTGTGTTGAGCTTTACAGCCACAAAGGGCTCCCTCATTTGAGTCTCAGCAGAGTCCTCAATTTACTAAAAAAACAGAAGTTCAGAGACATGAAATGACCTTCCCAAAGTCACACACCAAGTGGTTGGGACCATGACTTGAACCTGACCCACGGACTGCAAACTTCGTGTTCTTGCAATAGGGAGACAAATCCAAAATAGTCAGCATGTTCCCACCTCATCAGGGGACTGAGGGCCCGAGGGTCCACTGGGTCTTGGTTCGGGGACACCTGGGGGAGCAGGGAGAGAGAGTCTGAAGTGGTTTTGTTTTTAAAGGCATCTCAGCTGGAAGAACTAGTCAACCTGGAAGCAGGGGAAGGGATGTAGGGGAGGGGGAACCAAGGAGTGGGGTCTTCAGGGGCCTCAGGTCCCTTTCTGTATCCCATCGTGCACTGCAGGTTCCTCGTTTTTAGATTCCCAGGAGTCCACTCAATGCAGAGGGATCTGACTGCCTCCTGCACACCTGGGTGCTAACTTAATACTCACCCTCTAAGAAGTACAGTCAGCTCTCTATATCTGCACAGGATTGGGTCCAGGATATGCCCTGCCCACCCCCTGCCCCATTCCAAAATCCACGGATGCTCAAGTTCCTTATATAAAATGCCGTTGTACAGTCAGAACCCACGGATGTGGGAGGGCCAATTGTATTTGCATTTAAAAAGCAGATCTAGGGATATATGGGAAAAGAATCTAAAAAAAAGAGTGGATATATGTATATGTATAACAGACTCACTTTGCTGTACACCCGAAACTTACACAACATTGTAAATCAACTATACTCCAATAAAAATTATTAAAAAAAAAAAAAAAAGTAGGTAGGCCTAGGGAGACAGCAGCCCTTAATAGCAAGAAATGAGTTTACCAGCATTTGAACTTCAGGCAGGAAGTGTGGCGAGAAGGACATGCCTGCCCTCAAGGCTGAGTCTGCATAAGTGGTCAGTGCAGAGTGGAGGTCAGGCCATGCAAAGACGATTGCCTTTAATTATCCTTCTCTGCATGAACTTGCATCTGGGATAGATCCCATCACTACCTGTGGCTATTGTGGACCTTTTAGAAATGCATCAGGTTAATAATAATAACAGTACACATGGCTGCCACTTATTGAGGATTGACTATGTGACCTTCTGAGCTAAGTACTTTGAGCGTATTATCTCATTTAATCCCTAAAACAACCTCATGAAGCAGGTACTATTATTTCATCCATGAGAAATCTAAGCTAAGAGGGGTTAGACACTGTTTAAGGTCGCACAGCTAACAAATGGTACAGCTTGGTCTGGAATTCAGTGTGTCTTGCTCCAAAGTCCAGGCCTCAGACCAAAACCAACTATGTCGTTTCTAGTAATTCATGGACCCAAGGCTCAGAAGGACCAGTCATAAAGTCTGCATGGCATAGAGGCCTTTTAGTACTTTAGTATTAAATGTGCCCCTTCATTTCTCCCTTTACTCCCTCTTTTCCCAGACCAAGACAGAGTGGTGTGCTAGAGCTGGCTTGTGTAACAGTTGTTAAATTTTTTAGGAATATTACAAACTGTTAGGCACAGCCACTCTTAAAAATTAAATTAAAAAATGAATTTACAATTAAATAAGTTCTAACAAAAACAAAGGTAATAAGTACTCAAAACTCATCACTTCCTAATTATTTCACTACTCTTTTACTTTCTGTGCTCTTGAGATTATTTACCTTGGTCATATGTCCATGGTGAACATACTATATAATAACGCGCTACCAACCCCATGTTTGGTGACATCATGGTAACAGCTTAAAACTGGCCGTGGTGGCAGTGTTTACACCATGGAAACTGTCAATGTTATAAGCCAGGGTGTTTCCCACTTGGAGAACTAGTCATTAAACATTTACCAACACACCACTGCCTGCACAGTTCTGATGCACAGGGCAGGGTGGGGAGAGGGGACTTTGGAAAGAGAAACAAGATCCTGGTGGCCACACTGACAGGGACAGAGATGACAGTCAAGCTAGCCAAATAGCAAACTATCAGGGAAATGCAAACTGTTCCAGAGAAGGGGATCTGAGGCTTCTAAGCAACTTCAAGGGCATTCCCTGCCCTATTCCAGATCCTTCCCTAGTGCTGTTAGTGTGGGAAGTTCTGATGACTTTCATGGAAACATTATGGCTCCACAAAACCAGCCTGTTGCAATCCCCATCCCCAAAGTAACACCAAACTCTACAAAATTAGAATCTCCCATTGCTTGTTCTTATATGTCATCTTTCTCACCTCTACATGTGGACCAAAACCTAAAGAAATATTTTACCTTGCAATTAGAGACTGGAAACATCCCACATCTGAGAATGACACAGTGGGCAGTAATTACAAAGATCACATAAAATATATGACCACAAAAACAGGACCCTCACATCCACAAAGCCGGAGGACAGAAAATGAAATAGATCGGGGAATGTTACATGAAGAACAGAGTCCAGCACTAATCTGGCTACTTCACAACAAGGACCAATAAGGACCCTGTTCACAATCCACAGCCTACCCAGACCAACGCTCTTTCCAAATTAAGGGCACGGTTCCTGCTAGGATAAAAGTCACAAGAAACTCCAGGCTGAGAGCCTGGAGGCAGGCAGGATCTCCAAGGTCAATACTGAATCAGTTACTCTGATCCTAGTGGCTTCAACATAAGGGAAAGAAGTAAGGCTTGTTGAGACTTCCACTTGGATGCAATTTCTGGTGGAAGGGGAAGGGGTTGTGGACTGGACAGCAAAGAATTACGCTTTAAGTTCAGCTACAAATAGCATCAAGAGTAGTCTCCTAGCAGATTGTTAGACCTTCAGATTATTTGTTCTGAAGATTTCCTAAGAATTGGTGAGCTCTCTATTGTGTTAACCTGAAGGATGGCCAGCCAAGAAAAACTTCACTGAAAAGAGATCCAAGAAATTTGTCTTAGGTAAGCATTGATTCCCCGCCCCCAAATCAGATTATCAAATGGGTTGTCTACATGGATTAGGGTTTGTGTTTTCCAATATTGTATGAAAATATTTTACCTTGAGTACTCTCCTATAAACACTTCCCTCCCCTTTTTAACTTTTTTAAGGGTGTTGAGAGAGAGACAGGAAACAGAGAATCACTTTACTTGACCTGAATTGCTGTATATATAATTTTCTAGGCTTTCTTCAAGAAGAAGCAGACTCAGAATGCTACTTTACCTCTACCCTGTCTCCCATGAAAAATGTCATTAAATTGCATTTGATATTGTTTCCTTGAACCCTTTGGAGTTGTTTGTTGTTGTTGTTGGGAATTTCTTCTCCCCACAGGCTACTGTGCAACGTGAGGGAATAGAAACAAAACGCTATACAGGAAAGTGCAATTATCAGAAATTCACCGGCTGCCACATTTGACTTATGTTTCATTATCTTCCTCCGCTTTTCATTTTTGCCTCTGTTTTAAAGTCATAATTGGATGTAAGGGAGAAAGTACTGCTGCAGGTGAATAAGAGCCCTGGCCACTAATTTGCCCTCAGTACTGTTTCAGCATCTGGTCCTGCCCTGAGAAGAGGGACCAAAGCCTCCCTCGTCGGCCTTCACCGCCCACCCCCTTCCTCCCAGCGCCCCTTATCTCAGCCCTCCCCTGCCTCCACCTGACAACGGTGTCCCTGAAATTTACTTCTGGGCCAATCAGATCAGCTGTCAAGAGAGCCTCCATGGTTTAATTCTTTCATTTCAGGCCAGCGTTAGTTACTCACAAGATCAGGATTGAGCAAGAGTTTTAATCCTATTGCCTGCCAATTCATCTTAACCTCTATCTTCTTCCCTGCATCCTCATTCCCAGAACCTGTTTCCTGCTCTCACAAAGGCTTATAGAGAGCGCCTTGAATCTATCTGAGTGATCAAAACTGACCACAGGGCCAGCATGAACATTCATGAGCCGGGTTACTTTTCAGGCCATGGCCTCTCTTGGGGCAGTTCTGCACCCCACGGTGTCCAAATGCTTTCCCTCACCCTAAAAATACCCTCAGAGATGCACAGTAAGGTTGCTGAGTGCCAGACACAGACTCCACTGAAAGCAGGGGGAAACTCACCCATCGGAAACTTAGCCGGGGAGGGAGGCCCAGCCTGGAACCCTCTCTGGGATGAAGGGTTTTAGTTTCCAAACTTCAGTGTGCTTAAGAATGATCAACAGAACCTGATTTCTGGGCCCCAGAAACTAGAGATTCTCATGCAGGAGGTCCAGAGTGGAACCCAGGAGTCTGATTTTTAACACTCTCCCCCATGGGATTCTGCTGGGGGAATGTGGCTGATGATGAGATTCTCCCATCCAGAGCTGAGCACAGTGGTGCTAACAGGGGCCACAGAAAACAAAGGAGCAGGTAAAGCCACCTGAAGAAGAGAGCCGGTCCTTCTGCGGGAGGAACGAAGGCAGGAAAGGAATCGATGGGAAGTGATCACAGTTACATTTGGATGGAGAAGCAGGAAACACTTAAATGGAGTCCCGAAAGGAGAGCAGAGGGAAATTAGGTAGGGGTTCCCTATAACCAAGTGACAGAGGGAACTCCATTCTCCAGTCATTCGGGGGCAGAGGTGGTGGGTGACAGGCACAGAGGAGTGAGAGAAGAAGGCTGGGCAGGCAGGATGCCCGAGGTCACCAGCCACGATACCGTGGACCAAGGGCTGGCGGACGGAAGCCAGTGTGGAAGGGTCCCCAGTGTTGAGTGTCACAATCCCGGCAGGCTGGTGCTGACAAAGAGACTGTGTAAATCTTCCCCACGCGCAGAAGGGGCTCATCCTGTAAATCCCTGCCAGGCTGGGACGGTAATTCATATTTAAATCTCTGCTCCCAGCCCTGACAGGGAGTTACCTCGCAAATCCCCAGGGAGGCATTTATTTATCTTGCAAATCTCCCCAGGATGCCTGAGCAGGGGTCACCGTTTCAGGGCCCTCCGTGGGGGATGCGAATTATCAGGCCACTTTCAGCAGCGGCTCAGAGCTAAGCCCCATGTAAGCCTTGCCTGTGGGGCGAGAGAAAGGAAATCACTGAACTAGTTTCTTACTAGCCTAGACGTAGACAAGGCAGACTCTGTACACCCTCTGTAAGGGGGCCGATGGGAAAAGCATCTATTAAGGATCAAAGTTGGGGGCATGGATCACCACCCACCCAGGAGGTAATTCAATCTCGCCTTCTCTCTGCCCCTTCCTAGGTTCCAAATCCACTGTCGTTAATACACGGAGATAGACATTTCTTGAGTTTTACATCCCACTTGATACATAATTCTGGCAATGACAGATTTAAAAAACAACACACAGTCAAACAGGAAATCAAGTGCCCCGATACATCAAAATGTTAGGGAACCGCTGACGGAAACCGCCTTGGCCAGGCGTGATGATAACCACTTGCCTGAGTTGTCTCATAACAGGAGGTCCCGATGAAGGACGCCGTGCTGCCACCAAAAACTAACCTGAAAGAATTTGGGAGGAGCCAAAAGGAGGAGGGAGAAGACGACGTGTCCTGCCAACCTCCCAGAAACCCTCACGCTGGAATCCATCTTGGCGGGGAGATGCGCGCGCCACCAGGAAGGACCCGAGTCAGAGCACACAAGGGCAACAGGCAAGATGACTGGCCAGAGGCAACCCGGAAACTAACTCCACTGCCACAAAACCTGAGCCTGCGAGCCACGCGGCAGAGCAGTTCTCCTGGGTTCCCTTACCCGGCAGCTCTCTGCCCGCGCGCCCCTTCCTAATAAAGTCTTTTGCTTTCTCAGCACGTGTGTCCCCTTGGACAATTCATTTCCAAGTGTTTGACAAGAGCCCACTCTCAGGCCCTGGAAGAGGTTCCCCCTTCCTGCAACAGAAATGCTTCCAGATCATTCAAAAGGTGAGCCCACCACCTACCTTGTGGTCCTGCTTCCTGCAAACGATGACAGAAGGTCGAGGCCAGTCAGCAAAACTCAAGGAAGGTCTCCTGAAAGTCTGGGTCCATCCCCTAAACATTCAGATCTGCATCTTCACCACCCAGGAAAGGTGCTCTGTAAAAAAAGAATCAGGAAAACCATTGTCACTGGGCCTGGTTTGGTGATGTGGCCACATCCTGAGGGTGGGTCTCAGTTGGGGAATGGGCTCTAGAAGGGAGAGGGCGGAGAACAGCCCTGCTTAGTAAAATGAAAAGTACTTTTAGTTGCTAAATCTGGCAAACCTAGGAGGAAAGAGTCCATAAAGTGCTTTTTTTTTTTTTAAACTGTGGGTGCAGGTTACTACCCGCCACAGGCCCTCAGGGGCAGTGTTCCCATCTTCATAATTCTGCCTCTCATCTGGGGAGCCAAGTGTACGGCCTGTTCCCTCTGGCCACAGGGCTGGTGGGGCTGTTTTCCTTAGGCTCTGCTGCCACATCCACCATGGGCTGTTCTCTGGGTGGGCACTGGAGGGCTGGAACTTGCCTCCCCTTCTTAATAAGCCCAGGATGGCTTGAGATCCCAGAGTCTCAGGGCACTTGGGCACAGGGAAGCCGTGGAAATTTGGAAATAGTCCCAAGTCTTCATGTGCCATTAGAAGAGTATTTCAGGACAGGATGTATGAGTGCCTTCAGCCTGAGCGACAAAATATTACCGCGTGCCTACATATGCTGGGCTTGCTGGAGGATACATAGGGAAGAGAAGGTCTGGTCCTCGCCCTCAGGCACTTCATAGTGGACTCAAGGAGGCAAAACAAATGCATTCAAGGGTGCACCAAGCCACTGCCAAATGGTCCAGCAGTTCCTAAGCAGCAGCCCAGCCGCTGTGGTTGGGTTGGGTTACACACATTCATAGATTTGGCCAGAAGGAGACAATGAACCCAAATGGATTTAGACAATTTATCATTTACAGCAAGAAGAACATTGTAGTCCAGGTTCCCTGAGCCCCAATTCCAACAGGACGATGAACAGGTGTTGCCTGTGCACAGAGTGGGGGTGCATTAGGAAGAAGAACCCTGAGATGAGACTGATCTTACGCGGGGTTGCTAGCAAACCTGCACATCCTCCTTGCTGGGGAGAGAGATTATTATTAAGATTATTACTATCATTATTATTATTTTTTTGTCACATCACTCAGCATGCAGAAATTCCCTGACCAGGGATCGAACCCCATGCCCCCTGCAGTGGAAGCGCAGAGTCTTAACCACTGGACCGCCAGGGAAGTCGAGAGATTATTTTTATTATCCTGGAATATAAGCAAATCTCTCTGGAGAGGGAATACCTCTATTTTTACCATTCAGGAATGTAAATAAATTTGTTCTAGAAGGAGTCACTGTCTCCATGCTTACATTGATATTCCTAAAATGATAGTTCAAGAGCAAACTGGCTCTTCACGCCTAGATGAATAGAAACATGAGTGATTCACAGACAATGGTCTCCCGACAGCAACACACAGCTTTAGATAGTAAAGAGTTAACGAAATGATTAAGACTTTAACTGGCATGGTTTCCTCCATAAAAAATGCTTCATGGAGGAAGAAGAACTTGACGTTGTCCCTGAAGAATAATAAGAAACTTGTAAATAATACCCAGGACTCCAGCCCATTCTATCTGCTAAGACAGGGCTGGCCACATAATAAATAATTATAGCTTTTGCAGATTACATGCCCTCTATGGCAACTATTTAATTCTGCCATTGTGGTGTGAAAGCAGCCTTAGACAACACATGAATGAATGAGCATGGCTGTGCTCCAATAAAACGTTATTTACAAAAGCAGGAAGTAGATTGGTTTGTCCTACGGGCCATAGCTTGTCAACTCCTGCACTAGAATGAACACCAAGGAACTTTAACACAGATGCAACAGGATGATCAAATGTTGGAAAAGGCAGAAGGGATTCATTCAACGGGAAGAGAGCTGGATGCAGAGGCACTGAATAATGAGAAGAGTAATACAGGAAATATCTAGATTAGGTAATTCCTAGGGTCCTTTATCATTCTGAAATTCCATAATTGTTTAGGGACTTGGTAGAGTAATTATAAACTCTACAGGTGATTTGAGTTTTCTTCCAGACAAGAATGAAGATTCCTATTAGAATCTTAATCTACATATTCACCTCCAAAATTCTAGAAGAGCTAGAGATTCTAGAAGGCCACTGAAAGTCTTACTCACGATAGCTCCCAGGTTCTCTGGAATAAATGATAAATGGGACTTTGAGTCTGATGGTCAGTGACCTGTCTAAAACACCAGAATTACAGCTTTATTATAGCAAGGAAGGGGAATGCACTGATGGGGAGATCTTCAAGTAACTTCCCTGAGGCAGAAGACAATCAAAATACAAGGCTTCTGTCTTGGGAAATCCAGTTCGTCATAGACATAAAGACTTTGGAATAAAACACTATGCAGTGCCGCTCAAATACTTTCCTTCCCAGTGTTTTAAGACACCCAGGATTTGTTCTAATCAGATAGGATGATAGACACGAGACAACCACCTTTGAAAGTAACGTTTATTACTTATAACTCCCAAGAGGAGGGGGATCTACCATAGCACACAGGGCCACACAAGGAAGCACCAGGTTTGATCAGGAGGCAGGGGTGAGGGGAAAGCCCCATGGGCAAAAGCCATCGTTTGTGCTTCTCCTGAGAAGCAGTGGGTGAGGCAGAGGAAGCCCTGAGCAGGTTTAGGATTGGGTATTTGAATCTCAGTGGTCTCTGAGCTGCAAGGATGGCCTCTTATTTGTTGGACACTTGGCCCCTGGGGTGATTTAGGGCAGGGGTCTGGTAAAAGGAAGAGGGTTGGGCACAGCCATGCTCATTCACTCCCATGTTGTCTAAGGCTGCTTTCACACCACAATGGCAGAATTAAGTAGTTGCCATAGAGGGCATGTAGTCTGCAAAACCTAAAATATTTATTATGTGGCCAGCCCCTGTTTTAGCAGATAGAATGGGCTGGAGTCCTGGACATTATTTACAAGTTCTTCAAAGACAATGTCAAGTTCTTCTTCCTCCATGAACCAATCAGGATTGGTGGGTTTGTATATCAAAGACCTGTTCTCAAGCAAGTTGTTTGCTCTCTCTAGGGATTATCCATCTAACCTTTGGAGGGACTGTCCCTCTACTGGGTCCTCAAGGTGCCAAGACATCAAAATATCATAAAAAAATAGAAAATAAAACACAAGGTTAATATACCCAACCCCTGGAAAATTCTGTCCTAAGTGTCTGGACAGAAGAAACTATAGCCTAAAAGAGTTTTAATCCCTTGGAGAATGTCATGTGAGCTGAAAGAGTTGTCATCTTTGTAGAAAATTCTCCCTTCACACTCCAGTGGTTACAGTACAAGCTGTGGAGCAAGGCCCAAACTAAGGCAGTGGGAGCAGCAGAACTCAGAGACTGACAACAGCCTTGCAAGGGAACAGCAGTTCATAAGGAAAAGGTGTTCGGCCTATGTGAATGTGCCCTTTGGAGTTGTGCAGTGCACCACCTGCACAGCTGTACACCATAGCCCTGAGTGTGAACCACCCAGGACACACGGGAATGGGGGAGTATATCAGTCACAATTTTTAGTTGTGGACAATAAAATCTACTGCAGCTAGTTTAAGCAGGAAATAATATGAGGTAGTTCACAGGAGGGCCAGAGAGTCACATAGTCAGGGACAGAATAGCCAGAGAAAACACCCAGCTACAGCACAGAATTATTCCAGCAGAAATAACACTGTGTTGACTTCTGCTTCTTGATACTTTGATGCTACAAGACCAAATGCTAGGGTCAGAAATCCTGCCACAGTTGCTTCAGAAGAGTGAAGACATCCCAAAGCAGAATAGGGCACCCCAAAATGTGCCTATAGGAGTTCAGGACACACCACCCCAAATATGCCACTTTGGTATATCGATTATTTTGAGCCCAGGCACTTGGAAAATAGCAAATATTGTACAAGGAGAGGCTTTCTCTGAACTCCCCTTATCTGCCTAAAAACAGATCCTCCAGAAGGAACTCAATTGTCATAAATCCCCTTCCTGGGAGTTTCATCAACCAGGGAAGATGGACTCATCACTGGAGAGAGGATTAGAAGTCGGCACCACACTCAGACAAACTTCATCACAAACTATCATACCTCCCATCTGTTCTTCTAAGGGTCCATTCATCTTTCCTGAAAGTCAATTTCTCCCCCCTCCCCCAACCCTGAGACCTACACTCCCCTCTCCCTGTCCCTATTAAGATGGTATTTAAGGGCTTCCCTGGTGGCGCAGTGGTTAAGAATCTGCCTGCCAATGCAGGGGACACGGGTTCGATCCCTGGGCTAGGAAAATCCCACATGCCGCAGAGCAACTAAGCCCGTGCGCCACAACTACTGAGCCTGTGCTCTAGAGCCCAAGAGCCACAAGTATTGAGCCCATGTGCCACAACTACTGAAGCCCGCGTGCCTAGAGCTCATGCTCTGCAACAAGAGAAGCCACTGCAATGAGAAGCCCGCGCACCACAGCGAAGGGTAGCCCCCACTCATCGCAACTAGAGAAAACCCGTGTGCAGCAACAAAGACCCAATGCAGCCAATAAATAAATAAATAAATGAAGTTATTTAAAAAAAAAAAAAAAAAAGATGGTATTTAAGCCTGAATTCTAAGCCACCTCTTTGAGTTACTCATTTTTCCTGGGTGTCTGCCACGTATACATGAGGCATACGTGTTAATAAACTGCTGTTTGTTTTTCTCTTGTCCATCTGTGGATTTTCTTTACAGGGGTCTCAGCTAAGAAGTCAGAAGGGTAGAGGGAAAGTATTTCCTCCCCTACAAGGGCCAGATATCCCTGCCACTCTGCGTACCAGGAGATCAAATCCCTAAATCATATGAGGAGTCCTAAATGCCAGGGAAACTGGGCAGAACAGGTCTGAGCTTTCAGGCTCTCTGTCTCCGGAAAGCAAACTGAAAGGGATGAAAATCTGTGCTACACGAGCCAACTTATACTACCCGTCACAGTAAAGAATGAGAGGCCTAGAGTTCCAGGAACAAAACAGAGGATTCGAAGCAGCTACCACTGGGATGATCACCTGAGTTCTGGCTGGTCCCGATGCTGGTGTGGGCTGGGAAACAGGAGATGGATAACCTAAAGCAATAAGCACCAACATCCTTGACGTAGACCGCGTTTTGCCAATAGACCTATTCCTGAAACAAGGAACTAAATCACATGCTAAGTGCCACATATAATATTTACTACTTAAAAGAATCCCATTGTGAATCCTTCTGCAAAGTGAATAACCATCCTTCTATATTTCTCTCACGTGAAGCTAGATTTAATGTATTGAGCTTTCTTAAATCAAGCTATACTATCCCCTTGGAGCCCTTAAAAGAACGGAACGTCACAAATTTCATGAAAGGAGGCCATAAAGCATCACAGTTTTGACATAACAGGCATGACATAACTGCAAAATGGAAACTGGCAACTGGCAGTGCCGCGGTTAAGCCCCCTGCTTTCCAAATTAAGAGCTGGAACTCATCAGCTTGGACACGGAGGGAAAGAGCTGTGTGATTCTAATACCTGGCTGGGTCCACTTAGTAGCTAAAGTCCTCAGAGTATCAACTCAGTCGCAGAGCCTGGGTCCCACGTTCACATGTGTGTTATAAATACTCACTCAGGTGCTGGATGGGAGGTACTTAATGTTCTCATAAAAAGCAGCACGCAGGTGGTAATTAACGCCTCACACTGTCCCCAACGCGCAAAGCAGATTTGCTACAGTAGCAGCCACTCTGATTTCTGATTTCTTTTTTTTAAATTTTTGCCCAGAGAGCCGGAGGCTAAAAGCTGTACATTATGAAAGATTTTTCTGCCAGCTCCCTCAAATCTCAGTGCATAATGGAGACTGGTTCTCCTTAATAGATTCATGTACTCCTTCCCCAGTGCCTTGTCAAATAAGAGCACAGTCCAGGCAATAAGAGAGGCGTCCAGGCTCACAGCCAGCTCACAAAGTCCAACAGTGAGGAGGGGGCTTGTTCATTACCCCGTCTGGAGCAGAATCAAATTATTTATGGACCATTTAGATGCAAATATATCATTCTTTTAGCAGACACGCTGCATATGCAGACAATTTAGCCAAACAATGGATCTATAAGGACATCCCCACTAATCTTCGAATATCAACTGTGCCTTTTCAAAGGGGATTTGGATTTTCTCTGAACTGATCAAACTTGACAAGTAATTTCTACCTAATGTCTTGGCCAGGCTCTTCTCTCTTCACCATCTGTAGGTGAGAAATCCTATTTTCTGCTAGTGACGAGGTTAAGGCAAAAGGCTACAGATGCAGGTTAAGGAAGAGGAGGAGATTTTTGTGCCCAGGACTAGGTCATTGCAGAAAGTGAAATCATTCTGAAGGATCTATTTTGTTTGGTTGCTCTGAAATTACAAAACCTTTCCATTCGACACATGCCCCATCCCCCAACCCTTTTATGCTTCCTGAGCTGTTGCAGGAGGGGAAGCTGTGAAGAAATCTAAGCCATCTTTGTACAAAGGGAGACAGTGCTCTCGCGCACCGGCTCCGAAGACCGTCTCAGTCCCTGCCTGGGAATTGTAAGGCAGCCACCGCTGTTCCAACAACTCTCGGAATCAATGGAAACCACATTAGGGGAAAGGACACTAAATTTGAAAACTCGCCTCGTCCTGGAGTTTATTATCGAAACGTCAGCTTGATTCAGCTGGAGTAAACAATTGGGTGAATAGAAGAAAAGCAAGCTAAAAGCCCAGCAGGTCAGAGAAGTAACGTGGGATTAGAAGAATTTTTCTACCGAGGGCTCAGAGGGAGGGGCTGGGGGGCTGTGTTGCCTCTGAAGGAGCTCAGAAATCAGCCTCTAGGTATTCTAATCTCATGACTAAGACCTGCGTGGGCTTCTCTCCTGGTACCAGGCAGGTGACCTTCTAAAAAAAAATCACATTTTCTGTCCATGTCCAAATAGAAAAATACCTGTGATCTGCCCACTGCCTCCTCAAGGAGCCTTAGCCCAATAGAATCTCCTACCAATCCCAGGAGATCCTTTGGCCTGGTCATTAGAAAACAATAATTAAATTGCCAACACATCCTTCAACTAGGTTACCTCCGTTTTACTGGAAGGCCAGTCACTGCCTAGATTCAACTGACAATGACACAGTGGTAAGGATGTGTACCGGGAACACCGGGCCAGATGCCTTTGAAATTTCTTAAGGGGGAAGAAAAGCCTTGATATAGTTTTTTATTAATTCAACACATTTTATAAAATGTTGGTTAGGGTATAATTCTCCAAATGTTAAACAGAACACATGTCAATAGCAAGTCACTTTATCTCTCGCTACCTCTTTTTCCCCATCCACCCCTAAACAACACACACACACACACACACATTCTGCATCCAAACTAGTTTCCCATTACCTACACCTTGCAACAATTCTTAAAACATGCTGCTTTTACTTCCTTAACTGCCACTGTCATCCTTCATCCTCACTACTGTACTACCTCGTCTCTCTCACATCACAAACTACAGCTTCATTGCCAAATTCAGTGGCCTCTTGTTTTACTCAAACTCTCTGCCACAGTTGGTGTCCTGGGTGCTCATGGATTTCCAGGAAATTCCTGAGCCCTACCCAGAGAGGTCTACTGCACACCCCACACCCAGCTTTTTCCCAAAGTCACCGCTGACCTGCTTCCTCGACCTGCTTCCTCGACCTGCACAGGAGTATCCCCATCGAACCTTCCATCCTTGCGTTCCCAGCCTCTGGCAAGGAAGCGCTCTCCTCTAGGTCACCTGGACTAGAAACCCAGAGGCATCGTAACACATTCCCTTTCCCTCCCCTGGCTTTTCCATTCCACCTTGGTATCCACTTGATTCTTCCCCACATCATTGGCTCTCCAAGAATTGTCCTGCACCTCAGAAAACCCCTCAAGGTAGTCAAATCACACGTGAAGAGCTCCACTTTACATCATGTTGTATCTGCGGTTGTCATCTCCACAGTGATTTTAGTGTGGGTGAGAATATCCAACGACTTTATATAGAAATGCATGTTATTTGATTATAAATGGCTTTCTTGGTGTTTCTCCTTTATACTGCACTTAGTGTATTACAATTTCCGAAATTTTGAGAGTAGGTTGGTTAGATTATTTATAAGCTTCATTTCAGGTGAGGTTGATAAACACTGCTCTCTTGTAGAGCTAGTATTTAATCTTTCCTTTCCAGGCCCACTGCTGCTTCCAATTGCTTAGCTAGATACTAAAGTTTTCATCCGTCTCCTATCCTATTGTACCTCCAGCTTCTTGCCTCTCCAATCCTCACTCTGATCAGAAAAGTGACTGTTATATAGTACACATCAGACTATGTCATTACCCTCTTTCCATGCCTCCCCACTGTCTTCAGAGACAATTCTAACTCTTGAGCACGGTGTGTAAAGCTATCACAAGGGGGACACTGCCACCTCTCAGCCTGAGTCTCTCCACACATTGTGTGCTTCAGACACTGGGGTGTGTTTACTCCTCTGGTCCTTTGCATATGCTGTTCCCTCCGCTTGAACTGCCTAACCCTCCTGCAAGCATCAGTACAAGAGTCACCCCTCAGTGAAACCTTCCCTGCCTTCAGGTCCCGCACTCCCCTAAGCACTTTGCTTAAACCCATCAGAGCACCCAGTTCAGCCCTGCACCATGGTTCAGGTGATTACGTACCTCTCCCCTGAGGTGTAGTCCCCTGAGCCAGGACCGTCTCATTTACCTCTGTAGCCCCTTTGACATAGTATGTGCTAGAGAAATACTTCTTGAGTTCAGTTGAAATAGCAAGTCCTGCCAGAGCTCAAAGCATTTCTGGACAAAGATCATCAATTAGGTGAGACCCAGGGGAGGAAAGTTGTCCACAGCCCTATTAACAAGGCTAAATGCAGGGCTTAAAGCCCCCCCAGGAAAAGCCTCAGACATTTCCATCCTGATATTTTAACTGAAATTAAAGACACATGTCAATAAAATAATAAGGAATAAGTGCAGTATTTTCTTGGAACCTCCTGGTGGTCCACTGGGTAGGACTCTGCACTCCTAATGCATGGGGCCAGGGTTCAATTCCTGGTCTGGGAACTAGGTACCACGTGCATGCCACAACTAAGAGTTCGCATGCCACAACTAAGAAGCCCTCATGCCACAACTAAAGATCCCACATACCTCAATGAAGATCCTGCCTGCTGCAACTAAGATCCAGTGCAGCCAAAATAAATAATAAATAAAATAAATAAAAAAAATTTTTTTAATACAGCATTTTCTTAAAAGGCCATACTGCCAGTCCAGCTCGACCTCCAGAGCTCTGCTTCATAGCAACCCACCAGCATCACCATCTCTGCCCCGGAAGCCCTCCTGGTTGGAGTCGGGGTGACCCTCCCCTCATTGCTCTTCTGGCCAAGTGTGGGATCTAGGCTCCTCACTCAGCGATGAACTTTGGGCTGAGGCAGGAAACACTCCGTGCGGTCAAGCCTAAACAATGCTGCGGTACACACATCTGCAGTGTCCCGCACGTATCTCTGCCATGTACCCCGGCACGGGCCTCCATGGTCACCCAACCCTTGTCTGGATCCTTCTCCCGTCTGCTCTCCCTTCTGTCTCTGTCAGCTCTGTCCACCTGGCCCCCTCTGCCTTCTCCTCATGCCACCCATCTTCCCCTCACTCCGTCCTCCTGCAACTCTGACCATCCTGCACGGTGCCCCCTATCTTCTGAGTCTTCATGCTGGTGCCTCTGCCTGGAATGCTCTCTTTCCTGCCCACTCATCTCCAGTTATCTGGATAATTCTCACTCCTCCTCGAGCCTCAGGGAGGCCTTTCCTGGCACCTCTGATTTAATGAAAGGCTCACGCTACATTAAAATCCTCAGCTAGAGCGCCTGCAGTTCTGTTGCTCTGCAACACTCACTGCACTTGTAGTGCTTTGTTTGGTGTCTGTCTTCTTGTGCGTCTGTTCACCAGAGTATTCCCAGGGCCCAACACAGGGTCTGGCACACAGTAGCCCATCAATAACTATTTGCTGAACTGAAATGAGCTGCCTGACTGCGTGGGTCTGCAGATTTCGTGGGAACATCTATCACGTGCCAAACATTGTTCCCAAATTGTCGCAGAACAGCCCTGAGCAAGGCAGGCAGCATCTCTGTTGGCAAGGGTCTCACACTGCAATGGGAGGAGACAGATTTTAAAAAAGACATAAAGAGATGAAAAAGGAATATGATTACTTCCAACAGTGATGTGCACAAAAAAGTTAAAATCCTCCCTTTCTCTATTAACTTGTTCAGGTTGTCAAAGCTACATAAGTTCCAACTCCCTTGAAGGCCATGATCACCCAATACCTGCACAACATTAGGGTGACGTTAGTGGGGAAGAAGCAAGCCCGATGGCCTAAGGGTTGACAGCCAGGGTGTGGGCCGCCTTCCACCACGCCGGCCTCATCTCTCCTGTCCTCTCTGTGTCTGTATCACAGCTCCACCTCTTTGATTCCAGTTACTCACAAATGTCTCTGTCTCCATTTGTGAACAGGAGGGCAGGGACCATCACTTCCTCAACCCTGCACACAGCCCAGCATATAGTGAGAGCTCAGTTAACATCTGCTATCTTTGAAAAAGCTGAATTTGAAGGCTAGTGTGCAAGAGGTGAAGTACAGAGCAAGTTGACTTTTGCAAACTCTGAAAAAATAATTCCACACCTCTTGGTCTTTCTGAAAGTATCTACAGGGTCCCTGTCTGCAGATTCGAGGATTAGCTGCTGTGACATCAGTTCTGTTGTCGCTCAGCTATTCCAGAGCTTTGGTTCACTGCCCCTCCGTCTCCATGCCTATCCCCAGGGCCACCGCCTATGTTGACAATATGTCCTCTGGGGCCCACCAGGGACATGTTCTCTACTCATGCAGGTTTGGGGATGCTACGGTCCCTACAGAAGCTGGTGACTCTGCTTCCACACAAGCAACCACCATTCCTCTATAAGTCAGAGCCAGGCCTGGCAGTCTGGGGACATCCAGAATGTGCGACAAGGTGGAAGCATCTTGAGAGCCTAGATTAGTGGGCAAGAAACTTCTCAAGATCATGGCATCAAATTGTCCTGTTTCTCTGCCCCATGTGGGAGAAGGGCCATCAGAGGGGAAAGAGAGGGGGAAAGAGTACCCACTGTTAACACTCAAAGCAGGTAGGGGCGCAATGGAGAGACGGGAGGGGTGGTGAATGGGGGAGGGCGAAGCAGAGCCAAGGATTAGACTAGATTAGTGCTTCTCAAGCTTTAGGGTACCCAGGAATCACTTGGGGGTCTTGTAAAAATGCAGGTTCTCATTCCACAGGGCTGTGTAGCATCTCAGATTCTGCTTTTCTGACAAGCCCATGGGTGATGGCTACACTCCTGGGCCTCAGACCACACACACTGTGTAATAAAGACTGAGATGACTTCTTCAGGCCCCTTCTGTGCTGGGATTGAGCCTATAACTCTCTGAAGGGTTGGAATTAGGGTGACCACACTCACTGGTGGGGGCTGGGAAGAGGCATCTCCATTCAGTGTGACCATATGCCTAGTAAAAACGGGAGATTCTAGTACTATGCAAGGAGAGAACAGATTTCGGAGGATCACTACTGCTTCTGCCATACTGACATTGAATCACCACTTATTGTGTGCTGAGCATTGGGCGTGGTACTTTATTGGCAAAGCATGACCTATAAGACAGACACTCTTGGAGCCCAAAAATAAACCCACACACCTATGGTCAATTAATCTTCAACAAAGGAGGCAAGAACACACAATGGAGAAAAGACAGTCTCTTCAGCAAGTGGTGTTGGGAAAGCTGGACAGCTGCATGTAAATCAATGAAGTTAGAACACTCCCTCACACCATACACAAAAATAAACTCAAAATGGCTTAAAGACTTAAATACAAGACGTGATACCATAAAAATCCTAGAAGAAAACACAGGCAAAACGTTCTCTGACATAAATCGTAGCAATATTTCTTAGATCAGTCTCCCAAAGCAATAGAAATAAAAACAAAAATAAACAAATGGGACCTAATCAAACTTTCCTTTGCACAGCAAGGGAAACCACCAACAGAATGAAAAGACAACCTACAAACTGGGACAAGATGCAAACGATGCAACAGACAAGGGCTTAATTTCCAAAATATATCAACACAAACAGCTCATACAACTCAATATCAAAAAAATAAAAAATAAAAACAAAAACAAAAAACCCAATCAAAAAAGGGGAGAAGATCTAAACAGACATTTCAAAGAAGACATGCAGATGGCCAACAGGCACAAGAAAAGGTGCTCAAAATCACTAATTATTAGAGAAATGCAAATCAAAACTACAATGTGGTATCACCTCACATCAGTCAGAATGGCCATCATTAAATAGTCTACTAATAATAAATGCTGGGAAGGGTGTGGAAGAAAGGAAACCCTCCTACACTGTTGGTGAGAATATAAATTGGTATGGCCACTATGGAAAATAGTAAGGAGGTTCCTTTAAAACGTTAAAATATAATTACCATATGATCCAGCAATCCTACTCCTGGGTATATATCCAGAGAAAACTCTAATTTGAAAAGGTACATGCACCCCAATATTCACAGAAGCACTATTTACAATAACCAAGATAAATGCCTATCAACAGATGGATGGATAAAGAAGATGTGGTACACATCAATGGAATACTACTGAGCCATAAAAAAGAATGAAATAATGCCATTTGTAGCAACATGGATGGACTTAGAGATTATCATACTAATTGAAATGTCAGACAGAAATAGACAAATATTATATGATATCATTTATATGTGGAATCTAAAATTTGATACAAATGAACTTATTTACATAACAGAAACAGACTCACAGACATAGAAAACAAACTTATGGTTACTAAAGGGGGAAGTACAGGGGAGATAAATTAGGAGTTTGGGATTAGCAGATACAAACTGCTATATATAAAATTGATAACCAGACCCTACTGTATAGCATAGGGAACTATACTCAATATCTTGTAATTAAACTATAATGGAAAAGAAGCTGAAAAATATATCAAACTGAATCACTTTGCTGTACACCAGAAATTAACACAACATTGAAAATCAATTATATTTCAATTAAAAAAAAAAAGATAGACTCTCTTGTTATTCCCATTTTATAGCTGAGGAACCTGAGGCTTACTTAGGGAGGCTTAAGTTATTTAACCAAAGTCACCCAGCTTGAAAATGGCCAAATTAGATTTTGCATACTGCAGGGCTGAGCCCAGAGCAGTAACCACTATAGTCTGTAATCACTTTGCCGTGGCCAGGTGACTTGAATTTAAACGAGGACTCCATCTCCTACTGGCTCTGTGCTCCTGAGCATCCAGTAAGTGCTTGACAAATTAATATTATTATTATTAAATTATTGAGACCCTGGGGCAGAATACCTGTGGATTTAGAAAGCAGGGGGAGGAAGGGAGAATCACTGAGAGTCTCCTGAACCTCCTGGTCAGAATTAAACCTCTGATCATGGAAAGCCCGGAACCAAAAAGCGTGGCTCTCATTCTCTTGCCCTGAATCAGTCATTCCTCCTCGTGAAGCATCAGACACCCAGGAGGGAAGTGACATATGGGGCAAAGATGATCTCAACCTTAGAGCCATCATTTTCATTATCTGCATTTACAAGGGATAGGACACATTTACAGTTGCAGAAAGAGGACCAAAGAGTCACGGCTGACTGCTCAGCCGCTGGTCAGCTCAGCCGGGACGGCACGGTCCGGGCCCTGTATTGCAGGTGGCAGCGGATGAGAGAAGACCTCAAAAGCTGGCACAGAGCAGGAATAGGGTGAGGAGAGTGAGGTATTCACTTCGGGAGCAAAATTTAAGAGAGTGCCAACTTGTCATTGAGATCAATAATATTTTAATGCAATATTTTTTAAAAATCAAAATTGATGCCCCAAAATTCCATGCTGAAAAAAACATCAGTAGTATAAATAAAGACAAGATGTGACCCTGCACTTTACATAACCCTGAGAGTGAGTCCCTCACCCGGTCCAGCCTTGATTAGCTGGGCATGGACAAGAGACCTAGTCCCCCACATTTGGTGTAGGGACAAAAGGAGGAGGTGTGGTTCCCACCCTTCAGGAACTTACAGGTTTATCCTGGTGAAACTTGGGAGCAGTCATAACAATACAACTGCTTGCTGGGCCAAAGGAAGTTGGAGCAACATTTTTGGAGGATAAAATGTCAATATTACTCAAAACCCTTCAAAATACACATGCACTTTAACTCAGCAATTCTGTTTCTAAGAAGTTATCTTAAGGAAATAATAACAGATATGTGCAAAGACATTCATCACAGCATAGTTTATATGAGAGAACTCTTAGAAGCCTCTCAAATGGCCCAAAATATGGAATTGATTTTAAAACAATAACAAGATATCTATATAATAAAATACTACTCTGCCATTTAAAACAATCCTGTAGAAAAATTGTGAATGACATGTGGAAAAGCTCACGGCACACTGTCAAGTGAGGAAAGTAACTGAATATCTCTGTATAAAAACCATCATTAAAGAGCTAAAAACGATTACCGTTGGGGGAAGTGGGATGTATGGTGTGTATTCTGTATTCTGTATTCTCAACATTTTCTAAAATGAATTGCTCTTATAATCAAGATTTCAGCGTACCCTATTTTTCTAAGAAGCAAGGATCTATTTACAGATTAGTAGAGGCCTGAGAGGAAGGAGACACATCATTCCAGGGAACGCGATGGACATAGGCTGTGGAGGTGGCCAGGCTGGCTGGAGCAGGGGAGGTGCCTGGCTAAGTATGGTGTCCTCGGCCACACTCACGGAGGGACACAGGGGCACAGAGCCTGGAGTGAAGGAAAGGTTTGTCAGACGCAGAGCGGGAAACAAGTGCCCACAAGACTGCCAATTCCAGAAAGCCCTGAGAATCCTAGATACTGCGCGCAAAGGATCCAGTGACCTGTTCCATCAAAGAGGGAAGGAGCCTCGGGCATAATTCAGAGGCCGTGATGAACGTTCCAGCAGCTCCACTGATTAAAACTGCAAATCCACAACTCTCCACCTAATCCCTTGGTGAAAAGGGAAGATTAGCACAAGTCCACAGCCCTGATACTTCCTATTATCCCTTCAAGTCACATGTAAAATTTCAGGCATCTCCCTGGAGACCCCAAGCTGGGCTATTGCCATTGCTTTCCCACTAATTGGAAAACTATAATAAGAAAGTAAACATTGCCGATTCCATAATAACCTGAATAATGGAGCAGCCTGCCTTGTGCTCCCTGGTTACTCTATTCCTTTACTATATACACTTGCAGGGCTTGAAAGGATGAATGATGGGGGCTATTGTGAGCCCTTGATGTCACTGCATTTTTCATTATATTAAAACAATAACATCTGTACTGGGGGAGATCATTTGGTCCAGAAAACCTTCGGACTCCTGCGGGCTGGGATGGAGGCTTTGCAAATTTGAACGACTCCCTTTGGGGACATAAAGACATGCAGCTTTCTTTGCCTACAACTGAATCATTAAACCACAGCAGGAGGAGGAGGTGGTAGAGTACAGGGGCCTAGATGAGGCTGTCACTCCTTCCTCCCTTTTTGTTCCAAACCACTTCACATCTGGCGTCTGCAGCGTCTTAAGAGGCTATGGCTGTGAGCAGAGGAGCCGAGGGGGAGTCCAGGGCAGGGGGAGGTTGGAGTACCTCCACAGGGGACTGAACAATGCCCCCGGCTCCCAACCTGGTCACGAGTCCAGAGAGCTGTGCGGTGGCTATAGCCTGCCTGCTGCTTCTGGGGAAGGCTCCGCCACCACCAGGCCACCGAAAAACCTGCATTCCCAGCCCTGGGTGGCCCTTGTCAGTCAAATGACAAGGACAAGGGCCCAAGGACCCCTAATACAGAATCCACTGATTTCCTATTTTCCCAGCATTGTCTCTAAGGCTATCCTGCTTTGATTGCCCAGTTCCATAGAGTTAGTGAAGCATGGGAGAGGGACAGGGCGGTGCAAAATACTGCGCAATACAAGGATGTTTACTCTTCTTCAGCCGTTCTACACTGCTGCTTCTTACAGTCACTGTGCAAAGGTATTAAAACATTCCAGGGCTGGGACTTCCCTGGTGGCGCAGTGGTTAAGAATCCGCCTGCCAATGCAGGGGACACGGGTTTGATCCCTGCTCCAGGAAGATCCCACATGCCGCAGAGCAACGAAGCCCATGCTCCACAAGTACTGATCCTGCGCTTTAGAGCCTGTGAGCCACAACTATTGAGCCTGTGTGCCGCAACTACTGAAGCGCACATGCCTAGGGCCCGTGCTCCACAACAAGAGAAGCCACTGCAATAAGGAGCCCACGCACCACAAGGAAGAGTAGCCCCTGCTCGCCACAACTAGAGAAAGCCTGTGTCAGCAACAAAGACCCAACGCAGCCAATAAATAAGGAAATCAATAAATAAATTTATTAAAAAGAAACATTCCAGGGCTACTAAAATAGTGGACAATATTATTGGAAATATAACAGAGTGATAGCCTTTCAAAAGTATCCGATTTAACACACTCAAGAAAGGCATTAATGAAGTTTTAATGAGAAGTCAGCTTACAGTAATTTTACAAGCAATGATTATCTTCATTCCAAAAAACCCTGTGAATAACTGTCTCCACAGCGATGCAGGGAGTTAGGAAGGTACATCTTACTGAAAGAGCCAGTCCACTACTGTATACCAGAGAGAACTCTGCTCAATACTCTGTAATGACCTATATGGGAAAAGAACCTAAAAAAGAGTGGATATAGGCATATGTATAACTGATTCACTCTGCTGTACACCTAAAAACTAACACAATATTGTAAATCAACTATACTCTAATAAAAATTAAAAGAAAAAAGAACCAGTCCACAAATAAGCCACGATCATATTTTTGCACAAGAGTGGTGAAGCGTTAACTGTGAGGCTGTCTAAGGCTTTACACAAAGGAATACACTTTTAAATGGGCTGCTGGTTTGAGATAAAATTACAGGTGCACTTACAGTGGCAACAAAGGAGGATGCCTCTGACAACGTAAAGTAAATTTCATTGGCGTGGGATACGGCAGATGATACCACTTCCCTTTATCTGAAACAAGCACTGGACAACAAGCTGCACTTGAACTGCAGAGAGGAATCAGGCCCAGAAATAAACCAGGAGCCACCTGGCAAGGCATGCATTAGCCTAAAATTGAGAAGAGAGGCAAGGCTGAAGGATGAAGTATGGGGGGTGGGGTTGGGGGGATTGTGCTGGACAAGTGTGTGGCGGCCCTGGGCACTGTCCTTCATTTGGCCTAACCCCCAAGGCCCCCTCATTCTGTAAGACCCTGCATGTTGGGGCAGTACAAAAAGGAAGATGTTTTCCCCACGCATGACAATTTTTCTCCACACCGTAAGAGCTAAGGCTTACCAAAGCAGTCTTTGTCAAGTTTTAATGGGTACATGAATCACCTGGAGATCTTGTGAAAATGCAGATCCTGATTTGAGGTCTGAGATTCCTGCATTTCTAACAAATTCATAGATGTTGTGAATTCGCCTGGTCCATGAACCACACTTCCAGGAGAAAAGTTACGTTGTTACCATGAGCCAGGCCCTGTTACAGATGCTTTACTGCATAGTGTGTACTCATCAAAACAAACCTCTTGGGTAGGTACCATTTTGTAGATGGAGAGATGTACGCACAGGGAGGTTTTGCAACTTGGCCAAGGTCACACAGCCAATAAAGAACAGAGCCAGGATTTGATCCCTGGCAGTCAAGTGCTAGAGTCTGACTTTTAAAAGTCAGTTTTAATTCTTAGAGATTTAATTCCTCATACACTCCTATCCCACCATGAAGCCATATAAACAGGTTCTGTTTTCTGCCTGCAAACATTTCTTCAACACACTTATCTGACAACATTTATGGAGCGAGTATCTTAAGCCAGGCCCTGGGTTGAGCTCAAGTTTATAGAAGCAGGCCCTGCCTAAAGGAGCTGGGGGAGGCAGGCGGGGCGGTGGGACAAGTGAGCTGACAGCTCTGATGCAGAGTAACCCACCCTGGGGTCAGAGTATGCCTTGGATAAACTCACGTAGGTTACATTGTCTTCTTCTTCCCCGGGGGGAAGGGAAGGGAAGGGAAGAAGAGGGAAACTAAGATTTTTTTTTTCAAAAACACATGATAACCCTTGTATATGTATTACCTCCTTTAATCCTCATTCACATCAGCCTGAAATATAGGTGATATTCTCCCCACTTTAAGGCTGTATCAGACCCTATCCAAGGTCACAGAGCCAGCTGAGTAGGAGTTGGCATTTGAACTTATCTATAACTGACTCCAAAGCTGGTATTTTCCCCATATGCTGTTTTTCCTGTTATGTATGTATTGCTGTGAAACTATCCCAAAACTTAGTGGCGTCAGCCATAAAAAAGAATGAAATAATGCCATTTGCAGCAACATGGATTATCATACTACGTGAAGTAAGCCAGAGAAAGACTAATATCATATGATATTGCTTATATGTGGAATCTTAAAAAAAAAGATACAAATGAACTTATTTACAAAACAAAGATAGACCCATAGACACAGGAAACAAACTTATGGTTACCAAAGGGGAAAGGGGAGGAGAGATAAATTGGGAGGTTTGAGATTAACATATACGCAATACTATAAATAAAATAGATAACCACCAAGGATCTACTGTATAGCACAGGGAACTATATTTTGTAGTAACCTATAAGGGAAAGGAATCTGAAAAAGAAATATATATACATAAAACTGAATCACTGTGCTGTACACCTGAAACTAACATGACACTAAATCAACCATACTTCAACTTTTAAAAAATTACAAAAAATGAAATCTTTGAATTTAACTGTTATTAAATACAACTCAATAAAAAATTGTGTCTTAGTTAAAAACAAAAACTTAGTGGCGTAGAACAACATCCAAGTGATTATGTGCAAGGATTCTGTAGGATAGGAATTCAGAAAGGGCACAGCAGGGAAGGTTCTCTGCTCCACAGCGTCTGGAGGACTCGCTTCCAGGGGGCTTCTTGGCTCTCAGGTCTGGTGCCCGCGTCAGAAAGAATGAGTTTGTCTACCTGGGACGGTCATTTGGAGTGTCTCCATGTGGCCACTCCAGCATGGCAATCTCAGGATAGGCAGACTCTACACAGTGGCCCGGGGCTCCAAGAGAGAGTGTTTCCACAAGCAAGCTGCATGATGTTTAATGACCCAACCCTGGAAGTCATAGGGCATCACTTCACCATTGTCTATTGGTACACCATGGTCACAAAGCCCACCCAGATTCAAGGGAGGGGACCTAGACTCCACCTCTGGATGGGGAGTGTGTCAAAGAACTTGTGACCGTGTCATAAAACCACCACAATCACTTTCACCCAGAGGAACCACCCTCACATGTAGCTCTTGCCTTTTGGAACCGCATCGAAGACTTTTAATAACTTAGCCCATGAGGATATCAACTAGTACCACATGGGTCTACTTGGACCTCACCCACAAGAGTGAGTTACTGATGCCTGGAAGATATCAGTGGGATGAGCTCACCTTTAATGCATCCTAGAGGAGAGCTTTAAGGACCGTATTCACAGGGAATCATGGACCTGACAATGACCACCGCCTGCCCCCCGTTAATGCCCAGCACTGCTGTTGAATGCTAATGCCGAAGATATGGCTGATGAGCAGTAACAGCCTCCCACCCACCCACCCACATCTCTCTTGGCTCCGCCTCCTCACCATAGGCAGCAGCGGCTCCTAGATCAGGTGTGATGGTTTAAAAGCTTCCACATCAGGTTGGCATCATCCAGTACCCCCAAGAAGGCCTTGGCTTCCAGGGGACACGTACAGTGGGGACTCTTGGCCACCAATAAGAAGATTCTCTCAGCCTCTATAGGATACGGTCTCCTTCCACCTTCCCGGGAACTTCATGTCACAAAACCCATGGCTCTGAAAGCTTGACAAGGAGCCAGAGGGAGCCGTGCACCATTCAATATGGCGGACAGGTGAGAACATAGCAAGTAACTGATGGGGAGTTGATTAGACAGGAAGCTGTTTAATCAACCTGAGCAGGTACTGCAGACCACTCATACAGCGCTCAATCAGAAACAATCGGAGCGCAAGAAATACCTCCTTTACTAATAATTTAGTGCTCTTCTCCCACGCAACATAGACTTAAAGTGATTTTGGCTTAACGACCTCAATCTAATATTTAGGGCTTGTAAGAAATTGGAGTCTTCCTCCCTTCCTTCCTCCCTCCCTTCCTTCCTTCCTTAATTTACTAGATAAGCTAGGCACTAGGAAAAGATCAGTGACCAAAACAGACAAAAATCCCTGCCCAGCTTTCATTCTTCTTGGGAAAAGATAAGACCAATGAGTTTACTAAACAATTTATACATTATGCTAAACTGCGGTAAACACTATGGGAAAATTAAAAAGATTACAAACAAGTAAATGTTTGTAAAGTGCAGAAATGCATGAGAGACATGATGGCCGCCAAGACCAGGGTGGTATCTGTGCAGATACTGAGGTGCAGTCAGATTCTGGATGCATTTTTTGAGTGAACAGAATTTACTGCAGATGGAGATGGGATACAAGAAGAAGAGTGGCACAGAAGAGGACTCCAAAGTTTTGGACCTGAGCACCTGGAAGCATGGGGTTTTCATTACCCAAGATGGGAAGAATGGGAATGAAGCAGAATGGAGAGAAGATGAGGAGCTCTGTCTGGGGCATGTTGAGTTAGAGACGTCCACTGGACATCCAAGAGGAGACGTCAGGTAGGCAGTCAGATGGTGTCAACATTAAGTTTTAGAGGAACCATCTAGGAAGCAGCCATTTCTAAAGAAATGCCTGAATGTTCACAGGTGGCTGGCAACAGGAGCAGCTTTTCCTAAAGATATGAAGGTATTGATCAAAATAAGATAGCAAGTCTAAGGCCAATCAATCAACTGCATTTTCTGGCCACTTGCCATGTGGCAGCACTGTTCCAGGCACAGGAGGGACAGAGCAGGAGACTCAGACATGGATCATTTCCTTCAAGGTATCTTTAATCCCTTAGCTGAACTGACACTTGAGTTGCACCCAAATCATAGATCTCCATAGAGCACAGATTATGTGCTCTTGCCAAGACACAGCCAAGACAGTCATCCACAGTTATAGGGGAAAGACACAAGCCTATGAAAATTTAAGGAGAAATCTATGAAAAAGCACCCCAAAAGTCAATGAACTAATGTAAACTAAAGGTAGAAAAATCCCTAGCAAATGACTTCTTATTCTGGATGCTTCTTGGAGTTCTGAGCATAAATTTGGAGGAAGTGGGTACCTGCTTGAATTTCAGGAAGCTCACTGCCGATGGTCAAGCTCTAGAACACTCCACCTCTGGTTTTCATAAGCCTTCAAAGTGTGATGCTTCTCTTTGCCAATAATAGAGTTTACGAATGATTTCATATGTGGACTCCATGTCAATGGTTTTCAAACATCAGTGTTTGGGGAACTTATAAAAATTCAGAGTCCCAGACTACATCTCCAGGGATTTTGATTCAGTTATCTTTAGAGCCAGGCAGTCCCAGGCTCTAATAACTCATTACTGCAGCCATAGATCGGAATGAGCAGGAAAGCGACCAGGTCCCCCAGGGTTAGTCTTAGGGAGGGGGCAGTCAATAGGCTTTAAGGGAAAGCCTTTGCTTTGATATTCGTCTATGATACTAGTGATTTACTGATTAACTCAGAACTCAGGAGTTCTATTTCAACCACATATTGTTATACTTTTCACTCCAATGAAATGTAAAAAAACAAATATGGTTTAAATCCGTTTTCTGGAAAATGCAATGGAGTAGATTCACCCAGCACTGCATCGATAATGAAGGAATAAAAGCAACCAATTTGGTTGGACTTTTCCTGCTTTTGATGCATTTGGGTGTTGTAATTTTTTTAAATTAGTCTGCTTATACTCAATAACCTGACAAGATCAGCCCCTACCCCACTCCCAGCTATTTTCATGTCTCTCTCCTTGAACGTCTTTTTTACTAGTGAGCTCTATTTTTTGACCCCCTAAATATGAACCACACATTGAAATATTTCAACTAATGGTCCTTTGAAGGGGTGGGGGTGACAAGTTCATGTAAACCTGTCTCCTGGGCTCCACATATTGGACCTAAGCGGAACCTAATGGGTTCGTTGCTGTAATAACCCTACAGTTCCTGACATGTCAGAATCAAAGACACAGTCATGGCAGCCCTCTGCTTTCTTTATTTCATGTCTGTTCAAAGAGATCAGTTGACACTGAGTTTTTTAAGGATGAAGATCTGCCCAAGATCACACGCTAAAAAGTAGCACCACTGAAATCTGAATCCAGGTCTGTATGACTCCAAAATCAACTCCCTTTCCTTCCTTTCCTTGTGGAGGACACACCCAGACCAACCACGTTTGCAGCCAGCCTTCTCCCAACAATCAGTCAAGCTGAGAAGCAGTGACAGATCTCTCTCACCTCCTCTGCTCTAGCTCAATCCAGAATCAAGTTCGATGGCAAGTGTCTGTGTGCTGAAGAGCTCTTATCTCACACACACCAAAAACAGTGCAGAGGAAATTAAATGACTATCTCATGAGGGGTAGGGAAGGAGTCCCACAGAGCCCCCTCTGGTGAACACTTAATCAGCCGATAGCACCTAAAATGTTTACAAATGCATTCTTATTCTTCACCCTCTGCAATCATGGCTTCATGCAACCCTTTAAGTCACTATGAATAGAACCTGCCCTGAAGCCTTGCCTCGGGCCAACTGAATAGCCTCCCACTAGTGCAGTCTTGGAACCTGGCAGGTGGATAGAGGAGGAGGGAAGGAGGGAAGCAAAGGAAAATGGATGGAGCAGTCACTGAAGTCAAGAAAACAACCGGCTAAATTGAGTGCTTTCCAATCAAATGCACTTAAGTCAGACTCAATAAAGCTTGGCACTGATCCCTGTTCCCTGTGCTACCACGATCTCAGCAGATTCTGATTAGTGTATTGGGCACTTACTGAAATCCTCTTTCTCATGGTGCTTCAGACTGAGCCTCATGGAGGTCGTTAATTCTGTTTGCCAGGGACTTCCCTGGTGGCACAGTGGTTAAGAATCCAGCTACCAATGCAGGGGTCATGGGTTCGAGCCCTGGTCTGGGAAGATCCCACATGCCGCAGAACAACTAAGCCCGTGCACCACAACTATTGAGCCCACGTGCCACAACTACTGAAGCCTGTGCGCCCAGAACCCGTGCTCCACAACAAAAGAAGCCACCACAACGAGAAACCCGCTCACTGCAATGAAGAGTAGCCCCACTTGCCGCAATTAGAGAAAGCCCTGTGCACAGCAACGAAGACCCAATAGACCCAATGCAGCCAAATACATAATTTTTTTTTTAATGCAGTTTGCCAATGATTACTTGTTCTCCCCTCTTTCAGCACATATATGAATTGCACTTCCTGGTCTCCTGTGGTTGGGTGGGGCCATGAGACCAGTTTTGGCCCATGAATTGTGTTTCTTCCAGGCAGAGACTGTAACTGCAGGTGGAAGAACTTTCCGGACATTCTTTTCCTCTGACATGGCAACTGCCAATTCAGGATGGTGGCTGCTCTGTCATCCTGGGTTCTTGAATAATTGCTAGGAGCAGAGGCCCCTTGGCAACCTGGGTTAGGCTCGTAACATCCGAGTATCTACCTATATGCCCATGACCTATGGGATGTATCAGGCATGAAAAATAAACCTTTATTGGATACAAAAGAACTTATTTACAAAACAGAAACAGACTCACAGACTTGGAGAATGGAACTTATGGTTATGAGGGGAAGGGTGGGGGAAGGGATAGTTAAGGAGTTTGGGATTGACATGTAAACACTGCTGTATTTAAAGCGAATAACCAACAAAGACCTATTGTATAGCACAAGGAACCTTGCTCAATATTATGTAACAACCTAAATGGGAAAAGATTTGAAAAAGAAGACATACAAGTATATGTATAACTGAATCACTTTGCTGTACACCTGAAACTAACACGACATTGTTAATCAACTATACTCCAATAGAAAATAAAAAGTTTAAATAAATAAATAAATAAATAAATTAAAAAAACTGTATTGTTTTAAGCCACTGAGATTTGGGAGTTTTGTTACTGCAGCATACTTTAGTTTATCTTAATTAATTCAGCAATCAAGCTTTCGAACCAGGAACAAGCAAGGAAACTGGGAGCTTTGAGACTGTAGGAAGGCTTTGCTGACATCACCTTTGAGGAACTGTAGATCCCTAAGATTTTTGGTGTTCCAAGAAAACTTCTCTTTCTGGAGAGCTGCAATACGATGATCTTAAAGCCCTGTTGAAGCCTATTTGAGTTTATAAACCCTCTCGTGATTCTAGAGGGGATGATTTTCAATACGTGATCTGTACCATGACTCCCTGTAAAGATACTCAACAGACATCAATACAGACTGAAAAGCTGGGGCAAAGATGGGTCCTGCCCTTGCATCTGTGCTCCCCACTTTAACAGTGTCAGGATTGCAAAAATACACTCAGGGTGAACTGCTTCGAACTGAATTGTTCAAATCCCAACCCCATCATTTACTAGCTGTGGGCAAATTGCTTAATCTCAGTTATTTTCATCTGCAAAGAGAAAATCATACTGCTATCTACTCACAGGGTTGTAAGGAATTCATGAATCGATATAAGTGAAGGGCTTGGAAGAATGCCTGGCACTCAGTAAGCACTATATACATACGTATATATATAATGAATATTATCAATTATAATTGTATGTTAATATACACTTATTATCAATATAATTAATATTATCAATGTATTGTTAATATTATCATTAGTCCATTTTTTTCCAGCCATCTGTGAATTTTTTTTTTTATTAGACAGGTAAATCTAAAGAAGCACATAAAGGCTTTTCCCTGACTGTAAAAAATATTTTTTAAGTGAAAATATAGATTTTAAACATATTTTTTTCGGTCCCTAAGAATTTGCTAGCCATTCTGCTGCAACCATTCGGGTGGCAATGCCTTGGCAGGCCTCTCTGTAAGCACCAAGCCACCATCAACAGTACACAGGCACTGGCCCAGGGGTTTCTATGGTTCACAATGTCAATGTCTGCTATTGGGCTATTACCATAAATGGCTATTATTTTTGGCTCCAGACACCACCATTTTAAGAGTTCTTCTTGTTCCATAGTATTCACAGGTCACCATGAATATTGGGACATCTTGAAACATTCAGACCTTTTGAGATGGAGGCTTAATTTTTAACTTCTGATTTTGTTGAATGATCATGGGCTTAAGAGTAAGGACGGAAGCTCAAAGGACAACCAAATGGTGCATCAACATTTTTCAGGTAACGTTCAGTCCCACTTGACTTTCTGAGTAGCTGTCACTAATATACTTTGGAGGAACTCCCAGAGCTTGGCGTGCTTACAAACACAAGCACTTAGAGAACAGCAAGCTTCCCTTGCTGGCCCTCCAGCTGCTCTCCAAGGTGCTAGGGACCCACCGCACGGCACTCAGAATGTGGAGGCCTGGCAGCCCGATTCGTGTGGGGAAGTTTTGGCAGATAACCACGCCTGCACCCTCAGTCCCACCCAACTCCTCCAATTTTGGTCTCCTGCCCAAATGTGAGTCTGCTCTACGGGTTACACTGAAAAAGGAAGAAAATAAATTAACCCTTATTTTGTCCCTGGAAAGTTTGCAGAGCTCTGCTTATTTTTTTTTTTTAAGTCAGATGGATTGAGGTAAAATGTATATCCAATAACATTTACCCTTTTTAGAGGTACACAGCTATGCTGCTTTTGATCCAAAGATTCAGAAACTTCTTCTCTAGGGTCCTCCTGGGGATGCCAGAGCATCGTACCTCAGAGGCACAAATACAACTTGGGTCTCTCACTTCTGGACTTGCAGTCTCACCCTTCAATCCCCCAGACAAGTGATTAAAAACCATTTTTGAAAACTTACAAGTAAAGGGCATACAAGCTCCAGTTTCCTACTAGGCCTTGAGAGACAGAACGGGCACCTTCCAACTCAGCTGAGTCATTTATATATGTATTAATTGTGCCTTTTTATTTTCTGTATTTCTGGTGCTTTGACATCGGGGGTCCTGCTGACCCTAGAGGGACCACCCCTCCCAGGGCTAGCCAGTTCCTAGAGATAGTAAAACTCTTGCCTGCAAGTGTGCCTTTTATATGCAAACTAACCAATCCAGAGTCCACACCCCCACCATCTCCTCTATTGGGCTGTCCCACACGGAGCCTAACCACCATCCCCCCCACCCAGGACCAGGTACCAGACAACTAAAGATAGCATCTGTACCCCAAAACCCAATGAAGTTATCTAAATTAGTCAGCCCTCACTGCTTACCCTACTTTGCATTTCCTGTGAAAACCCGAGTAAAGGCTCTTGCTCACGTTTTCCCCTCACTGCCTCTGCTCCTGACCTACCCTGGTGCTTTGCCATGTGGCCCTGCACAGCATGGAAGCCCCACCCCCACCCCCCACCCCTGGGAACTGTGAGTAAAAAGCTATCTTTTCAATGGTAACTGTCCCCTGAGCTGCTGGCCTCACCATATCTGAATAGTAATACAATCTACATTTAAAGCAATAGACATCTACTTATTACAGACATTTTACAAAGTACATGTCCAACTGCCTACATGAAAGGCTCTCACCAAGCAGCACGCCAATGACTACCCAGATGTACCTCAGTAACATCTGCACAGCTGACACGCGGGCCAGCTCTGACCCCCACAGCACCATTAAAAATATAAACAGCTCAGGAAATGGTTTTGTGAACGTTAACACAAAATTCATTCATTCAGATATGTATTGAGCATCTATAATGTACCAGGTAATACTAGAGATTCAATAATAATAAGTTGTGGCCCAGACCTCCAAGAGCTTATAGTGTAAAAAAAAAGTGGTACCCACACATCACCTCATATTCTCTAGAGCATAGTAGACAGTCGATGTGCTCCTGGCCTCCTAGTTGTGGTGTCGTGAGTGGTGGGGGGGGGGGGAAGCCCAGGGGCACCGGCAGTAACGCAGCCAGAAGTGAAGCTAAACTACTGGCAAATGTAAAGGATGAGTAAGATCCTTGTGCTCCATGAACACCTTCCCCTGCCTCCTGAAATTCTGGCCTTTGGCCTGTCCAGTTCCCTCAGTTTTTTAGTATTGACCTCACACTTCCAGGAATGTCTTATTTAAAAAAAAAAAAAAAAAGTGACCCTAGTGATGTCTTCTGGGTCATAGCCTACAAGACTTGTCATACCTGCCTTCTATTCCTTGGCCCAGCAAGAAATGAAGTCAAGCCAAAACAGACCGCTGGCCCAGAAGACACTCATACCAGAGCAGGTACCAGCCGGTGGGATATCCCAGTGAAGGGCAGTGGTGACCGAGGAGGGCTTGCTGGCCATGACTGCCGTATCAAATATTCCCACTTCCCTGTGTTAACACGTGGAGAATGCGTGCCCTTGCTGGCTCCCTGTGGTTGAACGGCGCCATGGGACGAGTTTCACCCAAGGAGTTGTAAGCAGAAGAATGTGTGTGAGTCACTTCTAGACCACGCGTGTAACTGTTAAAGAGACGCCCTGGAGCTGCACAGCCCAATATGGCAGCCACCAGCCATGTGTGGTCACCGAGCGCTTGAAATGTGGCTGGTCCAAAATGAGATGTGCTATAAGCACAATATACTCTTGTGGAAATTATAACATGGGGCTAAATAAAACACATTATCAAAATTGATTTTACCTTAATCACCTTCATTTTGCCATTTTAATGTGGCTACTAGAAAATATGAACTTCTATATGCAGCTCGTGTCATATTCCGATTGGACAGCACTGCCCTGGAGCTTTTCTCTCCTCTTCTACAGTGATTGGGAATGTGCCAGATGAGGTTACTCCTGGTGACCAGGGTCCTGAGGTGGGAATGACAGTGACGTGGAGAAAGCCCTCCAGCTACCCTCAAAGGACATGCAGCATAAGCAAGAAATAAACCTTTTATTAATGTAGGCAACTAAGATTGGGTTTGTTCACTGTCGCAGCACGACCCAGCCTATTCTAACCCATACGAGAAGGAGGAAGACACTGGGAGCCAGTCTGGGTGGAGGTGGGGTAAGACACACAGTAGGAAAGGGACACAGAGGAGATGTTTCTAATGTCACGTCTTGCCTATAATCATCCCTGCACGTGTGTGAACACACACACACACACACACACATGCATCTGTTTATTTCCTATGGAAGAGGAGTCAGGACATGAAATGCTCTTTTTGTCCAATGCCACTTCAGACCCACCAGTGTCAGACAAGGCTGCATGAGTATAAGGAACTTGGCTTGTAGGGAGAGCTGACGCTGGGGTTTGGGGCTCGTCTGCGTAGCACCCACCTGTGTGACATGTTTTTACCTCCTTCCTGTCCATGGAGCCACCTCTGATATTTTACTTCAAGGGCTGACAATCAGCACAATGCCTTATCCAACCTGCATCCTTGATTCAGTTGGGACCCCTGGTGACAGTGCAGGGAAAAATAATCCTGGGATGAACATATGAAGGGACTTCTGAAAAGGCTGCTATACCAAGGGTGGACTTAGACATTTGGTCTTCAATGAACACTGAGGGAGGGGACCATAAAGTCCTTTTGTAAAGGAGGTGTGAGTGGTGTTTCCACAGATGAGCTTGCCAGGAATCAGGAATCCAGATTCCTCTACTGTTCACCTATCTGCTACTGCCCTCATTCCCTGCTTCCATTACAGGTGTTTTGGCTATAACAGCATATTTAATTAACAGTGGTTCAAAAAAGGAAATTTCTTCTTCACATAACAAGAAGTTCAGGGATAGTCAGTCCAGGGCTAGTGTAGCAATTCAACAATGGCATTAAGGACCCGGACTGCACCCATCTTTCCTTTCGTCTTCCTAAGCAGGTTGGTACATTGCCTCATGTTTGTAAGACAGCTGCTTTAGCTCCAGCATCACATCTACCTTCATGATGGGAAGAAGAAAAGGGGAGGAACTAACTTTAGTCCCATCCCTGTGGTCCAAAAGCTGGGGCAGATGCCCAGGCCTCACACTTGGGGAAGAAGGGCATACTTTAGAGAGGTGGGTATGGGGGACATGTACCTTCTTCTTCTAAATCCACACGCCTTGACTCAGAGTTTCATCAGCTGGGCACTTCTTGGAAATTTTTTTGCTCAGAGGGGTCTCCTTTTTGTAATATGCACAAAAGCACTACTTATGCTGGTAGACTTGGACCTAGTAGCCTCGGCTGAAGGACCTCTGCTTCTCTCTCACCCTCCAAGGATGCCCCTAGCCAGCTCTAATGCTCACTTTTCCTGTAAAAGTGACCAACAGTTTGGAAAACAGTACCTTGGGGTCAGAGTGTGTAGCTCACACTGGGTCATCCCTGCAATATCTCCAGCCCCATGCTAATCTTTTTTTTTTTTTCAGCTCTTTATTGGAATATAATTGCTTCACACAGTTGTGTCAGTTTTTGCTGTACAACAGTGAATTAGCTGTATTTATACATATATCCTCATATCCCCTCCCTCCCGCGACTCCTTCCCACCTTTCCTATCCCAGCCCTCTAAGTCATCACCCATCATTGAGTTGCTCTCCCCATGTTATGCAGCAGCTTCCCACTAGCTATCTGTTTTACATTTGGTAGTGTATATACGTCAACGCTATTCTCTCACTTCATCCCAGCTTCCCCTTCACCACCCCGGCCTCACTGCCTTGTGTCCTCAAATCCGTTCTCTACATCTGTATCTTTATTCTTGCCCTGTCACTGGGTTCATCAGTACCGTTTTTTTAGATTCCATATATATGAGTTAGCATACAGTATTTGTTTTTCTCTTTCTGGCTTACTTTGCTCTGTATGACAGACTCTAGGTCCACCCACCTCACTACAAATAACTCCATTTCATTCCTTTTTATGGCTGAGTAATATTCCATTGTATATATGTGCCACATCTTCTTTATCCATTCATCTGTTGATGTCCGTGCTAATCTTAATCCCCACCGCTTCCCCACACCATCACCGCCGCCACCACCAGCATCCAGAAACACAACAGGTTCTTAACTGTCCTCATGGCAGCTGAGTGGCAATTCATTCCCACCAAAATCTCAGCAGATAACGACCAAGCCTTATGCCCCTGGGAGCCCCTGATATTAAGAGGCTACCATGGAAGTAGCAAAGCTTTTCCTAGAGCTTGAGGGCCAAGGGTAGTAATGGGGCTGAGAGAAGAAGCTCTCTGGAGGCAGGCTGTCTCACTCCTGCAATCCCACTGCCAGTTCTGGTGCCGGTTCCAGTTCCAGAGGCTGGATGGGATTTTCTGCCACCCCCCAACTCTAAGAGGAAAGCTGCTCCCACTCCGCAAAGACAACACTCACAAATGGCATTTCTGGCTGGGAAAACTGCCCTGCAGCAAAAAGAGCTGGTGCTAATTTAGTGCTCACTTCTCATCAGCTGAAATGTTTTTATTTTTGGAGACTGGTGAGCCATAATTACTATTGATCTCTGTGACAGCAATCAGAGAAAGCTTTCGTGCACCCTCAAAAGAGCAGGACCAGAAATAGATGCACTGTCTCTCTTGGCCAATCAGAGCTTCTTCTTGCTCTAAATCGATTTTAGAGCTGACTTGCCATTTAAAGAAAAATAATAATAATAAAGTTCTACCTAGTGAATCTGGATGTCGTAATCCCTTCCTTGCCAGTATCTGTGGAGCACTTGCTGAGGTCCTAGCCATATAGTCTTAAAGAATGTCTTACCTGACTTTCAACAGATGGATGTTAATGGGATATTTATTTACAGAGTAAAATTAAATTGGAGCTGCATCTTAATGCACAATTTACATAATCAGCTTTGTTCTGAACTGATGAGCTGTTTTCAATAGCACTTGGGACCCTTCAGTCACAGCTGCCTCAAAGCCACAGTCACTGAGAACAAAGATTAAACATTTTCCTAAAGCCAGACGTCTTGATGAGGATCTATTATCCCATCCTGGAGACCTCATAATTTCTCCAGACACTGGCAAAGGATCAAAGATCCATGTTCACTGCCTGCCATCATTCGGGATCAAAAGAAAGACGCTCAATTTGCATTTGGAAACCATTACAGTCATGGATAATCTCACCCTCACTTCTATAAAGTTTATGGCATTTCATTTTTTAATGCCTCACACTCTAAACAACACACATAATTACCAACGTACCACACCATGTGCTCAGGGAGCCTGGAGGAAATCTTTTTAATCATGAATTTCATCGTAATACCTGTGCACATAAAGCTAGCTTCCAGGGAAAGCTGATCACAGGCAAGGCAGGTTCAGAGCCTGGAGGGGTACAGGGAGTCAGTGCTCAAGGGGAAAGCCAGGTTGGCAGAACTGGATCCTCAAGAAAGAATTGTTATCTCCTAATCCAGACCCCAGCCCAGAGGGCAGTGCGTTGACCAAATCCTTCCTGTCCTTCCAGCCCATCTGATTGTGACCAGCTCCCTGATGAACAGCATTGCTCCTGAGAGAAGCACAGCAACGGACACTTCCTGAAAACTCAAGCTCTTTAAGTTTGCTTTGTTCAATCCTCCAGACAGCCTTAAGAGATAGCAATTATTGCTCGCCCCACCACCCTTTACAGGTGAGAAAACTGAGTCCTAGAGAGTTAAGTAATTAGCCTTCAGTCCCCTAGCGTATTTTTTTTTAAATTCCAGTGTCCTTTTTTAAATTAATTAATTAATTTTATTTGTTTATTGGTTGCCTTGAGTCTTCGTTGCTGCACACGGGCTTTCTCTAGCTGCGGTGAGCAGGGGCTACTCTTCATTGTGGTGTGCAGGCTCCTCACTGTGGTGGCTTCTCTTGTTTCGGAGCATGGGCTCTAGGTGCACGGGCTTCAGTAGTTGCAGCACATGGGCTCAATAGTTGTGGCACATGGGCTCAATAGTTGTGGCACACGGGCTAAGCTGCTCCGTGGTATGTGGGATCTTCCCAGAGCAGGGCTCGAACCCGTGTCCCCTGCACTGGCAGGTGGATTCTTAAGCACTGCACCACCTGGGAAGTCCCTCCCCTAGCGTATTAAGTGGAGTAACCAGAATCTGAACCCAGTCTGTCTGGCTCCAGAACACAAAGTGCTTACCCACCCTTCTCTACACAGTCTCCTGGAGCAAACAGCACGGAGAGTTCTACCAGTAGACCTGAGGTTCCCAAATATTAATAGAAACGAGAAGAGGCTTAAAATGAGACTTCCATTACCCAGGGATATATTTGCTAACCTTGATTCTTACATTGGGCAAACAAAAAATCCTTAAAGGAAAGGTTGATGTGAATAATTTATTCATCCGTTCTTTCATTTATTCATTACAATATGGCTTGGAAGCTATAGTTAAGATATAATAGAGAGGTCAAAATCATACCCCCTGGGGAGCAAGCAATGTACTCCACCAGAATCTCTATAAATTGGGGGTTTGTGATGTCAGCTGGTTATCTAAATAAACTTCGATTCTAACAAAAAGGTTTGTCTGTGTGAAACATATTCCTAAAATTCACTGAGCTCATTAGAGACAACCAAATGTGGCAGGAGAAGTAATATACCTGCAGGGGGTTCTATCAATTCCTCCACTCGCTAGGCATGCGACCCTCAGCTCATGGACCTGTTTCATGATGGATAAATGGCTATCGACATCCCATTCATTCTTAAAAGCCTAACTCAGGGACTTCCCTGGCAGTCCAGTGGTTAAGACTTCCCCTTCCAATGCAGGGAGTGTGGGTTCGATCCCTGGTCGGGGAGCTAAGATCCCACATGCCTCGCAGCCAAAAAGCCAAAACATAAAACAGAAGCAATATTGTAACAAATTCAATAAACACTTAAAAAAAAAAAAAAAAAGCCTTAACCCAATTCTACTGCAGACTCCACACTTGCTCTGGGATGATCCAGGAACAAACAGATGAGAGCAGGAAGGTGGCTGGTTTCCCTACAGCGTCCAGGAAGCTGAGCCCCACATGTATAAGAGGCAAAATTAGGAAAGGTCAAACTCTGACTTCTCACTTGGGGTGCCCTTTCATGGTTTCGTTCTGCTGGGGACCCAAGGTCTTCAGCTAAACACAGTCCAGTCCTTGACCCTGTAGTGCTCCATGTACCAGACCATTCCTGCCTCTCATCACTTCACTAAAACCAGCCTCATCTGTGCCTTTCCCGCCAGGAACCTGCTCTCCATCCTGTGCCAGTGGGCACTGAAAGTTCAGGTGACCTTTCGCAGAGATATTTTACTCTTAAATAGGAGCCCTCTAGAGGTACAGTGCTTAAATTTCAGTTGTGTTTCTACACAGCGGCAAGTTCAGGCCAAGGCAGCAACTTGAGAGAGAGATAAAGAGAGAGAGGGACAGAGAGAAAAAGAGAGAGAGACACGACCACTGTAGGGGGGCTGGATGGTGGCCCCCCAAAATACATGTCCATGTTCTAACCCCCAGAAACTGTGAAGGCGACCTTGTTTGCAAAAGGAGTCTTTATAAATATAATTAAGATAGGATCTCAGGATGAAATCATCCTGGAAATCATCCTTATAAGAAACAGAAGAGGATTCACAGACAGAGGAGAACACCATGTGAAGATGAAGGCAGAGATTGGAGTGATGCAGCCACAAGCCAAGAAGCACCTGGAGTCACCAGAAGCTGGAAAAGGCAAGGAAGGATCCTCCCCCTTGAGCTTTCAGACTTTAGATACGCTCTTGGAGAGCTGTCTCCCAGGTTGCAGCCCAATATTCTTTGTGGCATGCTTCCCTACCAAATCCACATGGCTACCCTGGGAAGAAGGTGGGGAGCAAATGCCAACATTCTTGAGACCCCAGATTGGGAGGGTGGGTCAGGAGGAATAAAACCTATAGCATCACAACATGCTTAAGAGAGAAAGTCACAGTTTCCTAAAATATTGGAGAAAGGTTTAATATTACAAAGGGGATTGATGGGACAAAGAAATAATGGAATTAAAATGAGAAAAATACTTGGACAAATTCATGACTGCAAGAACTAAAATTAGACTGCAAAAAGATTTCTATAGGTAAATGAGGGAAGACTTATCACTCAGAACATTTAAAGCTAAATCGGTCTTCAGGATACAAATAGAAGAGCGAGATGCATCGCCAAGGCCATTATTCAAATGATTCAGAAAGAAAAAGAAGAGTGCTCTTTGGGACTAGAACAGTTCTCTCATCTGAAAAATCTGCATTTGATCTTCATGGGGACTGCATTTACCTGGCAACTTCTTGTCTATGTCTTTGTATAAATCCAGGTTTTTAAATTCATTTCACTTTCACAGGAGTACCTAGTCAAGGTTAGGAAAACATTCTGTGCCAGCAAGATAATCAAATTACTGTAAAGACAATTTCAACAGATTCCAAGAATTCTGGAAACCAAAGGTCTCCATCTAGGTGCTCTGAGAGGTTAAATGCAGGGGGAGCTTGTGGGTGGGCCCTGTGGCTCCCATGCAGCCCCATCATCTTTCTCCATCCCCCTCATCCACACAACAGGGCAAATCTGAGAGCCATGATGTCATTGCTTGAAGGACCCCATCCCCGTGGAGTCACCTAACCAACCTCCTGGGGCCACGGTGGGCTCATCTATAGGAGGAGGATGCAGGAGGGGGCTCTCTCCGTCCTCCCAGAACTCAGTCCCAGTCACCCTCCCCCATAAGACTCAGCCAGGGAATGTACACTGCCTTCCTCGAAAATCAGATTTTACCCACATTTTGCACAAGCTCCTTCACTGGAATGAGCGATACCCATCAGCAGTGTGTCCTCTTCTGTTCTGCTTGTTCGGATCACATGCTAGCATGTCAGGAGACACATGCAAAAAGGAAATGAGGTGAGGAATTTCTACTGTAAATTTTCTATCTCTGTACTATGTATAGAAGTAATCAGGAGCATACCATTTAATCTTTTTTGTTTATATCCCCAAGATAAATGTTTCCCTTTAAAATGTAAGACCTTCCAGTCTTCCCACATGGCCCTGCAGATCCCCAGTGATCCAGCCCCTGACTCCATCCTGAACCCCCCTTCTCTCTGCCTTGATGCTCAGCTCAGCCACATCAGGCTGCTCCTGCCTCAGGGCCTTTGAATGTGCCACTCCCCTGCCCGGAAAAGTGTCCCCACCCACTCCTCACTCAGCAGCTCCTCCTCTTCCTTCCTGTCTCAGCTCAGACATCTCAAAGGGGCCTTTCCAGTCAGCATGTGAGGACCTTGGAAGTTGTCATTTCCATTCATCCTCACAAGAAAAACTCTTTACAACCTGAAAATCAACAGCTCTTCCTGGATCTGTCAGAGAACTGAGGTCTCGGGGAAAACTACTGCCCCCAAAATTGGAGAGACAGAAAGAGGATAACAGAGAATCACAACTCATTGGAGCAGAAACTTCCAAGAGAACGCGTGCTGAGGTAGGAGACTCTGTCACTGATGAGTCCGTCGCTGGAGGCTCCATGTGGACAACTCTGAGAGGGACCCAGCCACGGGGTAGCCCTCACACTTTGAGTTTCAGGAGCTCCTGCAGATTCTCATGGTGAAGATCACAGAAAAATCCCCTCGCACTTCCAGCAGGGGGAGGGGAAAGGTAGCCATTACGAAATACACCAGATCGCTCTGTTCTTCCTGAAAAGGCTGACTCTCAGGGGAGACTGTTTCACAAGCACCTAACCTGCTGGGGTTTTATCAGAGCCCAGCCTACCTTGGGGAAGGGAAATACCCAACTCCAGCCCCCTCTAGCCATCCTGTCCCACCTAAAGAGGGGAAAAACTAAGAAGCACTTGTGAAGGTCACAGTCCAGAATCACCAAAAGGCTGACACTATAAGACAACAGAATGCTTCCCCTCCTCCACACCTTTGCAACAACACATCAGTGTACATATATCACACCACAACTTCCCACGTCACATCATATCACCTATCACATCACATCACATCTTTCCACATCACATTATATCCCATCACATCACATATCACATCACATCTTCCCACATTGCATTATAGCACATCACATCATATCATACATCACATTTGACATTACATCATATTATATCACATCACACCTTCCGAACACACCAGTACTCATCCTGTATAATAACAGGGGAATACATCAAAGAACTTCACATCTCACACCCTATTTAAGAAGTCTCAAAGAGGCCTTTCCTGACAATGTTGTCTCAGACCATACACACGGCAGCTCATTTCCTATCTCTTTCTTCACAGCATTCAGCATTACCTAAGATCATCTTGCTTATATGATTACTTGTTTATTGTTTGTTTCTCCTACTGGAATATAAACTCCATGTCTGCCCTGCTCTGCAATGAAACTCCAATACCTATAACAAAGCTGGTTGGAAGAATCAACATTGTGAAAATGACTATACTACCCAAAGCAATTTACAGATTCAATGCCATCCCTATCAAATTACCAATGGCATTTTTCACAGAACTAGAAGAAGAAATTTTATGATTTGTATGGAAACACAAAAGACTCCGAATAGCCAAAGCAACCTTGAGAAGGAAAGATGGATTTGGTGGAATTTGGCTTCCTGACTTCAAACTATACTACAAGGCTACAGTGATCAAGACAGTATGGTACTGGCACAAAAACAGAAATTTAGATCAATGGAACAGGATAGAAAGCCCAGAGATAAACTATGGTCAACTAATCTATGACAAAGGAGGCAAGGATATACAATGGAGAAAAGGCGGCCTCTTCAATAAGTGGTGCTGGGAAAACTGGACAGCTACATGGAAAAGAATGAAATTAGAACACTCCCTAACACCATACACAAAAATAAACTCCAAATGGATTAAAGACCTAAATGTAAGGCCAGACACTATAGAATTCCTAGAGGAAAACATAGGAAGAACACTCTTCGACATAAATCACAGCATGATCTTTTTTGATCCACCCCCTAGAGTAACGGAAATACAAACAAAAATAAATAAGTGGGACCTAGTGAAACTTCAAAGCTTCTGCACAGCAAAGGAAACTATAAGCAAGATGAAAAGACAACCCTAAGAATGGGAGAAAATATTTGCAAGCGAATCAACAGACAAAGGATTAATCTCCAAAATAAACAGTTTATCCAGCTCAATATCAAAAAAACAACCCAATCAAAAGATGGGCAGAAGACCTACACAGGCATTTCTCCAAAGAAGGCATATGGATGGCCAAGAGGCACATAAGAAGCTGCTCAATGTCACTAATTATTAGAGAAATGAAAATCAAAACTACAATGAGGTGTCACCTCACACCAGTTAGAATGGGCGTCATCAGAAAATCTACAAACAGTAAATGCTGGAGAGGGTGTGGAGAAAAGGGAATGCTCTTGCACTGTTGGTGGGAATGTAAATTGATACAGCCACTATGGAGAACAGTATGGAGGTTCCTTGAAAAACTAAAAACAGAGTTACCATATGATCCAGCAATCCCACTGCTGGGCATATCCTGAGAGAACACCATCATTCAAAAAGACACATGCATTCCAATGTTCATTGCAGCACTATTTACAATAACCAGGACATGGAAGCAACCTAAATGTCCATCAACAGATGAATGGATAAAGAAGATGTGGTACATATATACAACGGAATATTACTCAGCTGTAAAAAGCAAGGAAACTGGGACATTTTTAGAGACATGGATGGACCTAGAGACTGTCATACAGAGTGAAGTGAGTCAGAAAGAGAAAAACAAATATCGTATATTAACACATATATGTGGACTATAAAAAATGGTACAAATCAACCAGTTTGCAAGGCAGAAACAGAGACACAGATGTAGAGAACAAACATATGGACACCGAGTGGGGAAAGTGGGGAGGGTTGAGGAGGAATGAATTGGGAGATTGGAATTGCCATATATACATTACTAATCAGAAAAAAAAATCAAATTCTACACTTTAAATATATGCAGTTTATTGTATGTCAACTGTATCTCAATAAAAGTTCTTTAAAAAAAAACCAAAGCTGGAACAGAGTTAGGTGTTTAGAAACTATTGGGTAAATTACTGAATAACTGAATAAACAAAAGTACATTGGTATATGTCTCAGTAGCATGACTTTCTTACAACATATATTTTGATCAGTTCCTCTTCTTTGTCTTGACTATTCTTAAGGTGCTTTTCATATTTCTTGAATATATATATATATATATATATATATATATATATATACACATACACACACATACACATGTATAAAATGTATGTGTATATTCATATATATTTTATGTGTATACTGTTCACCAACTCTTTATAATGAATGATACCTGAATACAGCTGTGCATACCTATATTATTAAAACTGTTTCCATATTGAAAGATGCCAGCCACAGTCACTGGGCAGTCCCTGTTTCACAGACAAGTAGAAAGCAGAATGTTAGTAGCTTGGAGTAAGACTTAGGGTTAGAATAAGATTTCAGGTCATTTTCCCCCTCATATCCATAATATTTTTTGTCATGGTGTCATCTTCTCTATTTAAGACAGCTCTTTTGTCTGTTTTTATTGGCGTCTAGTTGCTTTACAATGTTGTGTTAGTTTCTGCTGCACAGCAAAGTGAATCAGTTATACATATACATGTATCCACTCTTTCTTAGATTTCCTTCCCATTTAGGTCACCACAGAGCACTGAGCAGAGTTCCCTGTGCTATACAGCAGGTTCTCATTAGTTATCTATTTTATATATAGTAGTGTGTATATGTCAATCCCAGTCTCCCAATTCATCATACCCGCCCCCCCTTCCCCAGGACAGATTTTTTTCACTGCATTGTAGTATATCAATTCTTGGACACTAAAATTTGTTAATGTTGGAGAATGCCTAGCTAGTTTGAACATAAGCAAACTCCTGGAGCCCCCCAAGATCAGGAAGATGAATTAGGCTGTGATGATCACATGTTCTCTTGCTGACACTGTAAGGATCTGCTGAACTTAGCAGATGGTGTACGGACATGCTCTCTGATTATACCTTCCCACGGTAATTAACACTCATCCAGGCAAAGCTAATTCCTCCCTACCAAGAGGGCCCCCTTATCAAAAATCACTGCTCTCCTGTCTCTGTCCTCTTTCTTACTCTAATATCCAGAAGCATCACTGCCTTCCTGACTTTTGCTCCACTAAGAAAGATCAGGAAAGTAAAGAGGCCATTGTAAGTTAACCAGGGTGTCCTATTAAGGACATCAATGGAGAACATCTTCAGTCTTGAAGACCTCGGGACATACAGCCCTGAGTGGACACTTCTGCAGTTGCTGGGCTCCACAAATCACATTTCTAAAGGGAGCACATCCCTTTAGGACATGTGCGCCTGTGTGCGCGTATGTTTAAGATCGAGATGTGTGATTTTTACAAACTTTTGGTTTCTCCACCTGGCAGCATCATTCTCTAATCTTGACTCTGTACCAGTCTCTTTACATATATATAATCTAGGAAGTGGTTATTTTCTACCAACTAACAGTCCACAAACCCTAGCAACTAAAATAACACTAAACTCTCAGAGCTGCGAAGTGAAAACATAGACCACAGTGCATCTCAGCGTCAGGCAGTTTCCTTTCTTACGTAACAATTCTTACTTCTCTGTCCGCTCTGCTTGCACGACTTGTTTCTCCTCATCTGCTGCTGTTAAACACAAGACTGCTGAGATTAGAGTGTTCGACTATATCTGCTTTTGACGACACTGACTTCAGCATCCTGATTCTTTGGACTTAACGCCTCATAATCCAGTGCTGGTGGACAAGTTAGATCAGACCCCACTAGCAAAGGGCAGGAAAGCATCTGGGTTTTCAGCTAAACTGTCAGCATATGAATGGGCACTGTAGCTCTCCTCCACGTTTTCTCTTGAGTTTCTTATTTACTAAGCACCTACTATGTGCTGGGTACCACACCAGGCAGTAGGAATTTCTAGATGACTAATGCTGTCTTGAAGGGACTCTCAGGCTGGGAGAAGGGTCAGATGAAAAAACCAAACTACCTCTTGGTAATATGGTGAGTGATCTGCTAAAAGAATACTCATGGTCAGGGGTTTGGAGGGCAGACACAAAAGAGGGCCCGTTGGCCTAAACTTGCATTTCCAGGAAGGCTTCTTAAAACAGATGACTCTTAAATTGAGTCTTGGAGGATGAGTAAGACTTGCAAGATACAAAAGGGTTCAAACAATGTTTCAGGTACAGAGAACTGCGTGGGCAAAGAATAATACCAAGAGGGCTGAAGACAAGAGCTTGGATTTTACTCCGTAAGCCTTTCTGCATCATGGTCCACAGAGTAAATGATACCTGCATGGAATACAGGGATAAATAAATGAGGTTGCTCACAACTGGGCCACTCTTGGAGCCAAAGGGATCAATATTTCTGCACACACATAATCCAACCCAGCATACTGGTGGGGAAGGGCCACAGAAAGAAATAAGGATCCATTAAAAGCTTTGAAGGAGGGTAATGACATGGTCACAATTGTAGATTAAATGGCTCACTCTGGCTGCAGCGCAGAAATTGGATTTACTTAGGATTTGACCACGATAGATTAAGCAAAGGCTCATGAGGACCAGAGCTGGGCCAGTGGTCGTATGGATAAAGAGAAAGGGACAAGTTCAAGAAACATTAAGGAAGAAAAATTGGCCTAATTTGGTGATTTACTACATGGAGGAAATAAGGGAGAAAACATGGTCTAGAGCAGCTTTCTGGTTTTTAGCCTGGATATTGAATGAATGTGCAAATACATAAATCTCCTTTGTCCAAAAGATTAAGATCTTTCCCCATTAATCACATCACACACAGAGAACTAGAGGGCTTGCTTGTTTGTTTTTTAAGACTTCCTACTTCAGACAAGCAAAGAAAACACTGAGAGCTTTCAGCATCCTCTTTTCCTTCCCCACGTCCTATCTGACTACCAGAGCCAATATCCTTAAAGAGATACAATTTTTTAAAAATTTTTTAAGAAATTTGGTTTTCTGTGTGACAGCCTGATATTAAACTCTTTAGTTTGGGACCACCTAGCCACTGGCCAGCTTCTTTGCTTCCATTCTTCCCAAGACTTCAGGCCTCAAGATAATGGTATGGGTCTCAAATCTTTCAGACGACCTTGAGATTAATAAAGCTAGCCACTTAGGCATTATATGGTTCATCACGTCATAGCTCCAGGGAGCACATTTCTGAATAGTTCTAAATCAGGGTGTTTTTAAACATACCAACTGGCAACATTAACATTTCCTGGGAGATGCAGAAAAAAGTTCCGAAAGCCACACTGGGTCCGTCAGGCCTTTTTCATGCCCCTGGCAGGCTGGACCTCGAACAACCCTAGTCAATTCCGGATGCTCCAAGAACTGCACAAGATTCTCTTCCGATAAAACAAACTTATGTTTCTTACATAACAACAAATGCTATGCATGGATCTTGTTTGGATCAGACAGAGAATGGGAGAAATTTTATTATGGACTGGATATTAGATGATATTCGGGAACTATGGTTAATTTGGACAGGTGTGATTATAAAATGGTAATTATATTAAAAATGTGTATCAGTGATACATTCTGAAACATTTATGTGACATCTGGAATTTGCATTAAAAAACTCTACCCAAAAAAGTTGGGGAGTAAATGAAGACAGGCCCGTTGATTTCCAGAAGCTGCATAATGGAGGTGTGAGGAATTTTATTTTCTCTCTACCTATGGGTATGTGAGAAAACTTTCACTTTGTTCTGCTTCTACTTCAGGTATTGATCACCTATTAGGTTTCTCAGCATCATGTTTATGCCAACTTGCATTTATTTTAGCAGTGAAGTGGGGCTGTATAAAAGGCAGATCCTTTTCCAAATCGTTAACCTTACGGCCATAATATAATAATCATAGATCCCATTACTTAGCACTTATTACATCCCAGATACTGAGTTAATCGTTTTGTATACATTAATTTATTCAATCCTCACAATAAATCTATGTTTAAGAGCATAAAGAGGCACTCAGGTGCTGACTTCAGATAGCTCTTCCAGGACCACAGAAAAGTTATTCTAAACAAACTAAAAAATCCTCAAAAGCCTTTGAGGTAGTTTTCTATGAATTGCTCTAATTTCTATCTATATTTTTAAAGATACACATAAAAAATATAATAACGGGTAAAACATTTTGAGTGCTTACAGTGTAAGCTAGTCTCTGTTCTAATAAGTACTTTGCATGTATTATCTCGCCTGGTTCTCATAACAACCTATAAAGTAGTATAGGGATGAAGTGCACGGGCGGCCCCAACCAAATGCTTCCCTGCATCCATGTCTGTCATAGCTCCTGCCATCAAGGGGTGGAATGCATTTCCCATCTCTTGAATCTGAGCTGACCTTGTGACTTGCTTTTGCCTATAGAAAGTGGTCAGCAGAAGTAAGGATGGATGGGTTCCAAGCAAGACGTCCTGCACACTGCTGCCCTCTCTCTCTCTCAGGCCTCTGCTGTGAGACAATGCTTGGGGTAACTTGCTGGAGGATGAGAGGCCACATGCAGGAGAGCCAAATGACAGTCAGCCAATCACCAGAAGCAGAGCCACCTAGCAACCTGCCAGCCAAGCACAGGCGCGAGAGTGGGCCCTGCTGTAACCAGGACTGCCCAGCTGAAGCCAGCCTGATTAAATCAGAGGCTCAGCAGCCAAGTTTTGGAATGGGTTTATGATGCAACAAGATTTGTTAATGGACATAGCAGGTGCCACAGTTTTCTCTAGAAGAAGAAATCATGACACAGAAAGGTTAAGTGGCTTGCCCGAAGTCACACAGTAAGTGGGGGAGCTGAGACGGATACCCAGAAGTCTGACTCTGAAGTCCATGCTGCTGGTGCACGGCTGTTCAGAGGAAAGACAAAGGAACAAAGTGAGAGGTTATTGGGCTTTGACACCCAATGGCCCAATCATGACCAGGGAAGATTCATTACAACCACCTGGCCACACAGGTGTCTCCATTCTTCCTCACTACCCTGAGTTCATCTTCCCTAGAGCTCTGCCTGCCCTTCTCAGAAGAAGGAATCTCTCCCCTCTGGATGTAACCTCCAAGAGATGAGGCGGACATTTGATTAAATGATGCTGAATTCTGAAGGAGCCCAGTGGGGACCCTGAAAAGCAGTGATGTGTTAACTGAATTCAGAATATTCAGAAGAATATAAAGTAGCATCCACACTTAAGCCAGAGACCCACAGTAAAGTTTTATTGTGTCCTAAAGACCGTGGAAAGCTAGTGATGAATTTTAAATAAGGAAATAATGTTCACGTATATAAGAAAATCAGTCTAGTTGCAACACGAAGAATGGGCTGAAAGTAACCTTGGTGATATGGAGATAAACTCAGAGTTGGAGCAATCACCGGGGAGATGACAGCAGCGGGACTGAGATTACACCCATGGGAATAGAGAGACGTAGGATTCAAGGGCTATTTAAGAGATAACCCCGATAGGCCCTGGTGACTGGCTGACTGAGTGAAGGAAAGGGAAAAGGTGAGGACAAACCAATCTTAAGTCCATGAAAAGTAACTGACAACCAGGAAGTTCTATTCCATCCCCTACAGTATTCCTGAGTGACAACTGACCAATGTCTGAAAAGGGATTAGGACTTAGTGTTCCCATGGTACAGGATTTCTGGTGAAGAGCTCTGAATCACCCTATGTGCAAAGAATAAAGGCAGGCTTGGAGAGAGAAAATGTCATAAATTAAACAGACACTGGTCTTGACAGCATTAAAAATAATCTGTCACCTGCTCCTAACTTTGTTCTTGGTCACAAAGGCCATTGTCTGAAGGAACAAAGAGGGTGAGGAATCTGGAGAGAACTGTTTGCCCAGAGACATTGATAAGAGCTCAAGCTGGAGAAGACTTGCATGTGAATGAGGAGGGCGGTGGGTAGCTCCAAGCCCATCCCGCCTGCTGCAAACAACTCAGGGGCTCAAAATTATGAACAGAAAGGATGCGGCTTCCAGCAGCTGCTCTTGTCATATCCAGAACGTTCTAAAACTGACTGGCTTCTTACTGGAAGCCATTTCCCATCTGATGAATCCAAAATTCAACTAGGAGAACAATATACTGATGGTTATTGATAAGGGTCTCCAACTTCCTCCATCAGACACCTCGTCCCGACACACCCAGCTCCCAGCTGCCTCCCGTGCTGCTCGACCAACCACTTGGCTCCTTTAAGCATTCCTGACAGGCAGGTGGAGGTCACTCCACGTTATGAAAAGTCCTTAGAAAAGGGAATCGTTCAAGAACAGAATCTGAGCATACAAATACCTACCAGATTTTCTCCAGAATTGTTTTCTGGTTCCTATTGTCGACTGGCTCTGCTAAACTCAGGATGACTGTTCCTGCACAGATGATTTTCCTACTGGAAGAATTCTAATTCTTTAGTTTCCATTAACTAATTAGCAGTTTAAGGTTGTGAGTGTCCCCTATTTGACCTGACCCTCAACTTACAAGCACGAAATAGGCCAATGGCCAGGATTCAGGCAATTCAGTGGGAGGACTGCAGTTGATCCCAGAAACCAAGAGTGCCGGCCAGCCAAGCCAAGGGCCACATGGGAGAGGCGAGGAAAGGAAGAATGCTTAGCTCTCTAAAGGCAAATCCTAGAAGCTTGCAGCCAAGACCCGACCTGCAAAGAGAAAACAGCCTTGCCCATTAGAGAAGGACTTCAGATGGAACCAGGAGACAGACACAGAAAGAGTTGGAAAAAGGAGCAGAGATGCTCAAAGGAATGAAATTTCACTCTGTTCTCCAAGATGTTAGTTGCCACTGGATGTTCGCTAATCTATGACAGACTGTACTACACAATGAAACATTGTTTTGAAGTAAATCTCCCCCACTCCATAAAAATGACACTTTATGGTTCATCTTGCTAATGTTTCACCCATTTAGATTCTGCATGACAGAGAAAGCTGACAGTGTTAAATAGTATTAAGTCCTCTGAGCTCCCTCACCTTGCAAGAAAGCCTCCGACTGCTGTTTAGGTAGCTTAATCCAAGTTAAATATTTGTAGCACAAACATGGCGAGAGCGTGCCTTCCAGTTGTCTAGAATCACAGATATCAATTTGGTTTCATCAAAAAACAAAAATGAGAAAAGCCCTACACCCTGGGGTTAGTACACTAACTGAAACAAAGTATGGTATTTCAGGCATGACACATTCACCAAATTTAGGAGGAAAAAACTGCAAAGGGCCAGACGCCCATTAGCAGCACCTTCCTATTTTTCAGATTTTGGCAGCAATGGGGGAATAAACGACTCGCCCTCTGCGTGCCCATCAGTCACGTTCCACCCTTGTGCACAAATTAGGTGTGTTGTCACTGCCTGGAGAGAGGAAATATGCTGTTCTCCCTCATTTGGAATTTCTGATGCTATTCTGGATAAGAGTCAAGTTCCTAAATCTGGAAAACAGGCACCAAAACCATTTTTAAATCATTTCCTGGAGACCAGGTTTACTTGGCAATGTGATCTAACAGGAGTTTGAGATCCACCATCCTTAGATCTGTGTTGAAGTCCCGGTTTGGCTCTTCCTAGCTGGCTAACCTCTGGCAAGTCACATAGCGGGTGAGTTTCAGAGCTGTAGGAGGAACGATAAATGCTTACCTTAGAGGTGCTGAGGATCTCGGGGGTCACATCAAGTGAAAAGTGATGGGTGAAAAGCTCTGTAGGTGTGGGCTGCTGCCTTTGGCTCACCTTCTGGAATTTGCTCAAAGCTCAGAAATCAAGCCAGCGCGAACTATGGGTTAGGAGTGAGGATATTCCAGTCTCAAGCTCATGTCCGTCACAATTAGTTTTCCATCAGCAAAGTGGGTAAACTCCTTGGCCTCACGTATGCCTACTCACTCACACCCAGGACTAGGGAATGGAGCATCTGTTGAGAATCAGGTGGCTGAGCTCACCTAAGCACGGGGATTCCTCAACTGTGCTGCATATTGGAACCACCTGGGGAGCTTTCAACCCTCCCAACGTTCAGCCCTGCCCAAGAGCATTTAAGTCAGAACGTCTGGGGGTGGGGTCCAGGCATCAGTATTTTTCAAAGACCCTGAGGTGACTCTACTATAAGCAAAGTTTGGGAAGCTCTGTCCAGCTCCCTCCTGCAGTCCCCTGAGCGTATCTTTCAACCTCTTGGTTCTAAAGTACATCCAACTTTGAAATGGGAATCGGAACCCAAGACACCCAATCTTGAGCCTCTACACCTCCCTCCAGGGAGCGTGCTGATCAGGACCCCACCTCTTACATCCAACTGGGAAGTGAGAACCGTGAGTGAGCAGAGGGCACCTGAGGGCAGGGAGGTGAGTCTGGGGCCAGGAGAGCACAGAGCACCCCTTCCCAAACTGGGTGATCAGCAGGGTCACATAAAAAGAGATGTCAAATAAATAAATAAATAAATAAAAGAGATTTCAAGATCAGATAAAATTGGCCCATTCCGGGTTCACCGAAGATAGACAGGTTTCTTCATCACAGGACCTCTCAGACCTTTTAAGTTGGAGGGTGGTTATGAATCTGCCGGAGAGGATCGTCTTCCCCTCATGGAAACCTTCCTTTTCTCGGAGCATTTCAAGGACTTGTTTCAAGGAAGATACTCTGAGAAACCTAGAACAGTGCTGGTGGTGGGGCAGGGGTTCTGCCCCCTGGGGGACCTTTGACAATGTCTGGAAACACCTGGTTGTCACAGCTGGGGGTTGGGTTGCTGGCCTCTAGCTGGCAAAGGCCAGGGATGCTGCTAAACATCCAACGATACACAGGAGAGCCCAGACAAAGAGTTATCCCGCCCAATGTCACCAGCAGCCCAGCTGACAAGTCCTGACCCTGCGTGAGCGTGGCTCCCACAGCCCATCCCCCACGCGATGGCCTCGTCAATGCTAGATGATGAGAGAGCAAGCAAGACAGGAGAAAGAGGAGGAAAACAAGGGAAAGGGGAGGATATGAAAGAGAAAAACATGATAATGAAGGCTGAGGTAAGGAAGAGACAAGAGAAAAAAGAAGAAAAAGAAGCCAGATTTCATAATTGCCGAAACTTGGAAATAGCCATGAAGTCCTTCAGAGTAGGTGAACAGATAAACCCACTGCAGTGAATTCAGACAATGGAAAAGCATTTAGCGTTAAAAAGAAATGAGCTACTAAGCCATGAGAAGCCTTAAAATGCCTGTTGCTAAAAAAGCCTGTCTACTGTATGATTCCAACTATATGACATTCTGGAAAAGGCAAAACCACGGGGTCAGTAAAAAGATCAGTGGTTGCCAGGGGTGGGAGGTAGGGAAGGATGAACAGGCAGAGCTCAATGGAGTTGTAGGGCCGTGAATATATATTCACGGCGGATACATGTCTCTATACATTTATCCAAACCCATAGAATGTAGGACACCCAGAGTGAACCCTAATGTAAACCATGGTTTTGGGTGATGGTGATGTGTCAGCATCGGGTCATCAAGGGTAACAAGCGGACCCTCTGCTGGGGGATGTGTATGGTGGGGGCGGCTGGGGGTGGGTGTGTGGGGAGGAGATACCTGGGAAATGTCTGAACTTTCTGCTCCACTTTGCTGTGAGCCTCCACAGAAAAAGAAAGAAAAAAAAAAAAAAAAACAAGAAAGTAGGCAGAGCAGCAGGCGGGCTAGCGGCGCCAGCCTCCTCACGCCTTTATTACTTCTCCGAGTTGACCGGGGCGCTCATGCTGCTCTTGCGCGGGCACCAGCTGCTGGGGGGCAGGCGACGCGACAGCGGGAAGGCGGGCGATGTCGTTTGACGGCCCAGCTCGGAGCCTCTGTGCGCCTCGGAGGGGGAGCCTCAGACCCTGCTGGGCTTCTTGGGGTCCTTGTTCTTGGCCGGCATGAAGGCGTACAGCTCCTCGATGAGCATCTCCATCCGGGCGGTGACCTCCGTCACCGTGTCGATGACCAGCTTCTGCTGCAGCTTCAGCTTGTTGTTCTCCCACAGCGCCTTGTTCTCCTCCTGGAAGAGCCTGTGCTCCTCGCGCAGCACGTGCAGGGCCCGGTTCTCCTCCTGCAGGAGCCGGTTCTCCTCGCGGAGGACCTGCAGGTTCTGGTTCTCCTCCCGCAGGGCCTGCAACGCCTGGTTCATCTCCCGCAGCAGCTCCAGCGGCTGGCTGCCGTCGGGCAGGCCCGGGCCCGCCTCGCCCGCCTCCTCCCCGGGCTGCCCGGACAGGCTGCTGACCATCTCGCGCAGGGTGCGGAGCGTCTTGGAGTCCTCCTGCGGGGCCGGGGGACCCTTGGGCTCCTCGAAGGGGGAGGAGAGGCCCGCGCCCTGGTCCGGCAGCAGCCCGTGGGGCTCCTCGTGGGGCGAGGGGACCGCCTTGATCTCCTCGGTCGAGGCCGCCTTCTCGTCCGGCTGGGCCCAGTAGGCCTTCCTCTGCTCCAGCAGCTGCTGCAGGGCCCGGTTCTCCTCCCGGAGGAGCTGCAGGGTGCTGTTCTCGCGGCCGCGGTGCACCTGCAGGGCCGGGTCCTTCTTCACCGCCTCCAGGGACGAGGCGTTGTCCTTGTGCAGCAGCGGCGAGGAGGCGCGGCTGTCCTCCCGGCCCAGCGCGGCCTGGTGCTCCTCCCAGAAGACCTGCAGGATCTTGTTCTCCTTGCGGAGCGTGCGGTTCTCCTCGCGCAGCGCCTTGTTCTCCTCGCGCAGGGACTTGTTCTCCTCCTGCAGCAGGCACTCCCTGGCCAGCCTCTTGTGGTGCAGCTTGTGGTGGAAGGACGAGGTCGGGGAGAAGTAGGGGGACGGCAGGCGGCAGTTCTCGCTCACCCAGCGCCCGTCCTGGAAGACGAACATCTCGTCGCTGAGCTGCACCCGGGGAGGGTTGTAGTCCAGCTCCAGGTCCGCCTGGGAGGTGGGGCGCTCCATGGGGTCCAGGGGCACCGAGGAGAAGCGGTTCAGCGGGTAGGAGTGCTGGCTGACCACCCGACGGCTCAGCCTGGGCAGGGCGGCCTGCCTGGCGCAGCGCGGGGTGGGGTACAAGTGGTGGAGCCTCAGGAAGGGCTCGGCTGTGCCCCTCTGCGGGAGAGAACAGGGAAGCCCTGAGTTAGCAAAGGAGCGGAGGCACCCAAGGCGGGCTGACCCCATAAGAGGTCGGTGGACCCCACGAGAAACCCAGTCTGGGAGTCTGGACTGGCCACCGTGGGCGCTTTTGCACTTGGCCTCTTGGGTTCCTCGCCAGGAAATACATCGACGCTCATGATTCACAGTTCTGTTCTGTGAAGCCCCGCAAAGCTGAATTCGCGAATACCGAACTATTGCTCCGGGGAGACACGCAGTGTTGGGTTCCTGCCAGCCTCTGGTCACATTTTCCTCAACCAGGTAATAAATAACTCTGTCTTCTGTTGAAAGATACCTTATTTAAAATGTACTTTTGATTCATTAACATTGAACTTGCCGCCAACAGCACCATAACACATGCGGGAAGGAAGCTTACCTAACACAGGTGTTTTCTCTGTAAGGTACATCACTGCCTTCTTGTGCTTAGGATAACTACACAGCACTTCAGCACTATGCTTGAGGGCCATTTGACACAGTGAAATCACCACAAAAAGCACAAACTGTGAAAAGGACACTATTTTACAGTCTGAGAGCTGAAACAAGAGGGCACCTCAAATGGAAACATGTGCATCAGGTAACTCGAATTTTTCATCATTCTGTGCATGTCCGTGATAAACCACAAAAGTGCCACGAGTGTTGATTTTGGGGTTGCAAACTAACTTTAATGAAAATTTTAGGCAAATTCATAAATATGGAATCCATGAATAAAAAGAACCAACAATATATCATGGAAGTTAAAGGCACTGATGTTGGAATCAACCAACTGCTTGAGTCCTGGCCCCATTATTTGATCAGTTACAAGAACATGGACAAACTATGTGAGCTTTAGTTCCCATGCTTTCCAATTGGGATAACTGCACCTACTGCCTTGCCCCATAGAAATATTTTAGGATTAAAAGAGGTAATGTATGAAAGCTCTAAGCATGGGCTCTGGCACACTTCTGCCACCCTAGAGGAAAAATAAACACAGCTCTCCAGCTTCCCCAGCTGTAGATGTGGACCCACAGCTGGCATCACCCCAATGGCCACTCAAATTGCCCACAATGGCAGTGCTATTTGGTAAGTCCCACCTTCTCCCTGGCCCCATTCAGGCTCATCCTCCACTCTTAGCCACCCGAGTCTGTCCTGATAGCAGCCCCTTTAACACATGGTGCTAAGCTCAAAACGGAGTCCAGCTGACAATCTCGGAAAAGAAGGGCACCCTCACAGACATATCCTTGAGTAATGAGAATTCAACATGTGGCAATAAAGACATCCAAGGGTACTGAGGAATTCATGATGGTGGCCATGCACCTCAAAGCCATCACCTAAAAAGAGGATCAGAGGCACAGAGCTTAAATCCAACAAACCAGTAGGTGTCACACTTCTCAAAACAGAAGAATCACCTGAGTAAGTTTTAAATGCAGATTTTGGAGCCTCTACGTCTAAGACTGATTCACTCATTCACTCATCCACCGATATTTCTAACCAGCTCCCTCAGGTGATTCTGGCTTCCAGTCAGAACTGCTCTGAGCCAGGCAGAATGCACTTTGCCCAGGTGAGGGTTACACTAGGGCTGCAGGTCAAGGGGTCAAGACTGGGGTCACACAGATGTTCATCCTGGTTCTGTTGCTTATGGGCAGCGTGAAACTAGAGAGCTCTCTCACCCTCTCTGAGACCCAGATTTCCACTAGTACAAAAGAGAGCCAGGCTCTGTGATCTTAAAGGCACCTTCCAACACTGAAAGTCAGCAAAGCGTACCTGTAAATGGAAATAATGGCCCTGCTTAGTTCACAACACCATTGTGAGGACTGCATGAGATAATGAATGCAAAAGTGTTTTTTAAAACTGCCAGCTGCCATAGAAATGAAGGTATTGTTATCAAGAAAAGGAGATTTCACTAATGGAGGAATTCTGAGATGAATTCAAAAAGCAGTGAACAGGTAGGGTGCACCCTGGAGAAGAGGTAACAATCACAGCTATGAACTTAAATAACAATAAGATCGTGAGAGCTGCTTCTAAACACACCAAAAGCATTTCATCCAAGTATATCGCAATGCTCTCCAAACATTAATTTCTCATTTCTTAGGTTATTTCCACAATTTTACGGATAGAGAAGACAGAAAACAAGTCAGGTTATTCTCATTATATATAAAGGCATATATAGAGATATATAATTTTTACAGTGTATAAAGCTGGTTAGAATTCTTTAAGACCCAAAGAGCTACATAAATAGAAAGCACAATTCTATGCTATTAACTTCGCAATAAGCACATGTCATTAACTTTGTAAGGATGTGCTTAATCTTCCAGAGAGCAAGGATGCAGGGACATTCTGCAATCAGAACTTTATTTACTTTAAATAAATCCAGCCTCTGTGGTTTTCATCTTTCTCAACTGGAGAAGCACAATGGCTCTTGCAGCTGAACCTGTGATCAGAATGAACCCCACTGTGAAGAGCCCAGACCGGTTCCTTGTAAATTTAAGGTGCCTTGATCTCAGATGGGGAAGATTAGCCAAGGTCAATAAGGAGTGAATCTTGAGAGGTCCTCTTCATCCTCCAAGGATGAAGCAATACAGGGCTCCAACTCAGCAGTAACATCCCGCTCTTGAAGATATTATTATGGAAAATATAGTTTTAGTCAATGATGTGTATTCCCATCATGAGAAGGAAAGGAAAGAAGTTTTGCGCTACTGAATTCATTTAATCCTCACAACACTGATTTAATAAGGTGTTATTATTATTCCCCTTTTACAGATGAAGAAACTGAAACTCAGAGAAGTTAAATAACCAGCACCAGTTCACTCACTAAGTCACAATCCATTTCTGGCTCCCTGAACTCATATACGTGAAGCATACATGTGGGAAATCTCCATGATGTAGCAAAGGACTTTCAGTGCTTGGGGATTTTTTATTATGGAAAATTTCAAACATATACAAAAAAAGAGAGGTTGGTCTAATAAATTTCCATATACCCATCATCCAGCTTCAGCAGTTATCAAATCAAGGCCACACTTGTTTCATCTAGATCTTCATCCAGTTCCAGAACCACTCCCCTGCCACTGGGTTACTTTAAAGCAGAGTATAGACACTGTGTTGTTTTATCCATAAATACCTCAGTGTGTATTTTTAAACAAAACCTCAATATCATTATCGTCCCTTTAAAATTTAACAATGATCCCTTAATATCAACAAATACTAACTCAAATTTCCCCAACTGTTTCATTTCTTTTTTATGATTGATTTCTATCAGAAAGATACTCTTCCTGATCCAGCGGAACAATCAAAGAGAAATCACTAGTGCTTTATACCTGCTCACAGTATCTTTGATGGACTTTAAATCAGCCTACTCAGTCAGCTGCCTTTATTTTACATCCACATCTTGAACTGGGTACCCAAGGGATTTTCAGTTATCCCCTCCACATAAAGGGGCTAAATAAAAACTTAACATGTGAGTGGTGGATCCCTAGCTACGGACAATCAGGGTATTTGGGCCCTTGTCCTTATGCATGCCATTGGGTTACCTTGGTCACAGTCTCTCACCCTCTGACCCTAGTTTCCACTTCTGTATAATGCAAGGTCAGTAGCATTCTCTCTAAATGCCCTCTTGTCTTTCTCTGGTCCAAGGGATCCATGTTGGTAAACTGGCACCACCATGGCCCCAGCAGTCCTCTTTTATCAACCTAGCTGACATCATGTCCCCTCCCTTAAATGACCAACACTTCCCAAGCAGATCCTGTGCTGTGTCCCACACACCTAATCCAGAAACTACTGATGGACTCATAGGTCTCCTTAACCAAGAGACCAACCCTCCTCTTATGACTAAGTCCTTCTATCCTTCCTCTTATCCCCAGACAGGACCCAAAAGGGGCCAAGTCTAACACTGCCTCACAGCCTAGTTTCTTACACAAAACACTTCAATACTTTAAAATTTTTAATAGTCATGTATTTATTTTAATGGGTATTAGAAAAATATACCTATATTATCAAACCCACAATCCTATGGATAGGATTAAGATGAGGCTAAAGTAGAGCAGCATCTTTTCTCTTTCTGAAAATGAGAAGATGTAAGAAAAATACTAAATTTAGAGGCATGTTAGATATGCCAAGAATCACGCTTAAACTTTGGGAAGACCCTGAGACAAGACAAATTCTTTCTTTCCCACATTTCCCTGATTCCAATCAGATCTAGCTGGACTTAGTCCTCAGAGGAAAGCTCTTTCTTGGCCTTGTGAAAACTCCTCACCCTAATCTATTCCCACTCTAAACATTCTTGCACCAAATCACATTTATGCCAGTGAATCAACTAACATTAATCTGGCATCTGTTCTCAGGGAACTTCCAATCAATTTGAAAATCAACACATAGCACCAACTATTTCTTGGTGTAAACGAGGGAGGCTGAAGTGTAGCAAGCATTAATTCTGGTAGTAAGTATGGGGAACCTCTGTGCTGTATGAGTGCATGGCCTTTACAAAATCACTTAATTTCTCTGCCTTAGTTTCCAAATCTAGAAAAATGTGGATGCTAGCCATTGCCTATGTCTGTGCAGGCTATACAGTGCCCAACTCTAGAGGGTGCCATTCAAAAATGATGTTGCAGTGCACAACCTGTGCAACCATCCACAGCAGTTTTACTAACATCTGCCCTATTTATTTCAGAGGCTTTGTTGTAGAGTCCAAAAATAAAAGGAGAACATGTGACATCATCTTTGTTTATAGAGAGCTACAGACGTGCAAGAATGGTTACTGTGGATTCAGAAGAGAAGTTGTTAGCGTTTCCTTCGATTGTATAGAAGAAGGAAAAGAAAGTAACACTTACTGAATGACTATTATGTGTTGATATGCTAACTGATTTCCACATTCATATGTAATATCTTACTGAAAAGCAATACCATGGTTCTACCAAAGCTCACATAGCCTGCAAGGGTTTAAAACCAGGCTATCTGACTCCAAACTGCATGCTCATTCTAGCTCTTTACAGCACCCAGATATTTTATTTTGCATGTGTATTGATATCATTACTCTGCAGTGGTTGTTGTATGTCCTGTCCCATCTTGTCCTCGGATGAATAAATTGTAATTCTCTGGGCACAGTGACCCATCCCTTCCTTTTTTGACATGCGTAGTCCTGGAAATTAGAACAACACATTTCACATACAGTGGAGGTATAATGAGTCCTCGCCAATGCACTAATCAACCAAAGTGCACTGAAAGGTAAGGAGGAGATATTAGGTTGAACTACATGAAACTGTTAACATTATACTATTTTTGGCCCTCAAAAATGGTGATTTCATTTGCCTTAATATTTTCAGTCTATTTGGTAAAGCATATCCACGTTTCAATTCACATGTTTAAACTGCAGAGCTGTTACATCGGGAGGTTTTCCCCACGTCCACCTACACAGCCCCTAAAGGAAGCTGCCTTCTGCACACAAGCATGCTGGTTGCCCATGTCACCATCTTGAACCTATAATCCAGTGAGGCTAGAGGCCTTAAATCTCCAGTAGCTTTGGGCCTGAAGGTCCCATCTTTGACTGCTCTTGTGAAAATCACTCAGCTTCTCTGAATGGCACCTCTAAAATGAACCTCAATGTAGCTGCTCTCCCTACTCCCTGGGGTTATTGTGAGAGGCCAAGAAAGTGGTCAGTACGCTGTTCATAAAGACCAAACAGGGACTTCCCTGGCGGTCCAGTGGTTAAGACTCTGTGCTTCCAATGCAGGGGGCGTGGGTTCAATCCCTGGATGGGGAACTAAGATCCCACCTGCTGTGTGGCACGGCCAGAAAATTATAAACAAAAACAAAATAAAAGACCAAATAGATGGCCAGTTCTAATAAAGCTTAAACGTTCCTGGCCTAAAACCCTATAGCAAATGCTGAATGTACTTCTTTACGAAAGGACTTTCCAAAAAGTGAGCATCTGAGCTAAGCAAACCCTCAAGGTACTTGAGGTACAAAATCCCAGGCCCCCTTAGGCAATGTCTGAAGCCAGCTCCTTCTCAGCAGGTCTCCACAACCAGTGGTATTGGTGGGTTGGTTTCATGGGCTAAACTAACCTGCCCTTGGTGTCCTTGAGCCCCAAAAGAGGTCTGGGCCAATAAAAAGCCCCTGGGACCCCCCCAAAAGTCCTCCTTGGCCTAGGAGGTGGAGTCTCTAACAGCATGATCCAAGCCCCGAGAGTGGCCTGGCCCAGTTTCCCCTGAAGGAAAGGACGGTCTCTTCCGTGACCCGTGGGAAAAGCCCTCACATGTGGATGCAGACCCAGTAGGTGGGAAAGGAAAAGGTGGGCTTCCTCATGGAAGAACGGGATGCGAGGAAGGATGCAAGAGGGGAAGACAAGTGGCCACTGGGCTCATCACACCTTCCACCAGGTTCTGGTAGGAAGGCGACCAAGAGCCTCTGCCCTCAGGAGCTCTGTGCTACCAGCTGTGACGTAAGTAAGACGCATCAGTGCTGAGGCTCCAGGAAGGGCCCTGGACACCAACACCTCCCTCACAGGTGCCTGAATCCCACCTATGGTTGGGAAACGTCTTTAGCATCGGGCCTGGACTTCTCCCCAGCATGTCCTTTTTAAATGCATGTGGTCCTGGAAGGAAAATGCAGGAAATCACCAACTATGTGCTTGTGTCAGAACTCCAGCCTCGTGCATGGCAAGTGGAGACCACAGAGAAGGAATGGCCAGTGGAAGAGGGGCAGGACGAAGGGCAAAGGGGAGGTGATAAGACCAAAGTCTCTTTCTGATGCTAAGGCGTGTCTAAGGAGCGGGACTCTGAGTGGAACCTTCTGGGGTTGCTGGCCTCCCATCTAAAGAGTTTGGGAATAGGACTAGCCAGTGACGACCCAGCTTAGCTGACATGCGCTGAGGTTCTCTCCACTCCTGGAGGAGTATGGCTACCACAGACCACAAGAGATGTCCAAATGCCCCCAGCAGACTTCAAGCCTGTTGACCAAGTTTTTCAAAGCCCGAATTTGCCAGCATTAACTGGGGGTTACAGTCAGAGAACATTCAGCCATCTGGGGTTACTTTTCAAGCGTGTGAAGCTGAGAGGCCGAGGACGCTGGAAGGCAACGTCAGACCCGCCACTGATGTTCAGACCAGGTGACAAGGCTGAGTCTCATTTTTACATTAACTCCGCTCCTGAGCACCAGGAGAAAGTCAATGTTGGTTTTCATAAATGCTAACAGATAAGAAGGTAATTCACAGGTCAATGCGACTGATTTTGAGAGAATCATAACATTAAACAGCAACGAGGATAAAGATGTCATCTGTCATAGGATGTGGTAGTTTTAGCTAATTGTTTAACACAGAATCTTCTGAGATCTTCCTCCTAACGCTTATCCAGATTGGCAGAGATACAGCCATTGGCAGTGGACTCCACAGCTTCTGAAGAACAAACCCAAACAAAGGGGACTGAGACAAGGCAACAGAGAGGGATGAGGGGGGCCCTGGAGGGTGCGGTGCGTGGGACCTCATTCTGCCCTGGTGTAGATCCTTCGTGAATGATCTCGATGGAAACAGCACCTTTATGAAATTCACAGTTACCTCTCGCTGGGGAAATGGGAATGCTGCTGAGAAGCAAATCATTATGTACAAAAGGAACTAGGAGGGCAGAGAGCTTGGGCAGGAAGTAACGTTGATGGCTGGCAAGTTAATGCGCTGGAAGGAAACAGATCAGAAAACACAAATATTTAATGTGAGGAAGAAAAACTGGAAATCAATAAGACCTGAAAAGACCTAAGGATGAAAACAAATAGTGAATCACAGGCATTTGCAATGTAAATGAGAAGCACCAGGCATGATTGGGAGGCAGGAGGCCAGAGGCATTTTCTGGAGACACAAGAGCTGCTGCTGCAATCCTCTTCCCAAATGAACAGGCTCAGCCTCAGAACGAAGCAGAATGTGGCAGGTACACGCAGGGAGCTTTCGGTAGGCAGTTAAGATGGGGGAGAGAGGTGGCACCATCTCCTCAGAGCAAGGGAAGAAGCAGGTAGCATGTGCCCAGCTTGTGGCACAGCAGAGGAAGTGGGCACTGACCTGGCTTCAAGCCTCTGACTCCAGCTCTGCCATTACTAGTGGGCTTCCTGGGGTTCCCAGTTCCCGTTCCTGTACAACCTCCCCCTGGCACTGCATGGCCCAGTGCCCCCCCCAGGATCAAATCAGTGCTCAGTCAGTCTCACTTCCTCCCCTTGTTTTTTGTTTTGTTTTGTTTTTGTTTGGTTGGTTTTTGGCCACACCACTCAGCATGAGGGATCTTAGTCCCCCCCAAACCAGGGATGGAACCCGTGCCCGCGGCAGTGGAAATGCGGAGTCAACCGCTGGACCACCAGGGAAGTCCCCCTTCCTCCCCGTATTAACCAGATCAATCTTCCCCTGCTGCCAGCTGTGACCATCTCATTTAGGGAGGTCCAGTCAGCACACTGGTCCCTCTCACAGCCCTAGTGATCGCCCAGTTCAGATCATCTAAATGTATAGACGCACCCTTCCCCCAGAGCACCAGCCTAGAGCATCCTGCCAGGTGTCTGGAACTGGCGCAGGACTTGTGCCCCCCTGGCAGGTGTACCCATGAGGTACATCTGCCCAGGTGGGGCCCGAACGCCCAGGCAGCAGGTGTCCTCTAACTTCATGCTCTCCAAGACCCCAAGATGCCTACGAGCGATCAATCCTGCTCCTACACATCCTTGGACAGAGCTTTCAGATAGTTACCTCTGCATTGGACTCCTCCACCCTACATTTTAGCCCCTCTGGTTGCACCGCCATGATCTTTCAACAGGGCCTTAGGTGACTCTGGAGAAACAAGGCTGCCCCCTTTGTGACATAGCAGTAGAAACCATCCAATCAGGGGGACCCTTCCCAGGAAACGGCTGCCTAGCAGCAGGAGAACTGAGACCCTCCAGCCTGTCATCCATCCATTGACCTCTATTCTGAACCCCTCACACTCCCTCCTCTTACATTCTGCCTCTGGTATATAGCGGGCTGAATTCTTCTGACCCCTCCACAGGACCCTGTAGCCCTCAGTCCACATCCTAGGTTCACGGATTCAGTTGCACGCTTTGGATCTCAAGTCTCAGTTTTAATTCTGCCCCCAGAAACCCAGAGTAGTTGCACAACAGCAAACACCAAAAGATGTAATTCTGAAAAGATTGGCTTATTTCAGAGAGTCACAGAAACTTCAAGTGGTAGGGCTGGAAGGTCTTACCACATCACCTAACCCACTCCCCTCATTCGAGGGATGAGACCCCCAAGACTCAGAGTGACTAAGTGGCCTTCCCCAGGGACACAGCTGGCTGGCAGCTGACCTACAACTAGAATCTGAGGCCCTGACCTCTCTGCTCATTCTACAGCATCCTGCTAGAGTTTTGAAAGGGGAGGGTTATTCTGGCTAAAACTGAGAGGTTACGTCCTTCCGTGATTATCCCTACCTGAGGTAGAACCACATTGATTGGAATTTCTAGGCTTTCAGATCTGGTATCCCTTTTTCTTGCAAAATTTGGCCTCGAGTGCTGTGGAAAAGAGAAAATAAGTAGATTTCTGCTTCCCAGCCCATCCTTTGGGCCTCAACATCTCAACTGAAAAACAGAGGACTTTCTACTACTCACTTATCCTCTCGTGTTAATTATGTACGTTATAAAAATCTGAGAATGAAAGAATGTGAAGATATCTGATAAGATACTTTATCAATTTCTGAACAGAAATTAGGACAGGTATTATAGTTGATGGAAAAGCCTTCTGAAAGTCTTTGGAGAGGAGATACCAATACCTACTACCTTTTCTAAGATTATTATTTCTATTTAATTTCTACTACTTCTATTTCTATTATTTCTATCTCAAGTAAAAAGCCATACCAATGTTAGGTGCCAGGTATAGGTCCTATGCAGAAGTTGGTCACCAAAACACTCAGAACATTCCAGAGGTGACATCACAAAACAATATGGTGTTTTTCAAGGCTCATGGTCGCTCTCTGAGCATCACAGGTGGGAATGAGGTATCTGATGGTCAGGAAGAGCTCAACCTGGTTATACCCACCTGGGTCGGTGTGACACACAATAGCCCAAACACTGGCCCCCTGTTTGGTCACCCTGGCTGACGTTTACATCCCCACTGCCAGGCTGGGCTGAGACCCTGTCCTCTCTCCAAAGGTGGTGTCTCCTACTTGGATTACTCAAGAAGGAAGAAACCCACACTGAACTCTACCCAGACTAAGAAAAAAAAATGTCGTCTGAGATGCTTTTTGACACCAACCTATTCCTCAGTTCTCTGACACCATTTGGACGTCCTACAATTCAATTCTGACACACCCTCCCCGGAGTTGGTACCAGATCCCACAAGTTAAAGGGCTCAGTCCCACAAAACTGCCCCCACTTCAGAGGCCAGTCACAAGTCTTGGGCCACCAGAACTTCTAACTAACCAGCTATATATCAGGGGTCCCCACAACCCACTCCTCAATTTTGATAATTTGCTAGAAGAGCTCAAAGAACTCAGGAAAACACTTTACTTACAAATACAGTTTTTTGTTTTTTTTTTCTTCTTAATAAAAGATTCAGCTCAGAAACAGCCAAATGGAAGAGATGCTTAAGGCAAGGTATGGGCGAGAGGACGGCAGAGCTTCCATACCCCTCGGGGCACACCACCCTCCCGGCATCTCCACGGTTCCCCAGCTCAGAAGCTCTGCAACCCCGGTGGTTTAGAGGTTTTTATGGACATTTCATTATATGGTCACGACTGATTATTTCATTGGCCTTTGGTGACTGAATAACAAAAGATACTGCTATCACTCAAGAAATCCCAAGGGTCTTAGTTGCTCGGTGCCAGGAACTGGGAACAAAGACCAAATACATATTTTTATTAGACCACATGTAGAAACTGCTGACACCTGGGCTTTGTGAAGGAGGCAGCCCAGTCCCCTGGCCTCAATTCTGTCAAATCATTTGCCTCTAGAGGCTGTCAGTGGGAGCCCTCTTACGCATCTTAAGTCTCCTGTTAGGCAGAGAGCTCCAACCCCACGTTATTACATCACATGCAGGGAAGGGGGAGGTGGACCAGGATCTCCGTAACAACCCACCAGAAGCTCCCCCAACTTACACGCAAGCCTCGCTTCAAGAAAATCCAATGTACAAAAACATCAAAGATACACGTGCAAAAACCAAGGAGGTAATTAATCACGTCAAAGACTTTCTCATTTCCAATGGGAATTTCTCCAAGGGCTTCTTTTTTTAATTTTTATTTTATATTTTAATTGTGGTTTCAAAACATATAACATTAGATTTTCTTTTAATTAATTTACTTATTTATTGGCTGCATTGGGTCTTCGTTGCTGCATGAGGGCTTTCTCTAGTTGTGGCGAGCGGGGGCTACTCTTCCTTGCCGTGGGCGGGATTCTCATTGTGGTGGCTTCTCTTGTTGCAGAACACGGGCTCTAGGCGCACGGACTTCAGTAGTTGTGGCACGTGGGCTCAATAGTTGTGGCTCACCAGCTCCAGAGCGCAGGCTCAGTAGTTGTGGCACACAGGCTTAGTAGCTCCACGGCATGCGGGGTCTTCCTGGACCAGGGATCGAACCCATGTCCCCTGCATTAGCAGGTGGATTCTTAACCACTGTGCCACCAGGGAAGCCCCTAAATTTTCTATCTTAAACATTTTCAAGTATACAGTCCAGGAGTGTCAAGTATATCCACACTGCTGGGCAATGGATGGCTAGAACTTTTTCATCTTGCAAAACTGAAATTCTATGATCATTAAACTCTACCTCCCCCTCCCACCGCCCCTCAGCCCTCAGACACCATCCTTCCACTTTCTATTTCTACGATTTTGATTATTTTAGATATCGTGTATGATGGGAATCCTACCATATTTGTCCTTTTGTGACTGGCGTATTTTATTTAGCATAATGTCCTCAAGATACCTCTATTTGGGGGAATGTGACAAGGTCTCCCTTTTTTAAGCTGGATAATATTTCTTTGGGTTTATATATCACATTTTCTTTATCCATTCATTAACTGATGAACACTTGGGCTGTTTCCACCTCTTGACTATTGTGAATAATGCTGCATTGAACATGGGTGTGCAAACATCTCTTTGAGATACTGCTTTTTACTTCTTTTAGATACATACACAGAAGTAGGATGGCTGGATCACGTGTGATTTTATTTTTAATTTTCTGAGGAACCTCGATACTGTTTTCCACACCAGCTGTACCATCATTTCCACCAACAATGCACAACGGTTCCCATTCGTCCACATCCTCATCGACACCTGTTGTTTTCTGTTTCTCCAAGTGTTTCTATGAGTGATTAACTCTCATGATGCCTGAAAACACAATTCGGTGTTTCCTTATACACACACATCATGAAAGCACCTTCACATACACCTCTGAGACTGAGCTGGGAAGACTAAACAGAGAAGGAAGCGGCTGTATTCATCTCCTAGGGCTGTGCAAACAGAGGACCACAAACCGAATGGCTTTAAAACAACAGAAATGCATCGTCTCCCAGTTCTAGAGGCTGGAGGTTTGAAATCAAGGTACCGGCAGAACCAGGCTCCCTGGGAAACCTGTGGGGGAGAACCTTCCTCGTCTCTCTCCAAGCTTCTGAAGGCTGCTGGCCGTCCTTGGCCTCCCCTGACGGCACTGCAGCACCTCGGTCTCTGCTTCTGGCATCAGATGGCACTCTCCCCGTGGGTCTGTATCTGCTCTCGTCTTATGAGGGCACCAATCACATGGGAAGAAGGCCCACCCTACTGTTGTATAACCTCATCTTAACTAATTACATCTGCAATGACCCTATTTCCAAATAAGATTACATTCGGAGGTACTGGGGGTTATGACTTTGACACATCATTTTGGGAGGGACACAATTTAACCCATAACATAAGCTAATGTGAACATATAATGAACACAAGCACTGTGCTAGAAACTTTATATACACTCTTTCACTTCACCTGAGTCACTGGCAAATATGCAGATCCTACCACCCTTGGGATACAGCCCACGCTTGGGGTCCCTAAGCCCATCGCCCTGGCCCATCTCCAGCAAGTTCAGTTGAACCCCTTTCTTCCACCTCTAGTGCCAAGAAACACAGCTCTGCCCGGCAAGGCTCCCCATGAACAAAGGAACCCGCTAGTAAGCCTGATATACTCTATTACTATTCCACATATTATATATTTTTTATTATTACTTCCATTCTATTATTTTGCCTGTACTTAGAAACCTTGCCTTCTCCATACGTTTGGCCATCTGGCCCCCAGTTCCCTCCAGGGTGATAAAATCCTTACCCCAATCCTGCCCTGAGGCCAAATCTGGAGAAAGAAACCAACCACCCGTTTAAGTTCCTCGGTGGTTTTCTAGTGTGACCCCAAAGTCAAACCCATGACATCAGGCGAGCTCATGGTACAGTTCACTCCTAGAAAGGAAGTCTTGCTACCGGATGATCATGGAAACTCCCAGGGTCCAGACCATGGTGCAAGTCACCAAAGACAGCTGCTGATAGATTTGGAAATAGGGTAAACGATAAAGGAGCTAGGGCATCATGAGGGTGAGTCAAAAATTACCCGCACTCTGGTTATATTAAAACTTCTATAAATTCTACAGCCAGCGTGTGGATAATTTTTGACTCAGCCCTGTGCTTGTCTTCGAGGGCTCCCTCCTTCCTCGTCTCTGCCACAGTACTTTGCCTTTTCTCCTCAGGGGCCTGGCTCCAGGGCAAGGGCAGCCACCAGATCTGTGGCTGAGGTGGACCCTACAGCCTGAGGGTAACTCATTATCCACCGTCATCTGGTCAAAGACCCCTCCCCGCCTTGTCCCAGGAGGGGGAGTGCTGAGGGAAGGAGATAAAGCATGCAAGCACGGGGACTGGCCTGCCATATTAGCATGAAAAGAACTTCTTTTACTGAACCCAAAGGAAAGGCACTGAGAAGAATCAAAGAGGCTGCAGACAGCAAGGTCATGGCCACAGTAGACCTGTGTGCAAATTCGGAGGCCCAGAAACAGTTATTTACTGTGTGTCTTAGTCAGCTCTGTCTGCTATAACATCCGCAGACTGGATGGCCTAACAACTGACATTCATTTTCACAGTTTTGGAGGCTGGGAAGTTCAAAATCAAGGTGCTGGCAGATTTGGTTCCTGATGAGGCCCGTTTCCAGGTTTGCAGATGGCCACCTTCTCACTGTTGTCACGTGGAAGAAAGAGAGAGAGTGTGTGAGTGTGAGTGTGTGTGTGTGTTCTGGTCTCTCTTTCTCTTTTAATAAGAACACTAATCCCATCCTTAAGACTTCATCCAAACCTAAGTACCTTTCAAAGGCCAAACCTCCAAATACCATCACACTGTGGATTAGGGCTTCAGAATATGAATTTTGTAGGGACATAAACCCTCAGTCCATATTGCTCTGTAACCCGGGCAAGTTACCCTACCTCTCAGAAGCTGCTTACTCATCTCCAACTTGAGGGAATTACATCTAATTTGAGATCACGTATGTAAAGAAGCCGACAGTAAGCTCTCAATGATCGCTGTTTTGGTGCCTTCGTACACAATTGCCTTGCTCCCTTTGACTAAAAAAGCAGCTGACACACAATTGATGCTGCTGTTAAAACAGCTAGATACTGCAGCACGGGTGAGGGCTTGTTTGTTTTTTTACTTGCTTGATTTGCCTTTTGTTTTTAATTTCAAGCCAGGAATCCTGGTACCAGCTTCTGCAGCTGCCCGCTACCTGGGTCCCTTCCTCCTCAGCAGGACACATGCATCCGTAACCCAGCACTGGAAAGCTTCCTTGAGATTGTGCCCCAAATGCCTGTTATTACTCAGATTAACACCATCATCAATCATCCATGTTCCGTGAGCATCCACAATTGGTGGGCGCTGCACGGAGCGCAGAGGTAGACATGCCTCGTGGGTTTCTAATCTAAACAGACAGGTAGAGCAGAGACAAAGGAAAGGGCAAACAGGCATCCGAGACTCCCCCAGCTTTCCACGCCTGCAGCTTGTCTGGTGACGAATCACGGGGGGAAATTCAACAAGCAGGAGGGTCCATTAGAGCGCATGGGCCCCCTGCCCTTCCCCAAAGAGCCACAGAAACTGCAGCTCTTGGTCCAGGAGTCAGAGGTGGGCATGGGGGCTTATGTGCTGACCTTTCCTTCTCATTTGTGGAGAAGGGGATGGAGAATTGCCTGGGTGTAGTACACTATCATGATTCCCGTCCTCTCCAAATTGCATGACGTGTCTGGGAAGGTTTGTTATTTTTGCTACATGGGGCATAGGGTAGCTCTTCTCTGGAGCCAAGGAGCAGCCCGAGCCAAGCAAGGCTTTGGGCCAAGCTGCTCTTGGGACAGGCTGGGAGCTCTCACCTTCTGAGGAAACAGGAAGCAATGGCCAGGAAGAGCAAGAGAGCTGCAGGTGAGTCTGTTGGGCAGGAAATACAGATCAACTGTTGGAAACGTCTGGGGGTGGGGGTGGGGGAGAAAGTAGAAAAATACTTGTCTGCTCTCAGAGGTGCTGGTTGAGGTGAATAGTTGTTACTGAATCACTCACATTTGTAGGAACATTGACGGAACCAGTAGAAGTGGCAGGTGCTGGAAAGCAGGGCAGCGGACACTCTCAGGTTCCGGAGATGACAGGATCGCAAATCCTTCTCGGTGAAGTCAGAAAGGAGGCCACGTGCAGGGCTGGTCCCCATAGGTAATATCAAAGCTTGAGGGTCTCAAGAGCTGTGTACCATCCTTACAAACTTCCCTTCTGAATCTGGGAGCCACTAAACGTCCCCCCAAAGTCTGGACGTTTTCCTAATGCTAATTAATTTGTTCACTGTTTTGAGGCTATATCAAAAGACATCCAACGGAAAAGACTCTGTCTCTAAGAAATTCTCTCTTATTTTGGACAAAGTAAAAAGAGGTGACTGCCTGGTCTCCAGCCCCATTCTGAAACAAAATTGACCTTGTCATCACAGGCGGGCAGAAGCCACGGGAGTGGATGCTTCCCAATGAAGAGGCAGGTGGTCCCACTCCACTTGCGACCAGCAGGAGCAAAACTGAAGGCTTTCTTTATTAGTGTAACTCTAATTGTGATTTATGTGATTCTGTACATTTCAGTCTAAGCAAAATTTTTAAGTCATCAAATTAGTTAAATGTGTAATCCTTCAACTAATTATCCATTAGTTGCTTCTTAATGATAATGGAATGCTTACCAAATAGCCTGTGATCTCTGAATAGTGCCAAATAAGTTGATTAAAATATTTCTTCAAGAAATAACAAGGGTTCTGTTTGCTCTGCTTTCTCAGTGAGTTTCAGTGTATTCAGGCTACTGAAAAGTGGGTCTGAGATTGGGTTTGCTGGCATCAGGACAACCTCTAAAGGTGACCGTGTCAGAGAAACACTCGCCTCCACCATGGGTACCTGAGAAGGCGAAGTCAGCACCTACATGGGACCCCTTATCCACCCCCAGCTGGCAGTGTGACCTCTGCCACATACTTTTGCTAAGCCTCAGGTTCTTTAGTGATAGAATGGGTGTGATAGTCATTAAAATTTAGGGTTATGGTGAAGATCAAATTAGATCACACAGGAGATGAAAGATTTCAAAACAGTGGTGAGCAGGTTTTGCCCATAGTGGTGATTGATAAATATAAATATGTATTGATTGACACGTTCAGGTGACTGAAACTAACACAACATTGTAAATCAACTATACTTCAATAATAAAATAAATAAATAAAAATAATTTTTTTTAAAGTTATAACTCTGAGGGAGGAATAGGAAGCTATTGTTTAATGGATACAAAGTTTCAGTTTTGCAAGATGGAAAGAGTTCTGCAATTGAACAGCATTGATGGCTGCCCAACAATATGAATGTTCTCAAGAGCACTGAACTGGACACAAAATGATTAAGATGCTAAATTTGAAGTTATGTATGCTTCTCCACAATTTTTAAAATAAAAAATATAAAATAATTGCTAAAAAATTTAGGTGAACTGAAATCATTATTAATAAACATTGAGCATCACCTCTGAGCAAGACACTGCACTTGGTGGTGAGAATAAGGAAGGAAAGGAGGGAAAGAAAGAAGAGGAGAAGAAATCAGATACCATTCTTCGCTCTCAAAAGGACTGTAATCTAATTAGAGAGCACAACTGGTGGAAACAGGACAAATGATGATCATAACAGCCAGCATATATTGAATGTTCACTTGCGTCAGGCACTGTTGTGAGCCCTTTAAGCACTGTTTAATCTTCTCAACAATTCTATAAGGTAGGTAATATAGCTTTCAGCCCCACTTCACAGATGAGGAAACTGAGGCACCAAGTTAAGTAACTTGCCTAGGGTCACTCGGTTAGTAAGTGCCAGAGCTAGGATATGAGCTCCAGTTCTGCACCCTTAATACCGCCTGTAGTATTGGGGGCAGGGGGTGGTCTTGGACTTGGAGTTCTAGATTTGAATCATCCATACTGTCTGTGTAGTCCTAACTACTTCAGACTTCAAAACAGTGGAGTTTCAGGACTTCCCTTGTAGCGCAGTGGTTAAGAATCCGTCTGCCAATGCAGGGGACACGGGTTCCATCCCCGGTCTGGGAAGATCCCACATGCTGCGCGGCAACTAAGCCCATGAGCCACAACTACTAAGCCTGTGCTCTAGAGCCCACGAGCCACAACTACTGAGCCCATGTGCCACAACTGCTGAAGCCCGCACGCCTAGAGCCCATGCTTCACAACAAGAGAAGCCACTGCAATGAGAAGCCCACACACTGTAAACGAAGAGTAGCCCCCGCTCACTGCAACTAGAGAAAGCCCGCGCGCAGCAAGAAAGACCCAATGCAGGCAATAAATAAATAAATAAATAAACAAATTAATTAAAAAACAAAACAAACAGTGGAGTTTCAAAGCGGGAGCCTCCTCGTCTGTAAAAGGAATTAACAGTCCCCATGGAATGGTTTGTTGCAATAATGAAATTAGGTGAGTATGAGTGCTCTGTGCAGTGCCTGGCATGTGGTATGTGTCTAATAAAGTTCAGATACATCTGGTCACTGTTTATAAACCAGACTTTCTGGCAGCTACCCCCAGAGAAAACTTGGACACTGAATAGGCTTCGGATCTTCTCATATAGTTAACCCAGACCATTTTGAACACTGTATCAGGGAATTACGTGAACATCGCTAACCTACACGCAGTGGGCTACAAACTCTTTTCCCACCAAAAAAATACTTTGAGTACAAACCCCTAAACCTATATTTCTTAATTTATAAATTTGATGCTTTCTAACCTATTGTTATGGTATGCATGTCATAAGACATACTCAAAACTGAAATTTTACAGGATAAACAAAGAAAATAACTTTTATAATAATGTTATTTTATCTTACTCATTAAAAACACAAAACAATTTTTTGCTTCCACAAAAAAAAATTACCAATAGTAATATTTTAGTGAGCACAGTGTGATTTTAAAGAAACGTGGTTTCCTCTTTCTTAAAAATCTTAGTTTAACACAGTGAGTCAAAAGTCAGTCTCTAAGTTCACTTTACTTATGTTTTTGGATTTAATGACTGTCCTCGCTGAAGAGTTGGTATCTCATAATGATGTATAGATCCAAATGGAAAAAAAATACATTATTGACTGTAATTTCTAAATAGTATTCAATATTCAGTTCTATCCCCAAATAATGCAAGGGTTATTGCTCAAATTTAAAATTTGTATCCATAATGTTCTACATTATTTTCATTGAATGAGGTGTTTCTAAAAACAAAAACAAAAAACCTCTAAATTCTCTTGCTTACTGTTAAAACACCATCATTTCCATGAAGGGGAAAATATATTTTTTTATCTTTTAAAGAATGGCTCCTGGGACTTCCGTGGCGGCACAGTGGTTAAGACTCCGCATTCCCAATGCAGGGAGCCCGGGCTCAACCCCTGGTCAAGGAACTAGATCCCATGTGCATGCTGCAACTAAGAGTTCGAATGCCACAACTAAAGAGCCCACGAGCTGCAACTAAGACCCAGTGCAACCAACCAAATAAATAAAATGGCCCCTATATAGCACTCTGTTAACAACCACTTGTCACCACAAGAAAGGTTAGCAAATTTAGAACACTGTTCTTTTGTAAAAAGAGACAACTGCAAAATCTCTGAGACACAGATTTTTTATGGTCATTCTCCATTGTGGTACAAAGTACTACAAAGATCCTGGAATTTTGTACAGCTCTCTCAATTGTTAAAATCAGATAAATTGCATCCATGATATCATCTAGTTCATTTTGCACTTCCTGGCTTTGATTGCTTTGCAGCCATAAGTTTGAATACGAATTACTACACAGTGAATGAATTCCATGAGTGATGCTATCTCTGTACCCTCACCCCAGCATCCTCTTAATATTCTAAAGCAGCCGCTTCATCAAACATTATTTTAAACAATTGTTCCATCAGAACATTATTTCTAGTAATGTTATTTACAGTTGAGATGACATCTTTTCTGACATGTCTTTCTGTAATTGGTTCACAAAAGAACAGCACTCTGTATGTTTTATTATTGAAGGGGAAGCTATATCTACACTTCACTCAGCTGTATAACAAACACTACTTGATTTGTTTCAATGCTTGTTTCTTCAGAGTCTTCTCTGCATCTATCAGCAGTTTTGCTGGCTAAGGAAAGAATATTCATCACATTCAATCATTCAGGAAGGATCTATTGAGCACTTGGGCTGAGCCAGTCGCTGTCCTAGGTGCTGAAGAAGTAATGAACATAATTAAGTTCCCGTGGAGCTGTGTGCCTGTGCAGGAAGACAGATGGTAAGCAAATAAAAAAATTTTTTTAATGCAAAAAATGAAAGAAAAAAAAAAGTAAATGTGTTTACCCTCCAAAGAAAAGTTCAACAGGATATTGGGATACAGAGCGGCAGAGTGAGCCATTTCAGGTGATGAGGAAGACTTCCTTGAGGAGGTGACATTTGAGGAAAGTGTAGTGGATAAGCCAATGGAGTACCTGGGAGAAGGGCACATCAGCAGAGGGGCAGCAGGGGCAAAGGCCCTGAGGCAGGAGCTTGATTGGTGTGGCCGAACCACAAGGAGACCAGTGTCCCTGGAGCCAGTGAGGGGGAGAGGGCCAGAGATCAGAGGATTTTTTTTCTGACCAAGATAAGAAGCCACTGGAGGGTACTCAGCAGAGTGTGGCATGATCTGACTTAGGTTTAAAAACAACAGACTGCAATGTGGCAAGGCAGCGACAGGGGACCAATTTCAATTGTCCAGACAAGAGATGGACACAAATGCTCATGGTTAAGAGGGTGAGAAATCATAAGACTCTAGATATAGTCTGATACAGAAGTTGCTGATAGATTTGGATTCAGGGTTAGTGAGTAGGGAGCTAGGGCTTTTCACCTAGGCACTTGGAAAATGTAATGGTTATTCACAGGGTGGGGAAGACTGAGGGTGGGGCAAGGAATGGAGATTAAGAATTCATTTAGACATGCTAGATTATATTCAAGGGAAGGTGTCAAGAAGCCAACCACTTAGACGAGTCTGGAGTTACAAGAGAGGCATTTGGAATGGAAATATAAATTTGAGACTTGTCAGTGCGTAAGTGGTATTAAAAGCCTTGTCACTGTATTTTCCCATGTATTATTTCAGCAGCATTTATTGCCGTGGGAAGAACAAGTATTTCCCCAGCAGTATGTTGCTTTTATTTTTTCACAACTAAGTAAGAAACCTCAAAAGACACTTTTAAGTACTTTCCATTACAGCAATTAAAAATTTTTAAGACATTACATGAATAGTACATAATTTTAAGTGAATAAAAAAGACTGTAGACATCTTTATTGTCTGTTTTTCCAATCTTAAAGGCTTCATACTCTTATTGGATAGTATTCCAACACATACCACAGTTCAGGTGAAGGTCATCATTAGTGATAGTGGGTGTAAATTTGTATTTGTACACATACTTAGTAACTTCACTGAAAAAGAGATAGTTGAGGCAACCGTGATGTCCTTTAGGAGGTGACTGGATAAATAAACTATGGTATATCCAGACACATTATATTATTATGTATTATATATTATTTAGTGCTGAATATATATTATTCAGAACTAAAAGAAATGAGTGATCAAGCCGTGGAAAGATATGGAGGAACTTTAAATGCATACTACTAAGCGAAAGAAGCCAGTTTTAAAAGGCTACACTCTGTATGATTCCAAGTGTATGGTATTCTGAAAAAGGCAAAATTTTGTAGATAGTAAAAATATCTGGTTACCAGTGGGTACAAGGTATGGGGGATGAATAGGTGCAGTACAAAGGATTTTCAGAACAAGAAAATAGACACCATGATGATGGATGCATACTGTTATACATTTGTCTAAATCCATGGAATGTACTACATCAAGAATGAACCTAGCCATCATCAAAAATACTACAAACAGGGACTTCCCTGGTGGTGCAGTGCTTAAGAATCCGCCTGCCAGTGCAGGGGACATGAGTTCAAGCCCAGGTCCAGGAAGGTCCCACATGCCTCGCAGCAACTAAGCCCATGCACCACAACTACTGAGCCAGCACTCTAGAGCCCACAAGCCACAACTACTGAGCCCACGTGCCACAACTACTGAAGCCCGCATGCCTACAGCCCATGTTCCGCAACAAGAGAAGCCACCACAATAAGCCCGTGCACCACAATGAAGAGTAGCCCTCCCACCCCCGCTCACTGCAACTAGAGAAAGCCTGCGCACAGCAAAGACCCAATGCAGCCAATAAATTAATTAATTAAAAAAAAACACTAAAAAGCCACAGTAACTCTTGTGAAACTTTAAAGGCTTGCCTATAGACTATTTAAATGATAAAACTGTGCTGATTTTCTTGCCTGAAGTAATTGGTGTTAAGTTTATTTTTGTAGGCTGGTCAGAAAAAAATTTATTTTTGCATTTCTTCATGGCCTCCTGAGTCAAACTGGCTATTCAAGGCAGACTAAGAACCTGAACTTCTTTCCTGAGGAAAGTGTTACATCTAACGTATAGTCAAAAATGAAGTGAACTTTCTTATATGCTCTATCTGAAACTGAGTTTTACTCAGCAACAAACTAAGCAATATCCCCTCCTCAGAGAAAACTAAGAAGTCAGTTTAAGATGAAACACCTTTATTTCTACAAGTAAGACTGAGATTTGAGGTGGTGGCAAGAATGTAAAAGACCCTTCTCAACTACCTGGTTCCAAATGACCTTGGGTGCTAATCGACACAGGCAGGTCCCCAAGTTCAAGGTCACATTTCCCAGGCCTCCCTTTCTCTTCCTACAAACCCAAACCCGAGAACACAGCAGCCACCTGGGGGCTTCTCTCGTGCTGTTGTCAAACAAAGCAGCGAGCGTGCAACCCACTGAAATGCACTACCCAGCACTCTCACCGCATCAAGGTAACTAATGCCAGTCACATGTGTCTGGGTGACAGTTCCCTGTACAGTGGAATTAGCTGATTGGCTCCCTAGAAGAAACCCCGCCCTGGATGGCTCGAGGTTTACCACTAACCTTGACTCCACGTGGAGGAGGCTGATCACCGAGGCCTCCATGGAATTATGGGAAACCTACATCAGACTCAAGTGCAGTGCTCATAAAAGAGAGGGAAAAAGAGGAGGAGAAATGTCTGGATATTTTTCCAAGAAGCAAAGACATAGTTCATTTGGAGACGTTTCCCTAAGGGTAAAGGAACCATCTCAAACCCGCTAAGAGGAAGTGATGGGTTCCCGCCTCCCCAGTCATTGCAGTACTGCCTCCTGCAGGGGGATCAGATTTCCTCCCGGTCCTTTCACTTTCAGCCCACAGTCTGCGCTCTATCAGGCACCTTTAAAGCAGCAGTATCTCTTTCAGAACATGAGGGCTGACTTAGAAAGTCAAGTTTTCTAGTGATTCCTATATCATTCAGGGTTCTGGCAGAAAGCAGACGGCCACTCAAATTTAAGATAAGCTCAGAATGACCTAATATTTCCAATATGGTGGGCAGGGTGCAGGGACACCCGAGGGCACAGTGCAGCCCCTTTGGGCTACTCATAGGCCAGTGCTCCCAGCCCAAGGCGGCGAGGACAGGGAGTTGTTATGGGAACGAGGAAGAAGACAGTATGGAAGACTGCCAGCGGGTCAGGAGCAGTCTTCAATACAGGCCACAGCGGAGTCGGGAGAAAGTGTGCCCTGCCTGCACCCCCTTCCTGCCCTCCTGTCTCCTGTCCCACTGATCAACTTCAAGAAGCCAGAGAGCAAGGAAGCTCCTCGATGGAGTCAGCATCCTGGAGCAAAGAGAAGGGCAGCGTGTGAACCTAAGGAACAAACAGAAAAATAAACATGATTCCCAAATGGAGTGAACCAACTACATCAGAGTCTACTTGAGGCACATTTTTAAAAATATGTAAGGAAGGTGGGGGTGGGATGAATGGAGAGATTGGGATAAACATATATACACTATTGATACTACGTATAAAATAGATAACTAATGAGAACCTACTGTATAGCACAGGGAACACTACTCAGTGCTCTGTGGTGACCTAAATGAGAAGGAAATCCAAAAAAGAGGGGATATGTGTATACGTATAGCTGATTCACTTTGCTGTACAGTATACACTAACACAATATTGTAAAGCAACTATACTCCAATTAAAAAAAAAAAAAGTGAATTCCCTAGAGCCACCCCCAACCCCTCAAATAATTCAGAGTTACCATGTAGGGGTGGAGCCTAAATAATCTGTGTTCTTTTCTTTCCTTTTTTTTTTAATTCCTTAAATGATTCCAATGCACATCCAAGTTTGGAGTCCCTGACTTTATAAGACATACAAATGACCCTGAAAATCTCAAAACAGGTAACAAAATCCCTTCTCAACACAAGTCCAAGCCAACAAGACCCAAATCACCTTAAGAATCTTCTATAAAGGGAGGCATTTTGTACTATTAAAGTGTCAGGTCTAGAGCAGCACTGATCAAAGAGAGAATTGTGTCACTTTCTATCCTCAAGTACTAATCCTTAGGACAGCTGAGCCCAAGGCTAAGTTTTGTACACCTGAACATGATGGTCTCTTTACCCCCTGAATAGAAAATACAAGCAATAGCTCCAAAAGAAAGACCTGATTCCTTGAAAACTCTTTATACGAATCTAGACCCTCAACTTTAAATGGCCTCAGGCTCTAATAGCCAAAAGGGACTATATTTCCACGAGGACCAACAATTGACAGGGCGAATCATTCAGAAGTTTCATTTAAAGATCATTCTTTCTATTATGATCATTGAAGTGAAGCCAAGAGGGAAAAAAAATGACAGTCTGAACTCGACACTCCTGGCTTCAGAAATGCCTATTAATTCAATACAATAAAACTTACAAACTCCCAGTAATCCTCAAGGTGCTCTTAAAATTGAAATTGATTCTGTGAAACTGCTTTCACCTACTATCATTAAAGAAAATTCCATTTTAACTCAACTCTTAAGAGGGAGGGCATGAAGAAAAGTATTATGTCCAGGAATACAGAATGTTATTTATGAACACTGGACCTGGAGGAAGGGGAAACAGAAGGCGTACACCCAGCTCGGACCCTGTGCACGCCTGGTACTGCAGATTCTGGCTCCAGCCACTGCACATTTTCCTAGGGAATTCCATGGAGGAAGCAGCTCAGAATTTCCAATCTCACAGCACGGTTAAATGGCAAGTTATTTTCCACAAAAGTAATGCAACCCAATATGAAAAGAAGCTTGGGCAGAGGGGCAGGGGAGCAGAAGGCACGCACTTACTTATGTGGCCAGAGTCAAAAAAGGACTTCCTTTGACTGCAGGCATTGGAGTTGGAAAGTGGAGCCTAGGTTTATCAATGATGCTGTGGATGGCATTACTAGACTCCTAGGTCCGGCTCCCTGACAGTCTATTAATTTGCCATAGAACCTTGAACCAAGGCTCTTAAATGCCTTCTATCAATTTCCCAAACTGATAAATGGGAAGAAAAATATGTCTATCTTACAAGTCCTATCAGAATCAAAATTCCTTATTCTACAGGTATGTCCCACCGTACCCAGCAGTTACATCCCAAACAGCAAAGAAATGCTTGCCATGAATGAGAAATCAAAGGGTTGTCAAGTGGTTTTTAACTACTCCCAGAGAGTTGACTTTAAAAGCACTTATTTATGAGGGTGGCTAAGAGGTCAGTTTCTAGAGACAGACAGCTCTGTTTACTTACTGGAGCAAGATGTTTTAACCAACATTTTTTTCCCTTTCCCCTTAATTCCTATTATCCCATGACTCTTGGACCTTCTGCATTTACTACTTGTGTCAATGACAGCTTACAGATCGCCATCCCTCCCTGGAGTGAAGATGTCTCTGGGAAGTGACAGCCCAGCCAGGGCTTGCATTCCCAGACCCCGTTAGCGAGTGTGAGGCCAGGTGACAGAGTTCTACCCAACTCTGTGGGTAGACATGACATGTGCTACTTCAGCACCATCTCTGCCTGGTCATTAGAGAGATGAGGAGCAGAAAAGGATGCCTCATTCAGCACAGAGATTCCTTAAGTCAGTTTGAGAAAACACACATGGACCTCTTCTCCTACGTGTCCTTTAGCATCACATATGTCCTTGAGAATCAATGTCGCTGACTCCTTTGCCAGGATGCAGCATGTGCCTCTTTAAAAATCAGACTGAGGCATCTATTCCATGGTTATGACATGCCAAGATCTTTAGCATGCAAACACAAAATCTCATTTTTCAGAGTGGGAGAATTCTCTCCATTTAACAAGATGCAATAACTTGTCCAAGGTCATTCAAATAAAATGCAGCACTGTGGAGATTTGAAGCCAGGTTTTTCTGGCTTTGAAAGCGGTGATGGTGGCACTCTTCCACAGCTTCCTCTTTTGGACAGTGTGCCTGAAGGGATCCCTGTCATTCAGCTGTCACCCTCAAAGACCTAGGCATCCAACATGGGATCTGAGAATGACTGATTGAACCCACCTGTCTCTAAGAGACATGCTACTTGAGATTCTGAGCAAAAAAAAAAAATGTTTTCTCCAAACTCTGATCCACATGGATGCACAGGCCATAGGGCCTAGCCATCTGTCCACCATTCTCCTCGTATGACTGACCACTGCCAGGTGTCACACCAGCCGGCATAGATTAATTAGTTAGTATAAACCAAGTTCAATGTAATTAATCATGCAAACTTAAGCCCTTAATGTCCAATATCACTAAAAGCATACCATAAACTTGGGACACTATAAAGGATTAATGACGAAAATGGAGACATGAATGAGGCTTTGAACACACCTGATTCGTGTCTGAATCAAGTCTGATCCTCACTGCCCAGAAGGGACTCTCCCAACTCACTATTGTAATCAATAAAAAATTCATGTAGCCTGAACACATATGGATTTCTGTTCATGTGACCCACTGGAGAAAACGTCAGACAATCCCTCAGTGAACGCTTCCCTTTGCTTGTTCCAACCAATTAGCCCAATACATTCCAGACCTACTTGCAAGACACAAGGAGCACACTGCCAAGGTTACCGTGGCAGCCCCTCAATGTCTCCCTTGAGAAGGGCCTCCATTTGCAGACCCCACCCCCTCCATTATGGGACTACAACGCATTTATCACCTTCACTTCCCAAGGGGACTTCCAGACTATCCGTGCCATTGATTGTTTCAGCAATTTACCAGGTAGGGAATTTGAGTTATGGGTTAGTAATTTCCTGTGTACTTCTTCCTTCACTTCTTAAAGTTTGGTGCTAATTTAACCCCTGTAAGAACGCTGTGCTGCTTGGACGCCCTGATGGCGCTTGGAGAGCTGATTATTTATCTGCAAGACTTATCAAAACTCTCTGACTGCCAATATGTCCCTGGCTGATACAGACACAAGACCAGGCAGTCGGAAGCTTGTTCAGCCAAAAGAAAGGACTAAGAACAAATTAAGGACGCAGCTAGACAGAAGATGCCAAAGGCAGGGAAGGGAAGCGTTGCACTGTTTTCTGAAAGATCCCAGAGCTGGACTTTGCCAGGCAGTGGGAAGGATGGGCTTTTATTCCTGAAAGGGAGACCACAGGAGGCAAGTATTTACCTCCCGCATTTCTATTCCCAAGGAAGTGCTTGAGTTTAATGCAAAGATTTATCAGTCAAATGTGTTCAATCATGGAAAGCCAAGGACGAGGGTAAATGATCTTTACAGGAAAGTAAATTCCAGTAAAGTCACAGCTGCTTCTGCTGCTGCTGCTGCTTCTTCTTTTTCTTCCTCTCCTTCTTTTTCCTCTTCTTCCTCTTCCTCTTTTCCTCCTCCTCTTTTTTCTCCTCCTCCTCCTTCTTTTCTGCCTAATGCCCCTTGGGTGATTCCAAAATTTTTCATTTCCTTGGCGGGAATGACTCATTGCACGATGAATTCTAATTTTAACCCTATACCCGCTCACGGGGGACTGAGACAAGGCAATGGTTCGCAATAAATTTCTTCAATCTCCTCACCCCCAAAAGAAGGCCTGGCAAAGAGCCTTGCCAAAGAATTGGCCATCTGGGAAATGGCTACTTACTTTAACTTAGGCCAAAGCCTTTTAATCTATAGAAGTGTTCTCCCACCTTATTTTCATGATCTCACCCCCTGCCATTCTGGAGCCTTAAACATTTTTTTCCTAATTGCCCCCCATCTGTGGAATTTTAATGCCAGAGATATACAGAAACTATGAATCTGTGCATTGTATATCTATCTGAGCTTTACACATAAAAAGAATAAGGGTTTTTTTGCCTCCCAAGAATAAATTTTGGCCTTCCTGGGAGTGTTATCTCCCTCTTTGGGAAGGAAAATACAGGCTTAAATTCACACTAAATGAAACGGAGCAGGACCCCATGGTCCTTCCCCTCCATGTCCTCAGCTTGCCTCTTGTCCATGGAAGAACTTTAGCCAAACAATAAGTTTAATCAAGGAAGTGAGGAAATGCAGAAACAAAGAAAATAGTCAAATCAGACCAAATAATAATAGTTTAGTCATGAAGCAAAGTCAAGGACCTTGAGTTCCTCCTCAAGGGCTATAGATAATATTCTGAGCCGTATCCTGTGAGCTGTCTTATAGATACTGAAACCCCCGCCGGGTGGAAGAAGTTAACTACGTGATGACCAGACTGTAGTCATGACATAAGCTGCCGCAATTCTGAGAACTGGCCTCAAAGAAATGAGAACAAACCAGCCCTGGAACTGAGGACTAACTGTATTTAAAACAACCAAGATGATACTGATCAGACCACTGCACAACTAATTTCAAATGACTGTCAGAGCTGACTGTGCCGTTTCTCCCTCTGTCTATAAAAGCTCTTGCCCACTGGTTGTGGAGGAGAGGAGGGAGTCGGCCTCTGGACAGGAGTCTGCTGCCCCTCCTCCCCCCCATCCCCCCCACCCTGCCTTTTGCAAGCCTCCGAAATAAAGGAAACTTTCCTTTCCACCAACCTTGCCTCTTTATTGGCTTTCGAGCGGCAAGTAGCCAGACCTCACTTTCGGTAACATAAAGATGTGGTGGTTTGCTATCAAGTCATGTTCTGTTGAGTGGAGAAAACTGACAGCCTAATGCAAAGGGGGCCAATTAGGAGAAAGGGTAGAGAGGAAGCAGGGGATCAATTTACATCCTTTATAATACTGTCGAGGGCCAGACATGAAATTTTGCCTTATTTACCGACACAGCGTCCGTTCATTTATGAAAGGCATAACTATTACCTCCAATTCTACAATTACTGGCTTTCCCCACACTTTGGCAGGCTGAGTCTTTAAAGAAAATGTTCAGCCAGGACTGATTCTGAGTCATAAAAAACACTTCATCAGGGCAGACAGGGCCCTTTCCTCTGCCCTCATCCCTGCTGTGTGACCCCAGCCCTGCGGCAGCCCTCCACAATACCCTTGGCCCCTCTCCGTGCTACTCTGGGCCATTCAGAGTTTATTAGAGCATTTTGTAGTTAGCCAGGAGTATTTTAGAACCATATTTTTATTCCTCTTCTCCCTGATTGATTTTCTAAATTACGTGTCAGCACAAAGGTGTTTAAAAAAAAAAAAAAAAAACACTTAACTCAGCAGCAATTAACTGCAAAGCTTTTAAAGCTTAGTTTCATTTCATAGGTCTTCGAGAGCCAGAAATAATATCAATAATACTGAAATCAAGTTGTTTTCTCACCCCTGGTTAAAAAGGCGGCAAGTGGCTTGAGAGGCACTATTATCTAAGGGGACGTTAACTAATCTTTTCCTTTTCTGCTCCATTTCTAGCTGTCAAATTTTCTTACACACACACACATACACACACCATGAGCAGAATTTAATGGAGGGGGCATTGCTCATGAAGATGATGTTCGAAAGAATGTTCGAGATCTCTGAACACTTTGGGAACACCACTGTTTTGTTTGGGCAATACATCCTCATCCACTTCCTCGAACTGAGAAAGCTAAGCCTCTAAAAGCATAACCCTCAAGGTTATTCTCAGACAGTTTAGCGTAAAGAACATAAGCAAGAAAGACAGAACTGCTCAGCTGCCTCTTTTTCAAACACTGTTTAAAGAGCCTCCAATTCGCAGAGAGTTTGGAGACCTGGTTACTTTGCAGCAAAGGTGACCAAGGAGTCCCTTCTGCAATTTGGTATTTATTTGGAGATCAGAGCTTGCCCCTAGGGTATCTGTTGATATAGCTGCTCCCAAGGTCATTTACAGTTGGAGAGTCTTATACAAGCAAGCAACACCGCAAGTCAGGGAGAAGGAAGCTGAAAGAAATGATGGAAGAAGAACCTATGGTTCATCATGGACTATGGCAGAAAGATGGAGGCTGGCAAAAACGCTTCCTCCACTGCCTTCCACCTGTCAGTCACCAGGTGGCCATTCACAGCCTTTTAATCCCATTGCGCCTTTCAGGTCTGCCCTTGATGCTAATTTTAACCACATTTCACCTTCAATTTTTAAGTACAGGAACATGAGGGTGTCTGTATGGGGTGTGTGGGTGTGGGTGCACGTGTCCGTGTGCACATGCATGCATGTGTAGTGTATTGGGGCGAGCAGCCACTCTTTGTGATTTGGCCTCAAGATGCTACTTCAGGGGCTTCCTAGGTGGCGCAGTGGTTAAGAATCCGCCTGCCAATGCAGGGGACACGGGTTCAATCCCTGGCCCAGGAAGATCCCACATGCCGCGGAGCAACTAAGCCCATGCGCCACAACTACTGAACCTGCGCTTTAGAGCCCGTGAGCCACAACTATTGAGCCCGTGTGCCGCAACTACTGAAGCCCACGTGCCTAGAGCCCATGCTCCACAACAAGAGAAGCCACGGCAATGAGGAGCCTGCGCACCACAACAAAGTGTGGCCCCCACTCACCGCAACTAAAAAGAAAGCCTGCGCACAGCAAAAAAGACCCAAGACAGCCAATAAAATCAATCAATCAATCAATCAATCAATCAATCTACAAAAAAAAAAAAAGATGCTCCCCCATAAGATGCAAAATTAAACCTTTATTCCTAGGCTAACTCGTCTGCCTGAGCTCACACACCTAAACTCCTCTTGTCTCACAGCACGTTTTACCAATATTTTATTAGATAGAGACCTTCATATGTTGTCTAGTTTTCCTTTTAGCCTTGGCTGCCAGGAATCACAAAGCTAAATGCTACGCTCGGTTGCACTAACTGGCTTTGGGACACATTTTCCGCCTCCACTATCTCGCCCCTGTCCCACTGCTGCCCCTCACCCCATGCCCAAGGAGGAGTTTGCCTGTGGAATTCTGGCCGAGCTGAAAATGATGTCAAGTGACAGCAGTCAGATCAGAGAAGGGAGAGCAGTTGCCGTCAGGGGCAGGTGACACAGCTACGCCTTTGTTCTTTTACCCATACCTGGATATAACTTTTACAACAAGCTTCCCTATAGCTTGTTTGGTGAAAATATAAATAAAAGAAAAAGAACTAAATTATCTTTAAATGACTTTGCATTATGGAGCAAAGTCTTTGCGATATGCCTGTGTTGACATCCTTCTGGAGAAAGGCTGATGTCGGGGTGGGTCGGGGTGGGGGGGTTGCATTTCAGCAAGGCGGTTAGCGCGCACATCAGAGTCCATAAAACCTCGCCACCATAACCTGCTCCACGTGAACGGAAAGTCATTTCTGCCTCCCTCGGTGAAGTTTGCCATCTATAAAATGATGACAATGCTTGCTCCTTCCCCTGTTATACTCGTGTTATGAGGATCAATGCCGCAGCGTCCAGAAAGTGCTTTGAGCTCCTCAGGGGACAGTGCTCTATAACTATAATTACCATTATTGACAGCGGCGAGAAACTGCTGCAGGCTTTTCGAGGAACAGTCGCGGTTCGGGCCCCTGCCCGGCCTTTGACTGGAGCTGCAGCTAGGCTCATGAGTTTGCCTTCTGCAAGGGGGCACACACACCACTAGCTCCAACATAACCCAGATTTTTAAAAAATGAGTTCTCAAAATGCAGAAGGATTCCAAGAAGGCTGAAAATAACACATCATCACCACTTCCACTAAAAGGAGGCTTGAAACATGCAACGCACCGCAGGATAAACAGACATACAGCGGGGGCAGCCGGCAGCAAGGGATACGGGGCCCGGAGGCATTTAGTTCGTCCACACAAAGATCATCCTTTTCCTACTTAGGAAATGCTTTTATAGGATCCCATTCTTTACGTTGGAAAAATATATACATAATGTCCACATCCATCATGCTGTCATGGCTTTTTATGACCCTTTTAAGACCACATCTTCTGGAAGCCTGCATTATCTATCTCAAGGAGATGCCGGGCTCCAGCCCATAACTTTGTCACCTGTCTCCTGACGGCGACTGCTCTCCCTTCTCTGATCTGACTGCTGTCACTCGACATCATTTTCAGCTCGGTCAGAATTCCACAGGCAAATTCCTCCTTGGGACAGCTCTGATTCCTCCTCTGATCTGAAACACTGCCCTTTCCAGTCAGTGGCATTTGAACACCATATTTCTAAAAGACATCCTCTGATTTCTTCTCAAGGTCTGCTTTTTTGAATATTGTCATTGAAGTCTTTTCTGACCCTAAAGAATCCCAGGACAAATCCTAAAACCAGACATTATTTACTTGACTCCAAAAAAGTACATTTGCCTCCTGTTTTAAAAGTCTGGGTACAGCTCATGTGGTCATGTTGGTGCAGTAGCAGTGGCTAAACAGAAACTTCAGGAACAAATGAGATTGGATAGGGTCTGGGTCAGGAGACTGGAAAGCCAAGGCGAAGAGAATATTGAAGAAAGATACACACTGTGTGTGTAGTTCCAAGACTCATTTTGGGTGCAAAAGAAAAATACACTGTACTTCGCACTCCGCTTTCAGGGTGGCAGCAATGAATGCCAAGAAACACGATTTCAGAATATCTGAAATTCAACTGCAAACTTGCATTAACACTTAGCAAAAAGGAGGGGAACATAAAGCGACAAATTTACTTGGAGTCTTGTGGACTCTTTTTCAGCCAAATTGCTGGTTTGAGACAGCTCATCATCTCTGTAAGAACAAGAACTGCAGACTTGTCACTTTCCCCGCTCTGTGCTAATACAAGCTGAGTGATTATGTGTCTGCCTTCCCCAGTCAGCAGCACGGGTCCCATTCTCTGCGATGCAGTTTGAGCCGAAGAAGAGCCCTCTCAGGGGACTAATGAACGACTGTCATCGGTGCTTTGTGACTGGATGATGGTGGAATATGCCTTACGGACTGACAACCGGCGCCTTCGCACGGGAAGTACAGTCTTATTAACCAAGAGAACTGGCTGGGGGATTGGATGTCCCCAAACACAGCATTCAGGAAAGAACACGCTGCTTAGTTACATCTGTCCTCTGGCCTGTCCTCGGGCGCTGCCACCCCGTTGGCACACACGATCAGGCTCATTACAATTCAGCCAATCACTTACACCGGGAGCACACCTCTGGTGAATGTTCTCCCAGCTACTTTGAGAAAAAACTGAGACCACTGGTCATGAACTCCGGGGGATAGGAGTCAGTCCTGATCTGACTGTCGATGTCCAGAGGAGCTCAATGAACACTTGGTGAGAATCAATGAACGTACGAAGTGGTTTATTAAATACTTAGATTGTGATGTGCCTGGAATACTCTATTTCATATGAAGATATAACTGAATTGTCACACTGATCCGATGAGCATGTCACTGTCCTCATTATACCAGATACAGGAACAGAAACAGAGCAAGTGACTTGTCCAGGGTCATGCAGCCAGTAAGAGTCGCGCTCCGGACCCCATGCTCTTAATTCTATGCTTCACTTCTCCTGCGCAGGAACAGAAGCCTCCTCTCCCGGCACTGACTCCCTGGAGCCAGCGATACAGGGCAAACAGCTACACCGAGGTTCTTTCTACAGGAGACGAGTGCAACAGGGAGCTCGAAGGGCTCGTTATAAAACCTCCTTTCTGCCCTCCCACCGGCCCTCGCACATCCAGTGCTGGCAAAAGAAATTAAGACCAAAGGACATGCCGAGCACCCTTGAAAACCCGTCTTCATGTCCCAGATGGACACCTTTCTCCCTCCCTTCCCACCACCCCTTATACAGCACAATCGTACACGTGCTCCCACTCCAAGGACTGCATTTCTCCCAACTTTGGCTACTGTTTTTATCACTCACCCAGCAAAACATTGAGAAGGTGGTTGCCCCCTAATGTAGGTGAGACAAGGTAAATTCTAGAGTCCCTCCCATATCCAAAATTCCAGAACTGCAGTCCTCCTGGCTTTCCAAGGAACTGCATAAGCCAGTCTTATGGCCAAGTGATAGCTCAGCTGAGCTATGATACCAAGGCCATCCTGCTCAGGGACAGGGGAGCCTGGGGCTTGCTGACGTGGTGGTCTGTAACCCTACCATCAAAGAAACTGTGAAAATGGGGCTGGGAGGGGCTTTAGGACCATTTATTCCAAACCCTTGCCACGTGGTGGGAGAACTTTTTCCAAACCAGCTCTTTTTTTTTTTTCCATTGAAGTATAGTTGATTTACAATGTTGTGTTAATTACTGCTGTAAAGGAAAGTGATTCACTTATACACATATACATTCTTTTTTATATTCTCTTTCTATTATGGTTTATCATAGGATACTGAACATAGTTGTCTGTGACATACAGTAGGACCTTGCTGCTTATAAACGAACTCTTAAAACTTCATTTTGTTGCATCAAAACCTATTTCCTGGGTTCATCAGTACCATTCTTTCAGATTCCATATATATGCGTTAGCATACAGTATTTGTTTTTCTCTTTCTGACTTACTTCACTCTGTATGACAGACTCTAGGTCCATCCACCTCACTAAAACTAACTCAATTTCGTTCCTTTTTATGGCTAATATTCCATTGTATATATGTGCCACATCTTCTTTATATAAAGCAATTATACTTCAATAAAGATGTATTAAAAAAACCTATTTACTTGTGGTGGTATTTTCTTTTAAAACAAATACTAAAACAAAACACTAAAAATAAATAAATCTCAAAAAGATTACTGTTCCATGTCCTTTAAAGGTGGCTGGGTTTGATAGCTCTAACTCGCTGGGTGTATTTTTTTTTTAAAGGAGTCGTAACTGTTTCATTTTTTCTTTTTTTTATAAATGTATGTATTTATTTATTTATTGGCTGCATTGGGTCTTCGTTGCTGCACACAGGCTTTCTCTAGTTGCTGCGTGCGGGGGCTACTCTTCATTGTGGTGTGCAGGCTCCTCGTTGTAGTGGCTTCTCTTGTTGTGGAGCATGGGCCCTAGACGCATGGGCTTCAATAGTTGCAGCACATGGGCTCAGTAGTTGTGACTCACGGGCTCTAGAGCACAGGCTCAATACTTGTGGCGTACGGGCTTAGCTGCCCCGTGGCATGTGGAATCTTTCCAGGGCAGGGCTCGAACCTGTGTCCTCTGCATTGGCAGGTGGATACTTTACCACTGCGCCACCTAGGAAGTCCATGCTGGGTGTATTTTATTCCCAATTCTTGCTTTCGGGTCACAGAGGGAAGAAGTGGGAGGTCGGTGCTCTCCCTCCCACCACTGTGGCTGCCAGGCTGGCACATGCAAAACTAGCACCTTGTTGCACCTCTACAGCCTGGAGCCTGAGAACATATGCCCCCACTGTCCCTTTTTCAAAATTCATTATTATATCAGCATGATGACATCATTCATCGATGAAATTATTTTCACCTATAGACAAACAAAAACTAAACCAAAGTTTTACTTCAGTAATTATCAGTAAGTCTATGTGTTGATTTGAATGAAATAATAGATATCTGCTTTGGAAAAGCTAAAACATTGTGCTTAAGCATAAGCTGTGCATGTATGCGTTATGAGATTATATATATATATGCCTGTATATAATATATATTTACGTGAAGTACTAGTAGAATTGCTCAAACTTAACTCCCCCCAAAACTCCTCCACCCACACATGTTCAAATTCCCAGTTGTCTGGGGGTGAGAGCAATTTCTTTCTGATTGGCTCCCTTGGCTTCTGTGTGAGAGGATGGCTGAGTGTTCAAGGGCCAGAGGATTCACCAGAACATTCCACTTGGGCTCATCTCACATCCCCTGCCCACACTCACTGACCGGGCAGGGAATTGCTGCCGGAGGCTATTAGACATGTTTTTTTTAATTGCTATCCTATTCAGCGATCCTTCTTTTAAATGATTTCCTTCTCACAACAGCTGGAATGATCGATGAAGAGAGGTTTTCTGCAGAGAAAAGAAGAAATTTCACATTCTAGTGGCGACTGGTTCTCACAAATCATAGCAGAGGCTCCCACAGCTCATGGACAGAGGTTGCAAAGAGCTCGTCAGAAGGTCCAGCTGTTCTGGGGGGCTCTGTGGCAATGCCCTAAAGACCACAGTTGGCCTAGAGCAGAGGCTCGGCACAAAGTGGTTTAGTTAGAAGAATCCAGGTTGATGGCCCCGATCAATTCTTAGGTGTCCAGGCCCCTAGGCAATGGCCATGACTTTTAGGCCTCCATTCTGCCTTCAGAAAATCCAAGCCTAGAAAAGCGATTCAAACAGAAAATTCACCCGCCTTCCTCAGCACGCACATGCTTGCAACCGCCACTAACCACCTCACTCCTGCCCCAGGGCGAATGCCCTGCACCTTCTAGTGATGACTGTGGACAGAGCTGGGGGTGCCTTTGGACCTTTGGACAGGATCTTCAGCTCTGTGTGGTCCTCAATCGCACCGAACAGGAATGTCTAGGCATTTAGTTATTTTTCATTTTTCCTTATTTTTTTCCAAGTTCACAAGTCATATGCTCATTGTAATATATGAAACAAAACTGTATGAAAAAAAAGTTTTTCATCTCAGCTTACCCCTCCTCCTCCATCACACCTACACCCAACAATCCACTACTCTGAGGAATTCAGAGTCCAGAAGCTGGTGTGCATTCTTTTCTTTTTTTTTAATAAATTTATTTATTTATTTATTTATTGGCTGCGTTGGGTCTTTGTTGCTGCATGCGGACTTCTTCTAGTTGTGGTGAGCGGGGGCTACTCTTTGCTGCGGTGTGCTGGCTTCTCATTGTGGTGGCTTCTTTTGTTGTGGAGCATGGGCTCTAGGCACATGGGCTTCAGTAGTTGTAGCAAATGGGCTCAGTAGTTGTGGTGCACAGGCTTAGTTGCTCCATAGCTTGTGGGATTTTCCCAGACCAGGGCTCAAACCTCTGTCCCCTGCATGGGCAAGAGGATTCTTAACCACTGCACCACCAGGGAAGTCCCAGCTGATGTGTGTTCTTCCAGACCTTTCTCCTCACTCAGGCACATGTATTCACACAGACAAGCACATATACAGGGGGTTTTCTGGGTTTTGTTTGGAGTTTTTTGCCCAAATAAAGAGAATCATACTCTACACATGATTCTGTAATTTGACAGTAGCGTGGGCACCCCCCCGTGTCAGTCAGCAGTTGTGGCACAGCTGACTAACTCAGTATGGGGTTGCCAAACTACAGCTGTGAACCAGCCACCTGCCTTTGTAAATAATATCTTGCTGGAGCCCAGCCACATCCATTCATTCTGTATTGTCTACAGTTGCTCGTGCCCTACAACATGAGAGGTTAAGTAGTTGTGACAGATCCTATGCCCCACAAGCCTAAACTATTTATGTACCATCTGGCCCTTTAAGAAAAAGTTTGCGGACTTCCCTCGTGGTGCAGTGGTTAAGAATCCGCCTGCCAATGCAGGGGACACGGGTTCAAGCCCTGGTCCAGGAAGATCCCACATGCCTAGGAGCAACTAAGCCCACGAGCCACAACTACTGAGCTCACAAGCCACAACTACTGAGGCTGGGTGCCGCAACTACTGAAGCCCACACATGCCTAGAGCCCTTACTCTGCAACAAGAGAAGCCACCACAATAAGAAACACACGTACCACAATGAAGAGTAGCCCCCAGTTGCCACAACTAGAGAAAGCCCGCACACAGCAACGAAGACCCAATGCAGCGAAAAAAAGAAAAGAAAAGAAAAGAAAGGAAAAGGTTTGCTGACCCCTATCTCAAAACAGCAACCATTTACTTCCTCATGATTCCATAGTTTAGCCATTTGGGCAGGGCTCAGCTCGACAGTTCTTCTGCTGGTCTCACCTACAGTCCCTCATGGGAATACAGTCATTAGGCAACGGAACAGTCCAAATGGCTTCACTCACATGTTGGCAGTTGGTGCTGGCTATCAGCTCAGCAACAGTGTCCAGCAGATTTCTTCACGTGGTGGCAGCATTCCAAGAGGGCAAGCCCAATGCACAGATGCAAGCGTCTGCTTATGCCATATTTGTCCCATTGGCCAAAGTGAGCCACATGACCAGGCCCAGGGTCAAAGTGAGAGGGTCCACACATGGGTGGAGATACAGGGAGGGCTGATTCACTGGGGACCACTGCTATGGCAATTTATTCCATCCTCCAAGTCAGTAGACGTAGACATAATAATGAGATGTAGAGGCAGACGATGATGGGTGTTCACTTAGCAGCTCGGCAAAGTCGGGAATGGAGTATTTGTGGCCAGTATGACCTACCCCTCATGCCTGTTGCCTCATGGTTGCAGAATGGCTGTCCTAGCTGCAGGCATCACAACCAAGTTCAAGGCTGAAAGAATAGGGAAAGGGACAGCACCAACTGTACTGATCCCTTTTTATCAGATTAGCAAAAGCTTTATCAGAAAACTTTCACCGGACTTCAGATAACATGAAGTCACATGTCAAATTCTACCTGCAAGAAAACAGTTTTTTAACATATCCAGCCTCAATCATGGAACCAGCCCTGACAGAGGAGCCTGGGAATGGGTCAGGATTAGCCAACCTCAGAATCTGCCAGATATTCTACACCGTTTTTGTCTAGAATGGCTGCTGAATTCCATAGAAAGACTTTTCAACATTAATTAACATAACCATTGTTCCCTTCATTGATGTAATGAATTATGCTGGTAGATTTCCTTTATATTTCATTATCCTTGCTCTCTTTGGCTAAACCCTACTTGATCACAGTTATTGTTTTTTCACCACTGGATTCCATTTGCTCACATTTTTATTCAGAATTTTGCATATATATTAATAAATAAAATTAGTCTATAGTTTTCTCTGTACTATCATTATCAGTTTTTGATATTAACATAATGCTGGGTTCACAAAGTGGAGACGTTTTCCCTCTTTTTCCTCGATGTGGAATTGCTAATATAATATTAAGTTTTCTGGTCTTTAAGGATAAAATAGGATTCAACAAACAGTTGAATTCATCTGGTCCTGGTGCTATTTCCATTCTCTTATATGGTAACTGTTCAATTCCAATTTCCAGCTTCTTTGGTCAATTTGGGTAATTTAAATTTTTATTTCTTCTGGGTCAGTAGCTGTGCTTTCACATTCCTAATCTAGAATTCATCCTCTTGTAAGTGTCATAGAATTGAGCAGTCCATGCATGGGTACTCCTTCTCCCCATCCCAATTTCTAGGTGTTTCTAGGAAAATTTAGTACTTTATTTTCCAGAATATTACTAGAATCTTCTTTGCAGTAGGTCTCTCTTCTATTTCAACAGTAGTCATTCATCATTTATAGCATGCATTCCCAATCGAGCATCCTTCAGTAATTTGTATTAGCTAAGGTAATGCCAACTGCTGTAACAGATAAGCCTTGTGATCTCTGGGGCCGAAAACAATGTCAATTTATTTTGCACTTAAGTAAAGTCAAACCAGAGGCAGGAGGCTCTACTCTGTGCAGTTGCTCAGAAACCTAGACTGATGGAAGCCTCTCCATTTTTAACTCTTGTCTTTCATGGTCTCCCTGGGTGTCAACACCTGACTGGCAAGTAGGGGAGACACAGCATGGACCAGGCCTCAGAGAGGCTTACATCCCTTCCATCACATTGCATTGGCCAGAACTCAGCACATGGCTGCACCAAACTGCAAAAAAAGATGGAGAAATGTAGCTATGCTGTGTCCCCTGGAAGAAATGGAAATGGATTTTGGTGAACCACTTCTGATCATTAAATATCCATTTAATCCAGAGACACTCAGCATCTCTTTAAGGAACGCAACCCAAAGTCATCTAATTATTGCATCCAGCCCAAAATCCAGAAGCGCCCCAGTGATGTGAAATTCTCTCTATCAGGACCATTTGTGGCTCAGAGTGGGCAGTGACCTATGAAATAAAAAGAGAAGTTATCCTCCACACCACACAAATCCAATCTGGAATGGAAGAGCAGGAATAGAATAACCCCAATAAAAGTTCTTTTTCTGGAAAAGGTAATGCCTGAGAGCCACTTGGTGGTCACTGGTCCACAGAGGTTGTGAAGGCCTGCTTGTCAGGAATGGAGAGGGCCCTACCCTGGGGCTGGAGGAGTTCCATTCCGAGATCCTGATCCTACTTCCAGGATGAACCCCTTGCTCTTATTCTCCACTGGCCTCCATGCCTTTCTCTCAACTTCTCTGAAATAGGAAGTGGAAAAGCTACCCCCTTAATCTGATCTTTTCCATGAGTCTGAACTTGAACGGAAATTAGTTGTTCAAAATATTTCTTAGATTTATCGAAGTCTAGAAGCAGATGACTTCTCCAAACTTGCAAAGTCTCCAATCTCTGGGCTCTCTCTCTTTCCCCATCTGCTGTCTGGACACCCTGGGCAACCTCAGGAGGGACAGACTGAAGACAGGAGAGTCCCCATCAGCCCAGGCCCTGAGTGGAGCAGAGTGCCCACGCCACCCACCCCCCGCCACCACACCCCCCGCCACCACCACCACAATGATGGGGCTTCATGAGGCGGAGAAACGAGCCTCCAGTATAAGCCTCTGAGGGTTCACCTGTGACAACAGGCAGCGTTTCCTTAACCATATGATGAAGATTTCACCGCTGTTTTTTTCTCTCCTCGTTACCTTGCTACTCTGATTTTTCACTTTGTTGTTTTTTATTCAGATCTGCTCTTCAGATGCAGGTTATATAGTCCCTGAATGACTACATACTTGCATGCTTGTAAATATCTTTCCTTCCACGTGGGGGTATGTACCATATTCCCCTGGATCCAAGATCCCCTCTATGTAAGATACACTGTTATTTTATGTACCACTTAGGAAGAAAAAGACATTCCTAACTAAATTGTAACATAATGCTTTCTTATAACTTAGAATGTTATTTTATACTTATTGAAAGGGCTCTCTCAGGCTTACAGATTTTTTTATCATTTTTTACTCTCGTGCATTAATAAAAAGGAAGATATAAGCATATTAAATTGGGTAGAAACTTCTAAAGCCTCTTCTCATACAGAGTTCACATATCCTAAACTACTTGCCAACTCAGAATTGTCAACGTCCATGTTTTCCCACATGATATTTTTTCTACCATCAAGAAAGGTCTTGAAAGAGGACTCCACTGCTGTCTCCAAGACTTTCATCCAAGCTACTAACTCCCATCCTGCAAACTTTCATGCAGCATTTTCTTGATCTTTTCAGAGGACGTCAACACGTCTTCACACAACAGTCCCAGTACTCGTGTTCCTCCCTGGTCATTAGTGATTCATCCTGAGACGCTCCCCCCACACCCCCCCGGCCCCCACCCCCCACCCCACCCCCTTCATAAACAGGCTGTGAAGACTCTGCAGGCCCCAACCGAGGCCTCACTCACACGGAGCTGCAGACCTCTCCCATCAGAAAGGGAAGAGCTCGAGCTGGAGACTGAAGTCGGGCAGGACGGAACCCTGTCCCCACCTTCCCAGAAAGTCCCCAGCTCTTTACCTTTATAAAAGATGGCGAATATCTGAGTGGAAAATAAAAAGGTCCTCAGGCTACACAAACCATTCCACCCAGTCCCACCACTGGAACGCCTCCATTGCGATCATTATCCCAAACGATAAGAAATAGTTCTGCATTTTAATAATTTTCTGCCTATGAGACCCCGCTGCGGGATAGGAATAGATGGTACGAAACAAGAAGATGAGGAGCGAACAACGAGGAATGGTTTTGGTACACACATGCTCCACCTCCCCAGAGTAGAAATTCACATAAGACCCGCAGAAAGACAATCCCAACTTCTCAGAGGATCCATTCACCCAGAACGAGGACTGGCCAGCATGGCTTAGAGGCTTAGTGTCCTCAGCTCAAATGTGGTCACAGCTTAGCCACTAGCAACTTACTTTACCTTAGTATCAGATTTCTTATTAGTCAAACGGAAGAAATATTACCCACTTTGAATGTGCTCTGAAGACTGAGTGAGATCACATAAGACAAAACACCTTAGCCAGGGACAGGCACAGGGGTGATTCTCAACGAACATGTGTTCCTCTCCTACTGTTCAAGATAGTCTCGTGTCAGCAAGGGGGCGCTGTGGTACGATCCTGCAGGGTGCCCAGGCTGACCCAAGGTAATTCTTGGCCAAGTTCAAACCAATGCACTCTCCACCGCGTTTCCCCCAAAGGATTCCAGGTTCCCAGTTGAATGCAAGGATGGCGGTCACTTCTCATCAAATTTTAGTGACAAAACATCTAAAGTGCTTAGCACAGTGTGTCTCACCTAAAGGTACCCAGTAGGCAGGGACTGTTATTCTCTAACCATCCCTCCCTCCAGCTCTCCCCGAATGTGCCCGTTTCTACTGTATAGAAGAGGGAGGACAAAGTGCTCAAAAGCGTCATGAAGCCACTGAAGGGGAGCAAGCAGACAAGAAGAGGAAAGAGCTGGGGGTGAGGGTGGGTTATAAAGAAGAGACAGAGGAATTCCTCTGATGCAGAGGAGAAAACTCCTGCAGCATTTCCTGGTAGACAACCACATGAAGATAGGATTTTGATTTAAAAGCTTTAGATCACAATGAACCTGCAAACCTTAACGGCAGACTCTGAAAATCACAAGAAGTCCACCATGCTTCTAGATGATTGTGCCCTGGTGTCTGGGGCACTTAAGTATGAAATCTCACATTTCAGGAACAGATGAATGGAACGGGTGGGCACTACCGCTCAGAGACCTAGAAATAAAGGTTCTCTAAGATGTGACAGCACTGGATCCTACACCAGCACTGAGGAGCAGAAGACAAGTGCTGATAGAGCCCTCTGCAGTGGCTTCTCTCTAATGGGATGTGGAAAGCCAGCCTCTGGGGCTTCAAAATAAAGTCTCCACTGTCCCAGGAGCCCAACACTCAGAGTATTTATGTTTAGCATCAAATGCGTCATGCAAAAGTAACAACCCTGGCTCCTGGGGCTTCCTCGGGTATTTCAGAAACAACTCAAGCTAAAGCTCTGGGGTATGTATCCTACCATCAGGATGGGGCACAGATTAGTAACCAGGGGGTGAATTATTTCTGGCTGCTACACAGCTTTGAATCAAATGAATCAAAGTTTTCTCCATTTGATTAGCTTGACTGGGTAAAGGCTAGGTTGCTTAGAATTCTCTCTTACCCCCTAATGGAAAAGTAAACCAATTCTATCCAAAATATCTGGAAAACAAAAGCCTCACCCAGGAGTCTCAAAGTTAAATCTTGGATTGAAATAAAATATACTATATGATTTGTCTTAGAAAAATCAGCTTCTTTGCTGCAACTTGAACAAGCTCCAATTTATTTATTTATTTATTGACTGCATTGGGTCTTTGCTGCTGTGCATGGGCTTTGTCTAGTTGTGGCAAGTGGGGGCTACTCTTCGTTGAGGTGTGAGGGCTTCTCACTACAGTGGCTTCTCTTGTTGTGGAGCATGGGCTCTAGGTATGTGGGCTTCAGTAGTTGCGGCATGAAGGCTCAGTAGTTGTGGTTCGCGGGCTCTAGAGCATGGGCTCAGTAGTTGTGCCACATGGGTTTAGTTGCTCTGCAGCATGTGGGATCTTCCCAGACCAGAGATCGAACTCGGTGTCCCCTGCATTGGCAGGCAGATTCTTAACCACTGCACCACAAGGGAAATCCAAGCTCCAATTTTAATGGTGCCATAAAAGTGTTTCATGCTGGACTCAGAGACAAGACCTCATAATTCCTTCGAACTATGAAAGAAATCTATCACTGAGGCCCTGTGGGCAGGAACACAGATTTAGGGGGTCAAAATACCAAGCCTTCCCATTCTTGACCTCACCACAGGAACCCCTAATTAATTATAGGTGTCCTAATGTGAAAAATACTTTCATAACTGGAAGGTGACCTATCCGCATTCATAAGCAGACCACAAATCAGTCATAACTCCCCAAACACCATGAAAGAACCGCTCAATTTGTATCTGTGTTGAACTTCAAGTGTTGCATAATTTATATCTAAAATCTACTCTCATACATCTACTGAAAGACCCACTCTGACCTTCGCTCCCAATCCCAACTGCATTAAGAGGGACCATAAATCACTGGAACCTGGGCACCCAATTGCAGCCCAGCTCTCCCAAAGCCCGGCAACTTTCCTCCCTTGATGAGTTCATCATCCCGTAGAACAGGTTATAAAAACTGTTCATATTTTGAGATAATCATTCAAAGGCTCTTTATTTTACATTGTGGTTCACTATTCGTCCAGGTGGACCAACTGAGCCAGTAAACAGATGGACTCACCAGGTTCCACAGAGCCTTCCGTTTACCTCCACCTTGAAAAGACCACCATCAGATCCATCCTCAGTCCTGTAACAGACTGTCCTCTGTTTAACAGCGCTCTAACAGACCTTTTATCCAAGGATGGTGCAAGATATAAAACTATAATCCCTACAGCTAAGAATCCTCCTGACTGTGGATCAAAAGTAAGAATTAAAAAAAAAAAAATTTTTTTTTAAAGTAAGAATTTTTACAGGAAGCCCACATCCTCCTTTCATTATAGTAAAGCTTTGCTTTGAAATACAAACATTTCTCGATTCCTAAGAGAGAAGACTCTCTTTTCTCAGTTTTTCCAGGGAAGGAAATCTTTGTAAATTTCTCTCACTCCCTGGATGCAGTTAAATCAATTGTGCTAAAGCAGATGCTGTGACGTTCACTCCCACCCCAATCACTACGGAATATCAGGAGCCCTGCAGCAAACAGACGCAGCCAAAAGAGGCTTCTTCTAGCAGTTTCCAGGGCGATTTTCCAAAAACACTGAGGAAGAAGTGTGAGAAAGGCTTGCTGTCACCTGCCACCCTGCCGTGTGGCAGCTTGGGGTGTTCCTTGGCAACCATGGTGTCCCCTGGGTCTTCAAAGGGGCTTGGTCCATCCAGGGTTTCAGCAGATGGCTGAGAGGCTGGGACAGTGGCCAAGCCTGCCTCAGACCAGGCATCCCTCAAGTCCATCTACAGAGAAGCAGTGTTCTTGGAGTTGACATTGGTCTGTCCTGTTCAAGGGACTCTGGGTCAATGACCCTCCCAGTGTGGTGGTTGACTAAGGCCCTGTCCCCATAGCCCACAAGGAACACGTGCTGTTGGCTCCTTGCAAAGACATACACAACCTGTGAGTGTCCTGAATGCAAGGTGGCTGCCCTGCAAAGAAGAAGGTGAGGGGGCTTGGGACATTCTGAAACATTCCTCTTTACCCCCTAGTTTATTCAAAGGTTTGAAGTTTCCCAGGTAGGAGATGACACAAGAAGAAAAAAACCTTCCAAATGGGCCACCATATACAGCAGAATTAAATCTGTCCAATGGAGAGGCTCTCACATGGGGTTTTTTCCTTTTTTTTTTTTTTTTTCCTTTTTAAGCTATTCTTCAGTGATTACTTCCTTCTTGTGACACCTTCAAATGTGGTTAAGGGCTCTGTACAGTAGAGCCAAGTTAGCAATGTGCCAGTTTGTCTGTTCTTCCTATACTTCTAAGCCTGGCGCTCTCTCCCTGACCTCTGCTCTCCTGGGGTACAACTGCCTACAGCAGGAATGCATAAGAAGGTGCGTGAGAGGATGTCCCACTTGGACAATGCACTTCCATTCTACACTTAGAGAAGGAACAAGGGAAACATCGCCCTGGGAGAGGAAAAGTTGATTGTCCATATATAAAAAGGCGAGATTTTAAAAACATTTTTTTTTACCCCTGTTGTCTTTCAGGAAAAAAAAAATTAAAAAAAAAAAAAGAGTTACCATTGTTGAAGCCAGCTACCCTTGGAATGAGAAGGTAGAAATCCAAATGAGCATAAAAATCAAGAACTTGTATTAACCTATAATGGAAAATAATTTGAAAAAGAATGTGTGTGTGTATATATATATACACACATACGCAAATAACTGAATCATTTTGCTGTACACTTGAAACTAACACAACACTGTAAATCAATAAAAAAATTAGAAAAGAACTACTACCTATCACTAGACAGGGTATGAATGGGACCCAGTAACTACTACCTGTCACTAGACAGGGTATGATAAACGGGACCTCACCGGGGTCTTACTCAACCGAAGCCCCCAGTGCCTGGATTCTAAAAAGGGATGAAGGTGGTGCCCAGCTTTACAAAGGAAAGGTGCCCTTGGCAACTGCAGAGTGTTCCCCCTAAGTGTAATGTCTGGAGGGAACATCCAGACATTAAACAACCAGAGAACATTCATTAAAACGGATTTTTCATGAGTCCATGTGCAATCACCTGTCACAGGTGTGATTTTGTGGAAAGCAAACTGTTAGCCTAACTTGTCTTGGCTCTGTGGTAGAGGGTCAGGCAGAGGCCAGGAAGCAACAAACGTCATGTCCAAAACCTCGCCTAGGTCATCGGTGCTCTTATTGCACCAGCAGCCTAAGGATCTGGCCTCAATGAGCGATTTGGGGGCCAGTGGCTGGAGAGGACGGAAAGCCGGGACAGAGGCAGGGGTCTCCCCATCAGGCGGAAGAGAGGTCAGTTCACCTCCATGCTGCTTCAGGGCTGGGCCAACAGCAGACCCAGCTCGGAGAGCTCCCGGGAATTCAGGGGTGCGGCCTGGAGAAAGCAGCTGGATTTCACCCGAGTCCAGGGCGTCCGCTCTGTTTGGTACCCTGGGCTTCATCCCCCTGTATCCTGTTATATCCGCTGCGTCCTCTTTCCCAGGTTTTAAAACTGCTCCACCAAAGTCAGTGTTGAGGAGAGAAGTAACAACAAAAGTCAACCTGTTTATTGACCTCTTCGCTAACGTAGAGGAACGTGTCCTCCTGTGGTGCTGTTGGTGGCTTTTGTTGATCCTGCCAAAGGAATCCATTTTACTTCTGCTTACTTTTCTGAACTGGAGCCTATATTAAATATTTACTATTTAATAAATATTAACCATTGCTAAAGCGGTCGTTTGTCCTAGTTTGCCAGGACAGTTCCGGTTTATGCCTGTTGTCCCAGGAAAATTATTCACCTCTCCCCTCTCACTGTCCCAGTCAGGATGATCAATCCCATGCCCACCCCAGCCGTGGGGCTCGTGCAGTGCTTCCTTCTTCACCAGCCCAACCTCTCCTAATAACCACTAGTTTCTCTATAGCCCATTACTATTTAGTCATACCAGAGATCATTAATAATTCACTACCCATATCCCGCTTACTTCCAAAAAGGATTAAAATGGCGTACAATGCATTCACTCAACAAATATTTACTGGAAGCCGAAAAGTTCCATGAATTCTCCCTGAGGATACAGACACATACAAAGTTGTTCAGATAAAAGTTAAAAGTGAAGGCAATGAAAAAACCACATAGAGGGGGAAGATCACTGAGTCAGAGACCATAGGTGCGACAGTCATTGGAACTTCCTCCATATTTGACTTTGAACGACCTGGTAGTAAAACCAAAAAGTAAAGTACCATGAACAACAGCAATCATATTGTGTAAGGAAATACACCCTTGACGCAAAAGATACTTTTTCTCTGACACTAATTCTAATAGAAATTAATCATTCATTCAGTAAATATTTATTGAGTACCTCCTATGTCCCAGGCAATGTTCTAGGAGTGGGATACAGAAGTGAACAAAGCAGAACAAACAGATAAAAATCCCTGCCCGCACGAGCTTGCATTCCAGTAGGATGAGGCAGACAATAAATTTCACATAGAGTGTGTCAGACAGTGATAAGTGCTATGGAGAAAAATGAAGCTGGAACAGAGAAGGGAGAGCTCAGACAGTCACTTGAAGTTTGGGGGTTTTATTTATTTATTTATTTATTTATTTATTTATTTATTTATTTTATTGGCTGTGTTGTGTCTTCGTTGCTACACGCGGGCCTTCTTTAGTTGCAGCGAGCGGGGGCTACTCTTTGTTGTGGTGCGCCGGCTCCTCATTGTGGTGGCCTCTCTTGTTGTGGAGCACGGGCTCTAGGCGCGTGGGCTTCAGTAGTTGCAGCATATGGGCTCAATAGTTGTGGCTCATGGGCTCTAGAGCGCAGGCTCAATAGTTGTGGCACACGGGGCTTAGTTGCTCCGTGGCATGTGGTATATTCCTGGGGCAGGGATCAAACCCGTGTTCCCTGCATTGGCAGGCAGATTCTTAACAACTGCATCACCTAGGAAGTCCTGCGGTTTTAATAGGGTGGTTAGGAAACCCCTCACTGAGAAAGCGACATTTGAGGAAAGACATGAAGGGGAAGAGGGAGGGGTCACAGGGCTATCTGGGGAAGAGTCTTCCAGACAGAGACCCTGTGATGGGAGTGCATGAAACCAATGTGAGCCCCGTGATGTAAATTAGGACATTACGAGGATACCAAGTCAGAGCTGGGAAGGGAGGAAAAGGAAGTGAAGATCTTGGGCTTTTTTTCCTTCCAATAAGACAGAAAGTCCTGGGAAGATTTTGAGCAGAGAAGTGCCATGACCTAATATTTTGAAGGATCATTCTGGATGCTATGTCGAGTGGAGATGGAGGGGAACAAAACACAGAAGTAGAGAGACCAGTTAAGAAGCTTGTGAAATTTTCCAGATGACAGAAAGCGGTGAGAAAGGATCAGATTCTGGATGTGTGCTAAAGGTAGAGGCAGGATTTGATAACAGGTTACATGTGAGGTGAGACAGAAAGCAACTGGCCAAGATGGTTCTGAGACACCTGGCTGAGCAGTAGAGCTGCTGTGTGCAAAGCAGACAGACTGAGGGAGGAGCAGATCGTGGGGGAGGACGGGAGTTTGGTTTTGACCTTGTTAAATGGGATACACTCACTGGACACCCAGGTAAAAAGGGCAAGTCAATCAGGTGGTCAGATGAGTCTGGGGCTCTTGCGAATCCTTACATAAAGGACGTGGAGTGGTAAAGTGAATGAGGTCTGTAACAGTTATTTTTGCCAAAAGTACAGAAACATTTGTTTTATGACCATTTTTATATCAGTCTGCAATAAAAGTCAAGATCTTCAATCATAGCTAAGTGAAGGCATTTCCGGAAGCAGCCAACTTAGTGTAGTAAACGTCCTCAGAGATGTTGCCTTTGGGAATCTAACTTGGAGTAAAGACAGAGCTTACAAAGCTAAAGGAACGGGCAGTTCCCATGGACCTCTGCCGGCCTCTCTCAACTATGATTTCAGATTTGCCTTCGGCAAGGGTGAGCTCTTTGATTGTACTCATCCCCTGGGGTAGATGGTCAAGCAGCAGTTGACATTTTGCTATGAAAAGCAAAAACGTCTGATAAATTCTACCCAGACCAAGGCCCACCTCACGTTACTTGGAGGCAGGTCACCAGGATATCTGAAAGACCCCCCAGGATTTTTCTTTAAAAGGAGCTGTGAATTTACTCAAATGGGCAGACGAATCACAGGCTGAGGCCTCAGAATGATAAGCTGGTGTTTGGCAATAATCTGGAATCTTCCAAGTTAAAGTGCAGTGTCTTCCTGGCAAAAAGATGGATCTCGGACAGGATACACAGACAGATACAAGTTAATCCTGTCCCCAGCCAAATAATAAAAGTGTCTATAGTTCCTTCAGGCCACACCCAGTATGGAGGGGAAAAAAAGTGTGCAACTGTCAGAAATGTAGCAGAACTATCAAGAGTATATATACCAGCAACATAAATAAGGAAACTTACATCAGAGTTGAGTTCTGCATCTCAAAGTGTAAGAATCATAACCTTTTAAAATTCCTTGACACCAGGGACTTAGTCTGTCTTGTTCAGTCTGTATCCCCAAACAATACTAGGACATAGTAGGCATTCAGTAAAAGACTGACAAAGGAATGAATCGACATTAAAAAATAAAAACAAAACCCGTCAGCACCATCTTGTGGAAGGCCTTACCATGACACATGCAAGGTTCCAGTCACCAGGCTGGGGAACAGACACTGAAATTTCTGTATGACAGGTTTTAGGGGCCACGGACTGTTGGGAGTATCGAGCTAGGAAACTTGTCTTGAAGCCGTGTTTGCAAACTACGTACATTTTGGACTTAGGTGAAGTAATGGAGATTATGGGGGCGGGAGGGCTACAAAACCCTGCATACCCTTGACACTGCCAGAGTGTAATTGAGAGACATAAATTTCAAAAGTAGTCTTTGGCCAGTTCCTCCCCGCCCCCCACATACACACACACCAAAAACTGCTGCAATAATATAGCCTCAAATTTCTTCTTTGTGTCTCAAGAGACCCTTAGTCAAAGAGCTCTTTGGACACCTGGTAGCATCCTCTGTCTTCCTGTTTCCTTTCCATGCCTCTCCCCAGCTCCCTGAGGCTCCGGCTGTCACCCCTTGGTACTAGTATGGGCTTGGCCTCTCTTTGCTTTTCTTCATCTTTCTCCACATCAGGGGAAGGGGGGACGGGAGGAGGCAGAAATCACTACCTGGTCATCTTCCACTTGCTTACCTCCTATGGGACCACCAAACAGAGGTGCGACCACCAAGAACCACCAGGGTTCTCTGTGTCCCGTGCTGCTCCCACTGGAGCCCCCTTTGCTGTCATTCCCACTCCCTTCCCAAGAGCCTGGCACACGCCCCCGAGAGACAACATGACGAAACTCAGTCGCACACACTCCTGGTACACATGGGGTACTTGGGATTCTGCAGGTTTTGTGAATACTTGGAGCTGATACAATTTGGTGGACCCTCTTTGAGGAAAAGAATAAAACAGTATAAATACAAATTTAAGTGCAAAAGTGAATGTTTATTTAAAACGGGAAAAGATATCACCGAAAATTACTGATACCTCAAAGATCTGGATTCTTTTCTTTTGACTCTCTGTGACAATTGGCCAGAAATGCCTACACAGAAATGGATTTCAACCTGGCCTCCTGGCCCACCTGGGCCTCTCTGCAACATCCAGCGAGTCCACTCAGAGAAGCCAGAGCACGTGAGCGTCACCGGCTTCCTCCTACCCTTGACCCTGACCAAGAACCTGCACCTGGACTCTGTCCCCTCAGGGCAGCTCCTTAGGCCCCCTTCCCCCTCCAACAGTACCCCAGAGAAAGCAAAGCAGCCGCCCTCCAGGATGCGTAGGGGTCTCTGTCCTGGGGACCAGCCCAAGTGACTCCACTCAGGGTGTCTCACGCGCTACCTCCTGGCCAGCCCACCTTGAAGCCTCACGCACCTGACCAGCTAAAGGGCCTCCGCTCTGGGAGCCTAGGACCCTATCTCTCTGTCTTAGCAGCCCCCCCACCCACAAGGTCAGGGCTGGGCCCCAGGATTCAGGAAAGATGCTGCGTGATTTTCTAATTAGAAAAAGTTATAAAAATTACATACCATTAAATAAATAATCAAACAAAATAAAACTCCGCGCCGTTTTTGCCGCCCCTCCTCTGCCTGGGAGCCCTGTCTGGCTTGACAGTCTGGCCTGACAGGCGCCAGCTGCCTCCAGGTACTGGCGGTCTGTGGTCCACAGTCCCCATTTCGGGGAACACCTGACGCAGGTGGCCGTGACGCCAGTAGTGAGAAAACATGCTGGCCAGCCACTGCCGCTTGGTCCCAAGATCTCCCCGACCAGGAGAGAAGGTGGGAGAGGGAAGCCGAAGGCAGGTCCGTAGGCTTGGAACGGGCGCCACGAGGCTGCTTCTCTGGGCACCTGGGAGGGCGGGGCGCCGTTGCCATGGTAACCGAGAGCTAAACAAACGCGGGCGCCAGGACACTGCGCAGGAGCCACACTGCAGCCGGGCTTGGGTAAGAGCTGCGGGCCTCCTACGCCACGCGCGGGCAGACCCAACTCCTCCTCCTCCTCCAGCCCCGCCAGGGAGTGGGGAGCAGAGTCGAGGGGCTGGGGAACAAAGAAGCGACACTACGAAGACATCTTTGTTTCTCTCCCTCCCTCGCTCTCCCTCCCTTGGCTGTGCCGCACTTCTCCCCTTCGTGAAGCGCTATGTTGGGTGGATACGTCTGCCAATAAAGGAGGACTGACCCCTTCCACTCTAGACAGCCACAGAAAAACTCTGGGTGTGACAGTGTGACTTCTTCCTTTTCAGCCTGCATAGACCAGTCAGCTAAGCAGGAAGGGAATTCCCCACATCCCAAACTCCAGCCTTGAGCAGAAACCGGCTCCTGTGACCCCAAGCAAATGACTCAGTTTACCTGTGTTTCTTTCCCCCACCCCGCCCTCCTTTTCTAAAATAGGACAGAAACAGCAGCGCTAAGCTTCCAGGGCGATGGCTCTGCGTGGCCACAGGTGCTCCTGCCACGTGCCGGCTCAAGGTCACCCTCCTTAAAAGTTCAAACCTGAATACATCTGAAATTCTATTTATTTTTAAAAGGCCTTAGGAAATTATGTTTTACTGAGTGCACTGGGGTGTCTATACGGCTAAAAACTGCATTGATTGGTCTAAGGGGATGAAGGTAACTTTCTGACATCAGTGTTGCCCCCTGGCATTTTTCCACGTGGATCCCAATCAGCCCAGGCATGGGCACCATAGAACTCACCGAAAGGGGGTATAGCTTGTTCCCCCCAAGAGGAAGGCAGCTGCCTTCAGCCAAGAATCCTACCAGTTACAGATGTTATAAACAGCTACAGAGCACATCAGCAACCAGAAGGCCTTGTGTTTGCAGAGCACCACAGAGTGCCCTGGATCCTTTACAGCAATGAGACTTCTCCCCCATAGCTAGGGTTTCCAAGCCTGGGCTGGCAGCACCCAAGCTACACCCAGGGGTCCTGTGGCCCACCCATCCGCTTCATCAGCTGCATCTCTGTTGTCTGAGCCACCCACAACCCATGTCTTGGGTTTTTCCTCCATAACACGAAAGTTAAGTGGGTGGTGGCCTGACCAGTCCAAACCAGAAACTTGATATGCAGTCTCCTGTGAGCCTTTCTTCCTATATATCATCCATTCAGTCCACAGACGCGGGTTGAAATCCTGCTATGTGCCAGGCATCATGCAAACAAACACACGCAGTGCAGGAAAGGAGGATTGAGAGAGCTGTGGGGGAAAGAGGACAGACTCTTTCCGGAAGAACCTGCACATTCTCACTGAGGAGGTGACTTTGAGTTAGGCTTTTTTTTTAATTAATTAATTTATTTATTTATTTTTATTGGCTGCGTTGGGTCTTCGTTGCTGCACGTGGGCTTTCTCTAGTTGCGGTGAGAGAGGACTACTCTTCGTTGCAGTGCCCGGACTTATCATTTTGGTGGCTTCTCTTGTTGCGGAACACGGGCTTTATACACGCAGGCTTCAGTAGTTGTGGCACAAGGGCTCAGTTGCTGTGGCACACGGGCTTAGTTGCTCCGTGGCATGTGGAATCTTCCCGGACCAGGGCTCGAACCCGTGTCCCCTGCATTGGCAGGTGGATTCTTAACCACTGTGCCACCGGGGAAGTCCCTGAGTTAGGTTTTAAAGGATGAATAGACTTGCTTTCCAGTGACAAGAAAATTCAAAAGCAAAGCTGGAATCCTAAAAAGAAATCCCCCTCTGGAAGAGTTGGCAAAAATGTATACAACATTCTCCAGAAAATAAAGCAGGGCTGTGACTAGAAAACCAAGAGGAGCTGGGAAACAGGGGCCTGGAGGAAGCCCAGGCAGGAGGGCGGCTCAGCAGACACGTCCCTGGGCCCAGCTCTGAGAGAGGCCTGCAGGGCCTGAGATGACCAGCTACTCATGACGAGCCCAATAGCCCGGTCCCTTCCCCGTGTAACTGTGAACTGGGCCTCCTTCTGGGCACAGGAAGGATTGACAGGAAAGACAGGAGTCCTACAGGTAGTTATGAATACACTAGCCTGTTCTAGAACCAAACTTCCCTCCAGTTTCCTATTGGAAGGAGACCATCTGCTGTCCACCAAAACTCCAGGCTTCTCTTGAGCCACGAGACAATGGAGCCCTGCTATCTCATCTTTGCTGATTCAGTGGGGGCTGGTGTAGACTGTTGGGCAGGGCTTCAGCAGCAAATTCCTCAGCCAACGACTGTATCCACTAGTCCTCCACCCAGCACCTGCTGGTCTCCTCCTGGATCTTAGGGCTTTACCGGCCTCTTCACTTTGGGCTCATGTAGTTCAAAATCTCTTAGCCTAGAAATATCTGCCTACGCTCTTCCTGTCCCACCAATAATAGGAGGTGCTAGTTTAACAGCACAGTTTAGGGACTTCCCTGGTGGTGCAGTGGTTAAGAATCCACCTGCCAATGCAGGGGACACGGATTCGATCCCTGGGCTGGGAAGATCCCACATACCGCGGAGCAGCTATGCCCGTGTGTCACAACTACTGAGCCCGAGTGCCACAACTACTGAGCCCATGTGCCACAACTACTAAGCCCACATGCCGCAACTACTGAGCTCGTGTGCTGCAACTACTGAAGCCTGTGCACCTAGAGCCCGTGCTCCACAACAAGAGAAGCACTGCACTGAGAAGACCACATTGCAATGAAGAGTAGCCCCTGCTTGCCACAACTGGAGAAAGCCCGCACAGCGGTGAAGACCCAACGCAGCCAAAAATTTAAAAAACAAAACAGAAAACACAAAAAAAGCCCACAGTTTATGTGCTTTTCATATTTCATCCCTCTCAACTCCAAATGTGGAGCCAGGCACCTGTGCCCTTTTAGACTGATGTCTTAGCCTTTTAGAAGGAAGGGGTGTTTAGGCAGCACACCACAAGTCCTGAGCCTGCCTCTCAGCTCCAAAGCATAGAAGACCCACAGTCCTGCTTCCCAGTGGCTGTGATCGACTTCAGCTTTATGCTGGTTCCCAGCTGTGAGCCATGCTTTTGGAGCTCAGCTATATGTGTGTGGTTTGCACCCACTCATGGCCACACGCTTAGGGCCCCGGGGGCTACCCCTGACCACGTTCATGGTCACGCTCTGTAAGGAAATAAACACTGTCAGCACTCCTCACTTAGGTGATGACTTTCTGAACTTCCAGCAACAGGTGGAGTCCAGCAGCCCTAATCAAATCAGTGTGTGCAAGAGGCTTTCTACCGGCTTTTCGGGAGTCTAGGAAGCCTGAGGAGAGGGGCAGGGCCAGCTCCCAGGCAGCGGCTGGCATAAACCCAGAACCCACTCATCTCCAGGACTGTGTCGCTTCTTGGATAGAGGTTTCCTTCCTTAGGAGGGGCTCACCGCTGCAGGGGGCATCCCTCCTTGAACAAGGATGTGGATCCAACTTGGGGTGATGGGTCTACCAAGGTCATTTATTCTCCGTCCTACAAAATTCCTAACACTTGGGAACCCGCAGGCTCCCAGCACCATGCTGGGGTCTGCAACATGAGCAGACGAGCCCTTCTGCCTGGACTCCTGAGGACTCCAGTCTTCACATCGAGTTTGGCCTCTAAACAACCGGAGAATTACTCGGAAGAATCCCACGAGCAGTCATAACAAAATATCCCTTTGCTCTTGGCCTTCCCAGCCTTCCCAGTGACTAACTGGGCATTTTCAAGTCACAAGTGACCCCCTTCCTCTCTCATTCTGTCCCTCCCTGGTCTCTCACTGAAATCTAAAATGCCCCACTGAGAACTCTGCTTGATATTATGAACAACCTAAATGGGAAAAGAATTTGAGAAAGATAGATAAATATATATATGTACAACTGAATCACTTTGCTGTACACCTGAAACTAACACATCGTTAATCAACTATATACTCCAATATAAAATAAAAAGTTAAAAAACTATAAAATAAAATACCCCCTGATTCTCTGGTCTACCATGTGAAAACTTAGCCTCACTAGCCAAGGCAGCTGAACTTGATTCTTTAGGGAGACGCCTCACTGGTCAGGCAGCTAGCAGAGAGGAGCAAAGGCACCCCTCAACTCCATCCTCTTTCCATCCTTCCCATTTCAATTCTCTTTCCACTTCCTTATGGTGGCTAAAGCCTCCCCCCTCCCCCAGCCCTGGGACATCCTCTGGTTGGCTTTGAATTACGTGGGGACAATCCCTGTCCCTGACGGGCCCCATGCCCCAGAAGCCAGAGGTGGTGCTGGCACCCTCTTAGCTCCCTATACTAAAGGGGAGACTCCTTTAGACGCCTACTAAAATTCCCCTCCCCCTCTTTCATTCATGACATAATCCCACTATCCTGTACTGTATCTTTCTGTCTCCCGGTTTAAGCAAGAAGTTTTCTTGAGGTCTACAGGTGTGCCCTCTGCAACGCTGCAGCCCCGTGCCAGACACTGTCTGGCACATAGAAAGGCCTCCATAAATGTCTGCAGAAAGCAAGAGGAAAAGAAGAAAGGGAAAAGTATAGGAGGGAGCCTTGGAAGCTTATCCTTTTCAGTAGCAAATGTTATAAGGTCTGTTTTTAATGCATGGAGTGATAGAATCAGATTCACAAATATTTGAGCAGCCTGGAAGGGAGAGGCAAAGCCAGGAAGGTGAAATTTAATACTGACCCACATATATTCCTGCATCGGGTTCCAAACATAAACCTAAGTTTAGCACCGAAAAAAAAAAAAAAGGTAAAGAACATAAAAGCTACCTTCAAATATTTGCAGCCACTGCGGAGCAAATCTGTTGTGTGTAGCTCCAGACAGCAAAGCTGGGGAGGCTGGTTGAAAGCCCCAAGGGAGGAGGATTTAGCAGCAGAAGTCTGTGTAATTTGTTATGTGCTAAATACAGTGCCTGGAACGTAGAAATGGTGGCTGAATAATTCCATGCTTAATTTGGTGATCTTTCTTCTCATTGTTATTACCAGGATCATCGTCATTATTTATTATTTATAAGAGCTGTCCAACAGTCTGCCGCAAGAAGCACTGAGCTCCACTCCCTGGAAATCCAAGGTTATCACTGGGTGGCCACCTGTCTGGGGAATTTGTCAACCTGATTCCTAACCCCTGGCCTCCCCTTCTCTGTAATCCTGTGATGTGAAGAGCAATGCTCTCTAAGCCCTGGGTAGCAAGAGCTGCAGATACAATTCCTGGCTGAGCAAACCGTCTTTTATACAAAGAAGCTTTTGCACTGCCTGTATTTGTGGCAGTGTGCCTCCTTCTAGCAACCCCTCCCAAGCATCTCTTTGATGTTGAAAAATAAAATTGCTTTGTGTGAAAGCTCCTTCAATCTTATATAGATACAAATGCCTTGTATCTTTGGGGATATGCCAAACCGCTCTTAGTGTCACAGAAGTAATCTTATTAAAGGAAGTTCTGTTTAATCCCCACTGCTGTTTGCCAGAGATGCTGAATAATTCCACGCCTATTGCCACTTTGCCACGTGCCCTTCCAGGATTTAGCGTTGTCCAAGAAAACACATCAGCGAGTTCAGGCTGGACAATGGCATTCCCACTTTGGGTTTAATGCTGTAGCTGTAGAAATGTTCTTTTACACATCTTTATCTCAATTTCTTAAAGAAAAGAAAAGGAAAGGAAAGGAAGGGATCGGAGGACTTGCCTGTTGTGAAGAATAACAAATGGAATAATGAGTTGCCTCAATGACCAACTCAATATAATTACATACGCTAAGCCAGTGCTGCTAATATTGCTAAGAAAACTGGAGTTCATATAAGGTCACTATCTGTTGTCTCTTCCCAAAGAATATAGGAAACCCTTGACTAGGTTAGTATTTTCTATATAAATGTATATTTTATATACATATATATCAATATGTGTGTGTACATATATACATACGTATCAGTCAAATGAAATTACAGCTTCCTCCCTCCCAACAGACTTCTGGATCTTCTCCATTAGAAGTCGTCAGTGAGTGACCCAAACATGCAACCATATGAAATCATTACACATTTATTACTTTCAACACACACTTATGACCTCCTACTATGTGCCAGGCATTACTCTAGTGGCAGGAATAGAACAGCAAACAAGAGAGCAAAGTTCCTATTCTCAGGAATACAGATCAATGAGCATGATACAAACGTTATGAAACAAATAAAACAACATAATGAAATGTATAGTGCCTGGGGGTGAGGGGCTATTTTAGATCAATTGCTCAGGGAGGGCTTCACGGGGGAGGTGACATTGGAACTAACACCTGAGGAGGAGAAGCCAGGCATCTGAAGATCCAGAAGAAGAACTTTGCAGACAATGGGAAGGACTAACAAAGAGCCCTGAGGTGGGAACAGGCTGTAGCATGGTGCTTGAGGGGAGGAGCGGGATTCCAGGAGGGCCAGAAAGGAAGCAGGGGCCCACACGGCAGCCCTCGGAGGCCTTTCAAAGTGAAGTGGAAACCACTGGAGAGTTTCAAACAAGGTCATTAAAACATGATCTAAATTTATGTGTTAAAAAAGATCACCTCTGAAGAATGGATTATTGGAAAGCAAGAGCCAAAGCAGGGAGGCTGTTGTAGAATGGTGGGTTAGACAAGAGTGATCCCAGTGGTGGTGGAAAGGAGAATGGATTCAGGACATTTTCTGGAAGAGAGCGTGGCGAGGACTTACTGATTGATTAGCAGGCTTGAGAAGACGAAAGAGAGAGGAATCAAGGATGACTCCAAGTTTCTACATCTGAGCAACTGCGTGAATTATACACCAGAGGTTCCCAAACTTTCTCAGTTCATGGCACTCTCAGTACCTCAGTGAATTTTTCACAGTGCCCCCGAAGCCAAAAGAAATCCACAATGGTTTTCATTTATTAGTTATATCCAAATAACTTAATAAACACTTGCGTTGCATCCTTATGTCATATATCTGTGTCACAACTTAATACACAAAACTTGAAAGAAAAAAATAATGCTTTTACTTCATTCTTAAATAGCCACAATTACCTACTAATGGAATGTGTGTGTCCATTGGGCATCACACCACTTCAGTCTTAGAATCAGATTGCACACGGCCACCCTCATTTCCTGTTCCACATGGACTTTTGCATGGGTCTTGCTTTGTATCTCAACAATTGCCAAAAATTCAGCTTTGCAAAATATGCCATCTCTTGAAAGGAATGCAGTGTAATCTAAATTAGTAGTTCATACAATATCCAACAGATGTTGAGTATGGCTATTTTCCTCAAAAATTTTAAATCCACCACAGCATCCCTGTGAGTTCTCTGCAGTACCCAGGGAGCCTCAGTGCTCAGACTGGTCAGACCATTTGGTGACGGGACTGGGGTGGGGAATGGCAGGGGAGGTATATATAAGCGAGGGCTGCTTGGGTTGGATTTCTATGGTGGACATTCAAGGAGAGCTATTGACCAAGGAAGGTTAAGGAAGAAACATGTACTACAAAAACAAATTCCATTTAAGCTTAGCCTAGGAAAAATATCCATTATCCAGTCTTTTTAGGAAATGAGGTGTTCTCTGGCTAATTTTCTGGGTAACTAAGAGCTAACCAGAAAACTTTTTTTTTTTTACAGCTGTTATTGTTGAAGAATCCTTTGGCCTGGGCTCAGTTCACTCCCTGACACTGTAAGTATGAGCATAACTGGGCGTAGCTGCGACTGCATCTTCCAGGTCTTAAAAGCTGCAAAGTCATGATTACAAATAATCCTCATTGTCCTCCCTGTGAGCCACGCTGTGATCCCAGAAACAGCGATGGCACGAAATGAACTTGATTTTAAACGCATTGTTTCCCATCAAGAGCATAACATTAGATAAATACTAAATGTGACTACTACCAATAGGGCATCCGAAGAAACGCAGACATAGGATTAAAATCCCTTATGCGCAAAATCTGTAATTCAGAAAGTTCTGAAAACTGAAAGTCTTCATGATAAGTTTGTGGCAAACTCATCTGGACACAAAACCCGACCTGCTAGAACTCAGCTGGAAGTAAAATCCTGCCTACACTGATGGGGGTCTATTCAAAGTTTCCCTTTATCCCACTTACTGTGAACAGCTACATGTTTTGCTGCAGAAATACTAATAAGATTCTCTACAGGGTGCTGCCCCAGACCCCTCTAGGGCTGTCATATATCTATGACGTATTCACTATAAGGCCACTCAAAATCAGAACAAAATCTGAACTTCGCGACACACTAGCCCCAGGGGTTATGAATAAGGGATAAGTTAGTCTTTAGAAACATAGGGCAGGGAGAAACCCAGATCTCTTCTAGGTCAATCCATTAATGTTCGAAGTGAGAAAAGAAGCTTAGACACATGTGTGGGAGAAGCCGGGAACATGTTCAATATCACATATTCAGTTTGCAGCTCAGCCGAGACAGCACTATTTCTCCTGCCACCTGCTGCCCTGGAAGACAGCCCACATGTGTGCTCGCACGTGTTGAGAACACAGGTGCCTCGTGTTGACAGGGCACACCCAAAATACACACTTCTACTGAGATGCTAATAAGATCTGAAAACGAATATGTCATGGGTTATAACAGTTACCTGCTTTGTTTCAGACAATCCTGAAGGTTTGAGGGAGATTAATTCGAAGCCATTCTGTATGACTCTTGAAAATCAGTCCAGTAAAGTTTTAACTAACCATGTCTTTTCATCTGATGAATTTCCTGTTAGCAATTAGAAACTCTAAATATTATTTCTTTGTTCTTTTAAAGAGTTTCTTTATTCTCAGAATATTTGAAGGGATCGCTAAGAACTTAGTTGTAAAGACAGGAAAGATGATGTCTCTTACTCATCTCCACTGTTACAGGGTGGTCTAGACTTGGAACTGGACAGACCTGGTCTGAATCCCAAATATGGGGCTTAGTAGCCATAGCCTAAGGCCAGTTACCCAATTTCTAGAAGCCCTGGTTTCTTCGTTAAAAAATAGGATAATAATAATTTACCCGATTTTTGTGAATCTTTAAGTGTAAAAAAAGAAAGTAAAATACTTTGTTCTAGGTACGTAGTAAATGCTCAGTAAATGACAGAAACCCAACTTTCCCCTCCCTCCCTCTCTCTCCTCACCATCCTGCCTTTAGTTTAGTTTAACTAGAGCTTGAGGAAGAGGCTGTGAGAACTAAAGCTAGTGCTCTCAGTGCTCCCCTCCAAACAAATCCAGCCTCTCAGCCCACGCAGCAGCCGCTGTCGGGAAAGCACACTGTACTTGACGACAGCAGACCTGGGTCCAAGTCCGAGCTTGGCCACTTATTAATTGGCAGACTTTAACCAAGACATTTGATTTCTCTGAACCTCAGTGTTGTCATCTGTAAATTGAAGAAAGCAGTGCTTGCTGCACAAGACGCTATGATGAACACATTCAACATGGCACAAGTAATTGTTTTACAACTCAAATATCACACAAATCGCTGAGGCCTAGAGAAGACTGAGAGTAGGACCCCAAATCTGGAAACAGGAGAACATTTTCCTGATTTAAATAAAAGGAGAAGAGAAGGCAGATGTGGAAACTTATAACCCAGTGAGTTTGCTATTGGTGCTGGGAAGAATTCCAGGACGTTTCCTGTGATGGTCTGGGAGCACTTAGGAGAGGCGACAGGCTGCATGGATTTCTGGAAGGGCAGGACCTCTTCATCCACCCCTTAGAGAAGGGGGTAAATCCTGAGGCGGGCAGAAGTCTCAGGGCGCCAAAGAGGAGGGGCCACAGAAAGTTGTGGGCAGGGGGGGCTTGAGAGGGTCAAGAAGGAGGAGCCTCAGGGAACTGAGAGGGAGGGTCTCACCAAGCAGAAGGGGAGGGGTCTCACCAAGCAGAAGGGGAGGGGTCTCAGGGCCATATCCTCAGGGCTCTCTGGTTTGATATTTGTATCTATGATTTGGATGAGGACACAGTTAATAGGAAATGGCTGGGGCTTCCCTGGTGGCGCAGTGGTTAAGAATCTGCCTGCCAATGCAGGGGACACGGGTTTGAGCCCTGCCCCAGGAAGATCCCACATGCCATGAAGCAGCTAAGCCCATGTGTCTCAACTATTGAGCCTGCGCTCTAGAGCCTGTGAGCCACAACTATTGAGCCCATGTGCCACAACTACTGAGCCCGTGCACCTAGAGCCCGTGCTCTGCAACAAGAGAGGCCACCACAATGAGAAGCCTGTGCACCACAATGAAGAGTAGCCCCCCGCTTGCCACAACTAGAGAAAGCCCACTCACAGCAACAAAAACCCCATGCAGCCAAAAATAAAACAAAATTAATTAATTAAAAAAAAAAAGGAAACGGCTGGCAGTGCAATAAAAACTTATTGGGGGACTTCCCTGGTGGTGCAGTGGTTAAAATTCCGCACTCCCAATGCAGGGGCCCTGAGTTCAATCCCTGGCCAGGGAACTAGATCCCACATGTATGCTGCAACTAAGAGTTCACATGCCACAACTAAGGAGCCTGCCTGCTGCAACTAAGACCCAGCACAACCAAATTAAAAAAAAAAAAAAAAAAAAACTTATTGGGAGGAGCTGGAGAAAATGAGAAGTCCCAGTTAAAGGGGAAAGGAACAACTTGCCCTTTTGGATGGGTGCTCAGAAGGCCTTAACAGAGCCCACAGGGTTAAGTGTTAGTCTTGCTACTCGGTGCCGGGGAGAAAGCCACACAATCAGGCCAGACCTTGGGCTCTGGGCTCTGGGCCATGTGTGGTAGGGAGCTCTTGACACCCTACAGCACTTCAGAGGACAGCCGAAATCATGGAGAAGGACCTAGAAGCCACACCATCTACTGAGTGGTGGAAGGAACAGAGAAACCATGATTCACTCCTTCATTCAGTAAACACGTACCATTACCTACTGTGGTAACGATTTTAGGCATTTGGGCTAATCAGTGAATGAAACAAAGATCCCTGCCCTCACGGGACTTCCATTTTAGTGAGAGGGGACAGATGTCACATGTAACAAGTGAATAAAGCATTTAGTATATCAGGGAAGTGATAAATGCTCCAGAAAAAAGGGAAAGCAGAGAAGGTTAAGGGAGATCGGAAATGCTATGATTGGGCAGGTGACAATAAACTGGATGGTGGGGACAGGCCTCACTGAGGTGGTGGCAGATACCTGGGGAGCAGGCCCATGGGACAGGGAGAGCAAAGGCCTCGGGTGACACGTGTCTGGCACGTTAGGAACAGCACTGAGACCAGTGTGACAGGACTGGAGGAAGGGAGGGAGGGAGAGAGCCGTGGAAAGGAGGCGCGAGAGGTGATGGGGGCCAATGAAGAAGGACCTCGCAGGCCCTGAAAGGGTCTAGGCTTTTCATCTGAGAGGTGGGAGCCCTGGCAGGGTCTGCATGAGGGAGTGAGGTGATGTGACTTGTATTTTGAAAGCTGGCTGCCCCGTGAAGAACAGACGCGCTAGGAGGGCACTGCAGTAACCCAGGCAAGATGTGACGGTGGCTCAGCCCGGAGCGGCAGTGATGGGATGCAGAGAGGGTAAGAAGTAGGGAGGTCCCTGGAGGGGGAAGCCAGCCTGATCTGCTGGCGGTCTGATGGAGGGTGTCAGTACAGAGCAGTGTCACATGACTCCAATGGCTTCGTTATCAGCCAAGAGGTCCGGGGGAAGAAGAGCAGGATCTCATTTTGGACACTCGAGTTTGAGACGTCTGTGAGACTTCTGAGCAGAGATGCTAAGAAGGCGGCTGGAGAGCTGAGACTGGAGTCCTGGGAAAAGGTCTGATCTCTACCTTCAGACACTTCAGCACTGTCAAGTGGAAGAGGAGTGAGAGCTCTTCACCCAGAGAGGGGAACCCTGAGAGGTTCCCCCAGGGCTGAAAAGGGCCAGTGAAGGGGTGTGAGTCAAAGTGAGGAAGGCTGTGATTCAACTCGAGGACGTCTGAACCACGGCTGTCAGAGACTGAATCAGCAGCCTTGTCCAGGCTGTCTTACAATAACAGAGGACAGATTCCTGAAATCAGGGCTGAGAGTCCGAAAACAGACTGACCCATTGTGAGAGAGGTTCTGTCCCAGCAAATAAAGCATTATCATAGCATTCCCTTGGGCCAGGCAGCCTTCCCAAGGAGGGCTCCGGCCTCCTGAGGATACAGGCGTGGGCTCACCTCTGGCACTCCCCGCGGGCCATCCCCTCCCCCAGATGGTACCAGGGAGCAATCTTTCTCTTTCCCCGTCCCATGAACTATTTAAGGCCTCAGAAGGAGCCACAAGACATACTCACACACACACACTCACAAACATGTATGGTCACACACACCTCCAGAGCTGGTTAGGAATCAGTGTGCAGTAGTAACAACACAGCTCGTGTTTGCGCCTGCGCTACTTACACGTATACATGTTGCTTCATTGAATCCTCACAGGAAGTGGGTACCACTGCCCACTCCCATTTTACAGATGTGGAAATTAAGTCACAGGAGAGGTAAGGACCTCACTCAAAAATCATGCAGCTCTTAAGTGGCCAAGCTGGGATTTAACCAGGAAAATGAGCCCCAATCCCAACCCGCTCTTTCCCAAGGTTCTTTTTCAGCCCTGCTTACCTCCCCCTTTCCGCGCTCACACAGACCCCTCCTCTGCGGGCGGTCTAGAGTGGCTGCCTCAGAAGCAATGTTGACTTATGGACCAGGGACTTGGGCAAGTCGCAAAGCTGCGCCCCCTGCTGGAGCGCAGGGGAGTGGGCGGGGCTGGACCCAGGAGGCACAGGATGCGGTAGGTGAGGGAGGTCAGGCAAGGGAGCCCTGCTAGGGCAGGAAGACTCGCTGGAACCCAGGCCCCTTGTGGGACCCTGCGGAGGGACCAGCGGTCACTCGGGGTCACTGGAGCAGGACATCATCTGCCCTCCTTGTCAGCAAGGAGCCGGAGCCTTCGTTTCTTTTGAGAATGTGAAAGCAGAGGATGGTGCTGAGGGACCAGGGGTCACATGAGGTCCCTGGGCTGCTCCCTGGAGGGCAGAGGAGGGCCCTGGAGGAGGCCTGAGGGAAGGAGGGTTCCTGCTCACTGCCCAGGGCCATCGCACAGGGCCTCAGGAGGTATAAAGAGCCCCATCCTTAGGGCACAGCTGGCTTCCTGCCCAACTGCAAGGCCCTTTGCCCACATCTGGTTTCCAAAGGCATGAAGCCTTTTAGCACATCAGTCAGGCCATGGCCCCAGCGAGAGGGACAAAGAACTACTCAGGAGCAGCAACTTCCTCCCACCATGGAAACCAGAGGAGAGGCCCGGCTGACCCCTTTGCCTCAAAGCCACAACCAGAACATGGAGCCCTACACGACCTTTTCTAGAGTCCACATGTATGTTAGAATATGACATTTGTTGTTCTCTGACTTACTTCACTCTGTATGACAGTCTCTAGGTCCATCCACGTCTCTACAAATGACCCAATTTTGTTCCTTTAAATGGCTGAGTAATATTCCACCGTATATATGTACCACATCTTCTTTATAAAACCATTCATCTGTTGATGGACATTTAGGTTGCTTCCATGTCCTGGCTATTGTAAATAGTGCTGCAATGAACACTGGGGTGCAAGAGTCTTTTTGAATTATGGTTTTCTCCTGTATAGCACAGGGAACTCTACCCAATGCTCTGCGGTGACCTAAGTGGGAAGGAAATCCAAAAAAGAGGGGATATATGTATACGTATAGCTGACTCACTGTGTTGTACAGTAGAAATTAACACAACATTGTAAAGCAACTATACGCCAATAAAAAAAGAAGGAAGGAAGGAAGGAAGGAAGGAAGGAAGGAAGGAAGGAAGGAAGGAAGGAAGGAAGAAAGGAAGGAAGAGAGAGAACATGGAACCCTTCTTAGGTCACTAATCCAGTAACCAGAGGCTGTCAGTAGTCTTCCTCTTTTCAGTCTAGTCATCAAATCAGCCCTTTACAGAGGGAGTGCTCTGTTTTGTTTGTTTTAGTTACTTGTGTCTTCCTCTTTACTTCAAGTAAGAATATTTCAGGGATCCTGGCCTCAACCCCTCCAATGACAAATGGGATCCCAAGAAAACCTCACGACAGGGAACTCGGCCTCTCACTCACAGCCCGACGTGGAAGGGGTCAGGCAGATGGAAATCTACAAGACTGTGGCAGCATGTTGACTCCGGCATAGTGTTACCCCTCTTCACTAAATAAGCACATTCCCAGTCAGCATACTTGGCACAGCACTTAGCACATTATTCAAGCTTTTCTTCACGCACCCATGTATTCATTCAGCAGATATTACTGCGTGCCTGTCATGTGCCAAACGCCACGCTGGGTGCGAGCGTGCAGTGGTGAACCGTGCACACGCGGGACCAGCCGCCACCAAAAAGCCTCCCTCGAGGGCCCCACCCTCCACCGGGGCCGGAAAGATAGAGCCAGGGCACGAGGAGGCCAAGTGTGAGAGAGAGCAGAGCTTTTGTTTTCCTGCTTTTGATGGAGACGTGGCTCTATTTTCTGATAGAGACAGAAAACTATGGCTTTCCTACAAGAAAACAACAGGATATACGTGTGATGATAAGCCTGCCTGGGAATCAAGCAGGTTCCAGGCAGCGGTGCAGAGAGAAGCAGAGATGGAGAGGGAGGTCCCACTCAGCGAGGGCAGCCTCCACTCGGCAGCACTGTTCCCACGTGGGGAAGCCGGCACAGGGTCCTGGAAACTCCTATCTCCAAGAGAAGCCAGAACTCTTGACTTTTGTAAATTCTGCCAATTCTAAATATTCACTCTAATATCTTATTTTTTAATAGTTTTTTTTCTTTAATTATTTATTCATTTATTTATTTTTGGCCATACCGTGCAGCATGTGGGATCTTATCCCCCCGACCAGGGATCGAACCCACGCCCCCTGCAATGGAAGCATGGAGTCTTAACCACTGGACTGCCAGGGAAGTCCCCATTCTAATTTTTTTTTTAATTATGTAACTTGAATGAAATACATCTGGCAGCCTGCTTTGATTGAGGCAGCCATTCTGCAAAGCTAGTCTAGGGATGAATGAGCTATAATCGGCTGATTATAATCAGCTCTTATAAAGTTGATGTTTCCTGTTGTAACCACAGAAATTAACCTGCAATCTCTCAGAAAACAGGGTCACAATGAGTCCAGGTGTGAATCACAAGTCAAAACCGAGATGTCTGCCTCCCACACTGGGTATCAGGTTGCCATTACCATTTAGTTCTGCCTGACAGCTTCTCTTATAAATTTCTAGGAGAATTAAAGAGACAGTGTCTAGAATGCAGTTTCTTTTCTGACCTTTGAAATAAGAATGTAGCTGACTGGAGCCTTTTTCCAAGGCCTGATGAGAAAACGGAGAGAAAAGACTCTTAACCCTGAGTGACAGCATGCTGCGGATAAACGCATTCTGGGCTGTCCAGGGGACCGGCTGATTTTGATCTTTTATCTTAAACAGCTAAAAAATATGAAAGACAGGGGGTCTCCGAAGGGCAAGCAGGCCTTCGATGGAGGGGCTGGTGCCTTGGTGTGCTCCTCCACTGCTCCCAGTGCACGGCTGGACAGGCCCCCTCTCCACGGGCTCTCACCGCCCCCCACCCCTTCCTTCTCCCTCTGACTTACAGGCGTCAGGAGCAAGCGGGGGTTAGACGTGGACAGATATAGTAGGTGGTGTGTTTAGGTTTTAAATCAAAATAAGGCTGGAGAGGCTCCTTTAAAACAGAAGAGGCTCCCAAAGACACAAGCCCCAAAGCTTTCCCACGGCTCACCGTCTGCCGCAAAGGCAGCATCCTCCGTGCTCATCTCATGCATCCTCTATCTTTCACCTCCTCCACAAAGCACTTGAGGTAGCCTGCATGAAAGGACACCATAGAGCTGTAAACGGATGGAGAGAAAGCAAGTCGACTGCAGGCCGAGCTCCCAGACTCTGTTTCCTAACTGTTGGTCAGTGGCCACAAGAATCCTCCTGGTCCGGAGTCACTTTCATCGTATCACGGTCCTGTCCACCACCCAACACAAGATGCTCAATAATGGGTTTCTAAGCCCTCCAGCCCCTGGTTCCGCCTTTACTCTTACTGCCTTGTCATCCCTCTACCAGGTCAGTTTTCCCTGCCCCGGGAAGTCTGGTGACTCCTCACCCTCCCACCCTCTAAGCCATCAAGCCATCCACGAGGGCTTCCCCCTTCTCTTTTCCAGATCTCGCAAGCAGTTCTTTTCCAGATTTACATCTTGCGAAGCTGCCCATCATGGGCTGGGTTCTCTGGAAATACTCTTAAGATGCAAACTGCTGAGCGGCAACCGGTTGAGACATATTAATAAAATGTTTATTAGGGACGGTGCAGTGGGGCAGGCTTGGCAAGCCCGGCCCACCTGGAGGGGGCTCAGGGGGTGAGTAGACCTCTCGGAGGTGTCCCGCCTGGGCTCAGCTGGACTTTTATACCCTCATCAGATGCAGAGGCCCCAGAAGGGCGTGGCTTCTGCAAGGGGGCTCCCGGCAGCTGGGGCCGACCCTGAGGGAGCTGGGGGCGGGGCGGGGGGGATGCTGGCTGCTGGCCACACTCCCCACAGCTGGGCAGCGAGTCCCCTCTTGGAGAAGAGGTCTGGGCAGCGCACCTCTATGTTCACCACACGGCCCCAGGCTAACCCTGAGGAATCCCGTAATCCAAGGGCTCTAGCATCCCCGCAGGTGCGCAAACATGGCCCATTACTGATGCCGACCTGTGTTCTTCGACTCTTTAATCTACAGAAACTGTTAAGAGGCCAGACGAGAAACCCAGGCAAGGCTTTACTGGGACTCGTGCTGCAGCACAAGAGAGCAGAACAAGTCACTCGCTCCCCAAGGTGGGGGTGAGCTGGTCCCTTAAATGAGGTGAGGGTGGGGGCGGACCAGTGGGTCGGGTGGGAGAGGTGGCTTACCTGGTCTGCCCACCCCCTTGGTGGTGGTGCAGGGAGCATGTGTGGCTCCCTGCTTTTGCGCCTGGCAGCTCAGAAGTGGCAGCTGGGTTTTGGCCTTTTTGTATCTCACTGTTCATAATTCGCCCCAACTGCACATGCGTGCAATTATTTTTAGTCCCTTATAGTTTCTTTGTATTTTGTTGCTCAAGGAGAGGAGATGCTTTTCCAGGTGCCAGCCCTGCAGTAGAGGGTCCCAGGTCCCAGCCTGTCTCGTGAGGAACGTCTTTGTACATCACAGCCCTCAGCTCAGGCACCATGCTGCATGTATGCGAGAGAGAGATCTTCACGATCTCATCTGGCTGGTTCCCTAGACTAGAGCTTCCCGATCAGAGATCTGGGGAGAGGGAGGCCAGGAGATTTATCTCGTGAGCCCTCAGAGCACACAGGAGGATTCTGGGCCAGTCACCTGCAGCTTATCCCACTGTACACAGTAACTGGTATCATTTTTAAAACTGTGGGATGCCCTGCTCTAGAGCCATCTATTCTTGGGCCTTCATTCAGTCCCTGATCATTCTGGGTATCTTTATGGTGCATCAGGCACTGAGCCAACCACGGGAGAGAGTGGGGAACAGGCCACATAAGGTCACTGTCACGGAGACACTTACAGTCTAGTGGAAAAGAAATACTGAGCAAATAAACATGGAAACAGAACCATAAACAGAAATAGGGTAAGTGCTCTAGGAGAGAATAACAGTGTGGGTGGGAGAGTAGAGAAGGAACAGTAAGAGAGGAAGTCAGAGAGACTGGCCGGCGCCAGATCTCCAGGGCGCTGGGAGCCACGGAGCAGGGTTCACATCTTATTCTCAGTGCAAGAGAACGCCGTGGGGGGAGTGCTAAGCAATGGATATGGATTCAGCTTATATTTTCCCAAGAACACTCCTTGTGCAGAACGACTACAGGGCAGCACAGGGGTGACAGGGAGGCCAGTTAAGAGCACGTGGCAATAACCCTGACGAGTGCTGGCACGGTTCACGGCAGGTAGTCACGGGGAGCAGAGGAGAGAGGAAGGATTTGAAATAGATTTGCAAACAAGAATCAATCCTTCCTGCCCTCGAGAAGTTCACACTCTGTCGGAAAGACAGATGTGCAAACAAATTAATATAGCAAAATCGTTACTTCAATGAAAATACAGAAGGTACAGATGGAGCAATGAAGACCCGCCGGGGGAGACATAGGTGCTCACAGTTGAGCCAAATCTGGGGAGTAAAAATAAGTAAGTGTTTGCTGAATGAACTAACACGTTGCCGAGTGGGTGGTGCTTCCAGCAGAGGCGGCGGCCAGGAGAACGTGCCTGGCAGACATCCAACCACAGGGACCTTCATTGACCAAGGGCCCGCACACTATGTATACCACCCTGCCTGGACCTCGTTCATTGCGGTGTCACTCTGTGTATGGAAATATGTTTGAATGTCTGTTTCCCTCCCCAGTTTGAAGCTCCTGAAAGACAGTCTACGTCCTGATTATTGTAGCAATAAATATTTCTTGATGAATAAGTAAAAGTCTTCTCTAATGACTGCACCACTGAACACCAATCACTCCTTCACTTTCCAGCCCTCCTCGCTGACTTCCTATTGTACAGTCATTTCAAAGCGCTGCCTCCAGGTGTGGTCTCTCCGAACAGCTCCTGGAGGGTAAAACCTCTGTCTCCTCTTTCTGTGCCTTTTCATGGGCCACCATGTACTGATTCGTATACTCACAGGGCCATCCCAGGGCCGCTGAATGAAACGAGTAACCAATATGCAGTAGGTAGTTACTGACTAATGGGATTTTATTCCTTTCTCGGTTTCCAGGATGATGAAGTAGGGACTCTGCCTGCTGCAGAAGGCTTTCATCTGCTAAACGCCTCCCAGCATGTCTGCTGAAAATCTTCAGCCATCAGGAACATCACCTCCTCCTCACCCTTCCACAATTTTCCACCATTCCGCGCAGACCTTATCTTCAGAGGAAGAAGGTACTGAGGGAGATGAGGAGAATTCAATGGAAGAATTTTTATTTCTTGAAAAGGAAGAGTCTCTGGAGGAAGAGCAGTACCTGGAGGAGGAGGAAAATTATCTGAAAGGAAAGGAGTATCTGTATGAACAGGAGTATCGGAAGCAGGAAAAGTATCTACAGAACAAAGAGCTTCTGGAAGGGAAAATGTTTCTGTATGAAAAGTTTCTGGAAGAGGGTGAGTATCTGGGGAGGACGTCCCATAGATGGTAGTTGTAGTTCACCACGAAGCCCGGGAAAAAAGAATAGACTTGAGATACAGCCAAAGTGCAAACGATCAACCCTACCCACCGCGCTGACAGACTCATGAATCATTTCTGACCAAGTTCTACTCACGACTTCAATAGCTGTGCCCCCAGGCACTCAGCCTACAGAGCAGACAGGGAGACCTGAAGAACAGGAAGTGCCTGTTCGTAAAAAACAAAATGAGACAAACAGAAAACACCCCCTAACTTGTATCTTTTCCTTGTTGCACAAGTAATACGTTTGCATACTGGATGTTTGAGAAACTGTACCATAAGTAAAAACAAAAGAGCAAAAATCACTCCCATCCAAAAATGATAATCACTTTCACACTTTGGTTATGTCTTCCCAGACACTATACAGTGCTTGTACCCTGCCCTTTAAGGTATATTTATTTCTATATTTCTATATTATAATTATATATAACTATTACATACTTATAGGAATATAATTTCATGCTTTCAATTTTCTACAATTACTTTAACGGCTGCATCACACTGTATTATACTTTCAAACCATAATATTTTAATTGACTTCCTATTACTGATCATTTATTGCTTCTGATTTCTTTGTTACTTTTAAAACAGCACTTTGATAAACATCATTATAGCCAAATTTTATTAATGAGCTCTAATTATTTCCTAGAAAACATTTGCACAATCTGTTACTAAGTCAACAGAGACTAGTATGCTTCCCAGGGTGCCCGTTCAGCCCCTGGAAGGCATCATCTTACCCTGCTGGTAGGTATTTAACTTTGGAGTGATTTCTCTCATCCTAGGACTGAACATTTTTCCAATACCGTTTCTGCAATTGGCAATTTTTCCTTACATTAGGTTTTATTATTTGACAGGGGTCTCCTCGTACTGTTGCTCCAAGCAGCTAATATGCGTTTATTCACAGGCCCACATGGTGTCTTCCTTTGATGTTATGACTGCCTGGCCACATCCAAACAGGAACAGAAAGTTAAAAATCCAGGTCACCTGCATCATCTTAATGTTGACCTAGAAACAGAACGAAACTATTTTTTCTGGATCCCGTTCTGTCACCAACTGCAAGCATCTCAGGCATCTTGAACTTTTAAATCCCAATCTGATTTGGGATTTACAACCTACATCCTAAAAGCTGGGTGGTTTCGGCAGCCACATAGGTGTTTCACCTTTACCTCCTCTCCATCAAATCAGATGTATCATCCTACATCCCCACTGCCCTCACAAAAGTTTAGTCAGTACGTTGGAGGTCTTCTGCTGCTGAGACATTCTCTTTGCTGTATGCCTCTACCACTGAGCTCCCTCTCAGAATCCTAATATCCCTGCTGTTCAAGTACCAAGTGTAATTCTAATACTGAAAAACAGCATTCAAGCCATTTTTTTTGCACAGTATGAATCAAGCACCCTTAACATGTCCCCGCTATGTGTTGGATCCTTCGTAAATATATTACCCACTAGAGTAACACAAATACAACGCTGTCAAGTGAATGGAACTGTGTATAAAGCAAAAGCTTTGAAAATAAATGCCCTGCTAGCAAAAATTGCAGAGGCACTGAAAAAACTGTAGGGAAATACTAAAATGCCTTTGAAGGCACACGGAAGCGTGTCTTAGCCCACGAAAACCCAGGGTACTAAGCCAAGCCAGACTGTACAAAACAGATTAGGTTAAGCCGGGGTTTAGAGGTGGATCTTAAATTTTTGAAAGAATTTACATCAAAATTTCTTTATGTAAAATTTCTTCCCAATACCTTTATGATGTAACTTTATCTCTTGTTTTGAACCTCAGAGCCTAACAAGAGTGCCTTCCTGACTCATAACAGATGCTCAGTAAATGCAAATTGAATCAAGTTCAATTTCATTCATTTCACAAAGCCAGGGAGATATATAGACACACGCATGTACACACACACCCATATTTTTTCTTGTCATTTTGTTTTTGTTTTGTTTTGTTTTTTACTTTTTATTGGAATACAGTTGATTTACAATGTTGTGTTAGTTTCAGGTGTACAGCAAAGTGAATCAGTTACACATACACATATGTCCACACTTTTAGATTCTTTTCCCATATAGGTCATTACAGAGTATTGAGTAGAGTTCCCGGTGCGGTACAGTAGGTCCTTATTATCTATTTTGTATAGTAGTGTGTATACGTCAATCCCAATCACCTATATTTATTTACTTTTTTTTTTAAGAACTTTTATTGAGGTACAGTTAACAGACAATAAACAGCATATATTTACAGTGTACAGTTTGGTATCCCAATCTCCCAATTCATACCCCCCCAACCCTCCCCGCTTTCGCCACTTGGTGTCCATATGTTTCTTCTCTACATCTGTGTCTCTATTTCTGCCTTGCATTTCCTCTTTCATAGTTGTTAGCATTTGCCTTATGTATTGAGGTGCTCCTATATTGGGTGCATATATATTTATAATTATCTCCTCTTCTTGGATGGATCCCTTGATCTTTATGTAGTGTCCTTTCTTGTCTCTTGTAACATTTTTTATTTTCAAGTCTATTTTATCTGATATGAGTATTGCTACTCCAGCTTTCTTTTGATTTCCATTTGCATGGAATATCTTTTTCCATCCCCTCACTTTCAGTCTGTATGTGTCCCTAGGTCTGAAGTGGGTCTCTTGTAGACAGCATATATATGAGTCGTGTTTTTGTATCCATTCAGCCAGTCTGGGTCTTTTGGTTGGTGCATTTAGTCCACTTACATTCAAGATAATTATTGATATGTTCTTATTACCATTTTCTTAATTGTTTTGTTTATGCTTTTGTAGGTCCTTTTCTTCTCTTATGTTTCCTGCTTAGAGAAGTTCCTTTAGCATTTGTTGTAGGGCTGGTTTGGTGGTGCTGAATTCTCTTAGCTGTTGCTTGTCTGTAAAGCTTTTGATTTCTCCGTCGAATCTGAATGAGATCCTTGCTGGGTACAGTATTCTCGGTTGTAGGTTCTTCCCTTTCATCACTTTAAATATATCATGCCACTCCCTTCTGGCTTGCAGAGTTTCTGCTGAGAAATCAGCTGTTAACCTTATGGGAGTTCCCCTGTATTTGTTGTTTTTCCCTTGTTGCTTTTAATAACTTTTCTCTGTCTTTAATTTTTGTCAATTTGACTACTATATGTCTTGGTGTGTTTCTCCTTGGGTTTATTCTGCCTGGGACTCTGCGCTTCCTGAACTTGGGTAGCTATTTCCTTTCCCATGTTAGGGAAGTATTCAACTAAAATCTCTTCCAATATTTTCTTGGGTCCTTTCTCTCTCTTCTCCTTCTGGGACCTCTATAATGAGAATGTTGGTGCATTTAACATTGTCCCACAGGTCTCTTAGGCTGTCTTCAGTGCTTTTCATTCTTTTTTCTTTATTCTTTTCAGCATCAGTGATTATCAGCATTCTGTCTTCCAGGTCACTTATTCGCCCTTCTGCCTCAGTTAATCTGCTATTGGTTCCTTCTAGTGTATTTTTCATTTCAGTTATTGTGTTGCCTATCTCTGTTTGTTTGCTCTTTTTTTTTTAATTTATTTATTTATTTATTTTATTGGCTGTCTTGGGTCTTTTTTGCTGTGCACAGGCTTTCTTTTAGTTGCGGTGAGTGGGGGCTACTCTTCGTTGTGGTGCACAGGCTCCTCATTGCCGTGGCTTCTCTTGTTGTGGAGCACAGGCTCTAGGCGCGTGGGCTTCAGTAGTTGCAGCACATGGGCTCAGTAGTTGTGGCTCATGGGCTCTAAAGCACAGGCTCAATAGCTGTGGCACACGGGCTTAGTTTCTCTGCAGCATGTGGGCTCTTCCTGGAGCAGGGCTCAAACCCGTGTCCCCTGCAATGGCAGGTGGATTCTTAACCACTGCGCCACCTAGGAAGCCCCTGTTTGTTTGCTCTTTAATTCTTCTAGGTCTTTGGTAAACTTTTTGATCTTTGCATCCAGTCTTTTTTCAAAGTCCTGGATCATCTTCACCATCATTATTCTGAATTCTTTTCCTGTAAGGGTGCCTATCTCCTCTTCATTTAGTTGTTTTTCTGGGGCTTTATCCTGTCCCTTCATCTGGTATAAAGTCCTATGCTTTTTCATTTTCTCTGTCTTTCTGTGCTTGTGGTTTTCAGTTCTACAAGACAAAATACTACTGATACTGCTTGATACTGCTGTCTGCCCTCTCGTGGAGGAAGCTATCTAGGAGGCTCGAGTGTGCTTCCTGATGGGAGGGACTGATGGTGGGTAGGGCTGGGTGGGCGGGGCCCAGTGAAACTTTAATCTGCTTGTCTGCTAATGGGTGGGGCTGTGTTCCCACCTTGTTGGTTGTTTGGCCTGAGGCTACCTAGCACTGGTGCTTACAGGCTCTTTGGTGGGGCTAATGGCAGACTCTGGGAGGGCTCACGCCAATGAGCACTTCCCAGAACCCCTGCCACCAGTGCCCCTGTCTCTTCGGTGAGCCACAGCTGCCCCCCCCCCCCCCCCCGCCCTGCAGGCAACCCTCCAACACCAGCAGGTAGGTCTGGTTCAGTCTCCTGTGGGGTCACTGCTCCTTTCCCCTGGGTCCTGGTGAGCACACTTTTTTGTGTGCCCTCCAAGAGTGCAGTCTCTGTTTCCCCCAGTCCTGTGGAGGTCCTGCAATCAAATCCCGCTGACTTTCAAAGTCTGATTCTCTGGGGATTTCTCCTCCCGTTGCCAGACCCCCAGGTTAGGAAGCCTGATGTGGGGCTCAAAACCCTCACTTTAGTGGGTGGACTTCTACGGTATAACTGTTCTCCAGCTTGTGAGTCACCCACCCAGCATTTATGGAAATTATGGGATTTGATTTTAACACGATTGTGCCCCTCCTACCATCTCATTGCAGCTTCTCCTTTGTCTCTAGATGTGGGGTGTCTTTTTTGGTGAGTTCCAGTGTCTTTCTGTTGATGATTGTTCAGCAGTTAGTTGTAATTCCAGTGCTCTTGCAAGAGGGAGTGAGCGCACATCCTCACACTCCACCATCTTAATCCTGTCTCCCCTATATTAATTTTTAAAAACAGCTTTATGAATTAATTGGTGCCTATAAAATGAGCCCTAGAAATGACAAATTGGCTTCCACCTCGCATGCTGCTGGATTCATTACTAGAGGTTAGTGGTGAAGCACTGTAATGAGAAGGATTCTGAGACCTCGTTTGGGCTCATCAGGAAACAGTGCCATGATCCACTAGTGATGTCTGCCACAGGATCAGGAGAGGAGGGAGAAGCATGCATGCCCTTTCTTTGGTGGCAGATATGAACCTGTCACAAAGAGCTCTTTTTTCTTCCTCTCTCGAGAGCTTGACTGCATAGGTTTGAACACTAGCTCTCTCCCACTTTTTAGCTGTATAAGCTTGGGCAAGTCCTTAACCTCTCTGTGTCTTAGTTTTCTTAGCTGTAAATTAGGAATAACAGTAGGCCTACCTTAGAGGATGTTTGCAAGGATTAAAAGGATTAAATTATGCAAACCATTATGAGCTATGCCAGGCATATAGCATTTTAAGACTATGTAAGTGTTAGCTATTATTGTTATTATTTTTATATTATTCCCTTACTATTGACTTATGAAGGGTAGATTACATTCCCTGGCCACATTTCCCTCTTTTGTGAAATGAACATAACAAAAAGACAAGAGAAGATGCAATGAACTAGGATGTGGAAGGAATCTATGGTCCCCACCCAACTACTCTGCAGGCAGGCCAGACTCCCATTGCCCTGGATCAATCAGGGTAGCACCAGCCTAATGACCTCCACCCCCTCTCTTCTTTAAAGGGATGATTTTCTCCATGGTTGGTGAGAAAATCCAATAAAATCAGATGAGCAACTTGAATATAAATGCAGCATCAAATGTCACTGAATAATCAATAGCCACATGTGACTGATCTCCCCAGATTTGAACCGGGAGGTTCCAAGTCATTTTTGTGAAACATGGGTGTAAACCCTGTGGTGTCAGAGTCAGAAGATCCAGTACAAGGGTGGGCCTTTGACCTTGGGCATGTCAATTATTGGCTCCAAGTTTCACTTTCCCTGTGTGAAAAAATACCTTGTGATTGTGGCAATTCAATAACAGAACATTCTGAAAATGCTTTGAAAGCTCTCCCACAACATACA